>NW_027327970.1:0-600000 GCF_047675955.1 Chlorocebus sabaeus
AACACAGAACACAGAACAGTTTCTCAGAAAGCTTCTTTCCAGTTTTGAACGGAAGATATTTCCTTTTTCACCATAGCCCTCTATGGGCTTCCAAATATCCCTTTGCCAATTCCACAAGAACAGCCTTAGCGAAAGGCTTCCTGAAGGGAAAGATGTAACTCTTTGAGATGAATTAAGAGAACACAGAGCAGTTTCTCAGAAAGCTTCTTTCCAGTTTTGAACGGAAGATATTTCCTTTTTCACCATAGCCCTCTATGGGCTTCCAAATATCCCTTTGCCAATTCCACAAGAACAGCCTTAGCGAAAGGCTTCTTGAAGGGAAAGATGTAACTCTGTGAGATGAATTAACAGAACACAGAGCAGTTTCTCAGAAAGCTTCTTTCCACTTTTGAAAGGAAGATATTTCGTTTTTCACCATAGCCCTCTATGGGCTTCCAAATATCCCTTTGCCAATTCCACAAGAACAGCCTTAGCGAAAGGCTTCTTGAAGGGAAAGATGTAACTCTGTGAGATGAATTAGCAGAACACAGAGCAGTTTCTCAGAAAGCTTCTTTCCAGTTTTGAACGGAAGATATTTCCTTTTTCACCATAGCCCTCTATGGGCTTCCAAATATCCCTTTGCCAATTCCACAAGAACAGCCTTAGCGAAAGGCTTCTTGAAGGGAAAGATGTAACTCTGTGAGATGAATTAACAGAACACAGAACAGTTTCTCAGAAAGCTTCTTTCCAGTTTTGAACGGAAGATATTTCCTTTTTCACCATAGCCCTCTATGGGCTTCCAAATATCCCTTTGCCAATTCCACAAGAACAGCCTTAGCGAAAGGCTTCTTGAAGGGAAAGATGTAACTCTGTGGGATGAATTAACAGAACACAGAGCAGTTCTCAGAAAGCTTCTCTCCAGTTTTGAACGGAAGATATTTCCTTTTTCACCATAGCCCTCTATGGGCTTCCAAATATCCCTTTGCCAATTCCACAAGAACAGCCTTAGCGAAAGGCTTCTTGAAGGGAAAGATGTAACTCTGTGAGATGAATTAACAGAACACAGAGCAGTTTCTCAGAAAGCTTCTCTGCAGGTTTGAACGGAAGATATTTCCTTTTTCAAATTAGCCCTCTACGTTCTTCCAAATGTCCCTCTGCCAATTCCACAAGAACAGCCTTAGCGAAAGGCTTCTTGAAGGGAAAGATGTAACTCTGTGAGATGAATTAACAGAACACAGAGCAGTTTCTCAGAAAGATTCTTTCCAGTTTTGAACGGAAGATATTTCCTTTTTCACCATAGCCCTCTATGGGCTTCCAAATATCCCTTTGCCAATTCCACAAGAACAGCCTTAGCGAAAGGCTTCTTGAAGGGAAAGATGTAACTCTGTGAGATGAATTAACAGAACACAGAGCAGTTTCTCAGAAAGCTTCTTTCCAGTTTTGAACGGAAGATATTTCCTTTTTCACCATAGCCCTCTATGGGCTTCCAAGTATCCCTTTGCCAATTCCACAAGAACAGCCTTAGCGAAAGGCTTCTTGAAGGGAAAGATGTAACTCTGTGAGATGAATTAACAGAACACAGAGCAGTTTCTCAGAAAGCTTCTTTCCAGTTTTGAACGGAAGATAATTCCTTTTTCACCATAGCCCTCTATGGGCTTCCAAATATCCCTTTGCCAATTCCACAAGAACAGCCTTAGCGAAAGGCTTCTTGAAGGGAAAGATGTAACTCTGTGAGATGAATTAACAGAACACAGAGCAGTTTCTCATAAAGCTTCTCTCCAGTTTTGAACGGAAGATATTTCCTTTTTCACCATAGCCCTCTATGGGCTTCCAAATATCCCTTTGCCAATTCCACAAGAACAGCCTTAGCGAAAGGCTTCTTGAAGGGAAAGATGTAACTCTGTGAGATGAATTAACAGAACACAGAGCAGTATCTCAGAAAGTTTCTTTCCAGTTTTTAACGGAAGATATTTCCTTTTTCACCATAGCCCTCTATGGGCTTCCAACTATCCCTTTGCCAATTCCACAAGAACAGCCTTAGCGAAAGGCTTCTTGAAGGGAAAGACGTAACTCTGTGTGATGAATTAACAGAACACAGAGCAGTTTCTCAGAAAGCTTCTCTCCAGTTTTGAACGGAAGATATTTCCTTTTTCACCAAAGCCCTCTAAGGGCTTCCAAATATCCCTTTGCCAATTCCACAAGAACAGCCTTAGCGAAAGGCTTCTTGAAGGGAAAGATGTAACTCTGTGAGATGAATTAACAGAACACAGAGCAGTTTCTCAGAAAGCTTCTTTCCAGTTTTTAACGGAAGCTATTTCCTTTTTCACCATAGCCCTCTATGGGCTTCCAAATATCCCTTTGCCAATTCCACAAGAACAGCCTTAGCGAAAGGCTTCTTGAAGGGAAAGATGTAACTCTGTGAGATGAATTAACAGAACACAGAGCAGTTTCTCAGAAAGCTTCTTTCCAGTTTTCAACGGAAGATATTTCCTTTTTCACCATAGCCCTCTATGGGCTTCCAAATATCCCTTTGCCAATTCCTCAAGAACAGCCTTAGCGAAAGGCTTCTTGAAGGGAAAGATGTAACTCTTTGAGATGAATTAACAGAACACAGAGCAGTTTCTCAGAAAGCTTCTTTCCAGTTTTGAACGGAAGATATTTCCTTTTTCACCATAGCCCTCTATGGGCTTCCAAATATCCCTTTGCCAATTCCACAAGAACAGCCTTAGCGAAAGGATTCTTGAAGGGAAAGATGTAACTCTGTGAGATGAATGAACAGAACACAGAGCAGTTTCTCAGAAAGCTTCTTTCCAGTTTTGAACGGAAGATATTTCCTTTTTCACCATAGCCCTCTATGGGCTTCCAAATATCCCTTTGCCATTCCCCAAGAACAGCCTTAGCGAAAGGCTTCTTGAAGGGAAAGATGTAACTCTGTGAGATGAATTAACAGAACACAGAGCAGTTTCTCAGAAAGCTTCTTTCCAGTTTTGAACGGAAGATATTTCCTTTTTCACCATAGCCCTCTATGGGCTTCCAAATATCCCTTTGCCAATTCCACAAGAACAGCCTTAGCGAAAGGCTTCTTGAAGGGAAAGATGTAACTCTGTGAGATGAATTAACAGAACACAGAGCAGTTTCTCAGAAAGCTTCTTTCCAGTTTTGAACGGAAGATATTTCCTTTTTCACCATAGCCCTCTATGGGCTTCCAAATATCCCTTTGCCAATTCCACAAGAACAGCCTTAGCGAAAGGCTTCTTGAAGGGAAAGATGTAACTCTGTGAGATGAATTAACAGAACACAGAGCAGTTTCTCAGAAAGCTTCTTTCCAGTTTTGAACGGAAGATATTTCCTTTTTCACCATAGCCCTCTATGGGCTTCCAAATATCCCTTTGCCAATTCCACAAGAACAGCCTTAGCGAAAGGCTTCTTGAAGGGAAAGATGTAACTCTGTGAGATGAATTAACAGAACACAGAGCAGTTTCTCAGAAAGCTTCTTTCCAGTTTTGAACGGAAGATATTTCCTTTTTCACCATAGCCCTCTATGGGCTTCCAAATATCCCTTTGCCAATTCCACAAGAACAGCCTTAGCGAAAGGCTTCTTGAAGGGAAAGATGTAACTCTGTGAGATGAATTAACAGAACACAGAGCAGTTTCTCAGAAAGCTTCTTTCCAGTTTTGAACGGAAGATATTTCCTTTTTCACCATAGCCCTCTATGGGCTTCCAAATATCCCTTTGTCAATTCCACAAGAACAGCCTTAGCGAAAGGCTTCTTGAAGGGAAAGATGTAACTCTGTGAGATGAATTAACAGAACACAGAGCAGTTTCTCAGAAAGCTTCTTTCCACTTTTGAACGGAAGATATTTCCTTTTTCACCATAGCCCTCTATGGGCTTCCAAATATCCCTTTGCCAATTCCACAAGAACAGCCTTAGCGAAAGGCTTCTTGAAGGGAAAGATGTAACTCTGTGAGATGAATTAACAGAACACAGAGCAGTTTCTCAGAAAGCATCTTTCCAGTTTTGAACGGAAGATATTTCCTTTTTCACCATAGCCCTCTATGGGCTTCCAAATATCCCTTTGCCATTCCCCAAGAACAGCCTTAGCGAAAGGCTTCTTGAAGGGAAAGATGTAACTCTGTGAGATGAATTAACAGAACACAGAGCAGTTTCTCAGAAAGCTTCTTTCCAGTTTTGAACGGAAGATATTTCCTTTTTCACCATAGCCCTCTATGGGCTTCCAAATATCCCTTTGCCAATTCCACAAGAACAGCCTTAGCGAAAGGCTTCTTGAAGGGAAAGATGTAACTCTGTGAGATGAATTAACAGAACACAGAGCAGTTTCTCAGAAAGCTTCTTTCCAGTTTTGAACGGAAGATATTTCCTTTTTCACCATAGCCCTCTATGGGCTTCCAAATATCCCTTTGCCAATTCCACAAGAACAGCCTTAGCGAAAGGCTTCTTGAGGGGAAAGATGTAACTCTGTGAGATGAATTAACAGAACACAGAGCAGTTTCTCAGAAAGCTTCTTTCCAGTTTTGAACGGAAGATATTTCCTTTTTCACCATAGCCCTCTATGGGCTTCCAAATATCCCTTTGCCAATTCCACAAGAACAGCCTTAGCGAAAGGCTTCTTGAAGGGAAAGATGTAACTCTGTGAGATGAATTAACAGAACACAGAGCAGTATCCCAGAAAGCTTCTTTCCAGTTTTTAACGGAAGATATTTCCTTTTTCACCATAGCCCTCTATGGGCTTCCAACTATCCCTTTGCCAATTCCACAAGAACAGCCTTAGCGAAAGGCTTCTTGAAGGGAAAGACGTAACTCTGTGTGATGAATTAACAGAACACAGAGCAGTTTCTCAGAAAGCTTCTCTCCAGTTTTGAACGGAAGATATTTCCTTTTTCACCAAAGCCCTCTAAGGGCTGCCAAATATCCCTTTGCCAATTCCACAAGAACAGCCTTAGCGAAAGGCTTCTTGAAGGGAAAGACGTAACTCTGTGAGATGAATTAACAGAACACAGAGCAGTTTCTCAGAAAGCTTCTTTCCAGTTTTTAACGGAAGCTATTTCCTTTTTCACCATAGCCCTCTATGGGCTTCCAAATATCCCTTTGCCAATTCCACAAGAACAGCCTTAGCGAAAGGCTTCTTGAAGGGAAAGATGTAACTCTGTGAGATGAATTAACAGAACACAGAGCAGTTTCTCAGAAAGCTTCTTTCCAGTTTTGAACGGAAGATATTTCCTTTTTCACCATAGCCCTCTATGGGCTTCCAAATATCCCTTTGCCAATTCCACAAGAACAGCCTTAGCGAAAGGCTTCTTGAAGGGAAAGATGTAAATCAGTGAGATGAATTAACAGAACACAGAGCAGTTTCTCAGAAAGCTTCTTTCCAGTTTTGAACGGAAGATATTTCCTTTTTCACCATAGAACTCTATGGGCTTCCAAATATCCCTTTGCCAATTCCACAAGAACAGCCTTAGCGAAAGGCTTCTTGAAGGGAAAGATGTAACTCTGTGAGATGAATTAACAGAACACAGAGCAGTTTCTCAGAAAGCTTCTTTCCAGTTTTGAACGGAAGATATTTCCTTTTTCACCATAGCCCTCTATGGGCTTCCAAATATCCCTTTGCCAATTCCACAAGAACAGCCTTAGCGAAAGGCTTCTTGAAGGGAAAGATGTAACTCTGTGAGATGAATTAACAGAACACAGAGCAGTTTCTCAGAAAGCTTCTTTCCAGTTTTGAACGGAAGATATTTCCTTTTTCACCATAGATCTCTATGGGCTTCCAAATATCCCTTTGCCAATTCCACAAGAACAGCCTTAACGAAAGGCTTCTTGAAGGGAAAGATGTAACTCTGTGAGATGAATTAACAGAACACAGAGCAGTTTCTCAGAAAGCTTCTTTCCAGTTTTGAACGGAAGATATTTCCTTTTTCACCACAGCCCTCTATGGGCTTCCAAATATCCCTTTGCCAATTCCAAAAGAACAGCCTTAGCGAAAGGCTTCTTGAGGGGAAAGATGTAACTCTGTGAGATGAATTAACAGAACATAGAGCCGTTTCTCAGAAAGCTTCTTTCCAGTTTTGAACGGAAGATATTTCCTTTTTCACCATAGCCCTCTATGGGCTTCCAAATATCCCTTTGCCAATTCCACAAGAACAGCCTTAGCGAAAGGCTTCTTGAAGGGAAAGATGTAACTCTGTGAGATGAATTAACAGAACACAGAGCAGTTTCTCAGAAAGCTTCTTTCCAGTTTTGAACGGAAGATATTTCCTTTTTCACCATAGCCCTCTATGGGCTTACAAATATCCCTTTGCCAATTCCACAAGAACAGCCTTAGCGAAAGGCTTCTTGAGGGGAAAGATGTAACTCTGTGAGATGAATTAACAGAACACAGAGCAGTTTCTCAGAAAGCTTCTATCCAGTTTTGAACGGAAGATATTTCCTTTTTCACCATAGCCCTCTATGGGCTTCCAAATATCCCTTTGCCAATTCCACAAGAACAGCCTTTTCGAAAGGCTTCTGGAAGCGAAAGATGTAACTCTCTGAGATGAATTAACAGAACACAGAGCAGTTTCTCAGAAAGCTTCTTTCCAGTTTTGAACGGAAGGTATTTCCTTTTTCACCATAGCCCTCTATGGGTTTCCAAATATCCCTTTGCCAATTCCACAAGAACAGCCTTAGCGAAAGGCTTCTTGAAGGGAAAGATGTAACTCTGTGAGATGAATTAACAGAACACGGAGCAGTTTCTCAGAAAGCTTCTTTCCAGTTTTGAACGGAAGATATTTCCTTTTTCACCATAGTACTCTATGGACTTCCAAATATCCCTTTGCCAATTCCACAAGAACAGCCTTAGCGAAAGGCTTCTTGAAGGGAAAGATGTAACTCTGTGAGATGAATTAACAGAACACAGAGCAGTTTCTCAGAAAGCTTCTTTCCAGTTTTGAACGGAAGATATTTCCTTTTTCACCATAGCCCTCTATGGGCTTCCAAATATCCCTTTGCCAATTCCACAAGAACAGCCTTAGCGAAAGGCTTCTTGAAGGGAAAGATGTAACTCTGTGAGATGAATTAACAGAACACAGAACAGTTTCTCAGAAAGCTTCTTTCCAGTTTTGAACGGAAGATATTTCCTTTTTCACCATAGCCCTCTATGGGCTTCCAAATATCCCTTTGCCAATTCCACAAGAACAGCCTTAGCGAAAGGCTTCTTGAAGGGAAAGATGTAACTCTGTGAGATGAATTAACAGAACACAGAGCAGTTTCTCATAAAGCTTCTTTCCAGTTTTGAACGGAAGATATTTCCTTTTTCACCATAGCCCTCTATGGGCTTCCAAATATCCCTTTGCCAATTCCACAAGAACAGCCTTAGCCAAAGGCTTCTTGAAGGGAAAGATGTAACTCTGTGAGATGAATTAACAGAACACAGAGCAGTTTCTCAGAAAGCTTCTTTCCAGTTTTGAACGGAAGATATTTTCTTTTTCACCATAGCCCTCTATGGGCTTCCAAATATCCCTTTGCCAATTCCACAAGAACAGCCTTAGCGAAAGGCTTCTTGAAGGGAAAGATGTAACTCTGTGAGATGAATTAACAGAACACAGAGCAGATTCTCAGAAAGCTTCTTTCCAGTTTTGAACGGAAGATATTTCCTTTTTCACCATAGCCCTCTATGGGCTTCCAAATATCCCTTTGCCAATTCCACAAGCAGAGCCTTAGCGAAAGGCTTCTTGAAGGGAAAGATGTAACTCTGTGAGATGAATTAACAGAACACAGAGCAGTTTCTCAGAAAGCTTCTTTCCAGTTTTGAACGGAAGATATTTCCTTTTTCACCATAGTCCTCTATGGGCTTCCAAATATCCCTTTGCCATTCCCAAAGAACAGCCTTAGCGAAAGGCTTCTTGAAGGGAAAGATGTAACTCTGTGAGATGAATTAACAGAACACAGAACAGTTTCTCAGAAAGCTTCTTTCCAGTTTTGAACGGAAGATATTTCCTTTTTCACCATAGCCCTCTATGGGCTTCCAAATATCCCTTTGCCAATTCCACAAGAACAGCCTTAGCGAAAGGCTTCCTGAAGGGAAAGATGTAACTCTTTGAGATGAATTAAGAGAACACAGAGCAGTTTCTCAGAAAGCTTCTTTCCAGTTTTGAACGGAAGATATTTCCTTTTTCACCATAGCCCTCTATGGGCTTCCAAATATCCCTTTGCCAATTCCACAAGAACAGCCTTAGCGAAAGGCTTCTTGAAGGGAAAGATGTAACTCTGTGAGATGAATTAACAGAACACAGAGCAGTTTCTCAGAAAGCTTCTTTCCACTTTTGAAAGGAAGATATTTCGTTTTTCACCATAGCCCTCTATGGGCTTCCAAATATCCCTTTGCCAATTCCACAAGAACAGCCTTAGCGAAAGGCTTCTTGAAGGGAAAGATGTAACTCTGTGAGATGAATTAGCAGAACACAGAGCAGTTTCTCAGAAAGCTTCTTTCCAGTTTTGAACGGAAGATATTTCCTTTTTCACCATAGCCCTCTATGGGCTTCCAAATATCCCTTTGCCAATTCCACAAGAACAGCCTTAGCGAAAGGCTTCTTGAAGGGAAAGATGTAACTCTGTGAGATGAATTAACAGAACACAGAACAGATTCTCAGAAAGCTTCTTTCCAGTTTTGAACGGAAGATATTTCCTTTTTCACCATAGCCCTCTATGGGCTTCCAAATATCCCTTTGCCAATTCCACAAGAACAGCCTTAGCGAAAGGCTTCTTGAAGGGAAAGATGTAACTCTGTGGGATGAATTAACAGAACACAGAGCAGTTCTCAGAAAGCTTCTCTCCAGTTTTGAACGGAAGATATTTCCTTTTTCACCATAGCCCTCTATGGGCTTCCAAATATCCCTTTGCCAATTCCACAAGAACAGCCTTAGCGAAAGGCTTCTTGAAGGGAAAGATGTAACTCTGTGAGATGAATTAACAGAACACAGAGCAGTTTCTCAGAAAGCTTCTCTGCAGGTTTGAACGGAAGATATTTCCTTTTTCAAATTAGCCCTCTACGTTCTTCCAAATGTCCCTCTGCCAATTCCACAAGAACAGCCTTAGCGAAAGGCTTCTTGAAGGGAAAGATGTAACTCTGTGAGATGAATTAACAGAACACAGAGCAGTTTCTCAGAAAGATTCTTTCCAGTTTTGAACGGAAGATATTTCCTTTTTCACCATAGCCCTCTATGGGCTTCCAAATATCCCTTTGCCAATTCCACAAGAACAGCCTTAGCGAAAGGCTTCTTGAAGGGAAAGATGTAACTCTGTGAGATGAATTAACAGAACACAGAGCAGTTTCTCAGAAAGCTTCTTTCCAGTTTTGAACGGAAGATATTTCCTTTTTCACCATAGCCCTCTATGGGCTTCCAAGTATCCCTTTGCCAATTCCACAAGAACAGCCTTAGCGAAAGGCTTCTTGAAGGGAAAGATGTAACTCTGTGAGATGAATTAACAGAACACAGAGCAGTTTCTCAGAAAGCTTCTTTCCAGTTTTGAACGGAAGATAATTCCTTTTTCACCATAGCCCTCTATGGGCTTCCAAATATCCCTTTGCCAATTCCACAAGAACAGCCTTAGCGAAAGGCTTCTTGAAGGGAAAGATGTAACTCTGTGAGATGAATTAACAGAACACAGAGCAGTTTCTCATAAAGCTTCTCTCCAGTTTTGAACGGAAGATATTTCCTTTTTCACCATAGCCCTCTATGGGCTTCCAAATATCCCTTTGCCAATTCCACAAGAACAGCCTTAGCGAAAGGCTTCTTGAAGGGAAAGATGTAACTCTGTGAGATGAATTAACAGAACACAGAGCAGTATCTCAGAAAGTTTCTTTCCAGTTTTTAACGGAAGATATTTCCTTTTTCACCATAGCCCTCTATGGGCTTCCAACTATCCCTTTGCCAATTCCACAAGAACAGCCTTAGCGAAAGGCTTCTTGAAGGGAAAGACGTAACTCTGTGTGATGAATTAACAGAACACAGAGCAGTTTCTCAGAAAGCTTCTCTCCAGTTTTGAACGGAAGATATTTCCTTTTTCACCAAAGCCCTCTAAGGGCTTCCAAATATCCCTTTGCCAATTCCACAAGAACAGCCTTAGCGAAAGGCTTCTTGAAGGGAAAGATGTAACTCTGTGAGATGAATTAACAGAACACAGAGCAGTTTCTCAGAAAGCTTCTTTCCAGTTTTTAACGGAAGCTATTTCCTTTTTCACCATAGCCCTCTATGGGCTTCCAAATATCCCTTTGCCAATTCCACAAGAACAGCCTTAGCGAAAGGCTTCTTGAAGGGAAAGATGTAACTCTGTGAGATGAATTAACAGAACACAGAGCAGTTTCTCAGAAAGCTTCTTTCCAGTTTTCAACGGAAGATATTTCCTTTTTCACCATAGCCCTCTATGGGCTTCCAAATATCCCTTTGCCAATTCCTCAAGAACAGCCTTAGCGAAAGGCTTCTTGAAGGGAAAGATGTAACTCTTTGAGATGAATTAACAGAACACAGAGCAGTTTCTCAGAAAGCTTCTTTCCAGTTTTGAACGGAAGATATTTCCTTTTTCACCATAGCCCTCTATGGGCTTCCAAATATCCCTTTGCCAATTCCACAAGAACAGCCTTAGCGAAAGGATTCTTGAAGGGAAAGATGTAACTCTGTGAGATGAATGAACAGAACACAGAGCAGTTTCTCAGAAAGCTTCTTTCCAGTTTTGAACGGAAGATATTTCCTTTTTCACCATAGCCCTCTATGGGCTTCCAAATATCCCTTTGCCATTCCCCAAGAACAGCCTTAGCGAAAGGCTTCTTGAAGGGAAAGATGTAACTCTGTGAGATGAATTAACAGAACACAGAGCAGTTTCTCA
This sequence comes from Chlorocebus sabaeus, assembly GCF_047675955.1. NCBI lineage: Eukaryota > Metazoa > Chordata > Mammalia > Primates > Cercopithecidae > Chlorocebus > Chlorocebus sabaeus. Next base: position 10,857 of record NW_027327970.1, read on the forward strand.
GAAAGCTTCTTTCCAGTTTTGAACGGAAGATATTTCCTTTTTCACCATAGCCCTCTATGGGCTTCCAAATATCCCTTTGCCAATTCCACAAGAACAGCCTTAGCGAAAGGCTTCTTGAAGGGAAAGATGTAACTCTGTGAGATGAATTAACAGAACACAGAGCAGTTTCTCAGAAAGCTTCTTTCCAGTTTTGAACGGAAGATATTTCCTTTTTCACCATAGCCCTCTATGGGCTTCCAAATATCCCTTTGCCAATTCCACAAGAACAGCCTTAGCGAAAGGCTTCTTGAAGGGAAAGATGTAACTCTGTGAGATGAATTAACAGAACACAGAGCAGTTTCTCAGAAAGCTTCTTTCCAGTTTTGAACGGAAGATATTTCCTTTTTCACCATAGCCCTCTATGGGCTTCCAAATATCCCTTTGCCAATTCCACAAGAACAGCCTTAGCGAAAGGCTTCTTGAAGGGAAAGATGTAACTCTGTGAGATGAATTAACAGAACACAGAGCAGTTTCTCAGAAAGCTTCTTTCCAGTTTTGAACGGAAGATATTTCCTTTTTCACCATAGCCCTCTATGGGCTTCCAAATATCCCTTTGCCAATTCCACAAGAACAGCCTTAGCGAAAGGCTTCTTGAAGGGAAAGATGTAACTCTGTGAGATGAATTAACAGAACACAGAGCAGTTTCTCAGAAAGCTTCTTTCCAGTTTTGAACGGAAGATATTTCCTTTTTCACCATAGCCCTCTATGGGCTTCCAAATATCCCTTTGTCAATTCCACAAGAACAGCCTTAGCGAAAGGCTTCTTGAAGGGAAAGATGTAACTCTGTGAGATGAATTAACAGAACACAGAGCAGTTTCTCAGAAAGCTTCTTTCCACTTTTGAACGGAAGATATTTCCTTTTTCACCATAGCCCTCTATGGGCTTCCAAATATCCCTTTGCCAATTCCACAAGAACAGCCTTAGCGAAAGGCTTCTTGAAGGGAAAGATGTAACTCTGTGAGATGAATTAACAGAACACAGAGCAGTTTCTCAGAAAGCATCTTTCCAGTTTTGAACGGAAGATATTTCCTTTTTCACCATAGCCCTCTATGGGCTTCCAAATATCCCTTTGCCATTCCCCAAGAACAGCCTTAGCGAAAGGCTTCTTGAAGGGAAAGATGTAACTCTGTGAGATGAATTAACAGAACACAGAGCAGTTTCTCAGAAAGCTTCTTTCCAGTTTTGAACGGAAGATATTTCCTTTTTCACCATAGCCCTCTATGGGCTTCCAAATATCCCTTTGCCAATTCCACAAGAACAGCCTTAGCGAAAGGCTTCTTGAAGGGAAAGATGTAACTCTGTGAGATGAATTAACAGAACACAGAGCAGTTTCTCAGAAAGCTTCTTTCCAGTTTTGAACGGAAGATATTTCCTTTTTCACCATAGCCCTCTATGGGCTTCCAAATATCCCTTTGCCAATTCCACAAGAACAGCCTTAGCGAAAGGCTTCTTGAGGGGAAAGATGTAACTCTGTGAGATGAATTAACAGAACACAGAGCAGTTTCTCAGAAAGCTTCTTTCCAGTTTTGAACGGAAGATATTTCCTTTTTCACCATAGCCCTCTATGGGCTTCCAAATATCCCTTTGCCAATTCCACAAGAACAGCCTTAGCGAAAGGCTTCTTGAAGGGAAAGATGTAACTCTGTGAGATGAATTAACAGAACACAGAGCAGTATCCCAGAAAGCTTCTTTCCAGTTTTTAACGGAAGATATTTCCTTTTTCACCATAGCCCTCTATGGGCTTCCAACTATCCCTTTGCCAATTCCACAAGAACAGCCTTAGCGAAAGGCTTCTTGAAGGGAAAGACGTAACTCTGTGTGATGAATTAACAGAACACAGAGCAGTTTCTCAGAAAGCTTCTCTCCAGTTTTGAACGGAAGATATTTCCTTTTTCACCAAAGCCCTCTAAGGGCTGCCAAATATCCCTTTGCCAATTCCACAAGAACAGCCTTAGCGAAAGGCTTCTTGAAGGGAAAGACGTAACTCTGTGAGATGAATTAACAGAACACAGAGCAGTTTCTCAGAAAGCTTCTTTCCAGTTTTTAACGGAAGCTATTTCCTTTTTCACCATAGCCCTCTATGGGCTTCCAAATATCCCTTTGCCAATTCCACAAGAACAGCCTTAGCGAAAGGCTTCTTGAAGGGAAAGATGTAACTCTGTGAGATGAATTAACAGAACACAGAGCAGTTTCTCAGAAAGCTTCTTTCCAGTTTTGAACGGAAGATATTTCCTTTTTCACCATAGCCCTCTATGGGCTTCCAAATATCCCTTTGCCAATTCCACAAGAACAGCCTTAGCGAAAGGCTTCTTGAAGGGAAAGATGTAAATCTGTGAGATGAATTAACAGAACACAGAGCAGTTTCTCAGAAAGCTTCTTTCCAGTTTTGAACGGAAGATATTTCCTTTTTCACCATAGAACTCTATGGGCTTCCAAATATCCCTTTGCCAATTCCACAAGAACAGCCTTAGCGAAAGGCTTCTTGAAGGGAAAGATGTAACTCTGTGAGATGAATTAACAGAACACAGAGCAGTTTCTCAGAAAGCTTCTTTCCAGTTTTGAACGGAAGATATTTCCTTTTTCACCATAGCCCTCTATGGGCTTCCAAATATCCCTTTGCCAATTCCACAAGAACAGCCTTAGCGAAAGGCTTCTTGAAGGGAAAGATGTAACTCTGTGAGATGAATTAACAGAACACAGAGCAGTTTCTCAGAAAGCTTCTTTCCAGTTTTGAACGGAAGATATTTCCTTTTTCACCATAGATCTCTATGGGCTTCCAAATATCCCTTTGCCAATTCCACAAGAACAGCCTTAACGAAAGGCTTCTTGAAGGGAAAGATGTAACTCTGTGAGATGAATTAACAGAACACAGAGCAGTTTCTCAGAAAGCTTCTTTCCAGTTTTGAACGGAAGATATTTCCTTTTTCACCACAGCCCTCTATGGGCTTCCAAATATCCCTTTGCCAATTCCAAAAGAACAGCCTTAGCGAAAGGCTTCTTGAGGGGAAAGATGTAACTCTGTGAGATGAATTAACAGAACATAGAGCCGTTTCTCAGAAAGCTTCTTTCCAGTTTTGAACGGAAGATATTTCCTTTTTCACCATAGCCCTCTATGGGCTTCCAAATATCCCTTTGCCAATTCCACAAGAACAGCCTTAGCGAAAGGCTTCTTGAAGGGAAAGATGTAACTCTGTGAGATGAATTAACAGAACACAGAGCAGTTTCTCAGAAAGCTTCTTTCCAGTTTTGAACGGAAGATATTTCCTTTTTCACCATAGCCCTCTATGGGCTTACAAATATCCCTTTGCCAATTCCACAAGAACAGCCTTAGCGAAAGGCTTCTTGAGGGGAAAGATGTAACTCTGTGAGATGAATTAACAGAACACAGAGCAGTTTCTCAGAAAGCTTCTATCCAGTTTTGAACGGAAGATATTTCCTTTTTCACCATAGCCCTCTATGGGCTTCCAAATATCCCTTTGCCAATTCCACAAGAACAGCCTTTTCGAAAGGCTTCTGGAAGCGAAAGATGTAACTCTCTGAGATGAATTAAGAGAACACAGAGCAGTTTCTCAGAAAGCTTCTTTCCAGTTTTGAACGGAAGATATTTCCTTTTTCACCATAGCCCTCTATGGGTTTCCAAATATCCCTTTGCCAATTCCACAAGAACAGCCTTAGCGAAAGGCTTCTTGAAGGGAAAGATGTAACTCTGTGAGATGAATTAACAGAACACGGAGCAGTTTCTCAGAAAGCTTCTTTCCAGTTTTGAACGGAAGATATTTCCTTTTTCACCATAGTACTCTATGGACTTCCAAATATCCCTTTGCCAATTCCACAAGAACAGCCTTAGCGAAAGGCTTCTTGAAGGGAAAGATGTAACTCTGTGAGATGAATTAACAGAACACAGAGCAGTTTCTCAGAAAGCTTCTTTCCAGTTTTGAACGGAAGATATTTCCTTTTTCACCATAGCCCTCTATGGGCTTCCAAATATCCCTTTGCCAATTCCACAAGAACAGCCTTAGCGAAAGGCTTCTTGAAGGGAAAGATGTAACTCTGTGAGATGAATTAACAGAACACAGAACAGTTTCTCAGAAAGCTTCTTTCCAGTTTTGAACGGAAGATATTTCCTTTTTCACCATAGCCCTCTATGGGCTTCCAAATATCCCTTTGCCAATTCCACAAGAACAGCCTTAGCGAAAGGCTTCTTGAAGGGAAAGATGTAACTCTGTGAGATGAATTAACAGAACACAGAGCAGTTTCTCATAAAGCTTCTTTCCAGTTTTGAACGGAAGATATTTCCTTTTTCACCATAGCCCTCTATGGGCTTCCAAATATCCCTTTGCCAATTCCACAAGAACAGCCTTAGCCAAAGGCTTCTTGAAGGGAAAGATGTAACTCTGTGAGATGAATTAACAGAACACAGAGCAGTTTCTCAGAAAGCTTCTTTCCAGTTTTGAACGGAAGATATTTTCTTTTTCACCATAGCCCTCTATGGGCTTCCAAATATCCCTTTGCCAATTCCACAAGAACAGCCTTAGCGAAAGGCTTCTTGAAGGGAAAGATGTAACTCTGTGATATGAATTAACAGAACACAGAGCAGATTCTCAGAAAGCTTCTTTCCAGTTTTGAACGGAAGATATTTCCTTTTTCACCATAGCCCTCTATGGGCTTCCAAATATCCCTTTGCCAATTCCACAAGCAGAGCCTTAGCGAAAGGCTTCTTGAAGGGAAAGATGTAACTCTGTGAGATGAATTAACAGAACACAGAGCAGTTTCTCAGAAAGCTTCTTTCCAGTTTTGAACGGAAGATATTTCCTTTTTCACCATAGTCCTCTATGGGCTTCCAAATATCCCTTTGCCATTCCCAAAGAACAGCCTTAGCGAAAGGCTTCTTGAAGGGAAAGATGTAACTCTGTGAGATGAATTAACAGAACACAGAACAGTTTCTCAGAAAGCTTCTTTCCAGTTTTGAACGGAAGATAATTCCTTTTTCACCATAGCCCTCTATGGGCTTCCAAATATCCCTTTGCCAATTCCACAAGAACAGCCTTAGCGAAAGGCTTCCTGAAGGGAAAGATGTAACTCTTTGAGATGAATTAAGAGAACACAGAGCAGTTTCTCAGAAAGCTTCTTTCCAGTTTTGAACGGAAGATATTTCCTTTTTCACCATAGCCCTCTATGGGCTTCCAAATATCCCTTTGCCAATTCCACAAGAACAGCCTTAGCGAAAGGCTTCTTGAAGGGAAAGATGTAACTCTGTGAGATGAATTAACAGAACACAGAGCAGTTTCTCAGAAAGCTTCTTTCCACTTTTGAAAGGAAGATATTTCGTTTTTCACCATAGCCCTCTATGGGCTTCCAAATATCCCTTTGCCAATTCCACAAGAACAGCCTTAGCGAAAGGCATCTTGAAGGGAAAGATGTAACTCTGTGAGATGAATTAGCAGAACACAGAGCAGTTTCTCAGAAAGCTTCTTTCCAGTTTTGAACGGAAGATATTTCCTTTTTCACCATAGCCCTCTATGGGCTTCCAAATATCCCTTTGCCAATTCCACAAGAACAGCCTTAGCGAAAGGCTTCTTGAAGGGAAAGATGTAACTCTGTGAGATGAATTAACAGAACACAGAACAGTTTCTCAGAAAGCTTCTTTCCAGTTTTGAACGGAAGATATTTCCTTTTTCACCATAGCCCTCTATGGGCTTCCAAATATCCCTTTGCCAATTCCACAAGAACAGCCTTAGCGAAAGGCTTCTTGAAGGGAAAGATGTAACTCTGTGGGATGAATTAACAGAACACAGAGCAGTTCTCAGAAAGCTTCTCTCCAGTTTTGAACGGAAGATATTTCCTTTTTCACCATAGCCCTCTATGGGCTTCCAAATATCCCTTTGCCAATTCCACAAGAACAGCCTTAGCGAAAGGCTTCTTGAAGGGAAAGATGTAACTCTGTGAGATGAATTAACAGAACACAGAGCAGTTTCTCAGAAAGCTTCTCTGCAGGTTTGAACGGAAGATATTTCCTTTTTCAAATTAGCCCTCTACGTTCTTCCAAATGTCCCTCTGCCAATTCCACAAGAACAGCCTTAGCGAAAGGCTTCTTGAAGGGAAAGATGTAACTCTGTGAGATGAATTAACAGAACACAGAGCAGTTTCTCAGAAAGATTCTTTCCAGTTTTGAACGGAAGATATTTCCTTTTTCACCATAGCCCTCTATGGGCTTCCAAATATCCCTTTGCCAATTCCACAAGAACAGCCTTAGCGAAAGGCTTCTTGAAGGGAAAGATGTAACTCTGTGAGATGAATTAACAGAACACAGAGCAGTTTCTCAGAAAGCTTCTTTCCAGTTTTGAACGGAAGATATTTCCTTTTTCACCATAGCCCTCTATGGGCTTCCAAGTATCCCTTTGCCAATTCCACAAGAACAGCCTTAGCGAAAGGCTTCTTGAAGGGAAAGATGTAACTCTGTGAGATGAATTAACAGAACACAGAGCAGTTTCTCAGAAAGCTTCTTTCCAGTTTTGAACGGAAGATAATTCCTTTTTCACCATAGCCCTCTATGGGCTTCCAAATATCCCTTTGCCAATTCCACAAGAACAGCCTTAGCGAAAGGCTTCTTGAAGGGAAAGATGTAACTCTGTGAGATGAATTAACAGAAAACAGAGCAGTTTCTCATAAAGCTTCTCTCCAGTTTTGAACGGAAGATATTTCCTTTTTCACCATAGCCCTCTATGGGCTTCCAAATATCCCTTTGCCAATTCCACAAGAACAGCCTTAGCGAAAGGCTTCTTGAAGGGAAAGATGTAACTCTGTGAGATGAATTAACAGAACACAGAGCAGTATCTCAGAAAGTTTCTTTCCAGTTTTGAACGGAAGATATTTCCTTTTTCACCATAGCCCTCTATGGGCTTCCAACTATCCCTTTGCCAATTCCACAAGAACAGCCTTAGCGAAAGGCTTCTTGAAGGGAAAGACGTAACTCTGTGTGATGAATTAACAGAACACAGAGCAGTTTCTCAGAAAGCTTCTCTCCAGTTTTGAACGGAAGATATTTCCTTTTTCACCAAAGCCCTCTAAGGGCTTCCAAATATCCCTTTGCCAATTCCACAAGAACAGCCTTAGCGAAAGGCTTCTTGAAGGGAAAGATGTAACTCTGTGAGATGAATTAACAGAACACAGAGCAGTTTCTCAGAAAGCTTCTTTCCAGTTTTTAACGGAAGCTATTTCCTTTTTCACCATAGCCCTCTATGGGCTTCCAAATATCCCTTTGCCAATTCCACAAGAACAGCCTTAGCGAAAGGCTTCTTGAAGGGAAAGATGTAACTCTGTGAGATGAATTAACAGAACACAGAGCAGTTTCTCAGAAAGCTTCTTTCCACTTTTGAAAGGAAGATATTTCGTTTTTCACCATAGCCCTCTATGGGCTTCCAAATATCCCTTTGCCAATTCCACAAGAACAGCCTTAGCGAAAGGCTTCTTGAAGGGAAAGATGTAACTCTGTGAGATGAATTAACAGAACACAGAGCAGTTTCTCAGAAAGCTTCTTTCCAGTTTTGAACGGAAGATATTTCCTTTTTCACCATAGCCCTCTATGGGCTTCCAAATATCCCTTTGCCAATTCCACAAGAACAGCCTTAGCGAAAGGCTTCTTGAAGGGAAAGATGTAACTCTGTGAGATGAATTAACAGAACACAGAACAGTTTCTCAGAAAGCTTCTTTCCAGTTTTGAACGGAAGATATTTCCTTTTTCACCATAGCCCTCTATGGGCTTCCAAATATCCCTTTGCCAATTCCACAAGAACAGCCTTAGCGAAAGGCTTCTTGAAGGGAAAGTTGTAACTCTGTGGGATCAATTAACAGAACACAGAGCAGTTCTCAGAAAGCTTCTCTCCAGTTTTGAACGGAAGATATTTCCTTTTTCACCATAGCCCTCTATGGGCTTCCAAATATCCCTTTGCCAATTCCACAAGAACAGCCTTAGCGAAAGGCTTCTTGAAGGGAAAGATGTAACTCTGTGAGATGAATTAACAGAACACAGAGCAGTTTCTCAGAAAGCTTCTCTGCAGGTTTGAACGGAAGATATTTCCTTTTTCAAATTAGCCCTCTACGTTCTTCCAAATGTCCCTCTGCCAATTCCACAAGAACAGCCTTAGTGAAAGGCTTCTTGAAGGGAAAGATGTAACTCTGTGAGATGAATTAACAGAACACAGAGCAGTTTCTCAGAAAGATTCTTTCCAGTTTTGAACGGAAGATATTTCCTTTTTCACCATAGCCCTCTATGGGCTTCCAAATATCCCTTTGCCAATTCCACAAGAACAGCCTTAGCGAAAGGCTTCTTGAAGGGAAAGATGTAACTCTGTGCGATGAATTAACAGAACACAGAGCAGTTTCTCAGAAAGCTTCTTTCCAGTTTTGAACGGAAGATATTTCCTTTTTCACCATAGCCCTCTATGGGCTTCCAAATATCCCTTTGCCAATTCCACAAGAACAGCCTTAGCGAAAGGCTTCTTGAAGGGAAAGATGTAACTCTGTGAGATGAATTAACAGAACACAGAGCAGTATCTCAGAAAACTTCTTTCCAGTTTTTAACGGAAGATATTTCCTTTTTCACCATAGCCCTCTATGGGCTTCCAACTATCCCTTTGCCAATTCCACAAGAACAGCCTTAGCGAAAGGCTTCTTGAAGGGAAAGACGTAACCCTGTGTGATGAATTAACAGAACACAGAGCAGTTTCTCAGAAAGCTTCTCTCCAGTTTTGAACGGAAGATATTTCCTTTTTCACCAAAGCCCTCTAAGGGCTTCCAAATATCCCTTTGCCAATTCCACAAGAACAGCCTTAGCGAAAGGCTTCTTGAAGGGAAAGATGTAACTCTGTGAGATGAATTAACAGAACACAGAGCAGTTTCTCAGAAAGCTTCTTTCCAGTTTTTAACGGAAGCTATTTCCTTTTTCACCATAGCCCTCTATGGGCTTCCAAATATCCCTTTGCCAATTCCACAAGAACAGCCTTAGCGAAAGGCTTCTTGAAGGGAAAGATGTAACTCTGTGAGATGAATTAACAGAACACAGAGCAGTTTCTCAGAAAGCTTCTTTCCAGTTTTGAACGGAAGATATTTCCTTTTTCACCATAGCCCTCTATGGGCTTCCAAATATCCCTTTCCCAATTCCACAAGAACAGCCTTTGCGAAAGTCTTCTTGAATGGAAAGATGTAAATCTGTGAGATGAATTAACAGAACACAGAGCAGTTTCTCAGAAAGCTTCTTTCCAGTTTTGAACGGAAGATATTTCCTTTTTCACCATAGAACTCTATGGGCTTCCAAATATCCCTTTGCCAATTCCACAAGAACAGCCTTAGCGAAAGGCTTCTTGAAGGGAAAGATGTAACTCTGTGAGATGAATTAACAGAACACAGAGCAGTTTCTCAGAAAGCTTCTTTCCAGTTTTGAACGGAAGATATTTCCTTTTTCACCATAGCCCTCTATGGGCTTCCAAATATCCCTTTGCCAATTCCACAAGAACAGCCTTAGCGAAAGGCTTCTTGAAGGGAAAGATGTAACTCTGTGAGATGAATTAACAGAACACAGAGCAGTTTCTCAGAAAGCTTCTTTCCAGTTTTGAACGGAAGATATTTCCTTTTTCACCATAGAACTCTATGGGCTTCCAAATATCCCTTTGCCAATTCCCCAAGAACAGCCTTAGCGAAAGGCTTCTTGAAGGGAAAGATGTAACTCTGTGAGATGAATTAACAGAACACAGAGCAGTTTCTCAGAAAGCTTCTTTCCAGTTTTGAACGGAAGATATTTCCTTTTTCACCATAGCCCTCTATGGGCTTCCAAATATCCCTTTGCCAATTCCACAACAACAGCCTTAGCGAAAGGCTTCTTGAAGGGAAAGATGTAACTCTGTGAGATGAATTAACAGAACACAGAGCAGTTTCTCAGAAAGCTTCTATCCAGTTTTGAACGGAAGATATTTCCTTTTTCACCATAGCCCTCTATGGGCTTCCAAATATCCCTTTGCCAATTCCACAAGAACAGCCTTTTCGAAAGGCTTCTTGAAGGGAAAGATGTAACTCTGTGAGATGAATTAACAGAACACAGAGCAGTTTCTCAGAAAGCTTCTTTCCAGTTTTGAACGGAAGATATTTCCTTTTTCACCATAGCCCTCTATGGGCTTACAAATATCCCTTTGCCAATTCCACAAGAACAGCCTTAGCGAAAGGCTTCTTGAGGGGAAAGATGTAACTCTGTGAGATGAATTAACAGAACACAGAGCAGTTTCTCAGAAAGCTTCCTTCCAGTTTTGAACGGAAGCTATTTCCTTTTTCACCATAGCCCTCTATGGGCTTCCAAATATCCCTTTGCCAATTCCACAACAACAGCCTTAGCGAAAGGCTTCTTGAAGGGAAAGATGTAACTCTGTGAGATGAAATAACAGAACACAGAGCAGTTTCTCAGAAAGCTTCTATCCAGTTTTGAACGGAAGATATTTCCTTTTTCACCATAGCCCTCTATGGGCTTCCAAATATCCCTTTGCCAATTCCACAAGAACAGCCTTTTCGAAAGGCTTCTTGAAGGGAAAGATGTAACTCTGTGAGATGAATTAACAGAACACAGAGCAGTTTCTCAGAAAGCTTCTTTCCAGTTTTGAACGGAAGATATTTCCTTTTTCACCATAGCCCTCTATGGGCTTCCAAATATCCCTTTGCCAATTCCACAAGAACAGCCTTAGCGAAAGGCTTCTTGAAGGGAAAGATGTAACTCTGTGAGATGAATTAACAGAACACAGAACAGTTTCTCAGAAAGCTTCTTTCCAGTTTTGAACGGAAGATATTTCCTTTTTCACCATAGCCCTCTATGGGCTTCCAAATATCCCTATGCCAATTCCACAAGAACAGCCTTAGCGAAAGGCTTCTTGAAGGGAAAGATGTAACTCTGTGAGATGAATTAACAGAACACAGAGCAGTTTCTCAGAAAGCTTCTTTCCAGTTTTGAACGGAAGTTATTTCCTTTTTCACCATAGTCCTCTATGGGCTTCCAAATATCCCTTTGCCATTCCCAAAGAACAGCCTTAGCGAAAGGCTTCTTGAAGGGAAAGATGTAACTCTGTGAGATGAATTAACAGAACACAGAACAGTTTCTCAGAAAGCTTCTTTCCAGTTTTGAACGGAAGATATTTCCTTTTTCACCATAGCCCTCTATGGGCTTCCAAATATCCCTTTGCCAATTCCACAAGAACAGCCTTAGCGAAAGGCTTCTTGAAGGGAAAGATGTAACTCTGTGAGATGAATTAACAGAACACAGAACAGTTTCTCAGAAAGCTTCTTTCCAGTTTTGAACGGAAGGTATTTCCTTTTTCACCATAGCCCTCTATGGGCTTCCAAATATCCCTTTGCCAATTCCACAAGAACAGCCTTAGCGAAAGGCTTCTTGAAGGGAAAGATGTAACTCTGTGGGATGAATTAACAGAACACAGAGCAGTTCTCAGAAAGCATCTTTCCAGTTTTGAACGGAAGATATTTCCTTTTTCACCATAGCCCTCTATGGGCTTCCAAATATCCCTTTGCCATTCCCCAAGAACAGCCTTAGCGAAAGGCTTCTTGAAGGGAAAGATGTAACTCTGTGAGATGAATTAACAGAACACAGAGCAGTTTCTCAGAAAGCTTCTTTCCAGTTTTGAACGGAAGATATTTCCTTTTTCACCATAGCCCTCTATGGGCTTCCAAATATCCCTTTGCCATTTCCACAAGAACAGCCTTATCGAAAGGCTTCTTGAAGGGAAAGATGTAACTCTGTGAGATGAATTAACAGAACACAGAGCAGTTTCTCAGAAAGCTTCTTTCCAGTTTTGAACGGAAGATATTTCCTTTTTCACCATAGCCCTCTATGGGCTTCCAAATATCCCTTTGACAATTCCACAAGAACAGCCTTAGCGAAAGGCTTCTTGAAGGGAAAGATGTAACTCTGTGAGATGAATTAACAGAACACAGAGCAGTATGCCAGAAAGCTTCTTTCCAGTTTTTAACGGAAGATATTTCCTTTTTCACCATAGCCCTCTATGGGCTTCCAACTATCCCTTTGCCAATTCCACAAGAACAGCCTTAGCGAAAGGCTTCTTGAAGGGAAAGACGTAACTCTGTGTGATGAATTAACAGAACACAGAGCAGTTTCTCAGAAAGCTTCTCTCCAGTTTTGAACGGAAGATATTTCCTTTTTCACCAAAGCCCTCTAAGGGCTGCCAAATATCCCTTTGCCAATTCCACAAGAACAGCCTTAGCGAAAGGCTTCTTGAAGGGAAAGACGTAACTCTGTGAGATGAATTAACAGAACACAGAGCAGTTTCTCAGAAAGCTTCTTTCCAGTTTTTAACGGAAGCTATTTCCTTTTTCACCATAGCCCTCTATGGGCTTCCAAATATCCCTTTGCCAATTCCACAAGAACAGCCTTAGCGAAAGGCTTCTTGAAGGGAAAGATGTAACTCTGTGAGATGAATTAACAGAACACAGAGCAGTTTCTCAGAAAGCTTCTTTCCAGTTTTGAACGGAAGATATTTCCTTTTTCACCATAGCCCTCTATGGGCTTCCAAATATCCCTTTGCCAATTCCACAAGAACAGCCTTAGCGAAAGGCTTCTTGAAGGGAAAGATGTAAATCTGTGAGATGAATTAACAGAACACAGAGCAGTTTCTCAGAAAGCTTCTTTCCAGTTTTGAACGGAAGATATTTCCTTTTTCACCATAGAACTCTATGGGCTTCCAAATATCCCTTTGCCAATTCCACAAGAACAGCCTTAGCGAAAGGCTTCTTGAAGGGAAAGATGTAACTCTGTGAGATGAATTAACAGAACACAGAGCAGTTTCTCAGAAAGCTTCTTTCCAGTTTTGAACGGAAGATATTTCCTTTTTCACCATAGCCCTCTATGGGCTTCCAAATATCCCTTTGCCAATTCCACAAGAACAGCCTTAGCGAAAGGCTTCTTGAAGGGAAAGATGTAACTCTGTGAGATGAATTAACAGAACACAGAGCAGTTTCTCAGAAAGCTTCTTTCCAGTTTTGAACGGAAGATATTTCCTTTTTCACCATAGATCTCTATGGGCTTCCAAATATCCCTTTGCCAATTCCACAAGAACAGCCTTAACGAAAGGCTTCTTGAAGGGAAAGATGTAACTCTGTGAGATGAATTAACAGAACACAGAGCAGTTTCTCAGAAAGCTTCTTTCCAGTTTTGAACGGAAGATATTTCCTTTTTCACCACAGCCCTCTATGGGCTTCCAAATATCCCTTTGCCAATTCCAAAAGAACAGCCTTAGCGAAAGGCTTCTTGAGGGGAAAGATGTAACTCTGTGAGATGAATTAACAGAACATAGAGCCGTTTCTCAGAAAGCTTCTTTCCAGTTTTGAACGGAAGATATTTCCTTTTTCACCATAGCCCTCTATGGGCTTCCAAATATCCCTTTGCCAATTCCACAAGAACAGCCTTAGCGAAAGGCTTCTTGAAGGGAAAGATGTAACTCTGTGAGATCAATTAACAGAACACAGAGCAGTTTCTCAGAAAGCTTCTTTCCAGTTTTGAACGGAAGATATTTCCTTTTTCACCATAGCCCTCTATGGGCTTACAAATATCCCTTTGCCAATTCCACAAGAACAGCCTTAGCGAAAGGCTTCTTGAGGGGAAAGATGTAACTCTGTGAGATGAATTAACAGAACACAGAGCAGTTTCTCAGAAAGCTTCTTTCCAGTTTTGAACGGAAGATATTTCCTTTTTCACCATAGCCCTCTATGGGCTTCCAAATATCCCTATGCCAATTCCACAAGAACAGCCTTAGCGAAAGGCTTCTTGAAGGGAAAGATGTAACTCTGTGAGATGAATTAACAGAACACAGAGCAGTTTCTCAGAAAGCTTCTTTCCAGTTTTGAACGGAAGTTATTTCCTTTTTCACCATAGTCCTCTATGGGCTTCCAAATATCCCTTTGCCATTCCCAAAGAACAGCCTTAGCGAAAGGCTTCTTGAAGGGAAAGATGTAACTCTGTGAGATGAATTAACAGAACACAGAACAGTTTCTCAGAAAGCTTCTTTCCAGTTTTGAACGGAAGATATTTCCTTTTTCACCATAGCCCTCTATGGGCTTCCAAATATCCCTTTGCCAATTCCACAAGAACAGCCTTAGCGAAAGGCTTCTTGAAGGGAAAGATGTAACTCTGTGAGATGAATTAACAGAACACAGAACAGTTTCTCAGAAAGCTTCTTTCCAGTTTTGAACGGAAGGTATTTCCTTTTTCACCATAGCCCTCTATGGGCTTCCAAATATCCCTTTGCCAATTCCACAAGAACAGCCTTAGCGAAAGGCTTCTTGAAGGGAAAGATGTAACTCTGTGGGATGAATTAACAGAACACAGAGCAGTTCTCAGAAAGCATCTTTCCAGTTTTGAACGGAAGATATTTCCTTTTTCACCATAGCCCTCTATGGGCTTCCAAATATCCCTTTGCCATTCCCCAAGAACAGCCTTAGCGAAAGGCTTCTTGAAGGGAAAGATGTAACTCTGTGAGATGAATTAACAGAACACAGAGCAGTTTCTCAGAAAGCTTCTTTCCAGTTTTTAACGGAAGCTATTTCCTTTTTCACCATAGCCCTCTATGGGCTTCCAAATATCCCTTTGCCAATTCCACAAGAACAGCCTTAGCGAAAGGCTTCTTGAAGGGAAAGATGTAACTCTGTGAGATGAATTAACAGAACACAGAGCAGTTTCTCAGAAAGCTTCTTTCCAGTTTTGAACGGAAGATATTTCCTTTTTCACCATAGCCCTCTATGGGCTTCCAAATATCCCTTTGCCAATTCCACAAGAACAGCCTTAGCGAAAGGCTTCTTGAAGGGAAAGATGTAAATCTGTGAGATGAATTAACAGAACACAGAGCAGTTTCTCAGAAAGCTTCTTTCCAGTTTTGAACGGAAGATATTTCCTTTTTCACCATAGAACTCTATGGGCTTCCAAATATCCCTTTGCCAATTCCACAAGAACAGCCTTAGCGAAAGGCTTCTTGAAGGGAAAGATGTAACTCTGTGAGATGAATTAACAGAACACAGAGCAGTTTCTCAGAAAGCTTCTTTCCAGTTTTGAACGGAAGATATTTCCTTTTTCACCATAGCCCTCTATGGGCTTCCAAATATCCCTTTGCCAATTCCACAAGAACAGCCTTAGCGAAAGGCTTCTTGAAGGGAAAGATGTAACTCTGTGAGATGAATTAACAGAACACAGAGCAGTTTCTCAGAAAGCTTCTTTCCAGTTTTGAACGGAAGATATTTCCTTTTTCACCATAGATCTCTATGGGCTTCCAAATATCCCTTTGCCAATTCCACAAGAACAGCCTTAACGAAAGGCTTCTTGAAGGGAAAGATGTAACTCTGTGAGATGAATTAACAGAACACAGAGCAGTTTCTCAGAAAGCTTCTTTCCAGTTTTGAACGGAAGATATTTCCTTTTTCACCACAGCCCTCTATGGGCTTCCAAATATCCCTTTGCCAATTCCAAAAGAACAGCCTTAGCGAAAGGCTTCTTGAGGGGAAAGATGTAACTCTGTGAGATGAATTAACAGAACATAGAGCCGTTTCTCAGAAAGCTTCTTTCCAGTTTTGAACGGAAGATATTTCCTTTTTCACCATAGCCCTCTATGGGCTTCCAAATATCCCTTTGCCAATTCCACAAGAACAGCCTTAGCGAAAGGCTTCTTGAAGGGAAAGATGTAACTCTGTGAGATGAATTAACAGAACACAGAGCAGTTTCTCAGAAAGCTTCTTTCCAGTTTTGAACGGAAGATATTTCCTTTTTCACCATAGCCCTCTATGGGCTTACAAATATCCCTTTGCCAATTCCACAAGAACAGCCTTAGCGAAAGGCTTCTTGAGGGGAAAGATGTAACTCTGTGAGATGAATTAACAGAACACAGAGCAGTTTCTCAGAAAGCTTCTATCCAGTTTTGAACGGAAGATATTTCCTTTTTCACCATAGCCCTCTATGGGCTTCCAAATATCCCTTTGCCAATTCCACAAGAACAGCCTTTTCGAAAGGCTTCTGGAAGCGAAAGATGTAACTCTCTGAGATGAATTAACAGAACACAGAGCAGTTTCTCAGAAAGCTTCTTTCCAGTTTTGAACGGAAGTTATTTCCTTTTTCACCATAGCCCTCTATGGGTTTCCAAATATCCCTTTGCCAATTCCACAAGAACAGCCTTAGCGAAAGGCTTCTTGAAGGGAAAGATGTAACTCTGTGAGATGAATTAACAGAACACGGAGCAGTTTCTCAGAAAGCTTCTTTCCAGTTTTGAACGGAAGATATTTCCTTTTTCACCATAGTACTCTATGGACTTCCAAATATCCCTTTGCCAATTCCACAAGAACAGCCTTAGCGAAAGGCTTCTTGAAGGGAAAGATGTAACTCTGTGAGATGAATTAACAGAACACAGAGCAGTTTCTCAGAAAGCTTCTTTCCAGTTTTGAACGGAAGATATTTCCTTTTTCACCATAGCCCTCTATGGGCTTCCAAATATCCCTTTGCCAATTCCACAAGAACAGCCTTAGCGAAAGGCTTCTTGAAGGGAAAGATGTAACTCTGTGAGATGAATTAACAGAACACAGAACAGTTTCTCAGAAAGCTTCTTTCCAGTTTTGAACGGAAGATATTTCCTTTTTCACCATAGCCCTCTATGGGCTTCCAAATATCCCTTTGCCAATTCCACAAGAACAGCCTTAGCGAAAGGCTTCTTGAAGGGAAAGATGTAACTCTGTGAGATGAATTAACAGAACACAGAGCAGTTTCTCATAAAGCTTCTTTCCAGTTTTGAACGGAAGATATTTCCTTTTTCACCATAGCCCTCTATGGGCTTCCAAATATCCCTTTGCCAATTCCACAAGAACAGCCTTAGCCAAAGGCTTCTTGAAGGGAAAGATGTAACTCTGTGAGATGAATTAACAGAACACAGAGCAGTTTCTCAGAAAGCTTCTTTCCAGTTTTGAACGGAAGATATTTTCTTTTTCACCATAGCCCTCTATGGGCTTCCAAATATCCCTTTGCCAATTCCACAAGAACAGCCTTAGCGAAAGGCTTCTTGAAGGGAAAGATGTAACTCTGTGAGATGAATTAACAGAACACAGAGCAGATTCTCAGAAAGCTTCTTTCCAGTTTTGAACGGAAGATATTTCCTTTCTCACCATAGCCCTCTATGGGCTTCCAAATATCCCTTTGCCAATTCCACAAGCAGAGCCTTAGCGAAAGGCTTCTTGAAGGGAAAGATGTAACTCTGTGAGATGAATTAACAGAACACAGAGCAGTTTCTCAGAAAGCTTCTTTCCAGTTTTGAACGGAAGATATTTCCTTTTTCACCATAGTCCTCTATGGGCTTCCAAATATCCCTTTGCCATTCCCAAAGAACAGCCTTAGCGAAAGGCTTCTTGAAGGGAAAGATGTAACTCTGTGAGATGAATTAACAGAACACAGAACAGTTTCTCAGAAAGCTTCTTTCCAGTTTTGAACGGAAGATATTTCCTTTTTCACCATAGCCCTCTATGGGCTTCCAAATATCCCTTTGCCAATTCCACAAGAACAGCCTTAGCGAAAGGCTTCCTGAAGGGAAAGATGTAACTCTTTGAGATGAATTAAGAGAACACAGAGCAGTTTCTCAGAAAGCTTCTTTCCAGTTTTGAACGGAAGATATTTCCTTTTTCACCATAGCCCTCTATGGGCTTCCAAATATCCCTTTGCCAATTCCACAAGAACAGCCTTAGCGAAAGGCTTCTTGAAGGGAAAGATGTAACTCTGTGAGATGAATTAACAGAACACAGAGCAGTTTCTCAGAAAGCTTCTTTCCACTTTTGAAAGGAAGATATTTCGTTTTTCACCATAGCCCTCTATGGGCTTCCAAATATCCCTTTGCCAATTCCACAAGAACAGCCTTAGCGAAAGGCTTCTTGAAGGGAAAGATGTAACTCTGTGAGATGAATTAGCAGAACACAGAGCAGTTTCTCAGAAAGCTTCTTTCCAGTTTTGAACGGAAGATATTTCCTTTTTCACCATAGCCCTCTATGGGCTTCCAAATATCCCTTTGCCAATTCCACAAGAACAGCCTTAGCGAAAGGCTTCTTGAAGGGAAAGATGTAACTCTGTGAGATGAATTAACAGAACACAGAACAGTTTCTCAGAAAGCTTCTTTCCAGTTTTGAACGGAAGATATTTCCTTTTTCACCATAGCCCTCTATGGGCTTCCAAATATCCCTTTGCCAATTCCACAAGAACAGCCTTAGCGAAAGGCTTCTTGAAGGGAAAGATGTAACTCTGTGGGATGAATTAACAGAACACAGAGCAGTTCTCAGAAAGCTTCTCTCCAGTTTTGAACGGAAGATATTTCCTTTTTCACCATAGCCCTCTATGGGCTTCCAAATATCCCTTTGCCAATTCCACAAGAACAGCCTTAGCGAAAGGCTTCTTGAAGGGAAAGATGTAACTCTGTGAGATGAATTAACAGAACACAGAGCAGTTTCTCAGAAAGCTTCTCTGCAGGTTTGAACGGAAGATATTTCCTTTTTCAAATTAGCCCTCTACGTTCTTCCAAATGTCCCTCTGCCAATTCCACAAGAACAGCCTTAGCGAAAGGCTTCTTGAAGGGAAAGATGTAACTCTGTGAGATGAATTAACAGAACACAGAGCAGTTTCTCAGAAAGATTCTTTCCAGTTTTGAACGGAAGATATTTCCTTTTTCACCATAGCCCTCTATGGGCTTCCAAATATCCCTTTGCCAATTCCACAAGAACAGCCTTAGCGAAAGGCTTCTTGAAGGGAAAGATGTAACTCTGTGAGATGAATTAACAGAACACAGAGCAGTTTCTCAGAAAGCTTCTTTCCAGTTTTGAACGGAAGATATTTCCTTTTTCACCATAGCCCTCTATGGGCTTCCAAGTATCCCTTTGCCAATTCCACAAGAACAGCCTTAGCGAAAGGCTTCTTGAAGGGAAAGATGTAACTCTGTGAGATGAATTAACAGAACACAGAGCAGTTTCTCAGAAAGCTTCTTTCCAGTTTTGAACGGAAGATAATTCCTTTTTCACCATAGCCCTCTATGGGCTTCCAAATATCCCTTTGCCAATTCCACAAGAACAGCCTTAGCGAAAGGCTTCTTGAAGGGAAAGATGTAACTCTGTGAGATGAATTAACAGAAAACAGAGCACTTTCTCATAAAGCTTCTCTCCAGTTTTGAACGGAAGATATTTCCTTTTTCACCATAGCCCTCTATGGGCTTCCAAATATCCCTTTGCCAATTCCACAAGAACAGCCTTAGCGAAAGGCTTCTTGAAGGGAAAGATGTAACTCTGTGAGATGAATTAACAGAACACAGAGCAGTATCTCAGAAAGTTTCTTTCCAGTTTTTAACGGAAGATATTTCCTTTTTCACCATAGCCCTCTATGGGCTTCCAACTATCCCTTTGCCAATTCCACAAGAACAGCCTTAGCGAAAGGCTTCTTGAAGGGAAAGACGTAACTCTGTGTGATGAATTAACAGAACACAGAGCAGTTTCTCAGAAAGCTTCTCTCCAGTTTTGAACGGAAGATATTTCCTTTTTCACCAAAGCCCTCTAAGGGCTTCCAAATATCCCTTTGCCAATTCCACAAGAACAGCCTTAGCGAAAGGCTTCTTGAAGGGAAAGATGTAACTCTGTGAGATGAATTAACAGAACACAGAGCACTTTCTCAGAAAGCTTCTTTCCAGTTTTTAACGGAAGCTATTTCCTTTTTCACCATAGCCCTCTATGGGCTTCCAAATATCCCTTTGCCAATTCCACAAGAACAGCCTTAGCGAAAGGCTTCTTGAAGGGAAAGATGTAACTCTGTGAGATGAATTAACAGAACACAGAGCAGATTCTCAGAAAGCTTCTTTCCACTTTTGAAAGGAAGATATTTCGTTTTTCACCATAGCCCTCTATGGGCTTCCAAATATCCCTTTGCCAATTCCACAAGAACAGCCTTAGCGAAAGGCTTCTTGAAGGGAAAGATGTAACTCTGTGAGATGAATTAACAGAACACAGAGCAGTTTCTCAGAAAGCTTCTTTCCAGTTTTGAACGGAAGATATTTCCTTTTTCACCATAGCCCTCTATGGGCTTCCAAATATCCCTTTGCCAATTCCACAAGAACAGCCTTAGCGAAAGGCTTCTTGAAGGGAAAGATGTAACTCTGTGAGATGAATTAACAGAACACAGAACAGTTTCTCAGAAAGCTTCTTTCCAGTTTTGAACGGAAGATATTTCCTTTTTCACCATAGCCCTCTATGGGCTTCCAAATATCCCTTTGCCAATTCCACAAGAACAGCCTTAGCGAAAGGCTTCTTGAAGGGAAAGATGTAACTCTGTGGGATGAATTAACAGAACACAGAGCAGTTCTCAGAAAGCTTCTCTCCAGTTTTGAACGGAAGATATTTCCTTTTTCACCATAGCCCTCTATGGGCTTCCAAATATCCCTTTGCCAATTCCACAAGAACAGCCTTAGCGAAAGGCTTCTTGAAGGGAAAGATGTAACTCTGTGAGATGAATTAACAGAACACAGAGCAGTTTCTCAGAAAGCTTCTCTGCAGGTTTGAACGGAAGATATTTCCTTTTTCAAATTAGCCCTCTACGTTCTTCCAAATGTCCCTCTGCCAATTCCACAAGAACAGCCTTAGCGAAAGGCTTCTTGAAGGGAAAGATGTAACTCTGTGAGATGAATTAACAGAACACAGAGCAGTTTCTCAGAAAGATTCTTTCCAGTTTTGAACGGAAGATATTTCCTTTTTCACCATAGCCCTCTATGGGCTTCCAAATATCCCTTTGCCAATTCCACAAGAACAGCCTTAGCGAAAGGCTTCTTGAAGGGAAAGATGTAACTCTGTGAGATGAATTAACAGAACACAGAGCAGTTTCTCAGAAAGCTTCTTTCCAGTTTTGAACGGAAGATATTTCCTTTTTCACCATAGCCCTCTATGGGCTTCCAAATATCCCTTTGCCAATTCCACAAGAACAGCCTTAGCGAAAGGCTTCTTGAAGGGAAAGATGTAACTCTGTGAGATGAATTAACAGAACACAGAGCAGTATCTCAGAAAGCTTCTTTCCAGTTTTTAACGGAAGATATTTCCTTTTTCACCATAGCCCTCTATGGGCTTCCAACTATCCCTTTGCCAATTCCACAAGAACAGCCTTAGCGAAAGGCTTCTTGAAGGGAAAGACGTAACTCTGTGTGATGAATTAACAGAACACAGAGCAGTTTCTCAGAAAGCTTCTCTCCAGTTTTGAACGGAAGATATTTCCTTTTTCACCAAAGCCCTCTAAGGGCTTCCAAATATCCCTTTGCCAATTCCACAAGAACAGCCTTAGCGAAAGGCTTCTTGAAGGGAAAGATGTAACTCTGTGAGATGAATTAACAGAACACAGAGCAGTTTCTCAGAAAGCTTCTTTCCAGTTTTTAACGGAAGCTATTTCCTTTTTCACCATAGCCCTCTATGGGCTTCCAAATATCCCTTTGCCAATTCCACAAGAACAGCCTTAGCGAAAGGCTTCTTGAAGGGAAAGATGTAACTCTGTGAGATGAATTAACAGAACACAGAGCAGTTTCTCAGAAAGCTTCTTTCCAGTTTTGAACGGAAGATATTTCCTTTTTCACCATAGCCCTCTATGGGCTTCCAAATATCCCTTTCCCAATTCCACAAGAACAGCCTTTGCGAAAGTCTTCTTGAATGGAAAGATGTAAATCTGTGAGATGAATTAACAGAACACAGAGCAGTTTCTCAAAAAGCTTCTTTCCAGTTTTGAACGGAAGATATTTCCTTTTTCACCATAGAACTCTATGGGCTTCCAAATATCCCTTTGCCAATTCCCCAAGAACAGCCTTAGCGAAAGGCTTCTTGAAGGGAAAGATGTAACTCTGTGAGATGAATTAACAGAACACAGAGCAGTTTCTCAGAAAGCTTCTTTCCAGTTTTGAACGGAAGATATTTCCTTTTTCACCATAGCCCTCTATGGGCTTCCAAATATCCCTTTGCCAATTCCACAACAACAGCCTTAGCGAAAGGCTTCTTGAAGGGAAAGATGTAACTCTGTGAGATGAATTAACAGAACACAGAGCAGTTTCTCAGAAAGCTTCTATCCAGTTTTGAACGGAAGATATTTCCTTTTTCACCATAGCCCTCTATGGGCTTCCAAATATCCCTTTGCCAATTCCACAAGAACAGCCTTTTCGAAAGGCTTCTTGAAGGGAAAGATGTAACTCTGTGAGATGAATTAACAGAACACAGAGCAGTTTCTCAGAAAGCTTCTTTCCAGTTTTGAACGGAAGATATTTCCTTTTTCACCATAGCCCTCTATGGGCTTACAAATATCCCTTTGCCAATTCCACAAGAACAGCCTTAGCGAAAGGCTTCTTGAGGGGAAAGATGTAACTCTGTGAGATGAATTAACAGAACACAGAGCAGTTTCTCAGAAAGCTTCCTTCCAGTTTTGAACGGAAGCTATTTCCTTTTTCACCATAGCCCTCTATGGGCTTCCAAATATCCCTTTGCCAATTCCACAACAACAGCCTTAGCGAAAGGCTTCTTGAAGGGAAAGATGTAACTCTGTGAGATGAATTAACAGAACACAGAGCAGTTTCTCAGAAAGCTTCTATCCAGTTTTGAACGGAAGATATTTCCTTTTTCACCATAGCCCTCTATGGGCTTCCAAATATCCCTTTGCCAATTCCACAAGAACAGCCTTTTCGAAAGGCTTCTTGAAGGGAAAGATGTAACTCTGTGAGATGAATTAACAGAACACAGAGCAGTTTCTCAGAAAGCTTCTTTCCAGTTTTGAACGGAAGATATTTCCTTTTTCACCATAGCCCTCTATGGGCTTCCAAATATCCCTTTGCCAATTCCACAAGAACAGCCTTAGCGAAAGGCTTCTTGAAGGGAAAGATGTAACTCTGTGAGATGAATTAACAGAACACAGAACAGTTTCTCAGAAAGCTTCTTTCCAGTTTTGAACGGAAGATATTTCCTTTTTCACCATAGCCCTCTATGGGCTTCCAAATATCCCTTTGCCAATTACACAAGAACAGCCTTAGCGAAAGGCTTCTTGAAGGGAAAGATGTAACTCTGTGGGATGAATTAACAGAACACAGAGCAGTTCTCAGAAAGCTTCTCTCCAGTTTTGAACGGAAGATATTTCCTTTTTCACCATAGCCCTCTATGGGCTTCCAAATATCCCTTTGCCAATTCCACAAGAACAGCCTTAGCGAAAGGCTTCTTGAAGGGAAAGATGTAACTCTGTGAGATGAATTAACAGAACACAGAGCAGTTTCTCAGAAAGCTTCTCTGCAGGTTTGAACGGAAGATATTTCCTTTGTCAAATTAGCCCTCTACGTTCTTCCAAATGTCCCTCTGCCAATTCCACAAGAACAGCCTTAGCGAAAGGCTTCTTGAAGGGAAAGATGTAACTCTGTGAGATGAATTAACAGAACACAGAGCAGTTTCTCAGAAAGATTCTTTCCAGTTTTGAACGGAAGATATTTCCTTTTTCACCATAGCCCTCTATGGGCTTCCAAATATCCCTTTGCCAATTCCACAAGAACAGCCTTAGCGAAAGGCTTCTTGAAGGGAAAGATGTAACTCTGTGAGATGAATTAACAGAACACAGAGCAGTTTCTCAGAAAGCTTCTTTCCAGTTTTGAACGGAAGATATTTCCTTTTTCACCATAGCCCTCTATGGGCTTCCAAATATCCCTTTGCCAATTCCACAAGAACAGCCTTAGCGAAAGGCTTCTTGAAGGGAAAGATGTAACTCTGTGAGATGAATTAACAGAACACAGAGCAGTATCTCAGAAAGCTTCTTTCCAGTTTTTAACGGAAGATATTTCCTTTTTCACCATAGCCCTCTATGGGCTTCCAACTATCCCTTTGCCAATTCCACAAGAACAGCCTTAGCGAAAGGCTTCTTGAGGGGAAAGACGTAACTCTGTGTGATGAATTAACAGAACACAGAGCAGTTTCTCAGAAAGCTTCTCTCCAGTTTTGAACGGAAGATATTTCCTTTTTCACCAAAGCCCTCTAAGGGCTTCCAAATATCCCTTTGCCAATTCCACAAGAACAGCCTTAGCGAAAGGCTTCTTGAAGGGAAAGATGTAACTCTGTGAGATGAATTAACAGAACACAGAGCAGTTTCTCAGAAAGCTTCTTTCCAGTTTTTAACGGAAGCTATTTCCTTTTTCACCATAGCCCTCTATCGGCTTCCAAATATCCCTTTGCCAATTCCACAAGAACAGCCTTAGCGAAAGGCTTCTTGAAGGGAAAGATGTAACTCTGTGAGATGAATTAACAGAACACAGAGCAGTTTCTCAGAAAGCTTCTTTCCAGTTTTGAACGGAAGATATTTCCTTTTTCACCATAGCCCTCTATGGGCTTCCAAATATCCCTTTCCCAATTCCACAAGAACAGCCTTTGCGAAAGTCTTCTTGAATGGAAAGATGTAAATCTGTGAGATGAATTAACAGAACACAGAGCAGTTTCTCAGAAAGCTTCTTTCCAGTTTTGAACGGAAGATATTTCCTTTTTCACCATAGAACTCTATGGGCTTCCAAATATCCCTTTGCCAATTCCACAAGAACAGCCTTAGCGAAAGGCTTCTTGAAGGGAAAGATGTAACTCTGTGAGATGAATTAACAGAACACAGAGCAGTTTCTCAGAAAGCTTCTTTCCAGTTTTGAACGGAAGATATTTCCTTTTTCACCATAGCCCTCTATGGGCTTCCAAATATCCCTTTGCCAATTCCACAAGAACAGCCTTAGCGAAAGGCTTCTTGAAGGGAAAGATGTAACTCTGTGAGATGAATTAACAGAACACAGAGCAGTTTCTCAGAAAGCTTCTTTCCAGTTTTGAACGGAAGATATTTCCTTTTTCACCATAGAACTCTATGGGCTTCCAAATATCCCTTTGCCAATTCCCCAAGAACAGCCTTAGCGAAAGGCTTCTTGAAGGGAAAGATGTAACTCTGTGAGATGAATTAACAGAACACAGAGCAGTTTCTCAGAAAGCTTCTTTCCAGTTTTGAACGGAAGATATTTCCTTTTTCACCATAGAACTCTATGGGCTTCCAAATATCCCTTTGCCAATTCCCCAAGAACAGCCTTAGCGAAAGGCTTCTTGAAGGGAAAGATGTAACTCTGTGAGATGAATTAACAGAACACAGAGCAGTTTCTCAGAAAGCTTCTTTCCAGTTTTGAACGGAAGATATTTCCTTTTTCACCATAGCCCTCTATGGGCTTCCAAATATCCCTTTGCCAATTCCACAACAACAGCCTTAGCGAAAGGCTTCTTGAAGGGAAAGATGTAACTCTGTGAGATGAATTAACAGAACACAGAGCAGTTTCTCAGAAAGCTTCTATCCAGTTTTGAACGGAAGATATTTCCTTTTTCACCATAGCCCTCTATGGGCTTCCAAATATCCCTTTGCCAATTCCACAAGAACAGCCTTTTCGAAAGGCTTCTTGAAGGGAAAGATGTAACTCTGTGAGATGAATTAACAGAACACAGAGCAGTTTCTCAGAAAGCTTCTTTCCAGTTTTGAACGGAAGATATTTCCTTTTTCACCATAGCCCTCTATGGGCTTCCAAATATCCCTATGCCAATTCCACAAGAACAGCCTTAGCGAAAGGCTTCTTGAAGGGAAAGATGTAACTCTGTGAGATGAATTAACAGAACACAGAGCAGTTTCTCAGAAAGCTTCTTTCCAGTTTTGAACGGAAGTTATTTCCTTTTTCACCATAGTCCTCTATGGGCTTCCAAATATCCCTTTGCCATTCCCAAAGAACAGCCTTAGCGAAAGGCTTCTTGAAGGGAAAGATGTAACTCTGTGAGATGAATTAACAGAACACAGAACAGTTTCTCAGAAAGCTTCTTTCCAGTTTTGAACGGAAGATATTTCCTTTTTCACCATAGCCCTCTATGGGCTTCCAAATATCCCTTTGCCAATTCCACAAGAACAGCCTTATCGAAAGGCTTCTTGAAGGGAAAGATGTAACTCTGTGAGATGAATTAACAGAACACAGAGCAGTTTCTCAGAAAGCTTCTTTCCAGTTTTGAACGGAAGATATTTCCTTTTTCACCATAGCCCTCTATGGGCTTCCAAATATCCCTTTGCCAATTCCACAAGAACAGCCTTAGCGAAAGGCTTCTTGAAGGGAAAGATGTAACTCTGTGAGATGAATTAACAGAACACAGAGCAGTATCCCAGAAAGCTTCTTTCCAGTTTTTAACGGAAGATATTTCCTTTTTCACCATAGCCCTCTATGGGCTTCCAACTATCCCTTTGCCAATTCCACAAGAACAGCCTTAGCGAAAGGCTTCTTGAAGGGAAAGACGTAACTCTGTGTGATGAATTAACAGAACACAGAGCAGTTTCTCAGAAAGCTTCTCTCCAGTTTTGAACGGAAGATATTTCCTTTTTCACCAAAGCCCTCTAAGGGCTGCCAAATATCCCTTTGCCAATTCCACAAGAACAGCCTTAGCGAAAGGCTTCTTGAAGGGAAAGACGTAACTCTGTGAGATGAATTAACAGAACACAGAGCAGTTTCTCAGAAAGCTTCTTTCCAGTTTTTAACGGAAGCTATTTCCTTTTTCACCATAGCCCTCTATGGGCTTCCAAATATCCCTTTGCCAATTCCACAAGAACAGCCTTAGCGAAAGGCTTCTTGAAGGGAAAGATGTAACTCTGTGAGATGAATTAACAGAACACAGAGCAGTTTCTCAGAAAGCTTCTTTCCAGTTTTGAACGGAAGATATTTCCTTTTTCACCATAGTCCTCTATGGGCTTCCAAATATCCCTTTGCCATTCCCAAAGAACAGCCTTAGCGAAAGGCTTCTTGAAGGGAAAGATGTAACTCTGTGAGATGAATTAACAGAACACAGAACAGTTTCTCAGAAAGCTTCTTTCCAGTTTTGAACGGAAGATATTTCCTTTTTCACCATAGCCCTCTATGGGCTTCCAAATATCCCTTTGCCAATTCCACAAGAACAGCCTTAGCGAAAGGCTTCCTGAAGGGAAAGATGTAACTCTTTGAGATGAATTAAGAGAACACAGAGCAGTTTCTCAGAAAGCTTCTTTCCAGTTTTGAACGGAAGATATTTCCTTTTTCACCATAGCCCTCTATGGGCTTCCAAATATCCCTTTGCCAATTCCACAAGAACAGCCTTAGCGAAAGGCTTCTTGAAGGGAAAGATGTAACTCTGTGAGATGAATTAACAGAACACAGAGCAGTTTCTCAGAAAGCTTCTTTCCACTTTTGAAAGGAAGATATTTCGTTTTTCACCATAGCCCTCTATGGGCTTCCAAATATCCCTTTGCCAATTCCACAAGAACAGCCTTAGCGAAAGGCTTCTTGAAGGGAAAGATGTAACTCTGTGAGATGAATTAGCAGAACACAGAGCAGTTTCTCAGAAAGCTTCTTTCCAGTTTTGAACGGAAGATATTTCCTTTTTCACCATAGCCCTCTATGGGCTTCCAAATATCCCTTTGCCAATTCCACAAGAACAGCCTTAGCGAAAGGCTTCTTGAAGGGAAAGATGTAACTCTGTGAGATGAATTAACAGAACACAGAACAGTTTCTCAGAAAGCTTCTTTCCAGTTTTGAACGGAAGATATTTCCTTTTTCACCATAGCCCTCTATGGGCTTCCAAATATCCCTTTGCCAATTCCACAAGAACAGCCTTAGCGAAAGGCTTCTTGAAGGGAAAGATGTAACTCTGTGGGATGAATTAACAGAACACAGAGCAGTTCTCAGAAAGCTTCTCTCCAGTTTTGAACGGAAGATATTTCCTTTTTCACCATAGCCCTCTATGGGCTTCCAAATATCCCTTTGCCAATTCCACAAGAACAGCCTTAGCGAAAGGCTTCTTGAAGGGAAAGATGTAACTCTGTGAGATGAATTAACAGAACACAGAGCAGTTTCTCAGAAAGCTTCTCTGCAGGTTTGAACGGAAGATATTTCCTTTTTCAAATTAGCCCTCTACGTTCTTCCAAATGTCCCTCTGCCAATTCCACAAGAACAGCCTTAGCGAAAGGCTTCTTGAAGGGAAAGATGTAACTCTGTGAGATGAATTAACAGAACACAGAGCAGTTTCTCAGAAAGATTCTTTCCAGTTTTGAACGGAAGATATTTCCTTTTTCACCATAGCCCTCTATGGGCTTCCAAATATCCCTTTGCCAATTCCACAAGAACAGCCTTAGCGAAAGGCTTCTTTAAGGGAAAGATGTAACTCTGTGAGATGAATTAACAGAACACAGAGCAGTTTCTCAGAAAGCTTCTTTCCAGTTTTGAACGGAAGATATTTCCTTTTTCACCATAGCCCTCTATGGGCTTCCAAGTATCCCTTTGCCAATTCCACAAGAACAGCCTTAGCGAAAGGCTTCTTGAAGGGAAAGATGTAACTCTGTGAGATGAATTAACAGAACACAGAGCAGTTTCTCAGAAAGCTTCTTTCCAGTTTTGAACGGAAGATAATTCCTTTTTCACCATAGCCCTCTATGGGCTTCCAAATATCCCTTTGCCAATTCCACAAGAACAGCCTTAGCGAAAGGCTTCTTGAAGGGAAAGATGTAACTCTGTGAGATGAATTAACAGAAAACAGAGCACTTTCTCATAAAGCTTCTCTCCAGTTTTGAACGGAAGATATTTCCTTTTTCACCATAGCCCTCTATGGGCTTCCAAATATCCCTTTGCCAATTCCACAAGAACAGCCTTAGCGAAAGGCTTCTTGAAGGGAAAGATGTAACTCTGTGAGATGAATTAACAGAACACAGAGCAGTATCTCAGAAAGTTTCTTTCCAGTTTTTAACGGAAGATATTTCCTTTTTCACCATAGCCCTCTATGGGCTTCCAACTATCCCTTTGCCAATTCCACAAGAACAGCCTTAGCGAAAGGCTTCTTGAAGGGAAAGACGTAACTCTGTGTGATGAATTAACAGAACACAGAGCAGTTTCTCAGAAAGCTTCTCTCCAGTTTTGAACGGAAGATATTTCCTTTTTCACCAAAGCCCTCTAAGGGCTTCCAAATATCCCTTTGCCAATTCCACAAGAACAGCCTTAGCGAAAGGCTTCTTGAAGGGAAAGATGTAACTCTGTGAGATGAATTAACAGAACACAGAGCACTT
The DNA here is from genome assembly GCF_047675955.1 of Chlorocebus sabaeus. Lineage (NCBI taxonomy): Eukaryota > Metazoa > Chordata > Mammalia > Primates > Cercopithecidae > Chlorocebus > Chlorocebus sabaeus. Next base: position 40,075 of record NW_027327970.1, read on the forward strand.
TCTCAGAAAGCTTCTTTCCAGTTTTTAACGGAAGCTATTTCCTTTTTCACCATAGCCCTCTATGGGCTTCCAAATATCCCTTTGCCAATTCCACAAGAACAGCCTTAGCGAAAGGCTTCTTGAAGGGAAAGATGTAACTCTGTGAGATGAATTAACAGAACACAGAGCAGATTCTCAGAAAGCTTCTTTCCACTTTTGAAAGGAAGATATTTCGTTTTTCACCATAGCCCTCTATGGGCTTCCAAATATCCCTTTGCCAATTCCACAAGAACAGCCTTAGCGAAAGGCTTCTTGAAGGGAAAGATGTAACTCTGTGAGATGAATTAACAGAACACAGAGCAGTTTCTCAGAAAGCTTCTTTCCAGTTTTGAACGGAAGATATTTCCTTTTTCACCATAGCCCTCTATGGGCTTCCAAATATCCCTTTGCCAATTCCACAAGAACAGCCTTAGCGAAAGGCTTCTTGAAGGGAAAGATGTAACTCTGTGAGATGAATTAACAGAACACAGAACAGTTTCTCAGAAAGCTTCTTTCCAGTTTTGAACGGAAGATATTTCCTTTTTCACCATAGCCCTCTATGGGCTTCCAAATATCCCTTTGCCAATTCCACAAGAACAGCCTTAGCGAAAGGCTTCTTGAAGGGAAAGATGTAACTCTGTGGGATGAATTAACAGAACACAGAGCAGTTCTCAGAAAGCTTCTCTCCAGTTTTGAACGGAAGATATTTCCTTTTTCACCATAGCCCTCTATGGGCTTCCAAATATCCCTTTGCCAATTCCACAAGAACAGCCTTAGCGAAAGGCTTCTTGAAGGGAAAGATGTAACTCTGTGAGATGAATTAACAGAACACAGAGCAGTTTCTCAGAAAGCTTCTCTGCAGGTTTGAACGGAAGATATTTCCTTTTTCAAATTAGCCCTCTACGTTCTTCCAAATGTCCCTCTGCCAATTCCACAAGAACAGCCTTAGCGAAAGGCTTCTTGAAGGGAAAGATGTAACTCTGTGAGATGAATTAACAGAACACAGAGCAGTTTCTCAGAAAGATTCTTTCCAGTTTTGAACGGAAGATATTTCCTTTTTCACCATAGCCCTCTATGGGCTTCCAAATATCCCTTTGCCAATTCCACAAGAACAGCCTTAGCGAAAGGCTTCTTGAAGGGAAAGATGTAACTCTGTGAGATGAATTAACAGAACACAGAGCAGTTTCTCAGAAAGCTTCTTTCCAGTTTTGAACGGAAGATATTTCCTTTTTCACCATAGCCCTCTATGGGCTTCCAAATATCCCTTTGCCAATTCCACAAGAACAGCCTTAGCGAAAGGCTTCTTGAAGGGAAAGATGTAACTCTGTGAGATGAATTAACAGAACACAGAGCAGTATCTCAGAAAGCTTCTTTCCAGTTTTTAACGGAAGATATTTCCTTTTTCACCATAGCCCTCTATGGGCTTCCAACTATCCCTTTGCCAATTCCACAAGAACAGCCTTAGCGAAAGGCTTCTTGAAGGGAAAGACGTAACTCTGTGTGATGAATTAACAGAACACAGAGCAGTTTCTCAGAAAGCTTCTCTCCAGTTTTGAACGGAAGATATTTCCTTTTTCACCAAAGCCCTCTAAGGGCTTCCAAATATCCCTTTGCCAATTCCACAAGAACAGCCTTAGCGAAAGGCTTCTTGAAGGGAAAGATGTAACTCTGTGAGATGAATTAACAGAACACAGAGCAGTTTCTCAGAAAGCTTCTTTCCAGTTTTTAACGGAAGCTATTTCCTTTTTCACCATAGCCCTCTATGGGCTTCCAAATATCCCTTTGCCAATTCCACAAGAACAGCCTTAGCGAAAGGCTTCTTGAAGGGAAAGATGTAACTCTGTGAGATGAATTAACAGAACACAGAGCAGTTTCTCAGAAAGCTTCTTTCCAGTTTTGAACGGAAGATATTTCCTTTTTCACCATAGCCCTCTATGGGCTTCCAAATATCCCTTTCCCAATTCCACAAGAACAGCCTTTGCGAAAGTCTTCTTGAATGGAAAGATGTAAATCTGTGAGATGAATTAACAGAACACAGAGCAGTTTCTCAAAAAGCTTCTTTCCAGTTTTGAACGGAAGATATTTCCTTTTTCACCATAGAACTCTATGGGCTTCCAAATATCCCTTTGCCAATTCCCCAAGAACAGCCTTAGCGAAAGGCTTCTTGAAGGGAAAGATGTAACTCTGTGAGATGAATTAACAGAACACAGAGCAGTTTCTCAGAAAGCTTCTTTCCAGTTTTGAACGGAAGATATTTCCTTTTTCACCATAGCCCTCTATGGGCTTCCAAATATCCCTTTGCCAATTCCACAACAACAGCCTTAGCGAAAGGCTTCTTGAAGGGAAAGATGTAACTCTGTGAGATGAATTAACAGAACACAGAGCAGTTTCTCAGAAAGCTTCTATCCAGTTTTGAACGGAAGATATTTCCTTTTTCACCATAGCCCTCTATGGGCTTCCAAATATCCCTTTGCCAATTCCACAAGAACAGCCTTTTCGAAAGGCTTCTTGAAGGGAAAGATGTAACTCTGTGAGATGAATTAACAGAACACAGAGCAGTTTCTCAGAAAGCTTCTTTCCAGTTTTGAACGGAAGATATTTCCTTTTTCACCATAGCCCTCTATGGGCTTACAAATATCCCTTTGCCAATTCCACAAGAACAGCCTTAGCGAAAGGCTTCTTGAGGGGAAAGATGTAACTCTGTGAGATGAATTAACAGAACACAGAGCAGTTTCTCAGAAAGCTTCCTTCCAGTTTTGAACGGAAGCTATTTCCTTTTTCACCATAGCCCTCTATGGGCTTCCAAATATCCCTTTGCCAATTCCACAACAACAGCCTTAGCGAAAGGCTTCTTGAAGGGAAAGATGTAACTCTGTGAGATGAATTAACAGAACACAGAGCAGTTTCTCAGAAAGCTTCTATCCAGTTTTGAACGGAAGATATTTCCTTTTTCACCATAGCCCTCTATGGGCTTCCAAATATCCCTTTGCCAATTCCACAAGAACAGCCTTTTCGAAAGGCTTCTTGAAGGGAAAGATGTAACTCTGTGAGATGAATTAACAGAACACAGAGCAGTTTCTCAGAAAGCTTCTTTCCAGTTTTGAACGGAAGATATTTCCTTTTTCACCATAGCCCTCTATGGGCTTCCAAATATCCCTTTGCCAATTCCACAAGAACAGCCTTAGCGAAAGGCTTCTTGAAGGGAAAGATGTAACTCTGTGAGATGAATTAACAGAACACAGAACAGTTTCTCAGAAAGCTTCTTTCCAGTTTTGAACGGAAGATATTTCCTTTTTCACCATAGCCCTCTATGGGCTTCCAAATATCCCTTTGCCAATTACACAAGAACAGCCTTAGCGAAAGGCTTCTTGAAGGGAAAGATGTAACTCTGTGGGATGAATTAACAGAACACAGAGCAGTTCTCAGAAAGCTTCTCTCCAGTTTTGAACGGAAGATATTTCCTTTTTCACCATAGCCCTCTATGGGCTTCCAAATATCCCTTTGCCAATTCCACAAGAACAGCCTTAGCGAAAGGCTTCTTGAAGGGAAAGATGTAACTCTGTGAGATGAATTAACAGAACACAGAGCAGTTTCTCAGAAAGCTTCTCTGCAGGTTTGAACGGAAGATATTTCCTTTTTCAAATTAGCCCTCTACGTTCTTCCAAATGTCCCTCTGCCAATTCCACAAGAACAGCCTTAGCGAAAGGCTTCTTGAAGGGAAAGATGTAACTCTGTGAGATGAATTAACAGAACACAGAGCAGTTTCTCAGAAAGATTCTTTCCAGTTTTGAACGGAAGATATTTCCTTTTTCACCATAGCCCTCTATGGGCTTCCAAATATCCCTTTGCCAATTCCACAAGAACAGCCTTAGCGAAAGGCTTCTTGAAGGGAAAGATGTAACTCTGTGAGATGAATTAACAGAACACAGAGCAGTTTCTCAGAAAGCTTCTTTCCAGTTTTGAACGGAAGATATTTCCTTTTTCACCATAGCCCTCTATGGGCTTCCAAATATCCCTTTGCCAATTCCACAAGAACAGCCTTAGCGAAAGGCTTCTTGAAGGGAAAGATGTAACTCTGTGAGATGAATTAACAGAACACAGAGCAGTATCTCAGAAAGCTTCTTTCCAGTTTTTAACGGAAGATATTTCCTTTTTCACCATAGCCCTCTATGGGCTTCCAACTATCCCTTTGCCAATTCCACAAGAACAGCCTTAGCGAAAGGCTTCTTGAGGGGAAAGACGTAACTCTGTGTGATGAATTAACAGAACACAGAGCAGTTTCTCAGAAAGCTTCTCTCCAGTTTTGAACGGAAGATATTTCCTTTTTCACCAAAGCCCTCTAAGGGCTTCCAAATATCCCTTTGCCAATTCCACAAGAACAGCCTTAGCGAAAGGCTTCTTGAAGGGAAAGATGTAACTCTGTGAGATGAATTAACAGAACACAGAGCAGTTTCTCAGAAAGCTTCTTTCCAGTTTTTAACGGAAGCTATTTCCTTTTTCACCATAGCCCTCTATGGGCTTCCAAATATCCCTTTGCCAATTCCACAAGAACAGCCTTAGCGAAAGGCTTCTTGAAGGGAAAGATGTAACTCTGTGAGATGAATTAACAGAACACAGAGCAGTTTCTCAGAAAGCTTCTTTCCAGTTTTGAACGGAAGATATTTCCTTTTTCACCATAGCCCTCTATGGGCTTCCAAATATCCCTTTCCCAATTCCACAAGAACAGCCTTTGCGAAAGTCTTCTTGAATGGAAAGATGTAAATCTGTGAGATGAATTAACAGAACACAGAGCAGTTTCTCAGAAAGCTTCTTTCCAGTTTTGAACGGAAGATATTTCCTTTTTCACCATAGAACTCTATGGGCTTCCAAATATCCCTTTGCCAATTCCACAAGAACAGCCTTAGCGAAAGGCTTCTTGAAGGGAAAGATGTAACTCTGTGAGATGAATTAACAGAACACAGAGCAGTTTCTCAGAAAGCTTCTTTCCAGTTTTGAACGGAAGATATTTCCTTTTTCACCATAGCCCTCTATGGGCTTCCAAATATCCCTTTGCCAATTCCACAAGAACAGCCTTAGCGAAAGGCTTCTTGAAGGGAAAGATGTAACTCTGTGAGATGAATTAACAGAACACAGAGCAGTTTCTCAGAAAGCTTCTTTCCAGTTTTGAACGGAAGATATTTCCTTTTTCACCATAGAACTCTATGGGCTTCCAAATATCCCTTTGCCAATTCCACAAGAACAGCCTTAGCGAAAGGCTTCTTGAAGGGAAAGATGTAACTCTGTGAGATGAATTAACAGAACACAGAGCAGTTTCTCAGAAAGCTTCTTTCCAGTTTTGAACGGAAGATATTTCCTTTTTCACCATAGAACTCTATGGGCTTCCAAATATCCCTTTGCCAATTCCCCAAGAACAGCCTTAGCGAAAGGCTTCTTGAAGGGAAAGATGTAACTCTGTGAGATGAATTAACAGAACACAGAGCAGTTTCTCAGAAAGCTTCTTTCCAGTTTTGAACGGAAGATATTTCCTTTTTCACCATAGCCCTCTATGGGCTTCCAAATATCCCTTTGCCAATTCCACAACAACAGCCTTAGCGAAAGGCTTCTTGAAGGGAAAGATGTAACTCTGTGAGATGAATTAACAGAACACAGAGCAGTTTCTCAGAAAGCTTCTATCCAGTTTTGAACGGAAGATATTTCCTTTTTCACCATAGCCCTCTATGGGCTTCCAAATATCCCTTTGCCAATTCCACAAGAACAGCCTTTTCGAAAGGCTTCTTGAAGGGAAAGATGTAACTCTGTGAGATGAATTAACAGAACACAGAGCAGTTTCTCAGAAAGCTTCTTTCCAGTTTTGAACGGAAGATATTTCCTTTTTCACCATAGCCCTCTATGGGCTTCCAAATATCCCTATGCCAATTCCACAAGAACAGCCTTAGCGAAAGGCTTCTTGAAGGGAAAGATGTAACTCTGTGAGATGAATTAACAGAACACAGAGCAGTTTCTCAGAAAGCTTCTTTCCAGTTTTGAACGGAAGTTATTTCCTTTTTCACCATAGTCCTCTATGGGCTTCCAAATATCCCTTTGCCATTCCCAAAGAACAGCCTTAGCGAAAGGCTTCTTGAAGGGAAAGATGTAACTCTGTGAGATGAATTAACAGAACACAGAACAGTTTCTCAGAAAGCTTCTTTCCAGTTTTGAACGGAAGATATTTCCTTTTTCACCATAGCCCTCTATGGGCTTCCAAATATCCCTTTGCCAATTCCACAAGAACAGCCTTAGCGAAAGGCTTCTTGAAGGGAAAGATGTAACTCTGTGAGATGAATTAACAGAACACAGAACAGTTTCTCAGAAAGCTTCTTTCCAGTTTTGAACGGAAGGTATTTCCTTTTTCACCATAGCCCTCTATGGGCTTCCAAATATCCCTTTGCCAATTCCACAAGAACAGCCTTAGCGAAAGGCTTCTTGAAGGGAAAGATGTAACTCTGTGGGATGAATTAACAGAACACAGAGCAGTTCTCAGAAAGCATCTTTCCAGTTTTGAACGGAAGATATTTCCTTTTTCACCATAGCCCTCTATGGGCTTCCAAATATCCCTTTGCCATTCCCCAAGAACAGCCTTAGCGAAAGGCTTCTTGAAGGGAATGATGTAACTCTGTGAGATGAATTAACAGAACACAGAGCAGTTTCTCAGAAAGCTTCTTTCCAGTTTTGAACGGAAGATATTTCCTTTTTCACCATAGCCCTCTATGGGCTTCCAAATATCCCTTTGCCAATTCCACAAGAACAGCCTTATCGAAAGGCTTCTTGAAGGGAAAGATGTAACTCTGTGAGATGAATTAACAGAACACAGAGCAGTTTCTCAGAAAGCTTCTTTCCAGTTTTGAACGGAAGATATTTCCTTTTTCACCATAGCCCTCTATGGGCTTCCAAATATCCCTTTGCCAATTCCACAAGAACAGCCTTAGCGAAAGGCTTCTTGAAGGGAAAGATGTAACTCTGTGAGATGAATTAACAGAACACAGAGCAGTATCCCAGAAAGCTTCTTTCCAGTTTTTAACGGAAGGTATTTCCTTTTTCACCATAGCCCTCTATGGGCTTCCAACTATCCCTTTGCCAATTCCACAAGAACAGCCTTAGCGAAAGGCTTCTTGAAGGGAAAGACGTAACTCTGTGTGATGAATTAACAGAACACAGAGCAGTTTCTCAGAAAGCTTCTCTCCAGTTTTGAACGGAAGATATTTCCTTTTTCACCAAAGCCCTCTAAGGGCTGCCAAATATCCCTTTGCCAATTCCACAAGAACAGCCTTAGCGAAAGGCTTCTTGAAGGGAAAGACGTAACTCTGTGAGATGAATTAACAGAACACAGAGCAGTTTCTCAGAAAGCTTCTTTCCAGTTTTTAACGGAAGCTATTTCCTTTTTCACCATAGCCCTCTATGGGCTTCCAAATATCCCTTTGCCAATTCCACAAGAACAGCCTTAGCGAAAGGCTTCTTGAAGGGAAAGATGTAACTCTGTGAGATGAATTAACAGAACACAGAGCAGTTTCTCAGAAAGCTTCTTTCCAGTTTTGAACGGAAGATATTTCCTTTTTCACCATAGCCCTCTATGGGCTTCCAAATATCCCTTTGCCAATTCCACAAGAACAGCCTTAGCGAAAGGCTTCTTGAAGGGAAAGATGTAAATCTGTGAGATGAATTAACAGAACACAGAGCAGGTTCTCAGAAAGCTTCTTTCCAGTTTTGAACGGAAGATATTTCCTTTTTCACCATAGAACTCTATGGGCTTCCAAATATCCCTTTGCCAATTCCACAAGAACAGCCTTAGCGAAAGGCTTCTTGAAGGGAAAGATGTAACTCTGTGAGATGAATTAACAGAACACAGAGCAGTTTCTCAGAAAGCTTCTTTCCAGTTTTGAACGGAAGATATTTCCTTTTTCACCATAGCCCTCTATGGGCTTCCAAATATCCCTTTGCCAATTCCACAAGAACAGCCTTAGCGAAAGGCTTCTTGAAGGGAAAGATGTAACTCTGTGAGATGAATTAACAGAACACAGAGCAGTTTCTCAGAAAGCTTCTTTCCAGTTTTGAACGGAAGATATTTCCTTTTTCACCATAGATCTCTATGGGCTTCCAAATATCCCTTTGCCAATTCCACAAGAACAGCCTTAACGAAAGGCTTCTTGAAGGGAAAGATGTAACTCTGTGAGATGAATTAACAGAACACAGAGCAGTTTCTCAGAAAGCTTCTTTCCAGTTTTGAACGGAAGATATTTCCTTTTTCACCACAGCCCTCTATGGGCTTCCAAATATCCCTTTGCCAATTCCAAAAGAACAGCCTTAGCGAAAGGCTTCTTGAGGGGAAAGATGTAACTCTGTGAGATGAATTAACAGAACACAGAGCAGTTTCTCAGAAAGCTTCTTTCCAGTTTTGAACGGAAGATATTTCCTTTTTCACCATAGCCCTCTATGGGCTTCCAAATATCCCTATGCCAATTCCACAAGAACAGCCTTAGCGAAAGGCTTCTTGAAGGGAAAGATGTAACTCTGTGAGATGAATTAACAGAACACAGAGCAGTTTCTCAGAAAGCTTCTTTCCAGTTTTGAACGGAAGTTATTTCCTTTTTCACCATAGTCCTCTATGGGCTTCCAAATATCCCTTTGCCATTCCCAAAGAACAGCCTTAGCGAAAGGCTTCTTGAAGGGAAAGATGTAACTCTGTGAGATGAATTAACAGAACACAGAACAGTTTCTCAGAAAGCTTCTTTCCAGTTTTGAACGGAAGATATTTCCTTTTTCACCATAGCCCTCTATGGGCTTCCAAATATCCCTTTGCCAATTCCACAAGAACAGCCTTAGCGAAAGGCTTCTTGAAGGGAAAGATGTAACTCTGTGAGATGAATTAACAGAACACAGAACAGTTTCTCAGAAAGCTTCTTTCCAGTTTTGAACGGAAGGTATTTCCTTTTTCACCATAGCCCTCTATGGGCTTCCAAATATCCCTTTGCCAATTCCACAAGAACAGCCTTAGCGAAAGGCTTCTTGAAGGGAAAGATGTAACTCTGTGGGATGAATTAACAGAACACAGAGCAGTTCTCAGAAAGCATCTTTCCAGTTTTGAACGGAAGATATTTCCTTTTTCACCATAGCCCTCTATGGGCTTCCAAATATCCCTTTGCCATTCCCCAAGAACAGCCTTAGCGAAAGGCTTCTTGAAGGGAAAGATGTAACTCTGTGAGATGAATTAACAGAACACAGAGCAGTTTCTCAGAAAGCTTCTTTCCAGTTTTGAACGGAAGATATTTCCTTTTTCACCATAGCCCTCTATGGGCTTCCAAATATCCCTTTGCCAATTCCACAAGAACAGCCTTAGCGAAAGGCTTCTTGAAGGGAAAGATGTAACTCTGTGAGATGAATTAACAGAACACAGAGCAGTTTCTCATAAAGCTTCTTTCCAGTTTTGAACGGAAGATATTTCCTTTTTCACCATAGCCCTCTATGGGCTTCCAAATATCCCTTTGCCAATTCCACAAGAACAGCCTTAGCCAAAGGCTTCTTGAAGGGAAAGATGTAACTCTGTGAGATGAATTAACAGAACACAGAGCAGTTTCTCAGAAAGCTTCTTTCCAGTTTTGAACGGAAGATATTTTCTTTTTCACCATAGCCCTCTATGGGCTTCCAAATATCCCTTTGCCAATTCCACAAGAACAGCCTTAGCGAAAGGCTTCTTGAAGGGAAAGATGTAACTCTGTGAGATGAATTAACAGAACACAGAGCAGATTCTCAGAAAGCTTCTTTCCAGTTTTGAACGGAAGATATTTCCTTTCTCACCATAGCCCTCTATGGGCTTCCAAATATCCCTTTGCCAATTCCACAAGCAGAGCCTTAGCGAAAGGCTTCTTGAAGGGAAAGATGTAACTCTGTGAGATGAATTAACAGAACACAGAGCAGTTTCTCAGAAAGCTTCTTTCCAGTTTTGAACGGAAGATATTTCCTTTTTCACCATAGTCCTCTATGGGCTTCCAAATATCCCTTTGCCATTCCCAAAGAACAGCCTTAGCGAAAGGCTTCTTGAAGGGAAAGATGTAACTCTGTGAGATGAATTAACAGAACACAGAACAGTTTCTCAGAAAGCTTCTTTCCAGTTTTGAACGGAAGATATTTCCTTTTTCACCATAGCCCTCTATGGGCTTCCAAATATCCCTTTGCCAATTCCACAAGAACAGCCTTAGCGAAAGGCTTCCTGAAGGGAAAGATGTAACTCTTTGAGATGAATTAAGAGAACACAGAGCAGTTTCTCAGAAAGCTTCTTTCCAGTTTTGAACGGAAGATATTTCCTTTTTCACCATAGCCCTCTATGGGCTTCCAAATATCCCTTTGCCAATTCCACAAGAACAGCCTTAGCGAAAGGCTTCTTGAAGGGAAAGATGTAACTCTGTGAGATGAATTAACAGAACACAGAGCAGTTTCTCAGAAAGCTTCTTTCCACTTTTGAAAGGAAGATATTTCGTTTTTCACCATAGCCCTCTATGGGCTTCCAAATATCCCTTTGCCAATTCCACAAGAACAGCCTTAGCGAAAGGCTTCTTGAAGGGAAAGATGTAACTCTGTGAGATGAATTAGCAGAACACAGAGCAGTTTCTCAGAAAGCTTCTTTCCAGTTTTGAACGGAAGATATTTCCTTTTTCACCATAGCCCTCTATGGGCTTCCAAATATCCCTTTGCCAATTCCACAAGAACAGCCTTAGCGAAAGGCTTCTTGAAGGGAAAGATGTAACTCTGTGAGATGAATTAACAGAACACAGAATAGTTTCTCAGAAAGCTTCTTTCCAGTTTTGAACGGAAGATATTTCCTTTTTCACCATAGCCCTCTATGGGCTTCCAAATATCCCTTTGCCAATTCCACAAGAACAGCCTTAGCGAAAGGCTTCTTGAAGGGAAAGATGTAACTCTGTGGGATGAATTAACAGAACACAGAGCAGTTCTCAGAAAGCTTCTCTCCAGTTTTGAACGGAAGATATTTCCTTTTTCACCATAGCCCTCTATGGGCTTCCAAATATCCCTTTGCCAATTCCACAAGAACAGCCTTAGCGAAAGGCTTCTTGAAGGGAAAGATGTAACTCTGTGAGATGAATTAACAGAACACAGAGCAGTTTCTCAGAAAGCTTCTCTGCAGGTTTGAACGGAAGATATTTCCTTTTTCAAATTAGCCCTCTACGTTCTTCCAAATGTCCCTCTGCCAATTCCACAAGAACAGCCTTAGCGAAAGGCTTCTTGAAGGGAAAGATGTAACTCTGTGAGATGAATTAACAGAACACAGAGCAGTTTCTCAGAAAGATTCTTTCCAGTTTTGAACGGAAGATATTTCCTTTTTCACCATAGCCCTCTATGGGCTTCCAAATATCCCTTTGCCAATTCCACAAGAACAGCCTTAGCGAAAGGCTTCTTGAAGGGAAAGATGTAACTCTGTGAGATGAATTAACAGAACACAGAGCAGTTTCTCAGAAAGCTTCTTTCCAGTTTTGAACGGAAGATATTTCCTTTTTCACCATAGCCCTCTATGGGCTTCCAAGTATCCCTTTGCCAATTCCACAAGAACAGCCTTAGCGAAAGGCTTCTTGAAGGGAAAGATGTAACTCTGTGAGATGAATTAACAGAACACAGAGCAGTTTCTCAGAAAGCTTCTTTCCAGTTTTGAACGGAAGATAATTCCTTTTTCACCATAGCCCTCTATGGGCTTCCAAATATCCCTTTGCCAATTCCACAAGAACAGCCTTAGCGAAAGGCTTCTTGAAGGGAAAGATGTAACTCTGTGAGATGAATTAACAGAAAACAGAGCAGTTTCTCATAAAGCTTCTCTCCAGTTTTGAACGGAAGATATTTCCTTTTTCACCATAGCCCTCTATGGGCTTCCAAATATCCCTTTGCCAATTCCACAAGAACAGCCTTAGCGAAAGGCTTCTTGAAGGGAAAGATGTAACTCTGTGAGATGAATTAACAGAACACAGAGCAGTATCTCAGAAAGTTTCTTTCCAGTTTTTAACGGAAGATATTTCCTTTTTCACCATAGCCCTCTATGGGCTTCCAACTATCCCTTTGCCAATTCCACAAGAACAGCCTTAGCGAAAGGCTTCTTGAAGGGAAAGACGTAACTCTGTGTGATGAATTAACAGAACACAGAGCAGTTTCTCAGAAAGCTTCTCTCCAGTTTTGAACGGAAGATATTTCCTTTTTCACCAAAGCCCTCTAAGGGCTTCCAAATATCCCTTTGCCAATTCCACAAGAACAGCCTTAGCGAAAGGCTTCTTGAAGGGAAAGATGTAACTCTGTGAGATGAATTAACAGAACACAGAGCACTTTCTCAGAAAGCTTCTTTCCAGTTTTTAACGGAAGCTATTTCCTTTTTCACCATAGCCCTCTATGGGCTTCCAAATATCCCTTTGCCAATTCCACAAGAACAGCCTTAGCGAAAGGCTTCTTGAAGGGAAAGATGTAACTCTGTGAGATGAATTAACAGAACACAGAGCAGTTTCTCAGAAAGCTTCTTTCCACTTTTGAAAGGAAGATATTTCGTTTTTCACCATAGCCCTCTATGGGCTTCCAAATATCCCTTTGCCAATTCCACAAGAACAGCCTTAGCGAAAGGCTTCTTGAAGGGAAAGATGTAACTCTGTGAGATGAATTAACAGAACACAGAGCAGTTTCTCAGAAAGCTTCTTTCCAGTTTTGAACGGAAGATATTTCCTTTTTCACCATAGCCCTCTATGGGCTTCCAAATATCCCTTTGCCAATTCCACAAGAACAGCCTTAGCGAAAGGCTTCTTGAAGGGAAAGATGTAACTCTGTGAGATGAATTAACAGAACACAGAACAGTTTCTCAGAAAGCTTCTTTCCAGTTTTGAACGGAAGATATTTCCTTTTTCACCATAGCCCTCTATGGGCTTCCAAATATCCCTTTGCCAATTCCACAAGAACAGCCTTAGCGAAAGGCTTCTTGAAGGGAAAGATGTAACTCTGTGGGATGAATTAACAGAACACAGAGCAGTTCTCAGAAAGCTTCTCTCCAGTTTTGAACGGAAGATATTTCCTTTTTCACCATAGCCCTCTATGGGCTTCCAAATATCCCTTTGCCAATTCCACAAGAACAGCCTTAGCGAAAGGCTTCTTGAAGGGAAAGATGTAACTCTGTGAGATGAATTAACAGAACACAGAGCAGTTTCTCAGAAAGCTTCTCTGCAGGTTTGAACGGAAGATATTTCCTTTTTCAAATTAGCCCTCTACGTTCTTCCAAATGTCCCTCTGCCAATTCCACAAGAACAGCCTTAGCGAAAGGCTTCTTGAAGGGAAAGATGTAACTCTGTGAGATGAATTAACAGAACACAGAGCAGTTTCTCAGAAAGATTCTTTCCAGTTTTGAACGGAAGATATTTCCTTTTTCACCATAGCCCTCTATGGGCTTCCAAATATCCCTTTGCCAATTCCACAAGAACAGCCTTAGCGAAAGGCTTCTTGAAGGGAAAGATGTAACTCTGTGAGATGAATTAACAGAACACAGAGCAGTTTCTCAGAAAGCTTCTTTCCAGTTTTGAACGGAAGATATTTCCTTTTTCACCATAGCCCTCTATGGGCTTCCAAATATCCCTTTGCCAATTCCACAAGAACAGCCTTAGCGAAAGGCTTCTTGAAGGGAAAGATGTAACTCTGTGAGATGAATTAACAGAACACAGAGCAGTATCTCAGAAAGCTTCTTTCCAGTTTTTAACGGAAGATATTTCCTTTTTCACCATAGCCCTCTATGGGCTTCCAACTATCCCTTTGCCAATTCCACAAGAACAGCCTTAGCGAAAGGCTTCTTGAAGGGAAAGACGTAACTCTGTGTGATGAATTAACAGAACACAGAGCAGTTTCTCAGAAAGCTTCTCTCCAGTTTTGAACGGAAGATATTTCCTTTTTCACCAAAGCCCTCTAAGGGCTTCCAAATATCCCTTTGCCAATTCCACAAGAACAGCCTTAGCGAAAGGCTTCTTGAAGGGAAAGATGTAACTCTGTGAGATGAATTAACAGAACACAGAGCAGTTTCTCAGAAAGCTTCTTTCCAGTTTTTAACGGAAGCTATTTCCTTTTTCACCATAGCCCTCTATGGGCTTCCAAATATCCCTTTGCCAATTCCACAAGAACAGCCTTAGCGAAAGGCTTCTTGAAGGGAAAGATGTAACTCTGTGAGATGAATTAACAGAACACAGAGCAGTTTCTCAGAAAGCTTCTTTCCAGTTTTGAACGGAAGATATTTCCTTTTTCACCATAGCCCTCTATGGGCTTCCAAATATCCCTTTCCCAATTCCACAAGAACAGCCTTTGCGAAAGTCTTCTTGAATGGAAAGATGTAAATCTGTGAGATGAATTAACAGAACACAGAGCAGTTTCTCAGAAAGCTTCTTTCCAGTTTTGAACGGAAGATATTTCCTTTTTCACCATAGAACTCTATGGGCTTCCAAATATCCCTTTGCCAATTCCCCAAGAACAGCCTTAGCGAAAGGCTTCTTGAAGGGAAAGATGTAACTCTGTGAGATGAATTAACAGAACACAGAGCAGTTTCTCAGAAAGCTTCTTTCCAGTTTTGAACGGAAGATATTTCCTTTTTCACCATAGCCCTCTATGGGCTTCCAAATATCCCTTTGCCAATTCCACAACAACAGCCTTAGCGAAAGGCTTCTTGAAGGGAAAGATGTAACTCTGTGAGATGAATTAACAGAACACAGAGCAGTTTCTCAGAAAGCTTCTATCCAGTTTTGAACGGAAGATATTTCCTTTTTCACCATAGCCCTCTATGGGCTTCCAAATATCCCTTTGCCAATTCCACAAGAACAGCCTTTTCGAAAGGCTTCTTGAAGGGAAAGATGTAACTCTGTGAGATGAATTAACAGAACACAGAGCAGTTTCTCAGAAAGCTTCTTTCCAGTTTTGAACGGAAGATATTTCCTTTTTCACCATAGCCCTCTATGGGCTTACAAATATCCCTTTGCCAATTCCACAAGAACAGCCTTAGCGAAAGGCTTCTTGAGGGGAAAGATGTAACTCTGTGAGATGAATTAACAGAACACAGAGCAGTTTCTCAGAAAGCTTCCTTCCAGTTTTGAACGGAAGCTATTTCCTTTTTCACCATAGCCCTCTATGGGCTTCGAAATATCCCTTTGCCAATTCCACAACAACAGCCTTAGCGAAAGGCTTCTTGAAGGGAAAGATGTAACTCTGTGAGATGAATTAACAGAACACAGAGCAGTTTCTCAGAAAGCTTCTATCCAGTTTTGAACGGAAGATATTTCCTTTTTCACCATAGCCCTCTATGGGCTTCCAAATATCCCTTTGCCAATTCCACAAGAACAGCCTTTTCGAAAGGCTTCTTGAAGGGAAAGATGTAACTCTGTGAGATGAATTAACAGAACACAGAGCAGTTTCTCAGAAAGCTTCTTTCCAGTTTTGAACGGAAGATATTTCCTTTTTCACCATAGCCCTCTATGGGCTTCCAAATATCCCTTTGCCAATTCCACAAGAACAGCCTTAGCGAAAGGCTTCTTGAAGGGAAAGATGTAACTCTGTGAGATGAATTAACAGAACACAGAACAGTTTCTCAGAAAGCTTCTTTCCAGTTTTGAACGGAAGATATTTCCTTTTTCACCATAGCCCTCTATGGGCTTCCAAATATCCCTTTGCCAATTACACAAGAACAGCCTTAGCGAAAGGCTTCTTGAAGGGAAAGATGTAACTCTGTGGGATGAATTAACAGAACACAGAGCAGTTCTCAGAAAGCTTCTCTCCAGTTTTGAACGGAAGATATTTCCTTTTTCACCATAGCCCTCTATGGGCTTCCAAATATCCCTTTGCCAATTCCACAAGAACAGCCTTAGCGAAAGGCTTCTTGAAGGGAAAGATGTAACTCTGTGAGATGAATTAACAGAACACAGAGCAGTTTCTCAGAAAGCTTCTCTGCAGGTTTGAACGGAAGATATTTCCTTTTTCAAATTAGCCCTCTACGTTCTTCCAAATGTCCCTCTGCCAATTCCACAAGAACAGCCTTAGCGAAAGGCTTCTTGAAGGGAAAGATGTAACTCTGTGAGATGAATTAACAGAACACAGAGCAGTTTCTCAGAAAGATTCTTTCCAGTTTTGAACGGAAGATATTTCCTTTTTCACCATAGCCCTCTATGGGCTTCCAAATATCCCTTTGCCAATTCCACAAGAACAGCCTTAGCGAAAGGCTTCTTGAAGGGAAAGATGTAACTCTGTGAGATGAATTAACAGAACACAGAGCAGTTTCTCAGAAAGCTTCTTTCCAGTTTTGAACGGAAGATATTTCCTTTTTCACCATAGCCCTCTATGGGCTTCCAAATATCCCTTTGCCAATTCCACAAGAACAGCCTTAGCGAAAGGCTTCTTGAAGGGAAAGATGTAACTCTGTGAGATGAATTAACAGAACACAGAGCAGTATCTCAGAAAGCTTCTTTCCAGTTTTTAACGGAAGATATTTCCTTTTTCACCATAGCCCTCTATGGGCTTCCAACTATCCCTTTGCCAATTCCACAAGAACAGCCTTAGCGAAAGGCTTCTTGAAGGGAAAGACGTAACTCTGTGTGATGAATTAACAGAACACAGAGCAGTTTCTCAGAAAGCTTCTCTCCAGTTTTGAACGGAAGATATTTCCTTTTTCACCAAACCCTTCTAAGGGCTTCCAAATATCCCTTTGCCAATTCCACAAGAACAGCCTTAGCGAAAGGCTTCTTGAAGGGAAAGATGTAACTCTGTGAGATGAATTAACAGAACACAGAGCAGTTTCTCAGAAAGCTTCTTTCCAGTTTTTAACGGAAGCTATTTCCTTTTTCACCATAGCCCTCTATGGGCTTCCAAATATCCCTTTGCCAATTCCACAAGAACAGCCTTAGCGAAAGGCTTCTTGAAGGGAAAGATGTAACTCTGTGAGATGAATTAACAGAACACAGAGCAGTTTCTCAGAAAGCTTCTTTCCAGTTTTGAACGGAAGATATTTCCTTTTTCACCATAGCCCTCTATGGGCTTCCAAATATCCCTTTCCCAATTCCACAAGAACAGCCTTTGCGAAAGTCTTCTTGAATGGAAAGATGTAAATCTGTGAGATGAATTAACAGAACACAGAGCAGTTTCTCAGAAAGCTTCTTTCCAGTTTTGAACGGAAGATATTTCCTTTTTCACCATAGAACTCTATGGGCTTCCAAATATCCCTTTGCCAATTCCACAAGAACAGCCTTAGCGAAAGGCTTCTTGAAGGGAAAGATGTAACTCTGTGAGATGAATTAACAGAACACAGAGCAGTTTCTCAGAAAGCTTCTTTCCAGTTTTGAACGGAAGATATTTCCTTTTTCACCATAGCCCTCTATGGGCTTCCAAATATCCCTTTGCCAATTCCACAAGAACAGCCTTAGCGAAAGGCTTCTTGAAGGGAAAGATGTAACTCTGTGAGATGAATTAACAGAACACAGAGCAGTTTCTCAGAAAGCTTCTTTCCAGTTTTGAACGGAAGATATTTCCTTTTTCACCATAGAACTCTATGGGCTTCCAAATATCCCTTTGCCAATTCCCCAAGAACAGCCTTAGCGAAAGGCTTCTTGAAGGGAAAGATGTAACTCTGTGAGATGAATTAACAGAACACAGAGCAGTTTCTCAGAAAGCTTCTTTCCAGTTTTGAACGGAAGATATTTCCTTTTTCACCATAGCCCTCTATGGGCTTCCAAATATCCCTTTGCCAATTCCACAACAACAGCCTTAGCGAAAGGCTTCTTGAAGGGAAAGATGTAACTCTGTGAGATGAATTAACAGAACACAGAGCAGTTTCTCAGAAAGCTTCTATCCAGTTTTGAACGGAAGATATTTCCTTTTTCACCATAGCCCTCTATGGGCTTCCAAATATCCCTTTGCCAATTCCACAAGAACAGCCTTTTCGAAAGGCTTCTTGAAGGGAAAGATGTAACTCTGTGAGATGAATTAACAGAACACAGAGCAGTTTCTCAGAAAGCTTCTTTCCAGTTTTGAACGGAAGATATTTCCTTTTTCACCATAGCCCTCTATGGGCTTACAAATATCCCTTTGCCAATTCCACAAGAACAGCCTTAGCGAAAGGCTTCTTGAGGGGAAAGATGTAACTCTGTGAGATGAATTAACAGAACACAGAGCAGTTTCTCAGAAAGCTTCCTTCCAGTTTTGAACGGAAGCTATTTCCTTTTTCACCATAGCCCTCTATGGGCTTCCAAATATCCCTTTGCCAATTCCACAACAACAGCCTTAGCGAAAGGCTTCTTGAAGGGAAAGATGTAACTCTGTGAGATGAATTAACAGAACACAG
The DNA here is from genome assembly GCF_047675955.1 of Chlorocebus sabaeus. Classification (NCBI taxonomy): domain Eukaryota; kingdom Metazoa; phylum Chordata; class Mammalia; order Primates; family Cercopithecidae; genus Chlorocebus; species Chlorocebus sabaeus. Next base: position 58,460 of record NW_027327970.1, read on the forward strand.
AGCAGTTTCTCAGAAAGCTTCTATCCAGTTTTGAACGGAAGATATTTCCTTTTTCACCATAGCCCTCTATGGGCTTCCAAATATCCCTTTGCCAATTCCACAAGAACAGCCTTTTCGAAAGGCTTCTTGAAGGGAAAGATGTAACTCTGTGAGATGAATTAACAGAACACAGAGCAGTTTCTCAGAAAGCTTCTTTCCAGTTTTGAACGGAAGATATTTCCTTTTTCACCATAGCCCTCTATGGGCTTCCAAATATCCCTTTGCCAATTCCACAAGAACAGCCTTAGCGAAAGGCTTCTTGAAGGGAAAGATGTAACTCTGTGAGATGAATTAACAGAACACAGAACAGTTTCTCAGAAAGCTTCTTTCCAGTTTTGAACGGAAGATATTTCCTTTTTCACCATAGCCCTCTATGGGCTTCCAAATATCCCTATGCCAATTCCACAAGAACAGCCTTAGCGAAAGGCTTCTTGAAGGGAAAGATGTAACTCTGTGAGATGAATTAACAGAACACAGAGCAGTTTCTCAGAAAGCTTCTTTCCAGTTTTGAACGGAAGTTATTTCCTTTTTCACCATAGTCCTCTATGGGCTTCCAAATATCCCTTTGCCATTCCCAAAGAACAGCCTTAGCGAAAGGCTTCTTGAAGGGAAAGATGTAACTCTGTGAGATGAATTAACAGAACACAGAACAGTTTCTCAGAAAGCTTCTTTCCAGTTTTGAACGGAAGATATTTCCTTTTTCACCATAGCCCTCTATGGGCTTCCAAATATCCCTTTGCCAATTCCACAAGAACAGCCTTAGCGAAAGGCTTCTTGAAGGGAAAGATGTAACTCTGTGAGATGAATTAACAGAACACAGAACAGTTTCTCAGAAAGCTTCTTTCCAGTTTTGAACGGAAGGTATTTCCTTTTTCACCATAGCCCTCTATGGGCTTCCAAATATCCCTTTGCCAATTCCACAAGAACAGCCTTAGCGAAAGGCTTCTTGAAGGGAAAGATGTAACTCTGTGGGATGAATTAACAGAACACAGAGCAGTTCTCAGAAAGCTTCTCTCCAGTTTTGAACGGAAGATATTTCCTTTTTCACCATAGCCCTCTATGGGCTTCCAAATATCCCTTTGCCAATTCCAAAAGAACAGCCTTAGCGAAAGGCTTCTTGAAGGGAAAGATGTAACTCTGTGAGATGAATTAACAGAACACAGAGCAGTTTCTCAGAAAGCTTCTCTCCAGGTTTGAACGGAAGATGTTTCCTTTTTCAAATTAGCCCTCTGCGTTCTTCCAAATGTCCCTCTGCCAATTCCACAAGAACAGCCTTAGCGAAAGGCTTCTTGAAGGGAAAGATGTAACTCTGTGAGATGAATTAACAGAACACAGAGCAGTTTCTCAGAAAGCTTCTTTCCATTTTTGAACGGAAGATATTTCCTTTTTCACCATAGCCCTCTATGGGCTTCCAAATATCCCTTTGCCAATTCCACAAGAACAGCCTTAGCGAAAGGCTTCTTGAAGGGAAAGATGTAACTCTGTGAGATGAATTAACAGAACACAGAGCAGTTTCTCAGAAAGCTTCTTTCCAGTTTTGAACGGAAGATATTTCCTTTTTCACCATAGCCCTCTATGGGCTTCCAAGTATCCCTTTGCCAATTCCACAAGAACAGCCTTAGCGAAAGGCTTCTTGAAGGGAAAGATGTAACTCTGTGAGATGAATTAACAGAACACAGAGCAGTTTCTCAGAAAGCTTCTTTCCAGTTTTGAACGGAAGATAATTCCTTTTTCACCATAGCCCTCTATGGGCTTCCAAATATCCCTTTGCCAATTCCACAAGAACAGCTTTAGCGAAAGGCTTCTTGAAGGGAAAGATGTAACTCTGTGAGATGAATTAACAGAAAACAGAGCAGTTTCTCATAAAGCTTCTCTCCAGTTTTGAACGGAAGATATTTCCTTTTTCACCATAGCCCTCTATGGGCTTCCAAATATCCCTTTGCCAATTCCACAAGAACAGCCTTAGCGAAAGGCTTCTTGAAGGGAAAGATGTAACTCTGTGAGATGAATTAACAGAACACAGAACAGTTTCTCAGAAAGCTTCTTTCCAGTTTTGAACGGAAGATATTTCCTTTTTCACCATAGCCCCCTAGGGGTTTCCAAATATCCCTTTGCCAATTCCCCAAGAACAGCCTTAGCGAAAGACTTCTTGAAGGGAAAGATGTAACTCTGTGAGATGAATTAACAGAACACAGAGCAGTTTCTCAGAAAGTTTCTTTCCAGTTTTCAAAGGAAGATATTTCCTTTTTCACCATAGCCCTCTATGGGCTTCCAAATATCCCTTTGCCAATTCCACAAGAACAGCCTTAGCGAAAGGCTTCTTGAAGGGAAAGATGTAACTCAGTGAGATTAATTAACAGAACACAGAGCAGTTTCTCAGAAAGCTTCTTTCCAGTTTTGAACGGAAGATTTTTCCTTTTTCACCATAGCCCTCTATGGGCTTACAAATATCCCTTTGCCAATTCCACAAGGACAGCCTTAGCGAAAGGCTTCTTGAAGGGAAAGATGTAACTCTGTGAGATGAATTAACAGAACACAGAGCAGTTTCTCAGAAAGCTTCTTTCCAGTTTTGAACGGAAGATATTTCCTTTTTCACCATAGCCCTCTATGGGCTTCCAAATATCCCTTTGCCAATTCCACAAGAACAGCCTTAGCGAAAGGCTTCTTGAAGGGAAAGATGTAACTCTTTGAGATGAATTAACAGAACACAGAGCAGTTTCTCAGAAAGCTTCTTTCCAGTTTTGAACGGAAGATATTTCCTTTTTCACCATAGCCCTCTATGGGCTTCCAAATATCCCTTTGCCAATTCCACAAGAACAGCCTTAGCGAAAGGATTCTTGAAGGGAAAGATGTAACTCTGTGAGATGAATGAACAGAACACAGAGCAGTTTCTCAGAAAGCTTCTTTCCAGTTTTGAACGGAAGATATTTCCTTTTTCACCATAGCCCTCTATGGGCTTCCAAATATCCCTTTGCCATTCCCCAAGAACAGCCTTAGCGAAAGGCTTCTTGAAGGGAAAGATGTAACTCTGTGAGATGAATTAACAGAACACAGAGCAGTTTCTCAGAAAGCTTCTTTCCAGTTTTGAACGGAAGATATTTCCTTTTTCACCATAGCCCTCTATGGGCTTCCAAATATCCCTTTGCCAATTCCACAAGAACAGCCTTAGCGAAAGGCTTCTTGAAGGGAAAGATGTAACTCTGTGAGATGAATTAACAGAACACAGAGCAGTTTCTCAGAAAGCTTCTTTCCAGTTTTGAACGGAAGATATTTCCTTTTTCACCATAGCCCTCTATGGGCTTACAAATATCCCTTTGCCAATTCCACAAGAACAGCCTTAGCGAAAGGCTTCTTGAAGGGAAAGATGTAACTCTGTGAGATGAATTAACAGAACACAGAGCAGTTTCTCAGAAAGCTTCTTTCCAGTTTTGAACGGAAGATATTTCCTTTTTCACCATAGCCCTCTATGGGCTTCCAAATATCCCTTTGCCAATTCCACAAGAACAGCCTTAGCGAAAGGCTTCTTGAAGGGAAAGATGTAACTCTGTGAGATGAATGAAAAGAACACAGAGCAGTTTCTCAGAAAGCTTCTTTCCACTTTTGAACGGAAGATATTTCCTTTTTCACCATAGCCCTCTATGGGCTTCCAAATATCCCTTTGTCAATTCCACAAGAACAGCCTTAGCGAAAGGCTTCTTGAAGGGAAAGATGTAACTCTGTGAGATGAATTAACAGAACACAGAGCAGTTTCTCAGAAAGCTTCTTTCCACTTTTGAACGGAAGATATTTCCTTTTTCACCATAGCCCTCTATGGGCTTCCAAATATCCCTTTGCCAATTCCACAAGAACAGCCTTAGCGAAAGGCTTCTTGAAGGGAAAGATGTAACTCTGTGAGATGAATTAACAGAACACAGAGCAGTTTCTCAGAAAGCATCTTTCCAGTTTTGAACGGAAGATATTTCCTTTTTCACCATAGCCCTCTATGGGCTTTCAAATATAGCTTTGCCATTCCCCAAGAACAGCCTTAGCGAAAGGCTTCTTGAAGGGAAAGATGTAACTCTGTGAGATGAATTAACAGAACACAGAGCAGTTTCTCAGAAAGCTTCTTTCCAGTTTTGAACGGAAGATATTTCCTTTTTCACCATAGCCCTCTATGGGCTTCCAAATATCCCTTTGCCAATTCCACAAGAACAGCCTTAGCGAAAGGCTTCTTGAAGGGAAAGATGTAACTCTGTGAGATGAATTAACAGAACACAGAGCAGTTTCTCAGAAAGCTTCTTTCCAGTTTTGAACGGAAGATATTTCCTTTTTCACCATAGCCCTCTATGGGCTTCCAAATATCCCTTTGCCAATTCCACAAGAACAGCCTTAGCGAAAGGCTTCTTGAGGGGAAAGATGTAACTCTGTGAGATGAATTAACAGAACACAGAGCAGTTTCTCAGAAAGCTTCTTTCCAGTTTTGAACGGAAGATATTTCCTTTTTCACCATAGCCCTCTATGGGCTTCCAAATATCCCTTTGCCAATTCCACAAGAACAGCCTTAGCGAAAGGCTTCTTGAAGGGAAAGATGTAACTCTGTGAGATGAATTAACAGAACACAGAGCAGTATCTCAGAAAGCTTCTTTCCAGTTTTTAACGGAAGATATTTCCTTTTTCACCATAGCCCTCTATGGGCTTCCAACTATCCCTTTGCCAATTCCACAAGAACAGCCTTAGCGAAAGGCTTCTTGAAGGGAAAGACGTAACTCTGTGTGATCAATTAACAGAACACAGAGCAGTTTCTCAGAAAGCTTCTCTCCAGTTTTGAACGGAAGATATTTCCTTTTTCACCAAAGCCCTCTAAGGGCTGATAAATATCCCTTTGCCAATTCCACAAGAACAGCCTTAGCGAAAGGCTTCTTGAAGGGAAAGACGTAACTCTGTGAGATGAATTAACAGAACACAGAGCAGTTTCTCAGAAAGCTTCTTTCCAGTTTTTAACGGAAGCTATTTCCTTTTTCACCATAGCCCTCTATGGGCTTCCAAATATCCCTTTGCCAATTCCACAAGGACAGCCTTAGCGAAAGGCTTCTTGAAGGGAAAGATGTAACTCTGTGAGATGAATTAACAGAACACAGAGAAGTTTCTCAGAAAGCTTTTTCCAGTTTTGAACGGAAGATATTTCCTTTTTCACCATAGCCCTCTATGGGCTTCCAAATATCCCTTTGCCAATTCCACAAGAACAGCCTTAGCGAAAGGCTTCTTGAAGGGAAAGATGTAACTCTTTCAGATGAATTAACAGAACACAGAGCAGTTTCTCAGAAAGCTTCTTTCCAGTTTTGAACGGAGGATATTTCCTTTTTCACCATAGCCCTCTATGGGCTTCCAAATATCCCTTTGCCAATTCCACAAGAACAGCCTTAGCGAAAGGCTTCTTGAAGGGAAAGATGTAACTCTGTGAGATGAATTAACAGAACACAGAGCAGTTTCTCAGAAAGCTTCTTTCCAGTTTTGAACGGAAGATATTTCCTTTTTCACCATAGCCCTCTATGGTCTTCCAAATATCCCTTTGCCATTCCCCAAGAACAGCCTTAGCGAAAGGCTTCTTGAAGGGAAAGATGTAACTCTGTGAGATGAATTAACAGAACACAGAGCAGTTTCTCAGAAAGCTTCTTTCCAGTTTTGAACGGAAGATATTTCCTTTTTCACCATAGCCCTCTATGGGCTTCGAAATATCCCTTTGCCAATTCCACAAGAACAGCCTTAGCGAAAGGCTTCTTGAAGGGAAAGATGTAACTCTGTGAGATGAATGAACAGAACACAGAGCAGTTTCTCAGAAAGCTTCTTTCCAGTTTTGAACGGAAGATATTTCCTTTTTCTCCATAGCCCTCTATGGGCTTCCAAATATCCCTTTGCCAATTCCCCAAGAACAGCCTTAGCGAAAGGCTTCTTGAAGGGAAAGACGTAACTCTGTGAGATGAATTAACAGAACACAGAGCACTTTCTCAGAAAGCTTCTTTCCAGTTTTCAACGGAAGATATTTCCTGTTTCACCATATCCCTCTATGGGCTTCCAAATATCCCTTTGCCAATTCCACAAGAACAGCCTTAGCGAAAGGCTTCTTGAAGGGAAAGATGTAACTCTGTGAGATGAATTAACAGAACACAGAGCCGTTTCTCAGAAAGCTTCTTTCCAGTTTTGAACGGATGATATTTCCTTTTTTAACAATAGCCCTCTATGGGCTTCCAAATATCCCTTTGCCAATTCCACAAGAACAGCCTTAGCGAAAGGCTTCTTGAAGGGAAAGATGTAACTCTGTGAGATGAATTAACAGAACACAGAGCAGTTTCTCAGAAAGCTTCTTTCCACTTTTGAAAGGAAGATATTTCGTTTTTCACCATAGCCCTCTATGGGCTTCCAAATATCCCTTTGCCAATTCCACAAGAACAGCCTTAGCGAAAGGCTTCTTGAAGGGAAAGATGTAACTCTGTGAGATGAATTAACAGAACACAGAGCAGTTTCTCAGAAAGCTTCTTTCCAGTTTTGAACGGAAGATATTTCCTTTTTCACCATAGCCCTCTATGGGCTTCCAAATATCCCTTTGCCAATTCCACAAGAACAGCCTTAGCGAAAGGCTTCTTGAAGGGAAAGATGTAACTCTGTGAGATGAATTAACAGAACACAGAGCAGTTTCTCAGAAAGCTTCTTTCCAGTTTTGAACGGAAGATATTTTCTTTTTCACCATAGCCCTCTATGGGCTTCCAAATATCCCTTTGCCAATTCCACAAGAACAGCCTTAGCGAAAGGCTTCTTGAAGGGAAAGATGTAACTCTGTGAGATGAATTAACAGAACACAGAGCAGATTCTCAGAAAGCTTCTTTCCAGTTTTGAACGGAAGATATTTCCTTTCTCACCATAGCCCTCTATGGGCTTCCAAATATCCCTTTGCCAATTCCACAAGCAGAGCCTTAGCGAAAGGCTTCTTGAAGGGAAAGATGTAACTCTGTGAGATGAATTAACAGAACACAGAGCAGTTTCTCAGAAAGCTTCTTTCCAGTTTTGAACGGAAGATATTTCCTTTTTCACCATAGTCCTCTATGGGCTTCCAAATATCCCTTTGCCATTCCCAAAGAACAGCCTTAGCGAAAGGCTTCTTGAAGGGAAAGATGTAACTCTGTGAGATGAATTAACAGAACACAGAACAGTTTCTCAGAAAGCTTCTTTCCAGTTTTGAACGGAAGATATTTCCTTTTTCACCATAGCCCTCTATGGGCTTCCAAATATCCCTTTGCCAATTCCACAAGAACAGCCTTAGCGAAAGGCTTCCTGAAGGGAAAGATGTAACTCTTTGAGATGAATTAAGAGAACACAGAGCAGTTTCTCAGAAAGCTTCTTTCCAGTTTTGAACGGAAGATATTTCCTTTTTCACCATAGCCCTCTATGGGCTTCCAAATATCCCTTTGCCAATTCCACAAGAACAGCCTTAGCGAAAGGCTTCTTGAAGGGAAAGATGTAACTCTGTGAGATGAATTAACAGAACACAGAGCAGTTTCTCAGAAAGCTTCTTTCCACTTTTGAAAGGAAGATATTTCGTTTTTCACCATAGCCCTCTATGGGCTTCCAAATATCCCTTTGCCAATTCCACAAGAACAGCCTTAGCGAAAGGCTTCTTGAAGGGAAAGATGTAACTCTGTGAGATGAATTAGCAGAACACAGAGCAGTTTCTCAGAAAGCTTCTTTCCAGTTTTGAACGGAAGATATTTCCTTTTTCACCATAGCCCTCTATGGGCTTCCAAATATCCCTTTGCCAATTCCACAAGAACAGCCTTAGCGAAAGGCTTCTTGAAGGGAAAGATGTAACTCTGTGAGATGAATTAACAGAACACAGAATAGTTTCTCAGAAAGCTTCTTTCCAGTTTTGAACGGAAGATATTTCCTTTTTCACCATAGCCCTCTATGGGCTTCCAAATATCCCTTTGCCAATTCCACAAGAACAGCCTTAGCGAAAGGCTTCTTGAAGGGAAAGATGTAACTCTGTGGGATGAATTAACAGAACACAGAGCAGTTCTCAGAAAGCTTCTCTCCAGTTTTGAACGGAAGATATTTCCTTTTTCACCATAGCCCTCTATGGGCTTCCAAATATCCCTTTGCCAATTCCACAAGAACAGCCTTAGCGAAAGGCTTCTTGAAGGGAAAGATGTAACTCTGTGAGATGAATTAACAGAACACAGAGCAGTTTCTCAGAAAGCTTCTCTGCAGGTTTGAACGGAAGATATTTCCTTTTTCAAATTAGCCCTCTACGTTCTTCCAAATGTCCCTCTGCCAATTCCACAAGAACAGCCTTAGCGAAAGGCTTCTTGAAGGGAAAGATGTAACTCTGTGAGATGAATTAACAGAACACAGAGCAGTTTCTCAGAAAGATTCTTTCCAGTTTTGAACGGAAGATATTTCCTTTTTCACCATAGCCCTCTATGGGCTTCCAAATATCCCTTTGCCAATTCCACAAGAACAGCCTTAGCGAAAGGCTTCTTGAAGGGAAAGATGTAACTCTGTGAGATGAATTAACAGAACACAGAGCAGTTTCTCAGAAAGCTTCTTTCCAGTTTTGAACGGAAGATATTTCCTTTTTCACCATAGCCCTCTATGGGCTTCCAAGTATCCCTTTGCCAATTCCACAAGAACAGCCTTAGCGAAAGGCTTCTTGAAGGGAAAGATGTAACTCTGTGAGATGAATTAACAGAACACAGAGCAGTTTCTCAGAAAGCTTCTTTCCAGTTTTGAACGGAAGATAATTCCTTTTTCACCATAGCCCTCTATGGGCTTCCAAATATCCCTTTGCCAATTCCACAAGAACAGCCTTAGCGAAAGGCTTCTTGAAGGGAAAGATGTAACTCTGTGAGATGAATTAACAGAAAACAGAGCAGTTTCTCATAAAGCTTCTCTCCAGTTTTGAACGGAAGATATTTCCTTTTTCACCATAGCCCTCTATGGGCTTCCAAATATCCCTTTGCCAATTCCACAAGAACAGCCTTAGCGAAAGGCTTCTTGAAGGGAAAGATGTAACTCTGTGAGATGAATTAACAGAACACAGAGCAGTATCTCAGAAAGTTTCTTTCCAGTTTTTAACGGAAGATATTTCCTTTTTCACCATAGCCCTCTATGGGCTTCCAACTATCCCTTTGCCAATTCCACAAGAACAGCCTTAGCGAAAGGCTTCTTGAAGGGAAAGACGTAACTCTGTGTGATGAATTAACAGAACACAGAGCAGTTTCTCAGAAAGCTTCTCTCCAGTTTTGAACGGAAGATATTTCCTTTTTCACCAAAGCCCTCTAAGGGCTTCCAAATATCCCTTTGCCAATTCCACAAGAACAGCCTTAGCGAAAGGCTTCTTGAAGGGAAAGATGTAACTCTGTGAGATGAATTAACAGAACACAGAGCACTTTCTCAGAAAGCTTCTTTCCAGTTTTTAACGGAAGCTATTTCCTTTTTCACCATAGCCCTCTATGGGCTTCCAAATATCCCTTTGCCAATTCCACAAGAACAGCCTTAGCGAAAGGCTTCTTGAAGGGAAAGATGTAACTCTGTGAGATGAATTAACAGAACACAGAGCAGTTTCTCAGAAAGCTTCTTTCCACTTTTGAAAGGAAGATATTTCGTTTTTCACCATAGCCCTCTATGGGCTTCCAAATATCCCTTTGCCAATTCCACAAGAACAGCCTTAGCGAAAGGCTTCTTGAAGGGAAAGATGTAACTCTGTGAGATGAATTAACAGAACACAGAGCAGTTTCTCAGAAAGCTTCTTTCCAGTTTTGAACGGAAGATATTTCCTTTTTCACCATAGCCCTCTATGGGCTTCCAAATATCCCTTTGCCAATTCCACAAGAACAGCCTTAGCGAAAGGCTTCTTGAAGGGAAAGATGTAACTCTGTGAGATGAATTAACAGAACACAGAACAGTTTCTCAGAAAGCTTCTTTCCAGTTTTGAACGGAAGATATTTCCTTTTTCACCATAGCCCTCTATGGGCTTCCAAATATCCCTTTGCCAATTCCACAAGAACAGCCTTAGCGAAAGGCTTCTTGAAGGGAAAGATGTAACTCTGTGGGATGAATTAACAGAACACAGAGCAGTTCTCAGAAAGCTTCTCTCCAGTTTTGAACGGAAGATATTTCCTTTTTCACCATAGCCCTCTATGGGCTTCCAAATATCCCTTTGCCAATTCCACAAGAACAGCCTTAGCGAAAGGCTTCTTGAAGGGAAAGATGTAACTCTGTGAGATGAATTAACAGAACACAGAGCAGTTTCTCAGAAAGCTTCTCTGCAGGTTTGAACGGAAGATATTTCCTTTTTCAAATTAGCCCTCTACGTTCTTCCAAATGTCCCTCTGCCAATTCCACAAGAACAGCCTTAGCGAAAGGCTTCTTGAAGGGAAAGATGTAACTCTGTGAGATGAATTAACAGAACACAGAGCAGTTTCTCAGAAAGATTCTTTCCAGTTTTGAACGGAAGATATTTCCTTTTTCACCATAGCCCTCTATGGGCTTCCAAATATCCCTTTGCCAATTCCACAAGAACAGCCTTAGCGAAAGGCTTCTTGAAGGGAAAGATGTAACTCTGTGAGATGAATTAACAGAACACAGAGCAGTTTCTCAGAAAGCTTCTTTCCAGTTTTGAACGGAAGATATTTCCTTTTTCACCATAGCCCTCTATGGGCTTCCAAATATCCCTTTGCCAATTCCACAAGAACAGCCTTAGCGAAAGGCTTCTTGAAGGGAAAGATGTAACTCTGTGAGATGAATTAACAGAACACAGAGCAGTATCTCAGAAAGCTTCTTTCCAGTTTTTAACGGAAGATATTTCCTTTTTCACCATAGCCCTCTATGGGCTTCCAACTATCCCTTTGCCAATTCCACAAGAACAGCCTTAGCGAAAGGCTTCTTGAAGGGAAAGACGTAACTCTGTGTGATGAATTAACAGAACACAGAGCAGTTTCTCAGAAAGCTTCTCTCCAGTTTTGAACGGAAGATATTTCCTTTTTCACCAAAGCCCTCTAAGGGCTTCCAAATATCCCTTTGCCAATTCCACAAGAACAGCCTTAGCGAAAGGCTTCTTGAAGGGAAAGATGTAACTCTGTGAGATGAATTAACAGAACACAGAGCAGTTTCTCAGAAAGCTTCTTTCCAGTTTTTAACGGAAGCTATTTCCTTTTTCACCATAGCCCTCTATGGGCTTCCAAATATCCCTTTGCCAATTCCACAAGAACAGCCTTAGCGAAAGGCTTCTTGAAGGGAAAGATGTAACTCTGTGAGATGAATTAACAGAACACAGAGCAGTTTCTCAGAAAGCTTCTTTCCAGTTTTGAACGGAAGATATTTCCTTTTTCACCATAGCCCTCTATGGGCTTCCAAATATCCCTTTCCCAATTCCACAAGAACAGCCTTTGCGAAAGTCTTCTTGAATGGAAAGATGTAAATCTGTGAGATGAATTAACAGAACACAGAGCAGTTTCTCAGAAAGCTTCTTTCCAGTTTTGAACGGAAGATATTTCCTTTTTCACCATAGAACTCTATGGGCTTCCAAATATCCCTTTGCCAATTCCCCAAGAACAGCCTTAGCGAAAGGCTTCTTGAAGGGAAAGATGTAACTCTGTGAGATGAATTAACAGAACACAGAGCAGTTTCTCAGAAAGCTTCTTTCCAGTTTTGAACGGAAGATATTTCCTTTTTCACCATAGCCCTCTATGGGCTTCCAAATATCCCTTTGCCAATTCCACAACAACAGCCTTAGCGAAAGGCTTCTTGAAGGGAAAGATGTAACTCTGTGAGATGAATTAACAGAACACAGAGCAGTTTCTCAGAAAGCTTCTATCCAGTTTTGAACGGAAGATATTTCCTTTTTCACCATAGCCCTCTATGGGCTTCCAAATATCCCTTTGCCAATTCCACAAGAACAGCCTTTTCGAAAGGCTTCTTGAAGGGAAAGATGTAACTCTGTGAGATGAATTAACAGAACACAGAGCAGTTTCTCAGAAAGCTTCTTTCCAGTTTTGAACGGAAGATATTTCCTTTTTCACCATAGCCCTCTATGGGCTTACAAATATCCCTTTGCCAATTCCACAAGAACAGCCTTAGCGAAAGGCTTCTTGAGGGGAAAGATGTAACTCTGTGAGATGAATTAACAGAACACAGAGCAGTTTCTCAGAAAGCTTCCTTCCAGTTTTGAACGGAAGCTATTTCCTTTTTCACCGTAGCCCTCTATGGGCTTCGAAATATCCCTTTGCCAATTCCACAACAACAGCCTTAGCGAAAGGCTTCTTGAAGGGAAAGATGTAACTCTGTGAGATGAATTAACAGAACACAGAGCAGTTTCTCAGAAAGCTTCTATCCAGTTTTGAACGGAAGATATTTCCTTTTTCACCATAGCCCTCTATGGGCTTCCAAATATCCCTTTGCCAATTCCACAAGAACAGCCTTTTCGAAAGGCTTCTTGAAGGGAAAGATGTAACTCTGTGAGATGAATTAACAGAACACAGAGCAGTTTCTCAGAAAGCTTCTTTCCAGTTTTGAACGGAAGATATTTCCTTTTTCACCATAGCCCTCTATGGGCTTCCAAATATCCCTTTGCCAATTCCACAAGAACAGCCTTAGCGAAAGGCTTCTTGAAGGGAAAGATGTAACTCTGTGAGATGAATTAACAGAACACAGAACAGTTTCTCAGAAAGCTTCTTTCCAGTTTTGAACGGAAGATATTTCCTTTTTCACCATAGCCCTCTATGGGCTTCCAAATATCCCTTTGCCAATTACACAAGAACAGCCTTAGCGAAAGGCTTCTTGAAGGGAAAGATGTAACTCTGTGGGATGAATTAACAGAACACAGAGCAGTTCTCAGAAAGCTTCTCTCCAGTTTTGAACGGAAGATATTTCCTTTTTCACCATAGCCCTCTATGGGCTTCCAAATATCCCTTTGCCAATTCCACAAGAACAGCCTTAGCGAAAGGCTTCTTGAAGGGAAAGATGTAACTCTGTGAGATGAATTAACAGAACACAGAGCAGTTTCTCAGAAAGCTTCTCTGCAGGTTTGAACGGAAGATATTTCCTTTTTCAAATTAGCCCTCTACGTTCTTCCAAATGTCCCTCTGCCAATTCCACAAGAACAGCCTTAGCGAAAGGCTTCTTGAAGGGAAAGATGTAACTCTGTGAGATGAATTAACAGAACACAGAGCAGTTTCTCAGAAAGATTCTTTCCAGTTTTGAACGGAAGATATTTCCTTTTTCACCATAGCCCTCTATGGGCTTCCAAATATCCCTTTGCCAATTCCACAAGAACAGCCTTAGCGAAAGGCTTCTTGAAGGGAAAGATGTAACTCTGTGAGATGAATTAACAGAACACAGAGCAGTTTCTCAGAAAGCTTCTTTCCAGTTTTGAACGGAAGATATTTCCTTTTTCACCATAGCCCTCTATGGGCTTCCAAATATCCCTTTGCCAATTCCACAAGAACAGCCTTAGCGAAAGGCTTCTTGAAGGGAAAGATGTAACTCTGTGAGATGAATTAACAGAACACAGAGCAGTATCTCAGAAAGCTTCTTTCCAGTTTTTAACGGAAGATATTTCCTTTTTCACCATAGCCCTCTATGGGCTTCCAACTATCCCTTTGCCAATTCCACAAGAACAGCCTTAGCGAAAGGCTTCTTGAAGGGAAAGACGTAACTCTGTGTGATGAATTAACAGAACACAGAGCAGTTTCTCAGAAAGCTTCTCTCCAGTTTTGAACGGAAGATATTTCCTTTTTCACCAAACCCTTCTAAGGGCTTCCAAATATCCCTTTGCCAATTCCACAAGAACAGCCTTAGCGAAAGGCTTCTTGAAGGGAAAGATGTAACTCTGTGAGATGAATTAACAGAACACAGAGCAGTTTCTCAGAAAGCTTCTTTCCAGTTTTTAACGGAAGCTATTTCCTTTTTCACCATAGCCCTCTATGGGCTTCCAAATATCCCTTTGCCAATTCCACAAGAACAGCCTTAGCGAAAGGCTTCTTGAAGGGAAAGATGTAACTCTGTGAGATGAATTAACAGAACACAGAGCAGTTTCTCAGAAAGCTTCTTTCCAGTTTTGAACGGAAGATATTTCCTTTTTCACCATAGCCCTCTATGGGCTTCCAAATATCCCTTTCCCAATTCCACAAGAACAGCCTTTGCGAAAGTCTTCTTGAATGGAAAGATGTAAATCTGTGAGATGAATTAACAGAACACAGAGCAGTTTCTCAGAAAGCTTCTTTCCAGTTTTGAACGGAAGATATTTCCTTTTTCACCATAGAACTCTATGGGCTTCCAAATATCCCTTTGCCAATTCCACAAGAACAGCCTTAGCGAAAGGCTTCTTGAAGGGAAAGATGTAACTCTGTGAGATGAATTAACAGAACACAGAGCAGTTTCTCAGAAAGCTTCTTTCCAGTTTTGAACGGAAGATATTTCCTTTTTCACCATAGCCCTCTATGGGCTTCCAAATATCCCTTTGCCAATTCCACAAGAACAGCCTTAGCGAAAGGCTTCTTGAAGGGAAAGATGTAACTCTGTGAGATGAATTAACAGAACACAGAGCAGTTTCTCAGAAAGCTTCTTTCCAGTTTTGAACGGAAGATATTTCCTTTTTCACCATAGAACTCTATGGGCTTCCAAATATCCCTTTGCCAATTCCCCAAGAACAGCCTTAGCGAAAGGCTTCTTGAAGGGAAAGATGTAACTCTGTGAGATGAATTAACAGAACACAGAGCAGTTTCTCAGAAAGCTTCTTTCCAGTTTTGAACGGAAGATATTTCCTTTTTCACCATAGCCCTCTATGGGCTTCCAAATATCCCTTTGCCAATTCCACAACAACAGCCTTAGCGAAAGGCTTCTTGAAGGGAAAGATGTAACTCTGTGAGATGAATTAACAGAACACAGAGCAGTTTCTCAGAAAGCTTCTATCCAGTTTTGAACGGAAGATATTTCCTTTTTCACCATAGCCCTCTATGGGCTTCCAAATATCCCTTTGCCAATTCCACAAGAACAGCCTTTTCGAAAGGCTTCTTGAAGGGAAAGATGTAACTCTGTGAGATGAATTAACAGAACACAGAGCAGTTTCTCAGAAAGCTTCTTTCCAGTTTTGAACGGAAGATATTTCCTTTTTCACCATAGCCCTCTATGGGCTTACAAATATCCCTTTGCCAATTCCACAAGAACAGCCTTAGCGAAAGGCTTCTTGAGGGGAAAGATGTAACTCTGTGAGATGAATTAACAGAACACAGAGCAGTTTCTCAGAAAGCTTCCTTCCAGTTTTGAACGGAAGCTATTTCCTTTTTCACCATAGCCCTCTATGGGCTTCCAAATATCCCTTTGCCAATTCCACAACAACAGCCTTAGCGAAAGGCTTCTTGAAGGGAAAGATGTAACTCTGTGAGATGAATTAACAGAACACAGAGCAGTTTCTCAGAAAGCTTCTATCCAGTTTTGAACGGAAGATATTTCCTTTTTCACCATAGCCCTCTATGGGCTTCCAAATATCCCTTTGCCAATTCCACAAGAACAGCCTTTTCGAAAGGCTTCTTGAAGGGAAAGATGTAACTCTGTGAGATGAATTAACAGAACACAGAGCAGTTTCTCAGAAAGCTTCTTTCCAGTTTTGAACGGAAGATATTTCCTTTTTCACCATAGCCCTCTATGGGCTTCCAAATATCCCTTTGCCAATTCCACAAGAACAGCCTTAGCGAAAGGCTTCTTGAAGGGAAAGATGTAACTCTGTGAGATGAATTAACAGAACACAGAACAGTTTCTCAGAAAGCTTCTTTCCAGTTTTGAACGGAAGATATTTCCTTTTTCACCATAGCCCTCTATGGGCTTCCAAATATCCCTATGCCAATTCCACAAGAACAGCCTTAGCGAAAGGCTTCTTGAAGGGAAAGATGTAACTCTGTGAGATGAATTAACAGAACACAGAGCAGTTTCTCAGAAAGCTTCTTTCCAGTTTTGAACGGAAGTTATTTCCTTTTTCACCATAGTCCTCTATGGGCTTCCAAATATCCCTTTGCCATTCCCAAAGAACAGCCTTAGCGAAAGGCTTCTTGAAGGGAAAGATGTAACTCTGTGAGATGAATTAACAGAACACAGAACAGTTTCTCAGAAAGCTTCTTTCCAGTTTTGAACGGAAGATATTTCCTTTTTCACCATAGCCCTCTATGGGCTTCCAAATATCCCTTTGCCAATTCCACAAGAACAGCCTTAGCGAAAGGCTTCTTGAAGGGAAAGATGTAACTCTGTGAGATGAATTAACAGAACACAGAACAGTTTCTCAGAAAGCTTCTTTCCAGTTTTGAACGGAAGGTATTTCCTTTTTCACCATAGCCCTCTATGGGCTTCCAAATATCCCTTTGCCAATTCCACAAGAACAGCCTTAGCGAAAGGCTTCTTGAAGGGAAAGATGTAACTCTGTGGGATGAATTAACAGAACACAGAGCAGTTCTCAGAAAGCTTCTCTCCAGTTTTGAACGGAAGATATTTCCTTTTTCACCATAGCCCTCTATGGGCTTCCAAATATCCCTTTGCCAATTCCAAAAGAACAGCCTTAGCGAAAGGCTTCTTGAAGGGAAAGATGTAACTCTGTGAGATGAATTAACAGAACACAGAGCAGTTTCTCAGAAAGCTTCTCTCCAGGTTTGAACGGAAGATGTTTCCTTTTTCAAATTAGCCCTCTGCGTTCTTCCAAATGTCCCTCTGCCAATTCCACAAGAACAGCCTTAGCGAAAGGCTTCTTGAAGGGAAAGATGTAACTCTGTGAGATGAATTAACAGAACACAGAGCAGTTTCTCAGAAAGCTTCTTTCCATTTTTGAACGGAAGATATTTCCTTTTTCACCATAGCCCTCTATGGGCTTCCAAATATCCCTTTGCCAATTCCACAAGAACAGCCTTAGCGAAAGGCTTCTTGAAGGGAAAGATGTAACTCTGTGAGATGAATTAACAGAACACAGAGCAGTTTCTCAGAAAGCTTCTTTCCAGTTTTGAACGGAAGATATTTCCTTTTTCACCATAGCCCTCTATGGGCTTCCAAGTATCCCTTTGCCAATTCCACAAGAACAGCCTTAGCGAAAGGCTTCTTGAAGGGAAAGATGTAACTCTGTGAGATGAATTAACAGAACACAGAGCAGTTTCTCAGAAAGCTTCTTTCCAGTTTTGAACGGAAGATAATTCCTTTTTCACCATAGCCCTCTATGGGCTTCCAAATATCCCTTTGCCAATTCCACAAGAACAGCTTTAGCGAAAGGCTTCTTGAAGGGAAAGATGTAACTCTGTGAGATGAATTAACAGAAAACAGAGCAGTTTCTCATAAAGCTTCTCTCCAGTTTTGAACGGAAGATATTTCCTTTTTCACCATAGCCCTCTATGGGCTTCCAAATATCCCTTTGCCAATTCCACAAGAACAGCCTTAGCGAAAGGCTTCTTGAAGGGAAAGATGTAACTCTGTGAGATGAATTAACAGAACACAGAACAGTTTCTCAGAAAGCTTCTTTCCAGTTTTGAACGGAAGATATTTCCTTTTTCACCATAGCCCCCTAGGGGTTTCCAAATATCCCTTTGCCAATTCCCCAAGAACAGCCTTAGCGAAAGACTTCTTGAAGGGAAAGATGTAACTCTGTGAGATGAATTAACAGAACACAGAGCAGTTTCTCAGAAAGTTTCTTTCCAGTTTTCAAAGGAAGATATTTCCTTTTTCACCATAGCCCTCTATGGGCTTCCAAATATCCCTTTGCCAATTCCACAAGAACAGCCTTAGCGAAAGGCTTCTTGAAGGGAAAGATGTAACTCAGTGAGATTAATTAACAGAACACAGAGCAGTTTCTCAGAAAGCTTCTTTCCAGTTTTGAACGGAAGATTTTTCCTTTTTCACCATAGCCCTCTATGGGCTTACAAATATCCCTTTGCCAATTCCACAAGGACAGCCTTAGCGAAAGGCTTCTTGAAGGGAAAGATGTAACTCTGTGAGATGAATTAACAGAACACAGAGCAGTTTCTCAGAAAGCTTCTTTCCAGTTTTGAACGGAAGATATTTCCTTTTTCACCATAGCCCTCTATGGGCTTCCAAATATCCCTTTGCCAATTCCACAAGAACAGCCTTAGCGAAAGGCTTCTTGAAGGGAAAGATGTAACTCTTTGAGATGAATTAACAGAACACAGAGCAGTTTCTCAGAAAGCTTCTTTCCAGTTTTGAACGGAAGATATTTCCTTTTTCACCATAGCCCTCTATGGGCTTCCAAATATCCCTTTGCCAATTCCACAAGAACAGCCTTAGCGAAAGGATTCTTGAAGGGAAAGATGTAACTCTGTGAGATGAATGAACAGAACACAGAGCAGTTTCTCAGAAAGCTTCTTTCCAGTTTTGAACGGAAGATATTTCCTTTTTCACCATAGCCCTCTATGGGCTTCCAAATATCCCTTTGCCATTCCCCAAGAACAGCCTTAGCGAAAGGCTTCTTGAAGGGAAAGATGTAACTCTGTGAGATGAATTAACAGAACACAGAGCAGTTTCTCAGAAAGCTTCTTTCCAGTTTTGAACGGAAGATATTTCCTTTTTCACCATAGCCCTCTATGGGCTTCCAAATATCCCTTTGCCAATTCCACAAGAACAGCCTTAGCGAAAGGCTTCTTGAAGGGAAAGATGTAACTCTGTGAGATGAATTAACAGAACACAGAGCAGTTTCTCAGAAAGCTTCTTTCCAGTTTTGAACGGAAGATATTTCCTTTTTCACCATAGCCCTCTATGGGCTTACAAATATCCCTTTGCCAATTCCACAAGAACAGCCTTAGCGAAAGGCTTCTTGAAGGGAAAGATGTAACTCTGTGAGATGAATTAACAGAACACAGAGCAGTTTCTCAGAAAGCTTCTTTCCAGTTTTGAACGGAAGATATTTCCTTTTTCACCATAGCCCTCTATGGGCTTCCAAATATCCCTTTGCCAATTCCACAAGAACAGCCTTAGCGAAAGGCTTCTTGAAGGGAAAGATGTAACTCTGTGAGATGAATGAAAAGAACACAGAGCAGTTTCTCAGAAAGCTTCTTTCCACTTTTGAACGGAAGATATTTCCTTTTTCACCATAGCCCTCTATGGGCTTCCAAATATCCCTTTGTCAATTCCACAAGAACAGCCTTAGCGAAAGGCTTCTTGAAGGGAAAGATGTAACTCTGTGAGATGAATTAACAGAACACAGAGCAGTTTCTCAGAAAGCTTCTTTCCACTTTTGAACGGAAGATATTTCCTTTTTCACCATAGCCCTCTATGGGCTTCCAAATATCCCTTTGCCAATTCCACAAGAACAGCCTTAGCGAAAGGCTTCTTGAAGGGAAAGATGTAACTCTGTGAGATGAATTAACAGAACACAGAGCAGTTTCTCAGAAAGCATCTTTCCAGTTTTGAACGGAAGATATTTCCTTTTTCACCATAGCCCTCTATGGGCTTTCAAATATAGCTTTGCCATTCCCCAAGAACAGCCTTAGCGAAAGGCTTCTTGAAGGGAAAGATGTAACTCTGTGAGATGAATTAACAGAACACAGAGCAGTTTCTCAGAAAGCTTCTTTCCAGTTTTGAACGGAAGATATTTCCTTTTTCACCATAGCCCTCTATGGGCTTCCAAATATCCCTTTGCCAATTCCACAAGAACAGCCTTAGCGAAAGGCTTCTTGAAGGGAAAGATGTAACTCTGTGAGATGAATTAACAGAACACAGAGCAGTTTCTCAGAAAGCTTCTTTCCAGTTTTGAACGGAAGATATTTCCTTTTTCACCATAGCCCTCTATGGGCTTCCAAATATCCCTTTGCCAATTCCACAAGAACAGCCTTAGCGAAAGGCTTCTTGAGGGGAAAGATGTAACTCTGTGAGATGAATTAACAGAACACAGAGCAGTTTCTCAGAAAGCTTCTTTCCAGTTTTGAACGGAAGATATTTCCTTTTTCACCATAGCCCTCTATGGGCTTCCAAATATCCCTTTGCCAATTCCACAAGAACAGCCTTAGCGAAAGGCTTCTTGAAGGGAAAGATGTAACTCTGTGAGATGAATTAACAGAACACAGAGCAGTATCTCAGAAAGCTTCTTTCCAGTTTTTAACGGAAGATATTTCCTTTTTCACCATAGCCCTCTATGGGCTTCCAACTATCCCTTTGCCAATTCCACAAGAACAGCCTTAGCGAAAGGCTTCTTGAAGGGAAAGACGTAACTCTGTGTGATCAATTAACAGAACACAGAGCAGTTTCTCAGAAAGCTTCTCTCCAGTTTTGAACGGAAGATATTTCCTTTTTCACCAAAGCCCTCTAAGGGCTGATAAATATCCCTTTGCCAATTCCACAAGAACAGCCTTAGCGAAAGGCTTCTTGAAGGGAAAGACGTAACTCTGTGAGATGAATTAACAGAACACAGAGCAGTTTCTCAGAAAGCTTCTTTCCAGTTTTTAACGGAAGCTATTTCCTTTTTCACCATAGCCCTCTATGGGCTTCCAAATATCCCTTTGCCAATTCCACAAGGACAGCCTTAGCGAAAGGCTTCTTGAAGGGAAAGATGTAACTCTGTGAGATGAATTAACAGAACACAGAGAAGTTTCTCAGAAAGCTTCTTTCCAGTTTTGAACGGAAGATATTTCCTTTTTCACCATAGCCCTCTATGGGCTTCCAAATATCCCTTTGCCAATTCCACAAGAACAGCCTTAGCGAAAGGCTTCTTGAAGGGAAAGATGTAACTCTTTCAGATGAATTAACAGAACACAGAGCAGTTTCTCAGAAAGCTTCTTTCCAGTTTTGAACGGAGGATATTTCCTTTTTCACCATAGCCCTCTATGGGCTTCCAAATATCCCTTTGCCAATTCCACAAGAACAGCCTTAGCGAAAGGCTTCTTGAAGGGAAAGATGTAACTCTGTGAGATGAATTAACAGAACACAGAGCAGTTTCTCAGAAAGCTTCTTTCCAGTTTTGAACGGAAGATATTTCCTTTTTCACCATAGCCCTCTATGGTCTTCCAAATATCCCTTTGCCATTCCCCAAGAACAGCCTTAGCGAAAGGCTTCTTGAAGGGAAAGATGTAACTCTGTGAGATGAATTAACAGAACACAGAGCAGTTTCTCAGAAAGCTTCTTTCCAGTTTTGAACGGAAGATATTTCCTTTTTCACCATAGCCCTCTATGGGCTTCGAAATATCCCTTTGCCAATTCCACAAGAACAGCCTTAGCGAAAGGCTTCTTGAAGGGAAAGATGTAACTCTGTGAGATGAATGAACAGAACACAGAGCAGTTTCTCAGAAAGCTTCTTTCCAGTTTTGAACGGAAGATATTTCCTTTTTCTCCATAGCCCTCTATGGGCTTCCAAATATCCCTTTGCCAATTCCCCAAGAACAGCCTTAGCGAAAGGCTTCTTGAAGGGAAAGACGTAACTCTGTGAGATGAATTAACAGAACACAGAGCACTTTCTCAGAAAGCTTCTTTCCAGTTTTCAACGGAAGATATTTCCTGTTTCACCATATCCCTCTATGGGCTTCCAAATATCCCTTTGCCAATTCCACAAGAACAGCCTTAGCGAAAGGCTTCTTGAAGGGAAAGATGTAACTCTGTGAGATGAATTAACAGAACACAGAGCCGTTTCTCAGAAAGCTTCTTTCCAGTTTTGAACGGATGATATTTCCTTTTTTAACAATAGCCCTCTATGGGCTTCCAAATATCCCTTTGCCAATTCCACAAGAACAGCCTTAGCGAAAGGCTTCTTGAAGGGAAAGATGTAACTCTGTGAGATGAATTAACAGAACACAGAGCAGTTTCTCAGAAAGCTTCTTTCCAGTTTTGAACGGAAGATATTTCCTTTTTCACCATAGCCCTCTATGGGCTTCCAAATATCCCTTTGCCAATTCCACAAGAACAGCCTTAGCGAAAGGCTTCTTGAGGGGAAAGATGTAACTCTGTGAGATGAATTAACAGAACATAGAGCCGTTTCTCAGAAAGCTTCTTTCCAGTTTTGAACGGAAGATATTTCCTTTTTCACCATAGCCCTCTATGGGCTTCCAAATATCCCTTTGCCAATTCCACAAGAACAGCCTTAGCGAAA
Organism: Chlorocebus sabaeus; assembly: GCF_047675955.1. Lineage (NCBI taxonomy): Eukaryota > Metazoa > Chordata > Mammalia > Primates > Cercopithecidae > Chlorocebus > Chlorocebus sabaeus. The sequence goes on from NW_027327970.1 coordinate 80,583, forward strand.
GGCTTCTTGAAGGGAAAGATGTAACTCTGTGAGATGAATTAACAGAACACAGAGCAGTTTCTCAGAAAGCTTCTTTCCAGTTTTGAACGGAAGATAATTCCTTTTTCACCATAGCCCTCTATGGGCTTACAAATATCCCTTTGCCAATTCCACAAGAACAGCCTTAGCGAAAGGCTTCTTGAGGGGAAAGATGTAACTCTGTGAGATGAATTAACAGAACACAGAGCAGTTTCTCAGAAAGCTTCCTTCCAGTTTTGAACGGAAGCTATTTCCTTTTTCACCATAGCCCTCTATGGGCTTCCAAATATCCCTTTGCCAATTCCACAACAACAGCCTTAGCGAAAGGCTTCTTGAAGGGAAAGATGTAACTCTGTGAGATGAATTAACAGAACACAGAGCAGTTTCTCAGAAAGCTTCTATCCAGTTTTGAACGGAAGATATTTCCTTTTTCACCATAGCCCTCTATGGGCTTCCAAATATCCCTTTGCCAATTCCACAAGAACAGCCTTTTCGAAAGGCTTCTTGAAGGGAAAGATGTAACTCTGTGAGATGAATTAACAGAACACAGAGCAGTTTCTCAGAAAGCTTCTTTCCAGTTTTGAACGGAAGATATTTCCTTTTTCACCATAGCCCTCTATGGGCTTCCAAATATCCCTTTGCCAATTCCACAAGAACAGCCTTAGCGAAAGGCTTCTTGAAGGGAAAGATGTAACTCTGTGAGATGAATTAACAGAACACAGAGCAGTTTCTCAGAAAGCTTCTTTCCAGTTTTGAACGGAAGATATTTCCTTTTTCACCATAGAACTCTATGGGCTTCCAAATATCCCTTTGCCAATTCCACAAGAACAGCCTTAGCGAAAGGCTTCTTGAAGGGAAAGATGTAACTCTGTGAGATGAATTAACAGAACACAGAGCAGTTTCTCAGAAAGCTTCTTTCCAGTTTTGAACGGAAGATATTTCCTTTTTCACCATAGCCCTCTATGGGCTTCCAAATATCCCTTTGCCAATTCCACAAGAACAGCCTTAGCGAAAGGCTTCTTGAAGGGAAAGATGTAACTCTGTGAGATGATTTAACAGAACACAAAACAGTTTCTCAGAAAGCTTCTTTCCAGTTTTGAACGGAAGATATTTCCTTTTTCACCATAGCCCTCTATGGGCTTCCAAATATCCCTTTGCCAATTCCACAAGAACAGCCTTAGCGAAAGGCTTCTTGAAGGGAAAGATGTAACTCTGTGAGATGAATTAACAGAACACAGAGCAGTTTCTCAGAAAGCTTCTTTCCAGTTTTGAACGGAAGATATTTCCTTTTTCACCATAGCCCTCTATGGGCTTCCAAATATCCCTTTGCCAATTCCACAAGAACAGCCTTAGCGAAAGGCTTCTTGAAGTTAAAGATGTAACTCTGTGAGATGAATTAACAGAACACAGAGCAGTTTCTCAGAAAGCTTCTTTCCAGTTTTGAACGGAAGATATTTCCTTTTTCACCGTAGCCCTCTATGGGCTTCCAAATATCCCTTTGCCAATTCCACAAGAACAGCCTTAGCGAAAGTCTTCTTGAAGGGAAAGATGTAACTCTGTGAGATGAATTAACAGAACACAGAGCAGATTCTCAGAAAGCTTCTTTCCAGTTTTGAACGGAAGATATTTCCTTTTTCACCATAGCCCTCTATGGGCTTCCAAATATCCCTTTGCCAATTCCACAAGAAGAGCCTTAGCGAAAGGCTTCTTGAAGGGAAAGATGTAACTCTGTGAGATGAATTAACAGAACACAGAGCAGTCTCTCAGAAAGCTTCTTTCCAGTTTTGAACGGAAGATATTTCCTTTTTCACCATAGTCCTCTATGGGCTTCAAAATATCCCTTTGCCATTCCCAAAGAACAGCCTTAGCGAAAGGCTTCTTGAAGGGGAAGATGTAACTCTGTGAGATGAATTAACAGAACACAGAACAGTTTCTCAGAAAGCTTCTTTCCAGTTTTGAACGGAAGATATTTCCTTTTTCACCATAGCCCTCTATGGGCTTCCAAATATCCCTTTGCCAATTCCACAAGAACAGCCTTAGCGAAAGGCTTCCTGAAGGGAAAGATGTAACTCTTTGAGATGAATTAAGAGAACACAGAGCAGTTTCTCAGAAAGCTTCTTTCCAGTTTTGAACGGAAGATATTTCCTTTTTCACCATAGCCCTCTATGGGCTTCCAAATATCCCTTTGCCAATTCCACAGGAACAGCCTTAGCGAAAGGCTTCTTGAAGGGAAAGATGTAACTCTGTGAGATGAATTAACAGAACACAGAGCAGTTTCTCAGAAAGCTTCTTTCCACTTTTGAAAGGAAGATATTTCCTTTTTCAGCATAGCCCTCTATGGGCTTCCAAATATCCCTTTGCCAATTCCACAAGAACAGCCTTAGCGAAAGGCTTCTTGAAGGGAAAGATGTAACTCTGTGAGATGAATTAACAGAACACAGAGCAGTTTCTCAGAAAGCTTCTTTCCAGTTTTGAACGGAAGATATTTCCTTTTTCACCATAGCCCTCTATGGGCTTCCAAATATCCCTTTGCCAATTCCACAAGAACAGCCTTAGCGAAAGGCTTCTTGAAGGGAAAGATGTAACTCTGTGAGATGAATTAACAGAACACAGAACAGTTTCTCAGAAAGCTTCTTTCCAGTTTTGAACGGAAGATATTTCCTTTTTCACCATAGCCCTCTATGGGCTTCCAAATATCCCTTTGCCAATTCCACAAGAACAGCCTTAGCGAAAGGCTTCTTGAAGGGAAAGATGTAACTCTGTGGGATGAATTAACAGAACACAGAGCAGTTTCTCAGAAAGCTTCTTTCCAGTTTTGAACGGAAGATATTTCCTTTTTCACCATAGCCCTCTATCGGCTTCCAAATATCCCTTTGCCAATTCCACAAGAAGAGCCTTAGCGAAATGCTTCTTGAAGGGAAAGATGTAACTCTGTGAGATGAATTAACAGAACACAGAGCAGTGTCTCAGAAAGCATCTTTCCAGTTTTGAACGGAAGATATTTCCTTTTTCACCATAGCCCTCTATGGGCTTCCAAATATCCCTTTGCCAATTCCACAAGAACAGCCTTAGCGAAAGGCTTCTTGAAGGGAAAGATGTAACTCTGTGAGATGAATTAACAGAACACAGAGCAGTTTCTCAGAAAGCTTCTTTCCAGTTTTGAAGGGAAGATATTTCCTTTTTCACCATAGCCCTCTATGGGCTTCCAAATATCCCTTTGAAAATTCCACAAGAACAGCCTTAGCGAAAGGCTTCTTGAAGGGAAAGATGTAACTCTGTGAGATGAATTAACAGAACACAGAGCAGTTTCTCAGAAAGCTTCTTTCCAGTTTTGAACGGAAGATATTTCCTTTTTCACCATAGCCCTCTATGGGCTTCCAAATATCCCTTTGCCAATTCCCCAAGAACAGCCTTAGCGAAAGGCTTCTTGAAGGGAAAGATGTAACTCTGTGAGATGAATTAACAGAACACAGAGCAGTTTCTCAGAAAGCTTCTTTCCAGTTTTGAACGGAAGATATTTCCTTTTTCACCATAGCCATCTATGGGCTTCCAAATATCCCTTTGCCAATTCCACAAGAACAGCCTTAGCGAAAGGCTTCCTGAAGGGAAAGATGTAACTCTGTGAGATGAATTAACAGAACACAGAGCAGTTTCTCAGAAAGTTTCTTTCCAGTTTTGAACGGAAGCTTTTTCCTTTTTCACCATAGCCCTCTATGGGCTTCCAAATATCACTTTGCCAATTCCACAAGAACAGCCTTAGCGAAAGGCTTCTTGAAGGGAAAGATGTAACTCTGTGAGATGAATTAACAGAACACAGAGCAGTTTCTCAGAAGGCTTCTTTCCAGTTTTGAACGGAAGATATTTCCTTTTTCACCATAGCCCTCTATGGGCTTCCAAATATCCCATTGCCAATTCCACAAGAACAGCCTCAGCGTAAGGCTTCTTGAAGGGAAAGATGTAACTCTGTGAGATGAATTAACAGAACACGGAGCAGTTTCTCAGAAAGCTTCTTTCCAGTTTTGAACGGAAGATATTTCCTTTTTCACCATAGCCCTCTATGGGCTTCCAAATATCCCTTTGCCAGTTCCACAAGAAAAGCCTTATCGAAAGGCTTCTTGAAGGGAAAGATGTAACTCTGTGAGATGAATTAACAGAACACAGAGCAGTTTCTCAGAAAGCTTCTTTCCAGTTTTGAACGGAAGATATTTCCTTTTTCACCATAGCCCTCTATGGGCTTCGAAATATCCCTTTGCCAGTTCCACAGGAACAGCCTTAGCGAAAGGCTTCTTGAAGGGAAAGATGTAACTCTGTGAGATGAATTAACAGAACACAGAGCAGTTTCTCAGAAAGCTTCTTTCCAGTTTTGAACGGAAGATATTTCCTTTTTCACCATAGCCCTCTATGGGCTTCCTAATATCCCTTTGCCAATTCCACAAGAACAGCCTTAGCGAAAGGCTTCTTGAAGGGAAAGATGTAACTCTGTGAGATGAATTAACAGAACACAGAGCATTTTCTCAGAAAAATTCTTTCCGGTTTTGAACGGAAGATATTTCCTTTTTCACCATAGCCCTCTATGGGCTTCCAAATATCCCTTTGCCATTCCCCAAGAACAGCCTTAGCGAAAGGCTTCTTGAAGGGAAAGATGTAACTCTGTGAGATGAATTAACAGAACACAGAGCAGTTTCTCAGAAAGCTTCTTTCCAGTTTTGAACGGAAGATATTTCCTTTTTCACCATAGCCCTCTATGGGCTTCCAAATATCCCTTTGCCAATTCCTCAAGAACAGCCTTAGTGAAAGGCTTCTTGAAGGGAAAGATGTAACTCTGTGAGATGAATTAACAGAACACAGAGCAGTTTTTCAGAAAGCTTCTTTCCAGTTTAGAACGGAAGATATTTCCTTTTACACCATAGCCCTCTATGGGCTTCCAAATATCCCTTTGCCAATTCCACAAGAACAGCCTTAGCGAAAGGCTTCTTGAAGGGAAAGATGTAACTCTGTGAGATGAATTAACAGAACACAGAGCAGTTTCTCAGAAAGCTTCTTTCCAGTTTTGAACGGAAGATATTTCCTTTTTCACCATAGCCCTCTATGGGCTTCCAAATATCCCTTTGCCAATTCCCCAAGAACAGCCTTAGCGAAAGGCTTCTTGAAGGGAAAGATGTAACTCTGTGAGATGAATTAACAGAACACACAGCAGTTTCTCAGAAAGCTTCTTTCCAGTTTTGAACGGAAGATATTTCCTTTTTCACCATAGCCCTCTATGGGCTTCCAAATATCCCTTTGCCAATTCCACAAGAACAGCCTTAGCGAAAGGCTTCCTGAAGGGAAAGATGTAACTCTGTGAGATGAATTAACAGAACACAGAGCAGTTTCTCAGAAAGTTTCTTTCCAGTTTTGAACGGAAGATATTTCCTTTTTCACCATAGCCCTCTATGGGCTTCCAAATATCACTTTGCCAATTCCACAAGAACAGCCTTAGCGAAAGGCTTCTTGAAGGGAAAGATGTAACTCTGTGAGATGAATTAACAGAACACAGAGCAGTTTCTCAGAAGGCTTCTTTCCAGTTTTGAACGGAAGATATTTCCTTTTTCACCATAGCCCTCTATGGGCTTCCAAATATCCCTTTGCCAATTCCACAAGAACAGCCTTAGCGAAAGGCTTCTTGAAGGGAAAGATGTAGCTCTGTGAGATGAATTAACAGAACACAGAGCAGTTTCTCAGAAAGCTTCTTTCCAGTTTTGAACGGAAGATATTTCCTTTTTCACCATAGCCCTCTATGGGCTTAAAAATATCCGTTTGCCAATTCCACAAGAACAGCCTTAGCGAAAGGCTTCTTGAAGGGAAAGATGTAACTCTGTGAGATGAACTAACAGGACAGAGAACAGTTTCTCAGAAAGCTTCTTTCCAGTTTTGAACGGAAGATATTTCCTTTTTCACCATAGCCCTCTATGGGCTTCCAAATATCCCTTTGCCAATTCCACAAGAGCAGCCTTAGCGAAAGGCTTCTTGAAGGGAAAGATGTAACTCTGTGAGATGAATTAACAGAACACAGAGCAGTTTCTCAGAAAGCTTCTTTCCAGTTTTGAACGGAAGATATTGACTTTTACACCAAAGCCCTCTATGGGCTTCTAAATATCTCTTTGCCAATGCCTCAACAACAGCCTTAGCGAAAGGCTTCTTGAAGGGAATGATGTAACTCTGTGAGATGAATTAACAGAACACAGAGCAGTTTCTCAGAAAGCTTCTTTCCAGTTTTGAACGGAAGATATTTCCTTTTTCACCATAGCCCTCTATGGGCTTCCAAATATCCCTTTGCCAATTCCACAAGAACAGCCTTAGCGAAAGGCTTCTTGAAGGGAAAGACGTAACTCTGTGAGATGAATTAACAGAACACAGAGCAGTTTCTCAGAAAGCTTCTTTCCAGTTTTGAACGGAGGATATTTCCTTTTTCACCATAGCCCTCTATGGGCTTCCAAATATCCCTTTGCCAATTCCACAAGAACAGCCTTAGCGAAAGGCTTCTTGAAGGGAAAGATGTAACTCTGTGAGATGAATTAACAGAACACAGAGCAGTTTCTCAGAAAGCTTCTTTACAGTTTTGAACGGAAGATATTTCCTTTTTCACCATAGCCCTCTATGGGCTTCCAAATATCCCTTTGCCAATTCCACAAGAACAGCCTTAGCGAAAGGCTTCTTGAATGGAAAGATGTAACTCTGTGAGATGAATTCACAGAACACAGAGCAGTTTCTCAGAAAGCTTCTTTCCAGTTTTGAACGGAAGATATTTCCTTTTTCACCATAGACCTCTATGGGCTTCCAAATATCCCTTTGCCAATTCCACAAGAACAGCCTTAGCGAAAGGCTTCTTGAAGGGAAAGATGTAACTCTGTGAGATGAATTAACAGAACACAGAGCAGTTTCTCAGAAAGCTTCTTTCCAGTTTTGAACGGAAGATATTTCCTTTTTCACCATAGCCCTCTATGGGCTTCCAAATATCCCTTTGCCAATTCCACAAGAACAGCCTTAGCGAAAGGCTTCTTGAAGGAAAGATGTAACTCTGTGAGATGAATTAACAGAACACAGAGCAGTTTCTCAGAAAGCTTCTTTCCACTTTTGAACGGAAGATATTTCCTTTTTCACCATAGCCCTCTATGGGCTTCCAAATATCCCTTTGCCAATTCCACAAGAACAGCCTTAGCGAAAGGCTTCTTGAAGGGAAAGATGTAACTCGGTGAGATGAATTAACAGAACACAGAGCAGTTTCTCAGAAAGCTTCTTTCCAGTTTTGAACGGAAGATATTTCCTTTTTCACCATAGCCCTCTATGGGCTTCCAAATATCCGTTTGCCAATTCCACAAGAACAGCCTTAGCGAAAGGCTTCTTGAAGGCTAAGATGTAACTCTGTGAGATGAATTAACAGAACACAGAGCAGTTTCTCAGAAAGCTTCTTTCCAGTTTTGAACGGAAGATATTTCCTTTTTCACCATAGCCCTCTATGGGCTTCCAAATATCCCTTTGCCAATTCCACAAGAACAGCCTTAACGAGAGGCTTCTTGAAGGGAAAGATATAACTCGGTGAGATGAATTAACAGAACACAGAGCAGTTTCTCAGAAAGCTTCTTTCCAGTTTTGAACGGAAGATATTTCCGTTTTCCCCATAGCCCTCTATGGGCTTCCAAATATCCCTTTGCCAATTCCACAAGAACAGCCTTAGCGAAAGGCTTCTTGAAGGGAAAGATGTAACTCTGTGAGATGAATTAACAGAACACAGAGCAGTTTCTCAGAAAGCTTCTTTCCAGTTTTGAACGGAAGTTATTTCCTTTTTCACCATAGTCCTCTATGGGCTTCCAAATATCCCTTTGCCATTCCCAAAGAACAGCCTTAGCGAAAGGCTTCTTGAAGGGAAAGATGTAACTCTGTGAGATGAATTAACAGAACACAGAACAGTTTCTCAGAAAGCTTCTTTCCAGTTTTGAACGGAAGATATTTCCTTTTTCACCATAGCCCTCTATGGGCTTCCAAATATCCCTTTGCCAATTCCACAAGAACAGCCTTAGCGAAAGGCTTCTTGAAGGGAAAGATGTAACTCTGTGAGATGAATTAACAGAACACAGAACAGTTTCTCAGAAAGCTTCTTTCCAGTTTTGAACGGAAGGTATTTCCTTTTTCACCATAGCCCTCTATGGGCTTCCAAATATCCCTTTGCCAATTCCACAAGAACAGCCTTAGCGAAAGGCTTCTTGAAGGGAAAGATGTAACTCTGTGGGATGAATTAACAGAACACAGAGCAGTTCTCAGAAAGCTTCTCTCCAGTTTTGAACGGAAGATATTTCCTTTTTCACCATAGCCCTCTATGGGCTTCCAAATATCCCTTTGCCAATTCCAAAAGAACAGCCTTAGCGAAAGGCTTCTTGAAGGGAAAGATGTAACTCTGTGAGATGAATTAACAGAACACAGAGCAGTTTCTCAGAAAGCTTCTCTCCAGGTTTGAACGGAAGATATTTCCTTTTTCAAATTAGCCCTCTACGTTCTTCCAAATGTCCCTCTGCCAATTCCACAAGAACAGCCTTAGCGAAAGGCTTCTTGAAGGGAAAGATGTAACTCTGTGAGATGAATTAACAGAACACAGAGCAGTTTCTCAGAAAGCTTCTTTCCATTTTTGAACGGAAGATATTTCCTTTTTCACCATAGCCCTCTATGGGCTTCCAAATATCCCTTTGCCAATTCCACAAGAACAGCCTTAGCGAAAGGCTTCTTGAAGGGAAAGATGTAACTCTGTGAGATGAATTAACAGAACACAGAGCAGTTTCTCAGAAAGCTTCTTTCCAGTTTTGAACGGAAGATATTTCCTTTTTCACCATAGCCCTCTATGGGCTTCCAAGTATCCCTTTGCCAATTCCACAAGAACAGCCTTAGCGAAAGGCTTCTTGAAGGGAAAGATGTAACTCTGTGAGATGAATTAACAGAACACAGAGCAGTTTCTCAGAAAGCTTCTTTCCAGTTTTGAACGGAAGATAATTCCTTTTTCACCATAGCCCTCTATGGGCTTCCAAATATCCCTTTGCCATTCCCCAAGAACAGCCTTAGCGAAAGGCTTCTTGAAGGGAAAGATGTAACTCTGTGAGATGAATTAACAGAACACAGAGCAGTTTCTCAGAAAGCTTCTTTCCAGTTTTGAACGGAAGATATTTCCTTTTTCACCATAGCCCTCTATGGGCTTCCAAATATCCCTTTGCCAATTCCACAAGAACAGCCTTAGCGAAAGGCTTCTTGAAGGGAAAGATGTAACTCTGTGAGATGAATTAACAGAACACAGAGCAGTTTCTCAGAAAGCTTCTTTCCAGTTTTGAACGGAAGATATTTCCTTTTTCACCATAGCCCTCTATGGGCTTACAAATATCCCTTTGCCAATTCCACAAGAACAGCCTTAGCGAAAGGCTTCTTGAAGGGAAAGATGTAACTCTGTGAGATGAATTAACAGAACACAGAGCAGTTTCTCAGAAAGCTTCTTTCCAGTTTTGAACGGAAGATATTTCCTTTTTCACCATAGCCCTCTATGGGCTTCCAAATATCCCTTTGCCAATTCCACAAGAACAGCCTTAGCGAAAGGCTTCTTGAAGGGAAAGATGTAACTCTGTGAGATGAATGAAAAGAACACAGAGCAGTTTCTCAGAAAGCTTCTTTCCACTTTTGAACGGAAGATATTTCCTTTTTCACCATAGCCCTCTATGGGCTTCCAAATATCCCTTTGTCAATTCCACAAGAACAGCCTTAGCGAAAGGCTTCTTGAAGGGAAAGATGTAACTCTGTGAGATGAATTAACAGAACACAGAGCAGTTTCTCAGAAAGCTTCTTTCCACTTTTGAACGGAAGATATTTCCTTTTTCACCATAGCCCTCTATGGGCTTCCAAATATCCCTTTGCCAATTCCACAAGAACAGCCTTAGCGAAAGGCTTCTTGAAGGGAAAGATGTAACTCTGTGAGATGAATTAACAGAACACAGAGCAGTTTCTCAGAAAGCATCTTTCCAGTTTTGAACGGAAGATATTTCCTTTTTCACCATAGCCCTCTATGGGCTTCCAAATATAGCTTTGCCATTCCCCAAGAACAGCCTTAGCGAAAGGCTTCTTGAAGGGAAAGATGTAACTCTGTGAGATGAATTAACAGAACACAGAGCAGTTTCTCAGAAAGCTTCTTTCCAGTTTTGAACGGAAGATATTTCCTTTTTCACCATAGCCCTCTATGGGCTTCCAAATATCCCTTTGCCAATTCCACAAGAACAGCCTTAGCGAAAGGCTTCTTGAAGGGAAAGATGTAACTCTGTGAGATGAATTAACAGAACACAGAGCAGTTTCTCAGAAAGCTTCTTTCCAGTTTTGAACGGAAGATATTTCCTTTTTCACCATAGCCCTCTATGGGCTTCCAAATATCCCTTTGCCAATTCCACAAGAACAGCCTTAGCGAAAGGCTTCTTGAGGGGAAAGATGTAACTCTGTGAGATGAATTAACAGAACACAGAGCAGTTTCTCAGAAAGCTTCTTTCCAGTTTTGAACGGAAGATATTTCCTTTTTCACCATAGCCCTCTATGGGCTTCCAAATATCCCTTTGCCAATTCCACAAGAACAGCCTTAGCGAAAGGCTTCTTGAAGGGAAAGATGTAACTCTGTGAGATGAATTAACAGAACACAGAGCAGTATCTCAGAAAGCTTCTTTCCAGTTTTTAACGGAAGATATTTCCTTTTTCACCATAGCCCTCTATGGGCTTCCAACTATCCCTTTGCCAATTCCACAAGAACAGCCTTAGCGAAAGGCTTCTTGAAGGGAAAGACGTAACTCTGTGTGATCAATTAACAGAACACAGAGCAGTTTCTCAGAAAGCTTCTCTCCAGTTTTGAACGGAAGATATCTCCTTTTTCACCAAAGCCCTCTAAGGGCTGCCAAATATCCCTTTGCCAATTCCACAAGAACAGCCTTAGCGAAAGGCTTCTTGAAGGGAAAGACGTAACTCTGTGAGATGAATTAACAGAACACAGAGCAGTTTCTCAGAAAGCTTCTTTCCAGTTTTTAACGGAAGCTATTTCCTTTTTCACCATAGCCCTCTATGGGCTTCCAAATATCCCTTTGCCAATTCCACAAGAACAGCCTTAGCGAAAGGCTTCTTGAAGGGAAAGATGTAACTCTGTGAGATGAATTAACAGAACACAGAGCACTTTCTCAGAAAGCTTCTTTCCAGTTTTGAACGGAAGATATTTCCTTTTTCACCATAGCCCTCTATGGGCTTCCAAATATCCCTTTGCCAATTCCACAAGAACAGCCTTAGCGAAAGGCTTCTTGAAGGGAAAGATGTAAATCTGTGAGATGAATTAACAGAACACAGAGCAGTTTCTCAGAAAGCTTCTTTCCACTTTTGAACGGAAGATATTTCCTTTTTCACCATAGAACTCTATGGGCTTCCAAATATCCCTTTGCCAATTCCACAAGAACAGCCTTAGCGAAAGGCTTCTTGAAGGGAAAGATGTAACTCTGTGAGATGAATTAACAGAACACAGAGCAGTTTCTCAGAAAGCTTCTTTCCAGTTTTGAACGGAAGATATTTCCTTTTTCACCATAGCCCTCTATGGGCTTCCAAATATCCCTTTGCCAATTCCACAAGAACAGCCTTAGCGAAAGGCTTCTTGAAGGGAAAGATGTAACTCTGTGAGATGAATTAACAGAACACAGAGCCGTTTCTCAGAAAGCTTCTTTCCAGTTTTGAACGGAAGATATTTCCTTTCTCACCATAGCCCTCTATGGGCTTCCAAATATCCCTTTGCCAATTCCACAAGAAAAGCCTTAGCGAAAGGCTTCTTGAAGGGAAAGACGTAACTCTGTGAGATGAATTAACAGAACACAGAGCAGTTTCTCAGAAAGCTTCTTTCCAGTTTTGAACGGAAGATATTTCCTTTTTCACCATAGCCCCCTAGGGGTTTCCAAATATCCCTTTGGCAATTCCCAAAGAACAGCCTTAGCGAAAGACTTCTTGAAGGGAAAGATGTAACTCTGTGAGATGAATTAACAGAACACCGAGCAGTTTCTCAGAAAGTTTCTTTCCAGTTTTCAAAGGAAGATATATCCTTTTTCACCATAGCCCTCTATGGGCTTCCAAATATCCCTTTGCCAATTCCACAAGAACAGCCTTAGCGAAAGGCTTCTTGAAGGGAAAGATGTAACTCTTTGAGATGAATTAACAGAACACAGAGCAGTTTCTCAGAAAGCTTCTTTCCAGTTTTGAACGGAAGATATTTCCTTTTTCACCATAGCCCTCTATGGGCTTACAAATATCCCTTTGCCAATTCCACAAGGACAGCCTTAGCGAAAGGCTTCTTGAAGGGAAAGATGTAACTCTGTGAGATGAATTAACAGAACACAGAGAAGTTTCTCAGAAAGCTTCTTTCCAGTTTTGAACGGAAGATATTTCCTTTTTCACCATAGCCCTCTATGGGCTTCCAAATATCCCTTTGCCAATTCCACAAGAACAGCCTTAGCGAAAGGCTTCTTGAAGGGAAAGATGTAACTCTTTCAGATGAATTAACAGAACACAGAGCAGTTTCTCAGAAAGCTTCTTTCCAGTTTTGAACGGAGGATATTTCCTTTTTCACCATAGCCCTCTATGGGCTTCCAAATATCCCTTTGCCAATTCCACAAGAACAGCCTTAGCGAAAGGCTTCTTGAAGGGAAAGATGTAACTCTGTGAGATGAATTAACAGAACACAGAGCAGTTTCTCAGAAAGCTTCTTTCCAGTTTTGAACGGAAGATATTTCCTTTTTCACCATAGCCCTCTATGGTCTTCCAAATATCCCTTTGCCATTCCCCAAGAACAGCCTTAGCGAAAGGCTTCTTGAAGGGAAAGATGTAACTCTGTGAGATGAATTAACAGAACACAGAGCAGTTTCTCAGAAAGCTTCTTTCCAGTTTTGAACGGAAGATATTTCCTTTTTCACCATAGCCCTCTATGGGCTTCCAAATATCCCTTTGCCAATTCCACAAGAACAGCCTTAGCGAAAGGCTTCTTGAAGGGAAAGATGTAACTCTGTGAGATGAATGAACAGAACACAGAGCAGTTTCTCAGAAAGCTTCTTTCCAGTTTTGAACGGAAGATATTTCCTTTTTCTCCATAGCCCTCTATGGGCTTCCAAATATAGCTTTGCCATTCCCCAAGAACAGCCTTAGCGAAAGGCTTCTTGAAGTGAAAGACGTAACTCTGTGAGATGAATTAACAGAACACAGAGCACTTTCTCAGAAAGCTTCTTTCCAGTTTTCAACGGAAGATATTTCCTGTTTCACCATATCCCTCTATGGGCTTCCAAATATCCCTTTGCCAATTCCACAAGAACAGCCTTAGCGAAAGGCTTCTTGAAGGGAAAGATGTAACTCTGTGAGATGAATTAACAGAACACAGAGCCGTTTCTCAGAAAGCTTCTTTCCAGTTTTGAACGGATGATATTTCCTTTTTTAACAATAGCCCTCTATGGGCTTCCAAATATCCCTTTGCCAATTCCACAAGAACAGCCTTAGCGAAAGGCTTCTTGAAGGGAAAGATGTAACTCTGTGAGATGAATTAACAGAACACAGAGCAGTTTCTCAGAAAGCTTCTTTCCAGTTTTGAACGGAAGATATTTCCTTTTTCACCATAGCCCTCTATGGGCTTCCAAATATCCCTTTGCCAATTCCACAAGAACAGCCTTAGCGAAAGGCTTCTTGAGGGGAAAGATGTAACTCTGTGAGATGAATTAACAGAACACAGAGCAGTTTCTCAGAAAGCTTGCTTCCAGTTTTGAACGGAAGCTATTTCCTTTTTCACCATAGCCCTCTATGGGCTTCCAAATATCCCTTTGCCAATTCCACAACAACAGCCTTAGCGAAAGGCTTCTTGAAGGGAAAGATGTAACTCTGTGAGATGAATTAACAGAACACAGAGCAGTTTCTCAGAAAGCTTCTATCCAGTTTTGAACGGAAGATATTTCCTTTTTCACCATAGCCCTCTATGGGCTTCCAAATATCCCTTTGCCAATTCCACAAGAACAGCCTTTTCGAAAGGCTTCTTGAAGGGAAAGATGTAACTCTGTGAGATGAATTAACAGAACACAGAGCAGTTTCTCAGAAAGCTTCTTTCCAGTTTTGAACGGAAGATATTTCCTTTTTCACCATAGCCCTCTATGGGCTTCCAAATATCCCTTTGCCAATTCCACAAGAACAGCCTTAGCGAAAGGCTTCTTGAAGGGAAAGATGTAACTCTGTGAGATGAATTAACAGAACACAGAGCAGTTTCTCAGAAAGCTTCTTTCCAGTTTTGAACGGAAGATATTTCCTTTTTCACCAAAGAACTCTATGGGCTTCCAAATATCCCTTTGCCAATTCCACAAGAACAGCCTTAGCGAAAGGCTTCTTGAAGGGAAAGATGTAACTCTGTGAGATGAATTAACAGAACACAGAGCAGTTTCTCAGAAAGCTTCTTTCCAGTTTTGAACGGAAGATATTTCCTTTTTCACCATAGCCCTCTATGGGCTTCCAAATATCCCTTTGCCAATTCCACAAGAACAGCCTTAGCGAAAGGCTTCTTGAAGGGAAAGATGTAACTCTGTGAGATGAATTAACAGAACACAGAGCAGTTTCTCAGAAAGCTTCTTTCCACTTTTGAAAGGAAGATATTTCGTTTTTCACCATAGCCCTCTATGGGCTTCCAAATATCCCTTTGCCAATTCCACAAGAACAGCCTTAGCGAAAGGCTTCTTGAAGGAAAGATGTAACCCTGTGAGATGAATTAACAGAACACAGAGCAGTTTCTCAGAAAGCTTCTTTCCAGTTTTGAACGGAAGATATTTCCTTTTTCACCATAGCCCTCTATGGGCTTCCAAATATCCCTTTGCCAATTCCACAAGAACAGCCTTAGCGAAAGGCTTCTTGAAGGGAAAGATGTAACTCGGTGAGATGAATTAACAGAACACAGAGCAGTTTCTCAGAAAGCTTCTTTCCAGTTTTGAACGGAAGATATTTCCTTTTTCACCATAGCCCTCTATGGGCTTCCAAATATCCGTTTGCCAATTCCACAAGAACAGCCTTAGCGAAAGGCTTCTTGAAGGCTAAGATGTAACTCTGTGAGATGAATTAACAGAACACAGAGCAGTTTCTCAGAAAGCTTCTTTCCAGTTTTGAACGGAAGATATTTCCTTTTTCACCATAGCCCTCTATGGGCTTCCAAATATCCCTTTGCCAATTCCACAAGAACAGCCTTAACGAGAGGCTTCTTGAAGGGAAAGATATAACTCGGTGAGATGAATTAACAGAACACAGAGCAGTTTCTCAGAAAGCTTCTTTCCAGTTTTGAACGGAAGATATTTCCGTTTTCCCCATAGCCCTCTATGGGCTTCCAAATATCCCTTTGCCAATTCCACAAGAACAGCCTTAGCGAAAGGCTTCTTGAAGGGAAAGATGTAACTCGGTGAGATGAATTAACAGAACACAGAGCAGTTTCTCAGAAAGCTTCTTTCCAGTTTTGAACGGAAGATATTTCCTTTTTCACCATAGCCCTCTATGGGCTTCCAAATATCCCTTTGCCAGTTCCACAAGAACAGCCTTAGCGAAAGGCTTCTTGAAGGGAAAGATGTAACTCTGTGAGATGAATTAACAGAACACAGAGCAGTTTCTCAGAAAGCTTCTTTCCAGTTTTGAACGGAAGATATTTCCTTTTTCACCATAGCCCTCTATGGGCTTCCAAATATCACTTTGCCAATTCCACAAGAACAGCCTTAGCGAAAGGCTTCTTGAAGGGAAAGATGTAACTCTGTGAGATGAATTAACAGAACACAGAGCAGTTTCTCAGAAGGCTTCTTTCCAGTTTTGAACGGAAGATATTTCCTTTTTCACCATAGCCCTCTATGGGCTTCCAAATATCCCTTTGCCAATTCCACAAGAACAGCCTTAGCGAAAGGCTTCTTGAAGGGAAAGATGTAGCTCTGTGAGATGAATTAACAGAACACAGAGCAGTTTCTCAGAAAGCTTCTTTCCAGTTTTGAACGGAAGATATTTCCTTTTTCACCATAGCCCTCTATGGGCTTAAAAATATCCGTTTGCCAATTCCACAAGAACAGCCTTAGCGAAAGGCTTCTTGAAGGGAAAGATGTAACTCTGTGAGATGAACTAACAGAACAGAGAACAGTTTCTCAGAAAGCTTCTTTCCAGTTTTGAACGGAAGATATTTCCTTTTTCACCATAGCCCTCTATGGGCTTCCAAATATCCCTTTGCCAATTCCACAAGAGCAGCCTTAGCGAAAGGCTTCTTGAAGGGAAAGATGTAACTCCGTGAGATGAAATAACAGAACACAGAGCAGTTTCTCAGAAAGCTTCTTTCCAGTTTTGAACGGAAGATATTTCCTTTTTCACCATAGACCTCTATGGGATTCGAAATATCCCTTTGCCAATTCCACAAGAACAGCCTTAGCGAAAGGCTTCTTGAAGGGAAAGATGTAACTCTGTGAGATGAATTAACAGAACACAGAGCAGTTTCTCAGAAAGCTTCTTTCCAGTTTTGAACGGAAGATATTTCCTTTTTCACCATAGCCCTCTATGGGCTTCCAAATATCCCTTTGCCAATTCCACAAGAACAGCCTTAGCGAAAGGCTTCTTGAAGGGAAAGATGTAACTCGGTGAGTTGAATTAACAGAACACAGAGCAGTTTCTCAGAAAGCTTCTTTCCAGTTTTGAACGGAAGATATTTACTTTTTCACCATAGCCCTCTATGGGCTTCCAAATATCCGTTTGCCAATTCCACAAGAACAGCCTTAGCGAAAGGCTTCTTGAAGGGAAAGATGTAACTCTGTGAGATGAATTAACAGAACACAGAGCAGTTTCTCAGAAAGCTTCTTTCCAGTTTTGAACGGAAGATATTTCCTTTTTCACCATAGCCCTCTATGGGCTTCCAAATATCCCTTTGCCATTCCCCAAGAACAGCCTTAGCGAAAGGCTTCTTGAAGGGAAAGATGTAACTCTGTGAGATGAATTAACAGAACACAGAGCAGTTTCTCAGAAAGCTTCTTTCCAGTTTTGAACGGAAGATATTTCCTTTTTCACCATAGCCCTCTATGGGCTTCCAAATATCCCTTTGCCAATTCCTCAAGAACAGCCTTAGTGAAAGGCTTCTTGAAGGGAAAGATGTAACTCTGTGAGATGAATTAACAGAACACAGAGCAGTTTTTCAGAAAGCTTCTTTCCAGTTTAGAACGGAAGATATTTCCTTTTACACCATAGCCCTCTATGGGCTTCCAAATATCCCTTTGCCAATTCCACAAGAACAGCCTTAGCGAAAGGCTTCTTGAAGGGAAAGATGTAACTCTGTGAGATGAATTAACAGAACACAGAGCAGTTTCTCAGAAAGCTTCTTTCCAGTTTTGAACGGAAGATATTTCCTTTTTCACCATAGCCCTCTATGGGCTTCCAAATATCCCTTTGCCAATTCCCCAAGAACAGCCTTAGCGAAAGGCTTCTTGAAGGGAAAGATGTAACTCTGTGAGATGAATTAACAGAACACACAGCAGTTTCTCAGAAAGCTTCTTTCCAGTTTTGAACGGAAGATATTTCCTTTTTCACCATAGCCCTCTATGGGCTTCCAAATATCCCTTTGCCAATTCCACAAGAACAGCCTTAGCGAAAGGCTTCCTGAAGGGAAAGATGTAACTCTGTGAGATGAATTAACAGAACACAGAGCAGTTTCTCAGAAAGTTTCTTTCCAGTTTTGAACGGAAGATATTTCCTTTTTCACCATAGCCCTCTATGGGCTTCCAAATATCACTTTGCCAATTCCACAAGAACAGCCTTAGCGAAAGGCTTCTTGAAGGGAAAGATGTAACTCTGTGAGATGAATTAACAGAACACAGAGCAGTTTCTCAGAAGGCTTCTTTCCAGTTTTGAACGGAAGATATTTCCTTTTTCACCATAGCCCTCTATGGGCTTCCAAATATCCCTTTGCCAATTCCACAAGAACAGCCTTAGCGAAAGGCTTCTTGAAGGGAAAGATGTAGCTCTGTGAGATGAATTAACAGAACACAGAGCAGTTTCTCAGAAAGCTTCTTTCCAGTTTTGAACGGAAGATATTTCCTTTTTCACCATAGCCCTCTATGGGCTTAAAAATATCCGTTTGCCAATTCCACAAGAACAGCCTTAGCGAAAGGCTTCTTGAAGGGAAAGATGTAACTCTGTGAGATGAACTAACAGGACAGAGAACAGTTTCTCAGAAAGCTTCTTTCCAGTTTTGAACGGAAGATATTTCCTTTTTCACCATAGCCCTCTATGGGCTTCCAAATATCCCTTTGCCAATTCCACAAGAGCAGCCTTAGCGAAAGGCTTCTTGAAGGGAAAGATGTAACTCTGTGAGATGAATTAACAGAACACAGAGCAGTTTCTCAGAAAGCTTCTTTCCAGTTTTGAACGGAAGATATTGACTTTTACACCAAAGCCCTCTATGGGCTTCTAAATATCTCTTTGCCAATGCCTCAACAACAGCCTTAGCGAAAGGCTTCTTGAAGGGAATGATGTAACTCTGTGAGATGAATTAACAGAACACAGAGCAGTTTCTCAGAAAGCTTCTTTCCAGTTTTGAACGGAAGATATTTCCTTTTTCACCATAGCCCTCTATGGGCTTCCAAATATCCCTTTGCCAATTCCACAAGAACAGCCTTAGCGAAAGGCTTCTTGAAGGGAAAGACGTAACTCTGTGAGATGAATTAACAGAACACAGAGCAGTTTCTCAGAAAGCTTCTTTCCAGTTTTGAACGGAGGATATTTCCTTTTTCACCATAGCCCTCTATGGGCTTCCAAATATCCCTTTGCCAATTCCACAAGAACAGCCTTAGCGAAAGGCTTCTTGAAGGGAAAGATGTAACTCTGTGAGATGAATTAACAGAACACAGAGCAGTTTCTCAGAAAGCTTCTTTACAGTTTTGAACGGAAGATATTTCCTTTTTCACCATAGCCCTCTATGGGCTTCCAAATATCCCTTTGCCAATTCCACAAGAACAGCCTTAGCGAAAGGCTTCTTGAATGGAAAGATGTAACTCTGTGAGATGAATTCACAGAACACAGAGCAGTTTCTCAGAAAGCTTCTTTCCAGTTTTGAACGGAAGATATTTCCTTTTTCACCATAGCCCTCTATGGGCTTCCAAATATCCCTTTGCCAATTCCACAAGAACAGCCTTAGCGAAAGGCTTCTTGAAGGGAAAGATGTAACTCTGTGAGATGAATTAACAGAACACAGAGCAGTTTCTCAGAAAGCTTCTTTCCAGTTTTGAACGGAAGATATTTCCTTTTTCACCATAGCCCTCTATGGGCTTCCAAATATCCCTTTGCCAATTCCACAAGAACAGCCTTAGCGAAAGGCTTCTTGAAGGAAAGATGTAACTCTGTGAGATGAATTAACAGAACACAGAGCAGTTTCTCAGAAAGCTTCTTTCCAGTTTTGAACGGAAGATATTTCCTTTTTCACCATAGCCCTCTATGGGCTTCCAAATATCCCTTTGCCAATTCCACAAGAACAGCCTTAGCGAAAGGCTTCTTGAAGGGAAAGATGTAACTCGGTGAGATGAATTAACAGAACACAGAGCAGTTTCTCAGAAAGCTTCTTTCCAGTTTTGAACGGAAGATATTTCCTTTTTCACCATAGCCCTCTATGGGCTTCCAAATATCCGTTTGCCAATTCCACAAGAACAGCCTTAGCGAAAGGCTTCTTGAAGGCTAAGATGTAACTCTGTGAGATGAATTAACAGAACACAGAGCAGTTTCTCAGAAAGCTTCTTTCCAGTTTTGAACGGAAGATATTTCCTTTTTCACCATAGCCCTCTATGGGCTTCCAAATATCCCTTTGCCAATTCCACAAGAACAGCCTTAACGAGAGGCTTCTTGAAGGGAAAGATATAACTCGGTGAGATGAATTAACAGAACACAGAGCAGTTTCTCAGAAAGCTTCTTTCCAGTTTTGAACGGAAGATATTTCCGTTTTCCCCATAGCCCTCTATGGGCTTCCAAATATCCCTTTGCCAATTCCACAAGAACAGCCTTAGCGAAAGGCTTCTTGAAGGGAAAGATGTAACTCTGTGAGATGAATTAACAGAACACAGAGCAGTTTCTCAGAAAGCTTCTTTCCAGTTTTGAACGGAAGTTATTTCCTTTTTCACCATAGTCCTCTATGGGCTTCCAAATATCCCTTTGCCATTCCCAAAGAACAGCCTTAGCGAAAGGCTTCTTGAAGGGAAAGATGTAACTCTGTGAGATGAATTAACAGAACACAGAACAGTTTCTCAGAAAGCTTCTTTCCAGTTTTGAACGGAAGATATTTCCTTTTTCACCATAGCCCTCTATGGGCTTCCAAATATCCCTTTGCCAATTCCACAAGAACAGCCTTAGCGAAAGGCTTCTTGAAGGGAAAGATGTAACTCTGTGAGATGAATTAACAGAACACAGAACAGTTTCTCAGAAAGCTTCTTTCCAGTTTTGAACGGAAGGTATTTCCTTTTTCACCATAGCCCTCTATGGGCTTCCAAATATCCCTTTGCCAATTCCACAAGAACAGCCTTAGCGAAAGGCTTCTTGAAGGGAAAGATGTAACTCTGTGGGATGAATTAACAGAACACAGAGCAGTTCTCAGAAAGCTTCTCTCCAGTTTTGAACGGAAGATATTTCCTTTTTCACCATAGCCCTCTATGGGCTTCCAAATATCCCTTTGCCAATTCCAAAAGAACAGCCTTAGCGAAAGGCTTCTTGAAGGGAAAGATGTAACTCTGTGAGATGAATTAACAGAACACAGAGCAGTTTCTCAGAAAGCTTCTCTCCAGGTTTGAACGGAAGATATTTCCTTTTTCAAATTAGCCCTCTACGTTCTTCCAAATGTCCCTCTGCCAATTCCACAAGAACAGCCTTAGCGAAAGGCTTCTTGAAGGGAAAGATGTAACTCTGTGAGATGAATTAACAGAACACAGAGCAGTTTCTCAGAAAGCTTCTTTCCATTTTTGAACGGAAGATATTTCCTTTTTCACCATAGCCCTCTATGGGCTTCCAAATATCCCTTTGCCAATTCCACAAGAACAGCCTTAGCGAAAGGCTTCTTGAAGGGAAAGATGTAACTCTGTGAGATGAATTAACAGAACACAGAGCAGTTTCTCAGAAAGCTTCTTTCCAGTTTTGAACGGAAGATATTTCCTTTTTCACCATAGCCCTCTATGGGCTTCCAAGTATCCCTTTGCCAATTCCACAAGAACAGCCTTAGCGAAAGGCTTCTTGAAGGGAAAGATGTAACTCTGTGAGATGAATTAACAGAACACAGAGCAGTTTCTCAGAAAGCTTCTTTCCAGTTTTGAACGGAAGATAATTCCTTTTTCACCATAGCCCTCTATGGGCTTCCAAATATCCCTTTGCCATTCCCCAAGAACAGCCTTAGCGAAAGGCTTCTTGAAGGGAAAGATGTAACTCTGTGAGATGAATTAACAGAACACAGAGCAGTTTCTCAGAAAGCTTCTTTCCAGTTTTGAACGGAAGATATTTCCTTTTTCACCATAGCCCTCTATGGGCTTCCAAATATCCCTTTGCCAATTCCACAAGAACAGCCTTAGCGAAAGGCTTCTTGAAGGGAAAGATGTAACTCTGTGAGATGAATTAACAGAACACAGAGCAGTTTCTCAGAAAGCTTCTTTCCAGTTTTGAACGGAAGATATTTCCTTTTTCACCATAGCCCTCTATGGGCTTACAAATATCCCTTTGCCAATTCCACAAGAACAGCCTTAGCGAAAGGCTTCTTGAAGGGAAAGATGTAACTCTGTGAGATGAATTAACAGAACACAGAGCAGTTTCTCAGAAAGCTTCTTTCCAGTTTTGAACGGAAGATATTTCCTTTTTCACCATAGCCCTCTATGGGCTTCCAAATATCCCTTTGCCAATTCCACAAGAACAGCCTTAGCGAAAGGCTTCTTGAAGGGAAAGATGTAACTCTGTGAGATGAATGAAAAGAACACAGAGCAGTTTCTCAGAAAGCTTCTTTCCACTTTTGAACGGAAGATATTTCCTTTTTCACCATAGCCCTCTATGGGCTTCCAAATATCCCTTTGTCAATTCCACAAGAACAGCCTTAGCGAAAGGCTTCTTGAAGGGAAAGATGTAACTCTGTGAGATGAATTAACAGAACACAGAGCAGTTTCTCAGAAAGCTTCTTTCCACTTTTGAACGGAAGATATTTCCTTTTTCACCATAGCCCTCTATGGGCTTCCAAATATCCCTTTGCCAATTCCACAAGAACAGCCTTAGCGAAAGGCTTCTTGAAGGGAAAGATGTAACTCTGTGAGATGAATTAACAGAACACAGAGCAGTTTCTCAGAAAGCATCTTTCCAGTTTTGAACGGAAGATATTTCCTTTTTCACCATAGCCCTCTATGGGCTTCCAAATATAGCTTTGCCATTCCCCAAGAACAGCCTTAGCGAAAGGCTTCTTGAAGGGAAAGATGTAACTCTGTGAGATGAATTAACAGAACACAGAGCAGTTTCTCAGAAAGCTTCTTTCCAGTTTTGAACGGAAGATATTTCCTTTTTCACCATAGCCCTCTATGGGCTTCCAAATATCCCTTTGCCAATTCCACAAGAACAGCCTTAGCGAAAGGCTTCTTGAAGGGAAAGATGTAACTCTGTGAGATGAATTAACAGAACACAGAGCAGTTTCTCAGAAAGCTTCTTTCCAGTTTTGAACGGAAGATATTTCCTTTTTCACCATAGCCCTCTATGGGCTTCCAAATATCCCTTTGCCAATTCCACAAGAACAGCCTTAGCGAAAGGCTTCTTGAGGGGAAAGATGTAACTCTGTGAGATGAATTAACAGAACACAGAGCAGTTTCTCAGAAAGCTTCTTTCCAGTTTTGAACGGAAGATATTTCCTTTTTCACCATAGCCCTCTATGGGCTTCCAAATATCCCTTTGCCAATTCCACAAGAACAGCCTTAGCGAAAGGCTTCTTGAAGGGAAAGATGTAACTCTGTGAGATGAATTAACAGAACACAGAGCAGTATCTCAGAAAGCTTCTTTCCAGTTTTTAACGGAAGATATTTCCTTTTTCACCATAGCCCTCTATGGGCTTCCAACTATCCCTTTGCCAATTCCACAAGAACAGCCTTAGCGAAAGGCTTCTTGAAGGGAAAGACGTAACTCTGTGTGATCAATTAACAGAACACAGAGCAGTTTCTCAGAAAGCTTCTCTCCAGTTTTGAACGGAAGATATCTCCTTTTTCACCAAAGCCCTCTAAGGGCTGCCAAATATCCCTTTGCCAATTCCACAAGAACAGCCTTAGCGAAAGGCTTCTTGAAGGGAAAGACGTAACTCTGTGAGATGAATTAACAGAACACAGAGCAGTTTCTCAGAAAGCTTCTTTCCAGTTTTTAACGGAAGCTATTTCCTTTTTCACGATAGCCCTCTATGGGCTTCCAAATATCCCTTTGCCAATTCCACAAGAACAGCCTTAGCGAAAGGCTTCTTGAAGGGAAAGATGTAACTCTGTGAGATGAATTAACAGAACACAGAGCACTTTCTCAGAAAGCTTCTTTCCAGTTTTGAACGGAAGATATTTCCTTTTTCACCATAGCCCTCTATGGGCTTCCAAATATCCCTTTGCCAATTCCACAAGAACAGCCTTAGCGAAAGGCTTCTTGAAGGGAAAGATGTAAATCTGTGAGATGAATTAACAGAACACAGAGCAGTTTCTCAGAAAGCTTCTTTCCACTTTTGAACGGAAGATATTTCCTTTTTCACCATAGAACTCTATGGGCTTCCAAATATCCCTTTGCCAATTCCACAAGAACAGCCTTAGCGAAAGGCTTCTTGAAGGGAAAGATGTAACTCTGTGAGATGAATTAACAGAACACAGAGCAGTTTCTCAGAAAGCTTCTTTCCAGTTTTGAACGGAAGATATTTCCTTTTTCACCATAGCCCTCTATGGGCTTCCAAATATCCCTTTGCCAATTCCACAAGAACAGCCTTAGCGAAAGGCTTCTTGAAGGGAAAGATGTAACTCTGTGAGATGAATTAACAGAACACAGAGCCGTTTCTCAGAAAGCTTCTTTCCAGTTTTGAACGGAAGATATTTCCTTTCTCACCATAGCCCTCTATGGGCTTCCAAATATCCCTTTGCCAATTCCACAAGAAAAGCCTTAGCGAAAGGCTTCTTGAAGGGAAAGACGTAACTCTGTGAGATGAATTAACAGAACACAGAGCAGTTTCTCAGAAAGCTTCTTTCCAGTTTTGAACGGAAGATATTTCCTTTTTCACCATAGCCCCCTAGGGGTTTCCAAATATCCCTTTGGCAATTCCCAAAGAACAGCCTTAGCGAAAGACTTCTTGAAGGGAAAGATGTAACTCTGTGAGATGAATTAACAGAACACCGAGCAGTTTCTCAGAAAGTTTCTTTCCAGTTTTCAAAGGAAGATATATCCTTTTTCACCATAGCCCTCTATGGGCTTCCAAATATCCCTTTGCCAATTCCACAAGAACAGCCTTAGCGAAAGGCTTCTTGAAGGGAAAGATGTAACTCTTTGAGATGAATTAACAGAACACAGAGCAGTTTCTCAGAAAGCTTCTTTCCAGTTTTGAACGGAAGATATTTCCTTTTTCACCATAGCCCTCTATGGGCTTACAAATATCCCTTTGCCAATTCCACAAGGACAGCCTTAGCGAAAGGCTTCTTGAAGGGAAAGATGTAACTCTGTGAGATGAATTAACAGAACACAGAGAAGTTTCTCAGAAAGCTTCTTTCCAGTTTTGAACGGAAGATATTTCCTTTTTCACCATAGCCCTCTATGGGCTTCCAAATATCCCTTTGCCAATTCCACAAGAACAGCCTTAGCGAAAGGCTTCTTGAAGGGAAAGATGTAACTCTTTCAGATGAATTAACAGAACACAGAGCAGTTTCTCAGAAAGCTTCTTTCCAGTTTTGAACGGAGGATATTTCCTTTTTCACCATAGCCCTCTATGGGCTTCCAAATATCCCTTTGCCAATTCCACAAGAACAGCCTTAGCGAAAGGCTTCTTGAAGGGAAAGATGTAACTCTGTGAGATGAATTAACAGAACACAGAGCAGTTTCTCAGAAAGCTTCTTTCCAGTTTTGAACGGAAGATATTTCCTTTTTCACCATAGCCCTCTATGGTCTTCCAAATATCCCTTTGCCATTCCCCAAGAACAGCCTTAGCGAAAGGCTTCTTGAAGGGAAAGATGTAACTCTGTGAGATGAATTAACAGAACACAGAGCAGTTTCTCAGAAAGCTTCTTTCCAGTTTTGAACGGAAGATATTTCCTTTTTCACCATAGCCCTCTATGGGCTTCCAAATATCCCTTTGCCAATTCCACAAGAACAGCCTTAGCGAAAGGCTTCTTGAAGGGAAAGATGTAACTCTGTGAGATGAATGAACAGAACACAGAGCAGTTTCTCAGAAAGCTTCTTTCCAGTTTTGAACGGAAGATATTTCCTTTTTCTCCATAGCCCTCTATGGGCTTCCAAATATCCCTTTGCCAATTCCCCAAGAACAGCCTTAGCGAAAGGCTTCTTGAAGTGAAAGACGTAACTCTGTGAGATGAATTAACAGAACACAGAGCACTTTCTCAGAAAGCTTCTTTCCAGTTTTCAACGGAAGATATTTCCTGTTTCACCATATCCCTCTATGGGCTTCCAAATATCCCTTTGCCAATTCCACAAGAACAGCCTTAGCGAAAGGCTTCTTGAAGGGAAAGATGTAACTCTGTGAGATGAATTAACAGAACACAGAGCCGTTTCTCAGAAAGCTTCTTTCCAGTTTTGAACGGATGATATTTCCTTTTTTAACAATAGCCCTCTATGGGCTTCCAAATATCCCTTTGCCAATTCCACAAGAACAGCCTTAGCGAAAGGCTTCTTGAAGGGAAAGATGTAACTCTGTGAGATGAATTAACAGAACACAGAGCAGTTTCTCAGAAAGCTTCTTTCCAGTTTTGAACGGAAGATATTTCCTTTTTCACCATAGCCCTCTATGGGCTTCCAAATATCCCTTTGCCAATTCCACAAGAACAGCCTTAGCGAAAGGCTTCTTGAGGGGAAAGATGTAACTCTGTGAGATGAATTAACAGAACACAGAGCAGTTTCTCAGAAAGCTTGCTTCCAGTTTTGAACGGAAGCTATTTCCTTTTTCACCATAGCCCTCTATGGGCTTCCAAATATCCCTTTGCCAATTCCACAACAACAGCCTTAGCGAAAGGCTTCTTGAAGGGAAAGATGTAACTCTGTGAGATGAATTAACAGAACACAGAGCAGTTTCTCAGAAAGCTTCTATCCAGTTTTGAACGGAAGATATTTCCTTTTTCACCATAGCCCTCTATGGGCTTCCAAATATCCCTTTGCCAATTCCACAAGAACAGCCTTTTCGAAAGGCTTCTTGAAGGGAAAGATGTAACTCTGTGAGATGAATTAACAGAACACAGAGCAGTTTCTCAGAAAGCTTCTTTCCAGTTTTGAACGGAAGATATTTCCTTTTTCACCATAGCCCTCTATGGGCTTCCAAATATCCCTTTGCCAATTCCACAAGAACAGCCTTAGCGAAAGGCTTCTTGAAGGGAAAGATGTAACTCTGTGAGATGAATTAACAGAACACAGAGCAGTTTCTCAGAAAGCTTCTTTCCAGTTTTGAACGGAAGATATTTCCTTTTTCACCAAAGAACTCTATGGGCTTCCAAATATCCCTTTGCCAATTCCACAAGAACAGCCTTAGCGAAAGGCTTCTTGAAGGGAAAGATGTAACTCTGTGAGATGAATTAACAGAACACAGAGCAGTTTCTCAGAAAGCTTCTTTCCAGTTTTGAACGGAAGATATTTCCTTTTTCACCATAGCCCTCTATGGGCTTCCAAATATCCCTTTGCCAATTCCACAAGAACAGCCTTAGCGAAAGGCTTCTTGAAGGGAAAGATGTAACTCTGTGAGATGATTTAACAGAACACAAAACAGTTTCTCAGAAAGCTTCTTTCCAGTTTTGAACGGAAGATATTTCCTTTTTCACCATAGCCCTCTATGGGCTTCCAAATATCCCTTTGCCAATTCCACAAGAACAGCCTTAGCGAAAGGCTTCTTGAAGGGAAAGATGTAACTCTGTGAGATGAATTAACAGAACACAGAGCAGTTTCTCAGAAAGCTTCTTTCCAGTTTTGAACGGAAGATATTTCCTTTTTCACCATAGCCCTCTATGGGCTTCCAAATATCCCTTTGCCAATTCCACAAGAACAGCCTTAGCGAAAGGCTTCTTGAAGGGAAAGATGTAACTCTGTGAGATGAATTAACAGAACACAGAGCAGTTTCTCAGAAAGCTTCTTTACAGTTTTGAACGGAAGATATTTCCTTTTTCACCATAGCCCTCTATGGGCTTCCAAATATCCCTTTGCCAATTCCACAAGAACAGCCTCAGCGAAAGGCTTCTTGAATGGAAAGATGTAACTCTGTGAGATGAATTCACAGAACACAGAGCAGTTTCTCAGAAAGCTTCTTTCCAGTTTTGAACGGAAGATATTTCCTTTTTCACCATAGCCCTCTATGGGCTTCCAAATATCCCTTTGCCAATTCCACAAGAACAGCCTTAGCGAAAGGCTTCTTGAAGGGAAAGATGTAACTCTGTGAGATGAATTAACAGAACACAGAGCAGTTTCTCAGAAAGCTTCTTTCCAGTTTTGAACGGAAGATATTTCCTTTTTCACCATAGCCCTCTATGGGCTTCCAAATATCCCTTTGCCAATTCCACAAGAACAGCCTTAGCGAAAGGCTTCTTGAAGGAAAGATGTAACTCTGTGAGATGAATTAACAGAACACAGAGCAGTTTCTCAGAAAGCTTCTTTCCAGTTTTGAACGGAAGATATTTCCTTTTTCACCATAGCCCTCTATGGGCTTCCAAATATCCCTTTGCCAATTCCACAAGAACAGCCTTAGCGAAAGGCTTCTTGAAGGGAAAGATGTAACTCGGTGAGATGAATTAACAGAACACAGAGCAGTTTCTCAGAAAGCTTCTTTCCAGTTTTGAACGGAAGATATTTCCTTTTTCACCATAGCCCTCTATGGGCTTCCAAATATCCGTTTGCCAATTCCACAAGAACAGCCTTAGCGAAAGGCTTCTTGAAGGCTAAGATGTAACTCTGTGAGATGAATTAACAGAACACAGAGCAGTTTCTCAGAAAGCTTCTTTCCAGTTTTGAACGGAAGATATTTCCTTTTTCACCATAGCCCTCTATGGGCTTCCAAATATCCCTTTGCCAATTCCACAAGAACAGCCTTAACGACAGGCTTCTTGAAGGGAAAGATATAACTCGGTGAGATGAATTAACAGAACACAGAGCAGTTTCTCAGAAAGCTTCTTTCCAGTTTTGAACGGAAGATATTTCCGTTTTCCCCATAGCCCTCTATGGGCTTCCAAATATCCCTTTGCCAATTCCACAAGAACAGCCTTAGCGAAAGGCTTCTTGAAGGGAAAGATGTAACTCGGTGAGATGAATTAACAGAACACAGAGCAGTTTCTCAGAAAGCTTCTTTCCAGTTTTGAACGGAAGATATTTCCTTTTTCACCATAGCCCTCTATGGGCTTCCAAATATCCCTTTGCCAGTTCCACAAGAACAGCCTTAGCGAAAGGCTTCTTGAAGGGAAAGATGTAACTCTGTGAGATGAATTAACAGAACACAGAGCAGTTTCTCAGAAAGCTTCTTTCCAGTTTTGAACGGAAGATATTTCCTTTTTCACCATAGCCCTCTATGGGCTTCCAAATATCACTTTGCCAATTCCACAAGAACAGCCTTAGCGAAAGGCTTCTTGAAGGGAAAGATGTAACTCTGTGAGATGAATTAACAGAACACAGAGCAGTTTCTCAGAAGGCTTCTTTCCAGTTTTGAACGGAAGATATTTCCTTTTTCACCATAGCCCTCTATGGGCTTCCAAATATCCCTTTGCCAATTCCACAAGAACAGCCTTAGCGAAAGGCTTCTTGAAGGGAAAGATGTAGCTCTGTGAGATGAATTAACAGAACACAGAGCAGTTTCTCAGAAAGCTTCTTTCCAGTTTTGAACGGAAGATATTTCCTTTTTCACCATAGCCCTCTATGGGCTTAAAAATATCCGTTTGCCAATTCCACAAGAACAGCCTTAGCGAAAGGCTTCTTGAAGGGAAAGATGTAACTCTGTGAGATGAACTAACAGAACAGAGAACAGTTTCTCAGAAAGCTTCTTTCCAGTTTTGAACGGAAGATATTTCCTTTTTCACCATAGCCCTCTATGGGCTTCCAAATATCCCTTTGCCAATTCCACAAGAGCAGCCTTAGCGAAAGGCTTCTTGAAGGGAAAGATGTAACTCCGTGAGATGAAATAACAGAACACAGAGCAGTTTCTCAGAAAGCTTCTTTCCAGTTTTGAACGGAAGATATTTCCTTTTTCACCATAGACCTCTATGGGATTCGAAATATCCCTTTGCCAATTCCACAAGAACAGCCTTAGCGAAAGGCTTCTTGAAGGGAAAGATGTAACTCTGTGAGATGAATTAACAGAACACAGAGCAGTTTCTCAGAAAGCTTCTTTCCAGTTTTGAACGGAAGATATTTCCTTTTTCACCATAGCCCTCTATGGGCTTCCAAATATCCCTTTGCCAATTCCACAAGAACAGCCTTAGCGAAAGGCTTCTTGAAGGGAAAGATGTAACTCGGTGAGTTGAATTAACAGAACACAGAGCAGTTTCTCAGAAAGCTTCTTTCCAGTTTTGAACGGAAGATATTTACTTTTTCACCATAGCCCTCTATGGGCTTCCAAATATCCGTTTGCCAATTCCACAAGAACAGCCTTAGCGAAAGGCTTCTTGAAGGGAAAGATGTAACTCTGTGAGATGAATTAACAGAACACAGAGCAGTTTCTCAGAAAGCTTCTTTCCAGTTTTGAACGGAAGATATTTCCTTTTTCACCATAGCCCTCTATGGGCTTCCAAATATCCCTTTGACAATTCCACAAGAAAAGCCTTAGCGAAATGCTTCTTGAAGGGAAAGATGTAACTCTGTGAGATGAATTAACAGAACACAGAGCAGTTTCTCAGAAAGCTTCTTTCCAGTTTTGAAAGGAAGATATTTCCTTTTTCACCATAGCCCTCTATGGGCTTCCAAATATCCCTTTGCCAATTCCACAAGAACAGCCTTAGCGAAAGGCTTCTTGAAGGGAAAGATGTAACTCTGTGAGATGAATTAACAGAACACAGAGCAGTTTCTCAGAAAGCTTCTTTCCAGTTTTGAACGGAAGATATTTCCTTTTTCACCATAGCCCTCTATGGGCTTCCAAATATCCCTTTGCCAATTCCACAAGAACAGCCTTAGCGAAAGGCTTCTTGAAGGGAAAGATGTAACTCTGTGAGATGAATTAACAGAACACAAAGCAGTTTCTCAGAAAGCTTCTTTCCAGTTTTCAACGGAAGATATTTCCTTTTTCACCATAGCCCTCTATGGGCTTCGAAATATCCCTTTGCCAATTCCACAAGAACAGCCTTAGCGAAAGGCTTCTTGAAGGGAAAGATGTAACACTGTGAGATGAATTAACAGAACACAGGGCAGTTTCTCAGAAAGCTTCTTTCCAGTTTTGAACGGAAGATATTTCCGTTTTCCCCATAGCCCTCTCTGGGCTTCCAAATATCCCTTTGCCAATTCCACAAGAACAGCCTTAGCGAAAGGCTTCTTGAAGGGAAAGATGTAACTCGGTGAGATGAATTAACAGAACACAGAGCAGTTTCTCAGAAAGCTTCTTTCCAGTTTTGAACGGAAGATATTTCCTTTTTCACCATAGCCCTCTATGGGCTTCCAAATATCCCTTTGCCAATTCCACAAGAACAGCCTTAGCGAAAGGCTTCTTGAAGGGAAAGATGTAACTCTGTGAGATGAATTAACAGAACACAGAGCAGTTTCTCAGAAAGCTTCTTTCCGGTTTTGAACGGAAGATATTTCCTTTTTCACCATAGCCCTCTATGGGCTTCCAAATATCCCTTTGCCAATTCCACAAGAACAGCCTTAGCGAAAGGATTCTTGAAGGGAAAGATGTAACTCGGTGAGATGAATTAACAGAACACAGAGCAGTTTCTCAGAAAGCTTCTTTCCAGTTTTGAACGGAAGATATTTCCTTTTTCACCATAGCCCTCTATGGGCTTCCAAATATCCCTTTGCCAATTCCCCAAGAACAGCCTTAGCGAAAGGCTTCTTGAAGGGAAAGATGTAACTCTGTGAGATGAATTAACAGAACACAGAGCAGTTTCTCAGAAAGCTTCTTTCCAGTTTTGAACGGAAGATATTTCCTTTTTCACCTTAGCCCTCTATGGGCTTCCAAATATCCCTTTGCCAATTCCACAAGAACAGCCTTAGCGAAAGTCTTCTTGAAGGGAAAGATGTAACTCTGTGAGATGAATTAACAGAACACAGAGCAGTTTCTCAGAAAGCTTCTTTCCAGTTTTGAACGGAAGATATTTCCTTCTTCACCATAGTCCTCTATGGGCTTCCAAATATCCCTTTGCCAATTCCACAAGAACAGCCTTAGCGAAACGCTTCTTGAAGGGAAAGATGTAACTCTGTGAGATGAATTAACAGAACACAGAGCAGTTTCTCAGAAAGCTTCTTTCCAGTTTTGAACGGAAGATATTTCCTTTTTCACCATAGCCCTCTATGGGCTTCCAAATATCCCTTTGCCAATTCCACAAGAACAGCTTTAGCGAAAGGCTTCTTGAAGGGAAAGATGTAACTCGGTGAGATGAATTAACAGAACACAGAGCAGTTTCTCAGAAAGCTTCTTTCCAGTTTTGAACGGAAGATATTTACTTTTTCACCATAGCCCTCTATGGGCTTCCAAATATCCGTTTGCCAATTCCACAAGAACAGCCTTAGCGAAAGGCTTCTTGAAGGGAAAGATGTAACTCTGTGAGATGAATTAACAGAACACAGAGCAGTTTCTCAGAAAGCTTCTTTCCAGTTTTCAACGGAAGATATTTCCTTTTTCACCATAGCCCTCTATGGGCTTGCAAATATCCCTTTGCCAATTAAACAAGAACAGCCTTAGCGAAAGGCTTCTTGAAGGGAAAGATGTAACTCTGTGAGATGAATTAACAGAACACAGAGCAGTTTCTCAGAAAGCTTCTTTCCAGTTTTGAACGGAAGATATTTCCTTTTTCACCATAGCCCTCTATGGGCTTCCAAATATCCCTTTGCCAATTCCACAAGAAAAGCCTTAGCGAAATGCTTCTTGAAGGGAAAGATGTAACTCTGTGAGATGAATTAACAGAACACAGAGCAGTTTCTCAGAATGCTTCTTTCCAGTATTGAAAGGAAGATATTTCCTTTTTCACCATAGCCCTCTATGGGCTTCCAAATATCCCTTTGCCAATTCCACAAGAACAGCCTTAGCGAAAGGCTTCTTGAAGGGAAAGATGTAACTCTGTGAGATGAATTAACAGAACACAGAGCAGTTTCTCAGAAAGCTTCTTTCCAGTTTTGAACGGAAGATATTTCCTTTTTCACCATAGCCCTCTATGGGCTTCCAAATATCCCTTTGCCAATTCCACAAGAACAGCCTTAGCGAAAGGCTTCTTGAAGGGAAAGATGTAACACTGTGAGATGAATTAACAGAACACAGGGCAGTTTCTCAGAAAGCTTCTTTCCAGTTTTGAACGGAAGATATTTCCGTTTTCCCCATAGCCCTCTATGGGCTTCCAAATATCCCTTTGCCAATTCCACAAGAACAGCCTTAGCGAAAGGCTTCTTGAAGGGAAAGATGTAACTCGGTGAGATGAATTAACAGAACACAGAGCAGTTTCTCAGAAAGCTTCTTTCCAGTTTTGAACGGAAGATATTTCCTTTTTCACCATAGCCCTCTATGGGCTTCCAAATATCCCTTTGCCAATTCCACAAGAACAGCCTTAGCGAAAGGCTTCTTGAAGGGAAAGATGTAACTCTGTGAGATGAATTAACAGAACACAGAGCAGTTTCTCAGAAAGCTTCTTTCCAGTTTTGAACGGAAGATATTTCCTTTTTCACCATAGCCCTCTATGGGCTTCCAAATATCCCTTTGCCAATTCCACAAGAACAGCCTTAGCGAAAGGCTTCTTGAAGGGAAAGATGTAACTCGGTGAGATGAATTAACAGAACACAGAGCAGTTTCTCAGAAAGCTTCTTTCCAGTTTTGAACGGAAGATATTTCCTTTTTCACCATAGCCCTCTATGGGCTTCCAAATATCCCTTTGCCAATTCCCCAAGAACAGCCTTAGCGAAAGGCTTCTTGAAGGGAAAGATGTAACTCTGTGAGATGAATTAACAGAACACAGAGCAGTTTCTCAGAAAGCTTCTTTCCAGTTTTGAACGGAAGATATTTCCTTTTTCACCTTAGCCCTCTATGGGCTTCCAAATATCCCTTTGCCAATTCCACAAGAACAGCCTTAGCGAAAGGCTTCTTGAAGGGAAAGATGTAACTCTGTGAGATGAATTAACAGAACACAGAGCAGTTTCTCAGAAAGCTTCTTTCCAGTTTTGAACGGAAGATATTTCCTTTTTCACCATAGTCCTCTATGGGCTTCCAAATATCCCTTTGCCAATTCCACAAGAACAGCCTTAGCGAAAGGCTTCTTGAAGGGAAAGATGTAACACTGTGAGATGAATTAACAGAACACAGAGCAGTTTCTCAGAAAGCTTCTTTCCAGTTTTGAACGGAAGATATTTCCGTTTTCCCCATAGCCCTCTATGGGCTTCCAAATATCCCTTTGCCAATTCCACAAGAACAGCCTTAGCGAAAGGCTTCTTGAAGGGAAAGATGTAACTCGGTGAGATGAATTAACAGAACACAGAGCAGTTTCTCAGAAAGCTTCTTTCCAGTTTTGAACGGAAGATATTTCCTTTTTCACCATAGCCCTCTATGGGCTTCCAAATATCCCTTTGCCAATTCCACAAGAACAGCCTTAGCGAAAGGCTTCTTGAAGGGAAAGATGTAACTCTGTGAGATGAATTAACAGAACACAGAGCAGTTTCTCAGAAAGCTTCTTTCCAGTTTTGAACGGAAGATATTTCCTTTTTCACCATAGCCCTCTGTGGGTTTCCAAATATCCCTTTGCCAATTCCACAAGAACAGCCTTAGCGAAAGGCTTCTTGAAGGGAAACATGTAACTCGGTGAGATGAATTAACAGAACACAGAGCAGTTTCTCAGAAAGCTTCTTTCCAGTTTTGAACGGAAGATATTTCCTTTTAAACCATAGCCCTCTATGGGCTTCCAAATATCCCTTTGCCAATTCCACAAGAACAGCCTTAGCGAAAGGCTTCTTGAAGGGAAAGATGTAACTCTGTGAGATGAATTAACAGAACACAGAGCAGTTTCTCAGAAAGCTTCTTTCCAGTTTTGAACGGAAGATATTTCCTTTTTCACCTTAGCCCTCTATGGGCTTCCAAATATCCCTTTGCCAATTCCACAAGAACAGCCTTAGCGAAAGGCTTCTTGAAGGGAAAGATGTAACTCTGTGAGATGAATTAACAGAACACAGAGCAGTTTCTCAGAAAGCTTCTTTCCGGTTTTGAAAGGAAGATATTTCCTTTTTCACCATAGTCCTCTATGGGCTTGCAAATATCCCTTTGCCAATTCCACAAGAACAGCCTTAGCGAAACGCTTCTTGAAGGGAAAGATGTAACTCTGTGAGATGAATTAACAGAACACAGAGCAGTTTCTCAGAAAGCTTCTTTCCAGTTTTGAACGGAAGATATTTCCTTTTTCACCATAGCCCTCTATGGGCTTCCAAATATCCCTTTGCCAATTCCACAAGAACAGCCTTAGCGAAAGGCTTCTTGAAGGGAAAGATGTAACTCGGTGAGATGAATTAACAGAACACAGAGCAGTTTCTCAGAAAGCTTCTTTCCAGTTTTGAACGGAAGATATTTACTTTTTCACCATAGCCCTCTATGGGCTTCCAAATATCCGTTTGCCAATTCCACAAGAACAGCCTTAGCGAAAGGCTTCTTGAAGGGAAAGATGTAACTCTGTGAGATGAATTAACAGAACACAGAGCAGTTTCTCAGAAAGCTTCTTTCCAGTTTTGAACGGAAGATATTTCCTTTTTCACCATAGCCCTCTATGGGCTTCCAAATATCCCTTTGCCAATTCCACAAGAACAGCCTTAGCGAAAGGCTTCTTGGAGGGAAGATGTAACTCTGTGAGATGAATTAACAGAACACAGAGCAGTTTCTCAGAAAGCTTCTTTCCAGTTTTCAACGGAAGATATTTCCTTTTTCACCATAGCCCTCTATGGGCTTGCAAATATCCCTTTGCCAATTAAACAAGAACAGCCTTAGCGAAAGGCTTCTTGAAGGGAAAGATGTAACTCTGTGAGATGAATTAACAGAACACAGAGCAGTTTCTCAGAAAGCTTCTTTCCAGTTTTTAACGGAAGATATTTCCTTTTTCACCATAGCCCTCTATGGGCTTCCAAATATCCCTTTGCCAATTCCACAAGAACAGCCTTAGCGAAAGGCTTCTTGAAGGGAAAGATGTAACTCGGTGAGATGAATTAACAGAACACAGAGCAGTTTCTCAGAAAGCTTCTTTCCTGTTTTGAACGGAAGATATTTCCTTTTTCTCCATAGCCCTCTATGGGCTTCCAAATATCCCTTTGCCAATTCCACAAGAACAGCCTTAGCGAAAGGCTTCTTGAAGGGAAAGATGTAACTCTGTGAGATGAATTAACAGAACACAGAGCAGTTTCTCAGAAAGCTTCTTTCCAGTTTTGAACGGAAGATATTTCCTTTTTCACCATAGCCCTCTATGGGCTTCCAAATATCCCTTTGCCAATTCCACAAGAACAGCCTTAGCGAAAGGCTTCTTGAAGGGAAAGATGTAACTCTGTGAGATGAATTAACAGAACACAAAGCAGTTTCTCAGAAAGCTTCTTTCCAGTTTTCAACGGAAGATATTTCCTTTTTCACCATAGCCCTCTATGGGCTTTCAAATATCCCTTTGCCAATTCCACAAGAACAGGCTTAGCGAAAGGCTTCTTGAAGGGAAAGATGTAACACTGTGAGATGAATTAACAGAACACAGGGCAGTTTCTCAGAAAGCTTCTTTCCAGTTTTGAACGGAGGATATTTCCTTTTTCACCATAGCCCTCTATGGGCTTCCAAATATCCCTTTGCCAGTTCCCCAAGAACAGCCTTAGCGAAAGGCTTCTTGAAGGGAAAGATGTAATTCTGTGACATGAATTAACAGAACACAGAGCAGTTTCTCAGAAAGCTTCTTTCCAGTTTTGAACGGAAGATATTTCCTTTTTCACCTTAGCCCTCTATGGGCTTCCAAATATCCCTTTGCCAATTCCACAAGAACAGCCTTAGCGAAAGACTTCTTGAAGGGAAAGATGTAACTCTGTGAGATGAATTAACAGAACACAGAGCCGTTTCTCAGAAAGCTTCTTTCCAGTTTTGAACGGAAGATATTTCCTTTTTCACCATAGCCCTCTATGGGCTTCCAAATATCCCTTTGCCAATTCCACAAGAACAGCCTTAGCGAAAGGCTTCTTGAAGGGAAAGATGTAACTCTGTGAGATGAATTAACAGAACACAGAGCAGTTTCTCAGAAAGCTTCTTTCCAGTTTTGAACGGAAGATATTTCCTTTTCCACCATAGCCCTCTATGGTCTTCCAAATATCCCTTTGCGAATTCCACAAGAACAGCCTTAGCGAAAGGCTTCTTGAAGGGAAAGATGTAACTCTGTGAGATGAATTAACAGAACACAGAGCAGTTTCTCAGAAAGCTTCTTTCCAGTTTTGAACGGAAGATATTTCCTTTTTCACCATAGCCCTCTATGGGCTTCCAAATATCCCTTTGCCAATTCCACAAGAACAGCCTTAGCGAAAGGCTTCTTGAAGGGAAAGATGTAACTCTGTCAGATGAATTAACAGAGCACAGAGCAGTTTCTCAGAAAGCTTCTTTCCAGTTTTGAACGGAAGATATTTCCTTTTTCACCATAGCCCTCTATGGGCTTCCAAATATCCCGTTGCCAATTCCCCAAGAACGGCCTTAGCGAAAGACTTCTTGAAGGGAAAGATGTAACTCTGTGAGATGAATTAAGAGAACACAGAGCAGTTTCTCAGAAAGCTTCTTTCCAGTTTTGAACGGAAGATATTTCCTTTTTCACCATAGACCTCTATGGGCTTCCAAATATCCCTTTGCCAATTCCACAAGAACAGCCTTAGCGAAAGGCTTCTTGAAGGGAAAGATGTAATTCTGTGAGATGAATTAACAGAACACAGAGCAGTTTCTCAGAAAGCTTCTTTCCAGTTTTGAACGGAAGATATTTCCTTTTTCACCATAGACCTCTATGGGATTCGAAATATCCCTTTGCCAATTCCACAAGAACAGCCTTAGCGAAAGGCTTCTTGAAGGGAAAGATGTAACACTGTGAGATGAATGAACAGAACACAAGCAGTTTCTCAGAAAGCTTCTTTCCAGTTTTTAACGGAAGCTATTTCCTTTTTCACCATAGCCCTCTATGGGCTTCCAAATATCCCTTTGCCAATTCCACAAGAACAGCCTTAGCGAAAGGCTTCTTGAAGGGAAAGATGTAACTCTGTGAGATGAATGAACAGAACAAAGAGCAGTTTCTCAGAAAGCTTCTTTCCAGTTTTGAACGGAAGATATTTCCTTTTTCACCATAGCCCTCTATGGGCTTCCAAATATAACTTTGCCAATTCCACAAGAACAGCCTTAGCGAAAGGCTTCTTGAAGGGAAAGATGTAACTCTGTGAGATGAATTAACAGAACACAGAGCAGTTTCTCAGAAAGCTTCTTTCCAGTTTTGAACGGAAGATAT
This sequence comes from Chlorocebus sabaeus, assembly GCF_047675955.1. Classification (NCBI taxonomy): domain Eukaryota; kingdom Metazoa; phylum Chordata; class Mammalia; order Primates; family Cercopithecidae; genus Chlorocebus; species Chlorocebus sabaeus. The sequence goes on from NW_027327970.1 coordinate 118,502, forward strand.
TTCCTTTTTCACCATAGCCCTCTATGGGCTTCCAAATATCCCTTTGCCAATTCCACAAGAACAGCCTTAGCGAAAGGCTTCTTGAAGGGAAAGATGTAACTCTGTGAGATGAATTAACAGAACACAGAGCAGTTTCTCAGAAAGCTTCTTTCTAGTTTTGAACGGAAGATATTTCCTTTTTCACCGTAGCCCTCTATGGGCTTCCAAATATCCCTTTGCCAATTCCACAAGAACAGCCTTAGCGAAAGGCTTCTTGAAGGGAAAGATATAACTCTGTGAGATGAATTAACAGAACACAGAGCAGTTTCTCAGAAAGCTTCTTTCCAGTTTTGAACGGAAGATATTTCCTTTTTCACCATAGCCCTCTATGGGCTTCCAAATATCTCTTTGTCAATTCCACAAGAACAGCCTTAGCGAAAGGCTTCTTGAAGGGAAAGATGTAACTCTTTGAGATGAATTAACAGAACACAGAGCAGTTTCTCAGAAAGCTTGTTTCCAGTTTTGAACGGAAGATATTTCCTTTTTCACCATAGCCCTCTATGGGCTTCCAAATATCCCTTTGCCAATTCCACAAGAACAGCGTTAGCGAAAGGCTTCTTGAAGGGAAAGATGTAACTCTGTGAGATGAATGAACAGAACACAGAGCAGTTTCTCAGAAAGCTTCTTTCCAGTTTTGAACGGAAGATATTTCCTTTTTCACCATAGCCCTCTACGGGCTTCCAAATATCCCTTTGCCATTCCCCAAGAACAGCCTTAGCGAAAGGCTTCTTGAAGGGAAAGATGTAACTCTGTGAGATGAATTAACAGAACACAGAGCAGTTTCTCAGAAAGCTTCTTTCCAGTTTTGAACGGAAGATATTTCCTTTTTCACCTTAGCCCTCTATGGGCTTCCAAATATCCCTTTGCCAATTCCACAAGAACAGCTTTAGCGAAAGGCTTCTTGAAGGGAAAGATGTAACTCTGTGAGATGAATTAACAGAACACAGAGCAGTTTCTCAGAAAGCTTCTTTCCAGTTTTGAACGGAAGATATTTCCTTTTTCACCATAGCCCTCTATGGGCTTCCAAATATCCCTTTGTCAATTCCACAAGAACAGCCTTAGCGAAAGGCTTCTTGAAGGGAAAGATGTAACTCTGTGAGATGAATTAACAGAACACAGAGCAGTTTCTCAGAAAGCTTCTTTCCAGTTTTGAACGGAAGATATTTCCTTTTATACCATAGCCCTCTATGGGCTTCCAAATATCCCTTTGCCAATTCCACAAGAACAGCCTTAGCGAAAGGCTTCTTGAGGGGAAAGATGTAACTCTGTGAGATGAATTAACAGAACACAGAGCAGTTTCTCAGAAAGCTTCTTTCCAGTTTTGAACGGAAGATATTTCCTTTTTCACCATAGCCCTCTATGGGCTTCCAAATATCCCTTTGCCAATTCCACAAGAACAGCCTTAGCGAAAGGCTTCTTGAAGGGAAAGATGTAACTCTGTGAGATGAATTAACAGAACACAGAGCAGTTTCTCAGAAAGCTTCTTTCCAGTTTTGAACGGAAGATATTTCCTTTTTCACCATAGCCCTCTATGGGCTTCCAAATATCCCTTTGCCAATTCCACAAGAACAGCCTTAGCGAAAGGCTTCTTGAGGGGAAAGATGTAACTCTGTGAGATGAATTAACAGAACACAGAGCAGTTTCTCAGAAAGCTTCTTTCCAGTTTTGAACGGAAGATATTTCCTTTTTCACCATAGCCCTCTATGGGCTTCCAAATATCCCTTTGCCAATTCCACAAGAACAGCCTTAGCGAAAGGCTTCTTGAAGGGAAAGATGTAACTCTGTGAGATGAATTAACAGAACACAGAGCAGTTTCTCAGAAAGCTTCTTTCCAGTTTTGAACGGAAGATATTTCCTTTTTCACCATAGCCCTCTATGGGCTTCCAAATATCCCTTTGCCAATTCCACAAGAACAGCCTTAGCGAAAGGCTTCTTGAAGGGAAAGATGTAACTCTGTGAGATGTATTAACAGAACACAGAGCAGTTTCTCAGAAAGCTTCTTTCCAGTTTTGAACGGAAGATATTTCCTTTTTCACCATAGCCCTCTATGGGCTTCCAAATATCCCTTTGCCAATTCCACAAGAACAGCTTTAGCGAAAGGCTTCTTGAAGGGAAAGATGTAACTCTGTGAGATGAATTAACAGAACACAGAGCAGTTTCTCAGAAAGCTTCTTTCCAGTTTTGAACGGAAGATATTTCCTTTTTCACCATAGCCCTCTATGGGCTTCCAAATATCCCTTTGCCAATTCCACAAGAACAGCCTTAGCGAAAGGCTTCTTGAAGGGAAAGATGTAACTCTGTGGGATGAATTAACAGAACACAGAGCAGTTTCTCAGAAAGCTTCTTTCCAGTTTTGAACGGAAGATATTTCCTTTTTCACCATAGACCTCTATGGGCTTCCAAATATCCCTTTGCCAAATCCACAAGAACAGCCTTAGCGAAAGGCTTCTTGAAGGGAAAGATGTAACTCTGTGGGATGAATTAACAGAACACAGAGCAGTTTCTCAGAAAGCTTCTTTCCAGTTTTGAACGGAAGATATTTCCTTTTTCACCATAGCCCTCTAAGGGCTTCCAAATATCCCTTTGCCAATTCCACAAGAACAGCCTTAGCGAAAGGCTTCTTGAAGGGAAAGATGTAACTCTGTGAGATGAATTAACAGAACACAGAGCAGTTCTCAGAAAGCTTCTTTCCATTTTGAACGGAAGGTATTTCCTTTTTCACCATAGCCCTCGATTGGCTTCCAAATATCCCTTTGCCAATTCCACAAGAACAGCCTTAGCGAAAGGCTTCTTGAAGGGAAAGATGTAACTCTGTGAGATGAATTAACAGAACACAGAGCAGTTTCTCAGAAAGCTTCTTTCCACTTTTGAACGGAAGATATTTCCTTTTTCACCATAGCACTCTATGGGCTTCCAAATATCCCTTTGCCAATTCCACAAGAAGAGCCTTAGCGAAAGGCTTCTTGAAGGGAAAGATGTAACTCTGTGAGATGAATTAACAGAACACAGAGCAGTTTCTCAGAAAGCTTCTTTCCAGTTTTGAACGGAAGATATTTCCTTTTTCACCATAGCCCTCTATGGGCTTCCAAATATCCCTTTGCCAATTCCACAAGAACAGCCTTAGCGAAAGGCTTCTTGAGGGGAAAGATGTAACTCTGTGAGATGAATTAACAGAACACAGAGCAGTTTCTCAGAAAGCTTCTTTCCAGTTTTGAACGGAAGATATTTCCTTTTTCACCATAGCCCTCTATGGGCTTCCAAATATCCCTTTGCCAATTCCACAAGAACAGCCTTAGCAAAAGGCTTCTTGAAGGGAAAGATGTAACTCTGTGAGATGAATTAACAGAACACAGAGCAGTTTCTCAGAAAGCTTCTTTCCAGTTTTGAACGGAAGATATTTCCTTTTTCACCATAGCCCTCTATGGGCTTCCAAATATCCCTTTGCCAATTACCCAAGAACAGCCTTAGCGAAAGGCTTCTTGAAGGGAAAGATGTAACTCTGTGAGATGAATTAACAGAACACAGAGCAGTTTCTCAGAAAGCTTCTTTCCAGTTTTGAACGGAAGATATTTCCTTTTTCACCATAGCCCTCTATGGGCTTCCAAATATCCCTTTGCCAATTCCACAAGAACAGCCTTAGCGAAAGGCTTCTTGAAGGGAAAGATGTAACTCTGTGAGATGAATTAACAGAACACAGAGCAGTTTCTCAGAAAGCTTCTTTCCAGTTTTGAACGGAAGATATTTCCTTTTTCACCATAGCCCTCTATGGGCTTCCAAATATCCCTTTGCCAATTCCACAAGAAGAGCCTTAGCGAAAGGCTTCTTGAAGGGAAAGATGTAACTCTGTGAGATGAATTAACAGAACACAGAGCAGTTTCTCAGAAAGCTTCTTTCCATTTTTGAACGGAAGATATTTCCTTTTTCACCATAGCCCTCTATGGGCTTCCAAATATCCCTTTGCCAATTCCACAAGAACAGCCTTAGCGAAAGGCTTCATGAAGGGAAAGATGTAACTCTGTGAGATGAATTAACAGAACACAGAGCAGTTTCTCAGGAAGCTTCTTTCCAGTTTTGAACGGAAGATATTTCCTTTTTCACCATAGCCCTCTATGGGCTTCCGAATATCCCTTTGCCAATTCCACAAGAACAGCCTTAGCGAAAGGCTTCTTGAAGGGAAAGATGTAACTCTGTGAGATGAATTAACAGAACACACAGCAGTTTCTCAGAAAGCTTCTTTCCAGTTTGGAACGGAAGATATTTCCTTTTTCACCATAGTCCTCTATGGGCTTCCAAATATCCCTTTGCCATTCACCAAGAACAGCCTTAGCGAAAGGCTTCTTGAAGGGAAAGATGTAATCTTTGAGATGAATTAACAGAACACAGAACAGTTTCTCAGAAACCTTCTTTCCACTTTTGAACGGAAGATATTTCCTTTTTCACCATAGCCCTCTATGGGCTTCCAAATATCCCTTTGCCAATTCCACAAGAACAGCCTTAGCGAAAGGCTTCTTGAAGGGAAAGATGTAGCTCTGTGAGATGAATTCACAGAACACAGAGCAGTTTCTCAGAAAGCTTCTTTCCAGTTTTGAACGGATGATATTTCCTTTTTCACCATAGCCCTCTATGGGCTTCCAAATATCCCTTTGCCAATTCCACAAGAACAGCCTTAGCGAAAGGCTTCTTGAAGGGAAAGATGTAACTCTGTGAGATGAATTAACAGAACACAGAGCAGTTTCTCAGAAAGCTTCTTTCCAGTTTTGAACGGAAGATATTTCCTTTTTCACCATAGCCCTCTATGGGCTTCCAAATATCCCTTTGCCAATTCCACAAGAACAGCCTTAGCGAAAGGCTTCTTGAAGGGAAAGATTTAACTCTGTGAGATGAATTAACAGAACACAGAGCAGATTCTCAGAAAGCTTCTTCCAGTTTTGAACGGAAGATAGTTCCTTTTTCACCATAGCCCTCTATGGACTTCCAAATATCCCTTTGCCAATTCCACAAGAACAGCCTTAGCGAAAGGCTTCTTGAAGGGAAAGATGTAACTCTGTGAGATGAATGAACAGAACACAGAGCAGTTTCTCAGAAAGCTTATTTCCAGTTTTGAACGGAAGATATTTCCTTTTTCACCATAGCCCTCTATGGGCTTCCAAATATCCCTTTGCCAATTCCACAAGAACAGACTTAGCGAAAGGCTTCTTGAAGGGAAAGATGTAACTCTGTGAGATGAATGAACAGAACACAGAGCAGTTTCTCAGAAAGCTTCTTTCCAGTTTTGAACGGAAGATATTTCCTTTTTCACAATAGCCCTCTATGGGCTTCCAAATATCCCTTTGCCAATTCCACAAGAACAGCCTTAGCGAAAGGCTTCTTGAAGGGAAAGATGTAACTCTGTGAGATGAATTAACAGAACACAGAGCAGTTTTTCAGAAAGCTTCTTTCCAGTTTTGAACGGAAGATATTTCCTTTTTCACCATAACCCTCTATGGGCTTCCAAATATCCCTTTGCCAATTCCACAAGAACAGCCTTAGCGAAAGGCTTCTTGAAGGGAAAGATGTAACTCTGTGAGATGAATTAACAGAACACAGAGCAGTTTCTCAGAAAGCTTCTTTCCGGTTTTGAACGGAAGGTATTTCCTTTTTCACCATAGTCCTCTATGGGCTTCCAAATATCCCTTTGCCAATTCCACAAGAACAGCCTTAGCGAAAGCTTCTTGAAGGGAAATATGTGACTCTGTGAGATGAATTAACAGAACACAGAGCAGTTTCTCAGAAAGCTTCTTTCCAGTTTTGAACGGAAGATATTTCCTTTTTCACCATAGCCCTCTATGGGCTTCCAAATATCCCTTTTACAATTCCACAAGAACAGCCTTAGCGAAAGGCTTCTAGAAGGGAAAGATGTAACTCTGTGAGATGAATTAAAAGAACACAGAGCAGTTTCTCAGAAAGCTTCTTTCCAGTTTTCAACGGAAGATATTTCCTTTTTCACCATAGCCCTCTATCGGCTTCCAAATATCCCTTTGCCAATTCCACAAGAACAGACTTAGCGAAATGCTTCTTGAAGGGAAAGATGTAACTCTGTGAGATGAATTAACGGAACACAGAGCAGTGTCTCAGAAAGCATCTTTCCAGTTTTGAACGGAAGATATTTCCTTTTTCACCATAGCCCTCTATGGGCTTCCAAATATCCCTTTGCCAATTCCACAAGAACAGCCTTAGCGAAAGGCTTCTTGAAGGGAAAGATGTAACTCTGTGAGATGAATTAACAGAACACAGAGCAGTTTCTCAGAAAGCTTCCTTCCAGTTTTGAAGGGAAGATATTTCCTTTTTCACCATAGCCCTCTATGGGCTTCCAAATATCCCTTTGCCAATTCCACAAGAACAGCCTTAGCGAAAGGCTTCATGAAGGGAAAGATGTAACTCTGTGAGATGAATGAACAGAACACAGAGCAGTTTCTCAGAAAGCTTCTTCCCAGTTTTGAACGGAAGATATTTCCTTTTTCACCGTAGCCCTCCAAGGGCTTCCAAATATCCCTTTGCCATTTCCACAGGAACAGCCTTAGCGAAAGGCTTCTTGAAGGGAAAGATGTAACTCTGTGAGATGAATTTACAGAACACAGAGCAGTTTCTCAGAAAGCTTCTTTCAAGTTTTGAACGGAAGATATTTCCTTTTTCACCATAGCAGTCTATGGGCTTCCAAATAACCCATTGCCAATTCCACAAGAACAGCCTTAGCGAAAGGATTCTTGAAGGGAAAGATGTAACTGTGGGATGAATTAACAGAACACAGAGCAGTTCTCAGAAAGCTTCTCTCCAGTTTTGAACGGAAGATATTTCCTTTTTCACCATAGCCCTCTATGGGCTTCCAAATATCCCTTTGCCAATTCCACAAGAACAGCCTTAGCGAAAGGCTTCTTGAAGGGAAAGATGTAACTCTGTGAGATGAATTAACAGAACACAGAGCAGTTTCTCAGAAAGCTTCTCTCCAGGTTTGAACGGAAGATATTTCCTTTTTCACCTTAGCCCTCTATGGGCTTCCAAATATCCCTTTGCCAATTCCACAAGAACAGCCTTTTCGAAAGGCTTCTTGAAGGGAAAGATGTAACTCTGTGAGATGAATGAACAGAACACAGAGCAGTTTCTCAGAAAGCTTCTTTCCACTTTTGAACGGAAGACATTTCCTTTTTCACCATAGCCCTCTATGGGCTTCCAAATATCCCTTTGCCAATTCCACAAGAACAGCCTTAGCGAAATGCTTCTTGAAGGGAAAGATGTAACTCTGTGAGATGAATTAACAGAACACAGAGCAGTGTCTCAGAAAGCTTCTTTCCAGTTTTGAACAGAAGATATTTCCTTTTTCACCATAGTCCTCTATGGGCTTCCAAATATCCCTTTGCCAATTCCACAAGAACAGCCTTAGCGAAAGGCTTCTTGAAGGGAAAGATGTAACTCTGTGAGATGAATTAACAGAACACAGAGCAGTTTCTCAGAAAGCTTCTTTCCAGTTTTGAACGGAAGATATTTCCTTTTTCACCGTAGCCCTCCAAGGGCTTCCAAATATCCCTTTGCCAATTCCACAAGAACAGCCTTAGCGAAAGGCTTCTTGAAGGGAAAGATGTAACTCTGTGAGATGAATTTACAGAACACAGAGCAGTTTCTCAGAAAGCTTCTTTCCAGTTTTGAACGGAAGATATTTCCTTTTTCACCATAGCCCTCTATGGGCTTCCAAATATCCCATTGCCAATTCCACAAGAACAGCCTTAGCGAAAGGCTTCTTGAAGGGAAAGATGTAACTGTGAGATGAATTAACAGAACACAGAGCAGTTTCTCAGAAAGCTTCTTTCCAGTTTTGAACGGAAGATATTTCCTTTTTCACCATAGCCCTCTATGGGCTTCCAAATATCCCTTTGCCAATTCCACAAGAACAGCCTTAGCGAAAGGCTTCTTGAAGGGAAAGATGTAACACTGTGAGATGAATGAACAGAACACAGAGCAGTTTCTCATAAAGATTCTTTCCAGTTTTCAACGGAAGATATTTCCTTTTTCACCATAGCCCTCTAAGGGCTTCCAAATATCCCTTTGCCAATTCCACAAGAACAGCCTTAGCGAAAGGCTTCTTGAAGGGAAAGATGTAACTCTGTGAGATGAATTAACAGAACACAGAGCAGTTTCTCAGAAAGCTTCTTTCCAGTTTTGAACGGAAGATATTTCCTTTTTCACCATAGCCCTCTAAGGGCTTCCAAATATCCCTTTGCCAATTACCCAAGAACAGCCTTAGCGAAAGGCTTCTTGAAGGGAAAGATGTAACTCTGTGAGATGAATTAACAGAACACAGAGCAGTTTTTCAGAAAGCTTCTTTCCAGTTTTGAACGGAAGATATTTCCTTTTTCACCATAGCCCTCTATGGGCTTCCAAATATCCCTTTGCCAATTCCACAAGAACAGCCTTAGCGAAAGGCTTCTTGAAGGGAAAGATGTAACTCTGTGAGATGAATTAACAGAACACAGAGAAGTTTCTCAGAAAGCTTCTTTACAGTTTTGAACGGAAGATATTTCCTTTTTCACCATAGCCCTCTATGGGCTTCCAAATATCCCTTTGCCAATTCCACAAGAACAGCCTTAGCGAAAGGCTTCTTGAAGGGAAAGATGTAACTCTGTGAGATGAATTAACAGAACACAGAGCAGTTTCTCAGAAAGCTTCTTTCCAGTTTTGAACGGAAGATATTTCCTTTTTCACCGTAGCCCTCTATGGGCTTCCAAATATCCCTTTGCCAATTCCACAAGAACAGCCTTAGAGAAAGGCTTCTTGAGGGGAAAGATGTAACTCTGTGAGATGAATTAACAGAACACAGAGCAGTTTCTCAGAAAGCTTCTTTCCAGTTTTGAACGGAAGATATTTCCTTTTTCACCATAGCCCTCTATGGGCTTCCAAATATCCCTTTGCCAATTCCACAACAACAGCCTTAGCGAAAGGCTTCTTGAAGGGAAAGATGTAACTCTGTGAGATGAATTAACAGAACACAGAGCAGTTTCTCAGAAAGCTTCTATCCAGTTTTGAACGGAAGATATTTCCTTTTTCACCATAGCCCTCTATGGGCTTCCAAATATCCCTTTGCCAATTCCACAAGAACAGCCTTTTCGAAAGGCTTCTTGAAGGGAAAGATGTAACTCTGTGAGATGAATTAACAGAACACAGAGCAGTTTCTCAGAAAGCTTCTTTCCAGTTTTGAACGGAAGATATTTCCTTTTTCACCATAGCCCTCGATGGGCTTCCAAATATCCCTTTGCCAATTCCACAAGAACAGCCTTAGCGAAAGGCTTCTTGAAGGGAAAGATGTAACTCTGTGAGATGAATTAACAGAACACAGAGCAGTTTCTCAGAAAGCTTCTTTCCAGTTTTGAACGGAAGATATTTCCTTTTTCACCATAGAACTCTATGGGCTTCCAAATATCCCTTTGCCAATTCCACAAGAACAGCCTTAGCGAAAGGCTTCTTGAAGGGAAAGATGTAACTCTGTGAGATGAATTAACAGAACACAGAGCAGTTTCTCAGAAAGCTTCTTTCCAGTTTTGAACGGAAGATATTTCCTTTTTCACCATAACCCTCTATGGGCTTCCAAATATCCCTTTGCCAATTCCACAAGAACAGCCTTAGCGAAAGGCTTCTTGAAGGGAAAGATGTAACTCTGTGAGATGAATTAACAGAACACAGAACAGTTTCTCAGAAAGCTTCTTTCCAGTTTTGAACGGAAGATATTTCCTTTTTCACCATAGCCCTCTATGGGCTTCCAAATATCCCTTTGCCAATTCCACAAGAACAGCCTTAGCGAAAGGCTTCTTGAAGGGAAAGATGTAACTCTGTGAGATGAATTAACAGAACACAGAGCAGTTTCTCAGAAAGCTTCTTTCCAGTTTTGAACGGAAGATATTTCCTTTTTCACCATAGCCCTCTATGGGCTTCCAAATATCCCTTTGCCAATTCCAAAAGAACAGCCTTAGCGAAAGGCTTCTTGAAGGGAAAGATGTAACTCTGTGAGATGAATTAACAGAACACAGAGAAGTTTCTCAGAAAGCTTCTTTCCAGTTTTGAACGGAAGATATTTCCTTTTTCACCATGGCCCTCTATGGGCTTCCAAATATCCCTTTGCCAATTCCACAAGAACAGCCTCAGCGTAAGGCTTCTTGAAGGGAAAGATGTAACTCTGTGAGATGAATTAACAGAACACAGAGCAGATTCTCAGAAAGCTTCTTTCCAGTTTTGAACGGAAGATATTTCCTTTTTCACCATAGCCCTCTATGGGCTTCCAAATATCCCTTTGCCAATTCCACAAGAACAGCCTCAGCGTAAGGCTTCTTGAAGGGAAAGATGTAACTCTGTGAGATGAATTAACAGAACACAGAGCAGTTTCTCAGAAACCTTCTATCCAGTTTTGAACGGAAGATATTTACTTTTTCACCATAGTCCTCTATGGGCTTCCAAATATCCCTTTGCCAATTCCACAAGAACAGCCTTTTCGAAAGGCTTCTTGAAGGGAAAGATGTAACTCTGTGAGATGAATTAACAGAACACAGAGCAGTTTCTCAGAAAGCTTCTTTCCAGTTTTGAACGGAAGATATTTCCTTTTTCACCATAGCCCTCTATGGGCTTCCAAATATCCCTTTGCCAATTCCACAAGAACAGCCTTAGCGAAAGGCTTATTGAAGGGAAAGATGTAACTCTGTGAGATGAATTAACAGAACACAGAGCGGTATCTCCGAAAGCTTCTTTCCAGTTTTTAACGGAAGATATTTCCTTTTTCACCATAGCCCTCTATGGGCTTCCAAATATCCCTTTGCCAATTCCACAAGAACAGCCTTAGCGAAAGGCTTCTTGAAGGGAAAGATGTAACTCTGTGAGATGAATTAACAGATCACAGAGCAGTTTCTCAGAAAGCTTCTTTCCAGTTTTGAACGGAAGATATTTCCTTTTTCACCATAGCCCTCTATGGGCTTCCAAATATCCCTTTGCCAATTCCACAAGAACAGCCTTAGCGAAAGGCTTCTTGAAGGGAAAGATGTAACTCTGTGAGATGAATTAACAGAACACAGAACAGTTTCTCAGAAAGCTTCTTTCCAGATTTGAACGGAAGTTATTTCCTTTTTCACCATAGCCCTCTATGGGCTTCCAAATATCCCTTTGCCAATTCCACAAGAACAGCCTTAGCGAAAGGCTTCTTGAAGGGAAAGATGTAACTCTGTGAGATGAATTAACAGAACACAGAGCAGTTTCTCAGAAAGCTTCTTTCCACTTTTGAACGGAAGATATTTCCTTTTTCACCATAGCCCTCTATGGGCTTCCAAATATCCCTTTGCCAATTCCACAAGAACAGCCTTAGCGAAAGGCTTCTTGAAGGGAAAGATGTAACTCTGTGAGATGAATTAACAGAACACAGAGAAGTTTCTCAGAAAGCTTCTTTCCAGTTTTGAACGGAAGATATTTCCTTTTTCACCATAGCCCTCTATGGGCTTCCAAATATCCCTTTGCCAATTACCCAAGAACAGCCTTAGCGAAAGGCTTCTTGAAGGGAAAGATGTAACTCTGTGAGATGAATTAACAGAACACAGAGCAGATTCTCAGAAAGCTTCTTTCCAGTTTTGAACGGAAGATATTTCCTTTTTCACCATAGCCCTCTATGGGCTTCCAAATATCCCTCTGCCAATTCCACAAGAACAGCCTTAGCGAAAGGCTTCTTGAAGGGAAAGATGTAACTCTGTGAGATGAATTAACAGAACACAGAGAAGTTTCTCAGAAAGCTTCTTTCCAGTTTTGAACGGAAGATATTTCCTTTTTCACCATAGTCCTCTATGGGCTTCCAAATATCCCTTTGCCATTCCCAAAGAACAGCCTTAGCGAAAGGCTTCTTGAAGGGAAAGATGTAACTCTGTGAGATGAATTAACAGAACACAGAACAGCTTCTCAGAAAGCTTCTTTCCAGTTTTGAACGGAAGATATTTCCTTTTTCACCATAGCCCTCTATGGGCTTCCAAATATCCCTTTGCCAATTCCACAAGAACAGCCTTAGCGAAAGGCTTCTTGAAGGGAAAGATGTAACTCTGTGAGATGAATTAACAGAACACAGAGCAGTTTCTCAGAAAGCTTCTTTCCAGTTTTGAACGGAAGATATTTCCTTTTTCACCATAGCCCTCTATGGGCTTCCAAATATCCCTTTGCCAATTCCACAAGAACAGCCTTAGCGAAAGGCTTCTTGAAGGGAAAGATGTAACTCTGTGAGATGAATTAACAGAACACAGAGCAGTTTCTCAGAAAGCTTCTTTCCAGTTTTGAACGGAAGATATTTCCTTTTTCACCGTAGCCCTCTATGGGCTTCCAAATATCCCTTTGCCAATTCCACAAGAACAGCCTTAGCGAAAGGCTTCTTGAGGGGAAAGATGTAACTCTGTGAGATGAATTAACAGAACATAGAGCCGTTTCTCAGAAAGCTTCTTTCCAGTTTTGAACGGAAGATATTTCCTTTTTCACCATAGCCCTCTATGGGCTTCCAAATATCCCTTTGCCAATTCCACAAGAACAGCCTTAGCGAAAGGCTTCTTGAAGGGAAAGATGTAACTCTGTGAGATGAATTTACAGAACACAGAGCAGTTTCTCAGAAAGCTTCTTTCCAGTTTTGAACGGAATATATTTCCTTTTTCACCATAGCCCTCTATGGGCTTCCAAATATCCCATTGCCAATTCCACAAGTACAGCCTTAGCGAAAGGCTTCTTGAAGGGAAAGATGTAACTCTGTGAGATGAATTAACAGAACACAGAGCAGTTTCTCAGAAAGCTTCTTTCCAGTTTTGAACGGAAGATATTTCCTTTTTCACCATAGCCCTCTATGGGCTTCCAAATATCCCTTTGCCAATTCCACAAGAACAGCCTCAGCGTAAGGCTTCTTGAAGGGAAAGATGTAACTCTGTGAGATGAATTAACAGAACACAGAGCAGTTTCTCAGAAAGCTTCTTTCCAGTTTTGAACGGAAGATATTTCCTTTTTCACCATAGCCCTCTATGGGCTTCCAAATATCCCTTTGCCAATTCCACAAGAACAGCCTCAGCGTAAGGCTTCTTGAAGGGAAAGATGTAACTCTGTGAGATGAATTAACAGAACACAGAGCAGTTTCTCAGAAACCTTCTATCCAGTTTTGAACGGAAGATATTTACTTTTTCACCATAGCCCTCTATGGGCTTCCAAATATCCCTTTGCCAATTCCACAAGAACAGCCTTTTCGAAAGGCTTCTGGAAGGGAAAGATGTAACTCTGTGAGATGAATTAACAGAACACAGAGCAGTTTCTCAGAAAGCTTCTTTCCAGTTTTGAACGGAAGATATTTCCTTTTTCACCATAGCCCTCTATGGGCTTCCAAATATCCCTTTGCCAATTCCACAAGAACAGCCTTAGCGAAAGGCTTATTGAAGGGAAAGATGTAACTCTGTGAGATGAATTAACAGAACACAGAGCAGTTTCTCAGAAAGCTTCTTTCCAGTTTTGAACGGAAGATATTTCCTTTTTCACCATAGAACTCTATGGGCTTCCAAATATCCCTTTGCCAATTCCACAAGAACAGCCTTAGCGAAAGGCTTCTTGAAGGGAAAGATGTAACTCTGTGAGATGAATTAACAGATCACAGAGCAGTTTCTCAGAAAGCTTCTTTCCAGTTTTGAACGGAAGATATTTCCTTTTTCACCATAGCCCTCTATGGGCTTCCAAATATCCCTTTGCCAATTCCACAAGAACAGCCTTAGCGAAAGGCTTCTTGAAGGGAAAGATGTAACTCTGTGAGATGAATTAACAGAACACAGAACAGTTTCTCAGAAAGCTTCTTTCCAGATTTGAATGGAAGATATTTCCTTTTTCACCATAGCCCTCTAAGGGCTTCCAAATATCCCTTTGCCAATTCCACAAGAACAGCCTTAGCGAAAGGCTTCTTGAAGGGAAAGATGTAACTCTGTGAGATGAATTAACAGAACACAGAGCAGTTTCTCAGAAAGCTTCTTTCCACTTTTGAACGGAAGATATTTCCTTTTTCACCATAGCCCTCTATGGGCTTCCAAATATCCCTTTGCCAATTCCACAAGAACAGCCTTAGCGAAAGGCTTCTTGAAGGGAAAGATGTAACTCTGTGAGATGAATTAACAGAACACAGAGAAGTTTCTCAGAAAGCTTCTTTCCAGTTTTGAACGGAAGATATTTCCTTTTTCACCATAGCCCTCTATGGGCTTCCAAATATCCCTTTGCCAATTCCACAAGAACAGCCTTAGCGAAAGGCTCCTTGAAGGGAAAGATGTAACTCTTTGAGATTAATTAACAGAACACAGAGCAGATTCTCAGAAAGCTTCTTTCCAGTTTTGAACGGAAGATATTTCCTTTTTCACCATAGCCCTCTATGGGCTTCCAAATATCCCTTTGCCAATTCCACAAGAACAGCCTTAGCGAAAGGCTTCTTGAAGGGAAAGATGTAACTCTGTGAGATGAATTAACAGAACACAGAGAAGTTTCTCAGAAAGCTTCTTTCCAGTTTTGAACGGAAGATATTTCCTTTTTCACCATAGTCCTCTATGGGCTTCCAAATATCCCTTTGCCATTCCCAAAGAACAGCCTTAGCGAAAGGCTTCTTGAAGGGAAAGATGTAACTCTGTGAGATGAATTAACAGAACACAGAGCAGATTCTCAGAAAGCTTCTTTCCAGTTTTGAACGGAAGATATTTCCTTTTTCACCATAGCCCTCTATGGGCTTCCAAATATCCCTTTGCCAATTCCACAAGAACAGCCTTAGCGAAAGGCTTCTTGAAGGGAAAGATGTAACTCTGTGAGATGAATTAACAGAACACAGAGCAGTTTCTCAGAAAGCTTCTTTCCAGTTTTGAACGGAAGATATTTCCTTTTTCACCGTAGCCCTCTATGGGCTTCCAAATATCCCTTTGCCAATTCCACAAGAACAGCCTTAGCGAAAGGCTTCTTGAAGGGAAAGATGTAACTCTGTGAGATGAATTAACAGAACACAGAGCAGTTTCTCAGAAAGCTTCTTTCCAGTTTTGAACGGAAGATATTTCCTTTTTCACCGTAGCCCTCTATGGGCTTCCAAATATCCCTTTGCCAATTCCACAACAACAGCCTTAGCGAAAGGCTTCTTGAAGGGAAAGATGTAACTCTGTGAGATGAATTAACAGAACACAGAGCAGTTTCTCAGAAAGCTTCTTTCCAGTTTTGAACGGAAGATATTTCCTTTTTCACCATAGCCCTCTATGGGCTTCCAAATATCCCTTTGCCAATTCCACAACAACAGCCTTAGCGAAAGGCTTCTTGAAGGGAAAGATGTAACTCTGTGAGATGAATTAACAGAACACAGAGCAGTTTCTCAGAAAGCTTCTATCCAGTTTTGAACGGAAGATATTTCCTTTTTCACCATAGCCCTCTATGGGCTTCCAAATATCCCTTTGCCAATTCCACAACAACAGCCTTTTCTAAAGGCTTCTGGAAGGGAAAGATGTAACTCTGTGAGATGAATTAACAGAACACAGAGCAGTTTCTCAGAAAGCTTCTTTCCAGTTTTGAACGGAAGATATTTCCTTTTTCACCATAGCCCTCTATGGGCTTCCAAATATCCCTTTGCCAATTCCACAAGAACAGCCTTAGCGAAAGGCTTCTTGAAGGGAAAGATGTAACTCTGTGAGATGAATTAACAGAACACAGAGCAGTTTCTCAGAAAGCTTCTTTCCAGTTTTGAACGGAAGATATTTCCTTTTTCACCATAGAACTCTATGGGCTTCCAAATATCCCTTTGCCAATTCCACAAGAACAGGCTTAGCGAAAGGCTTCTTGAAGGGAAAGATGTAACTCTGTGAGATGAATTAACAGAACCCAGAACAGTTTCTCAGAAAGCTTCTTTCCAGTTTTGAACGGAAGATATTTCCTTTTTCATCATAGCCCTCTATGGGCTTCCAAATATCCCTTTGCCAATTCCACAAGAACAGCCTTAGCGAAAGGCTTCTTGAATGGAAAGATGTAACTCTTTGAGATGAATTAAGAGAACACAGAGCAGTTTCTCAGAAAGCTTCTTTCCAGTATTGAACGGAAGTTATTTCCTTTTTCACCATAGCCCTCTATGGGCTTCCAAATATCCCTTTGCCAATTCCACAAGAACAGTCTTAGCGAAAGGCTTCTTGAAGGGAAAGATGTAACTCTGTGAGATGAATTAACAGAACACAGAGCAGTTTCTCAGAAAGCTTCTTTCCACTTTTGAAAGGAAGATATTTCCTTTTTCACCATAGCCCTCTATGGGCTTCCAAATATCCCTTTGCCAATTCCACAAGAACAGCCTTAGCGAAAGGCTTCTTGAAGGGAAAGATGTAACTCTGTGAGATGAATTAACAGAACACAGAGCAGTTTCTCAGAAAGCTTCTTTCCAGTTTTGAACGGAAGATATTTCCTTTTTCACCATAGCCCTCTATGGCCTTCCAAATATCCCTTTACCAATTCCACAAGAACAGCCTTAGCGAAAGGCTTCTTGAAGGGAAAGATGTAACTCTGTGAGATGAATTAACAGAACACAGAACAGTTTCTCAGAAAGCTTCTTTCCAGTTTTGAACGGAAGATATTTCCTTTTTCACCATAGCCCTCTATGGGCTTCCAAATATCCCTTTGCCAATTCCACAAGAACAGCCTTAGCGAAAGGCTTCTTGAAGGGAAAGATGTAACTCTGTGGGATGAATTAACAGAACACAGAGCAGTTCTCAGAAAGCTTCTCTCCAGTTTTGAACGGAAGATATTTCCTTTTTCACCATAGCCCTCTATGGGCTTCCAAATATCCCTTTGCCAATTCCACAAGAACAGCCTTAGCGAAAGGCTTCTTGAAGGGAAAGATGTAACTCTGTGAGATTAATTAACAGAACACAGAGCAGTTTCTCAGAAAGCTTCTCTCCAGGTTTGAACGGAAGATATTTCCTTTTTCACCTTAGCCCTCTATGTTCTTCCAAATGTCCCTCTGCCAATTCCACAAGAACAGCCTTAGCGAAAGACTTCTTGAAGGGAAAGATGTAACTCTGTGAGATGAATTAACAGAACACAGAGCAGTTTCCCAGAAAGATTCTTTCCAGTTTTGAACGGAAGATATTTCCTTTTTCACCATAGCCCTCTATGGGCTTCCAAATATCCCTTTGCCAATTCCACAAGAACAGCCTTAGCGAAAGGCTTCTTGAAGGGAAAGATGTAACTCTGTGAGATGAATTAACAGAACACAGAGCAGTTTCTCAGAAAGCTTCTCTCCAGTTTTGAACGGAAGATATTTCCTTTTTCACCATAGCCCTCTATGGTCTTTCAAATATCCCTTTGCCAATTCCACAAGAACAGCCTTAGCGAAAGGCTTCTTGAAGGGAAAGATGTAACTCTGTGAGATGAATTAACAGAACACAGAACAGTTTCTCAGAAAGCTTCTTTCCAGTTTTGAACGGAAGATATTTCCTTTTTCACCATAGCCCTCTATGGGCTTCCAAATATCCCTTTGCCAATTCCACAAGAAGAGCCTTAGCGAAAGGCTTCTTGAAGGGAAAGATGTAACTCTGTGAGATGAATTAACAGAACACAGAGCAGTTTCTCAGAAAGCTTCTTTCCATTTTTGAACGGAAGATATTTCCTTTTTCACCATAGCCCTCTATGGGCTTCCAAATATCCCTTTGCCAATTCCACAAGAACAGCCTTAGCGAAAGGCTTCATGAAGGGAAAGATGTAACTCTGTGAGATGAATTAACAGAACACAGAGCAGTTTCTCAGGAAGCTTCTTTCCAGTTTTGAACGGAAGATATTTCCTTTTTCACCATAGCCCTCTATGGGCTTCCGAATATCCCTTTGCCAATTCCACAAGAACAGCCTTAGCGAAAGGCTTCTTGAAAGGAAAGATGTAACTCTGTGAGATGAATTAACAGAACACACAGCAGTTTCTCAGAAAGCTTCTTTCCAGTTTGGAACGGAAGATATTTCCTTTTTCACCATAGTCCTCTATGGGCTTCCAAATATCCCTTTGCCATTCACCAAGAACAGCCTTAGCGAAAGGCTTCTTGAAGGGAAAGATGTAACTCTTTGAGATGAATTAACAGAACACAGAACAGTTTCTCAGAAACCTTCTTTCCACTTTTGAACGGAAGATATTTCCTTTTTCACCATAGCCCTCTATGGGCTTCCAAATATCCCTTTGCCAATTCCACAAGAACAGCCTTAGCGAAAGGCTTCTTGAAGGGAAAGATGTAGGTCTGTGAGATGAATTCACAGAACACAGAGCAGTTTCTCAGAAAGCTTCTTTCCAGTTTTGAACGGATGATATTTCCTTTTTCACCATAGCCCTCTATGGGCTTCCAAATATCCCTTTGCCAATTCCACAAGAACAGCCTTAGCGAAAGGCTTCTTGAAGGGAAAGATGTAACTCTGTGAGATGAATTAACAGAACACAGAGCAGTTTCTCAGAAAGCTTCTTTCCAGTTTTGAACGGAAGATATTTCCTTTTTCACCATAGCCCTCTATGGGCTTCCAAATATCCCTTTGCCAATTCCACAAGAACAGCCTTAGCGAAAGGCTTCTTGAAGGGAAAGATGTAACTCTGTGAGATGAATTAACAGAACACAGAGCAGATTCTCAGAAAGCTTCTTCCAGTTTTGAACGGAAGATAGTTCCTTTTTCACCATAGCCCTCTATGGACTTCCAAATATCCCTTTGCCAATTCCACAAGAACAGCCTTAGCGAAAGGCTTCTTGAAGGGAAAGATGTAACTCTGTGAGATGAATGAACAGAACACAGAGCAGTTTCTCAGAAAGCTTATTTCCAGTTTTGAACGGAAGATATTTCCTTTTTCACCATAGCCCTCTATGGGCTTCCAAATATCCCTTTGCCAATTCCACAAGAACAGCCTTAGCGAAAGGCTTCTTGAAGGGAAAGATGTAACTCTGTGAGATGAATTAACAGAACACAGAGAAGTTTCTCAGAAAGCTTCTTTCCAGTTTTGAACGGAAGATATTTCCTTTTTCACCATGGCCCTCTATGGGCTTCCAAATATCCCTTTGCCAATTCCACAAGAACATCCTCAGCGTAAGGCTTCTTGAAGGGAAAGATGTAACTCTGTGAGATGAATTAACAGAACACAGAGCAGATTCTCAGAAAGCTTCTTTCCAGTTTTGAACGGAAGATATTTCCTTTTTCACCATAGCCCTCTATGGGCTTCCAAATATCCCTTTGCCAATTCCACAAGAACAGCCTCAGCGTAAGGCTTCTTGAAGGGAAAGATGTAACTCTGTGAGATGAATTAACAGAACACAGAGCAGTTTCTCAGAAACATTCTATCCAGTTTTGAACGGAAGATATTTACTTTTTCACCATAGTCCTCTATGGGCTTCCAAATATCCCTTTGCCAATTCCACAAGAACAGCCTTTTCGAAAGGCTTCTTGAAGGGAAAGATGTAACTCTGTGAGATGAATTAACAGAACACAGAGCAGTTTCTCAGAAAGCTTCTTTCCAGTTTTGAACGGAAGATATTTCCTTTTTCACCATAGCCCTCTATGGGCTTCCAAATATCCCTTTGCCAATTCCACAAGAACAGCCTTAGCGAAAGGCTTCATGAAGGGAAAGATGTAACTCTGTGAGATGAATTAACAGAACACAGAGCGGTATCTCCGAAAGCTTCTTTCCAGTTTTTAACGGAAGATATTTCCTTTTTCACCATAGCCCTCTATGGGCTTCCAAATATCCCTTTGCCAATTCCACAAGAACAGCCTTAGCGAAAGGCTTCTTGAAGGGAAAGATGTAACTCTGTGAGATGAATTAACAGATCACAGAGCAGTTTCTCAGAAAGCTTCTTTCCAGTTTTGAACGGAAGATATTTCCTTTTTCACCATAGCCCTCTATGGGCTTCCAAATATCCCTTTGCCAATTCCACAAGAACAGCCTTAGCGAAAGGCTTCTTGAAGGGAAAGATGTAACTCTGTGAGATGAATTAACAGAACACAGAACAGTTTCTCAGAAAGCTTCTTTCCAGATTTGAACGGAAGTTATTTCCTTTTTCACCATAGCCCTCTATGGGCTTCCAAATATCCCTTTGCCAATTCCACAAGAACAGCCTTAGCGAAAGGCTTCTTGAAGGGAAAGATGTAACTCTGTGAGATGAATTAACAGAACACAGAGAAGTTTCTCAGAAAGCTTCTTTCCAGTTTTGAACGGAAGATATTTCCTTTTTCACCATAGCCCTCTATGGGCTTCCAAATATCCCTTTGCCAATTACCCAAGAACAGCCTTAGCGAAAGGCTTCTTGAAGGGAAAGATGTAACTCTGTGAGATGAATTAACAGAACACAGAGCAGATTCTCAGAAAGCTTCTTTCCAGTTTTGAACGGAAGATATTTCCTTTTTCACCATAGCCCTCTATGGGCTTCCAAATATCCCTTTGCCAATTCCACAAGAACAGCCTTAGCGAAAGGCTTCTTGAAGGGAAAGATGTAACTCTGTGAGATGAATTAACAGAACACAGAGAAGTTTCTCAGAAAGCTTCTTTCCAGTTTTGAACGGAAGATATTTCCTTTTTCACCATAGTCCTCTATGGGCTTCCAAATATCCCTTTGCCATTCCCAAAGAACAGCATTAGCGAAAGGCTTCTTGAAGGGAAAGATGTAACTCTGTGAGATGAATTAACAGAACACAGAACAGCTTCTCAGAAAGCTTCTTTCCAGTTTTGAACGGAAGATATTTCCTTTTTCACCATAGCCCTCTATGGGCTTCCAAATATCCCTTTGCCAATTCCACAAGAACAGCCTTAGCGAAAGGCTTCTTGAAGGGAAAGATGTAACTCTGTGAGATGAATTAACAGAACACAGAGCAGTTTCTCAGAAAGCTTCTTTCCAGTTTTGAACGGAAGATATTTCCTTTTTCACCATAGCCCTCTATGGGCTTCCAAATATCCCTTTGCCAATTCCACAAGAACAGCCTTAGCGAAAGGCTTCTTGAGGGGAAAGATGTAACTCTGTGAGATGAATTAACAGAACATAGAGCCGTTTCTCAGAAAGCTTCTTTCCAGTTTTGAACGGAAGATATTTCCTTTTTCACCATAGCCCTCTATGGGCTTCCAAATATCCCTTTGCCAATTCCACAAGAACAGCCTTAGCGAAAGGCTTCTTGAAGGGAAAGATGTAACTCTGTGAGATGAATTTACAGAACACAGAGCAGTTTCTCAGAAAGCTTCTTTCCAGTTTTGAACGGAATATATTTCCTTTTTCACCATAGCCCTCTATGGGCTTCCAAATATCCCATTGCCAATTCCACAAGTACAGCCTTAGCGAAAGGCTTCTTGAAGGGAAAGATGTAACTCTGTGAGATGAATTAACAGAACACAGAGCAGTTTCTCAGAAAGCTTCTTTCCAGTTTTGAACGGAAGATATTTCCTTTTTCACCATAGCCCTCTATGGGCTTCCAAATATCCCTTTGCCAATTCCACAAGAACAGCCTCAGCGTAAGGCTTCTTGAAGGGAAAGATGTAACTCTGTGAGATGAATTAACAGAACACAGAGCAGTTTCTCAGAAAGCTTCTTTCCAGTTTTGAACGGAAGATATTTCCTTTTTCACCATAGCCCTCTATGGGCTTCCAAATATCCCTTTGCCAATTCCACAAGAACAGCCTCAGCGTAAGGCTTCTTGAAGGGAAAGATGTAACTCTGTGAGATGAATTAACAGAACACAGAGCAGTTTCTCAGAAACCTTCTATCCAGTTTTGAACGGAAGATATTTACTTTTTCACCATAGCCCTCTATGGGCTTCCAAATATCCCTTTGCCAATTCCACAAGAACAGCCTTTTCGAAAGGCTTCTGGAAGGGAAAGATGTAACTCTGTGAGATGAATTAACAGAACACAGAGCAGTTTCTCAGAAAGCTTCTTTCCAGTTTTGAACGGAAGATATTTCCTTTTTCACCATAGCCCTCTATGGGCTTCCAAATATCCCTTTGCCAATTCCACAAGAACAGCCTTAGCGAAAGGCTTATTGAAGGGAAAGATGTAACTCTGTGAGATGAATTAACAGAACACAGAGCAGTTTCTCAGAAAGCTTCTTTCCAGTTTTGAACGGAAGATATTTCCTTTTTCACCATAGAACTCTATGGGCTTCCAAATATCCCTTTGCCAATTCCACAAGAACAGCCTTAGCGAAAGGCTTCTTGAAGGGAAAGATGTAACTCTGTGAGATGAATTAACAGATCACAGAGCAGTTTCTCAGAAAGCTTCTTTCCAGTTTTGAACGGAAGATATTTCCTTTTTCACCATAGCCCTCTATGGGCTTCCAAATATCCCTTTGCCAATTCCACAAGAACAGCCTTAGCGAAAGGCTTCTTGAAGGGAAAGATGTAACTCTGTGAGATGAATTAACAGAACACAGAACAGTTTCTCAGAAAGCTTCTTTCCAGATTTGAATGGAAGATATTTCCTTTTTCACCATAGCCCTCTAAGGGCTTCCAAATATCCCTTTGCCAATTCCACAAGAACAGCCTTAGCGAAAGGCTTCTTGAAGGGAAAGATGTAACTCTGTGAGATGAATTAACAGAACACAGAGCAGTTTCTCAGAAAGCTTCTTTCCACTTTTGAACGGAAGATATTTCCTTTTTCACCATAGCCCTCTATGGGCTTCCAAATATCCCTTTGCCAATTCCACAAGAACAGCCTTAGCGAAAGGCTTCTTGAAGGGAAAGATGTAACTCTGTGAGATGAATTAACAGAACACAGAGAAGTTTCTCAGAAAGCTTCTTTCCAGTTTTGAACGGAAGATATTTCCTTTTTCACCATAGCCCTCTATGGGCTTCCAAATATCCCTTTGCCAATCTCACAAGAACAGCCTTAGCGAAAGGCTCCTTGAAGGGAAAGATGTAACTCTTTGAGGTTAATTAACAGAACACAGAGCAGATTCTCAGAAAGCTTCTTTCCAGTTTTGAACGGAAGATATTTCCTTTTTCACCATAGCCCTCTATGGGCTTCCAAATATCCCTTTGCCAATTCCACAAGAACAGCCTTAGCGAAAGGCTTCTTGAAGGGAAAGATGTAACTCTGTGAGATGAATTAACAGAACACAGAGAAGTTTCTCAGAAAGCTTCTTTCCAGTTTTGAACGGAAGATATTTCCTTTTTCACCATAGTCCTCTATGGGCTTCCAAATATCCCTTTGCCATTCCCAAAGAACAGCCTTAGCGAAAGGCTTCTTGAAGGGAAAGATGTAACTCTGTGAGATGAATTAACAGAACACAGAGCAGATTCTCAGAAAGCTTCTTTCCAGTTTTGAACGGAAGATATTTCCTTTTTCACCATAGCCCTCTATGGGCTTCCAAATATCCCTTTGCCAATTCCACAAGAACAGCCTTAGCGAAAGGCTTCTTGAAGGGAAAGATGTAACTCTGTGAGATGAATTAACAGAACACAGAGCAGTTTCTCAGAAAGCTTCTTTCCAGTTTTGAACGGAAGATATTTCCTTTTTCACCGTAGCAATCTATGGGCTTCCAAATATCCCTTTGCCAATTCCACAAGAACAGCCTTAGCGAAAGGCTTCTTGAAGGGAAAGATGTAACTCTGTGAGATGAATTAACAGAACACAGAGCAGTTTCTCAGAAAGCTTCTTTCCAGTTTTGAACGGAAGATATTTCCTTTTTCACCGTAGCCCTCTATGGGCTTCCAAATATCCCTTTGCCAATTCCACAACAACAGCCTTAGCGAAAGGCTTCTTGAAGGGAAAGATGTAACTCTGTGAGATGAATTAACAGAACACAGAGCAGTTTCTCAGAAAGCTTCTTTCCAGTTTTGAACGGAAGATATTTCCTTTTTCACCATAGCCCTCTATGGGCTTCCAAATATCCCTTTGCCAATTCCACAACAACAGCCTTAGCGAAAGGCTTCTTGAAGGGAAAGATGTAACTCTGTGAGATGAATTAACAGAACACAGAGCAGTTTCTCAGAAAGCTTCTATCCAGTTTTGAACGGAAGATATTTCCTTTTTCACCATAGCCCTCTATGGGCTTCCAAATATCCCTTTGCCAATTCCACAAGAACAGCCTTTTCTAAAGGCTTCTGGAAGGGAAAGATGTAACTCTGTGAGATGAATTAACAGAACACAGAGCAGTTTCTCAGAAAGCTTCTTTCCAGTTTTGAACGGAAGATATTTCCTTTTTCACCATAGCCCTCTATGGGCTTCCAAATATCCCTTTGCCAATTCCACAAGAACAGCCTTAGCGAAAGGCTTCTTGAAGGGAAAGATGTAACTCTGTGAGATGAATTAACAGAACACAGAGCAGTTTCTCAGAAAGCTTCTTTCCAGTTTTGAACGGAAGATATTTCCTTTTTCACCATAGAACTCTATGGGCTTCCAAATATCCCTTTGCCAATTCCACAAGAACAGGCTTAGCGAAAGGCTTCTTGAAGGGAAAGATGTAACTCTGTGAGATGAATTAACAGAACCCAGAACAGTTTCTCAGAAAGCTTCTTTCCAGTTTTGAACGGAAGATATTTCCTTTTTCATCATAGCCCTCTATGGGCTTCCAAATATCCCTTTGCCAATTCCACAAGAACAGCCTTAGCGAAAGGCTTCTTGAATGGAAAGATGTAACTCTTTGAGATGAATTAAGAGAACACAGAGCAGTTTCTCAGAAAGCTTCTTTCCAGTTTTGAACGGAAGTTATTTCCTTTTTCACCATAGCCCTCTATGGGCTTCCAAATATCCCTTTGCCAATTCCACAAGAACAGTCTTAGCGAAAGGCTTCTTGAAGGGAAAGATGTAACTCTGTGAGATGAATTAACAGAACACAGAGCAGTTTCTCAGAAAGCTTCTTTCCACTTTTGAAAGGAAGATATTTCCTTTTTCACCATAGCCCTCTATGGGCTTCCAAATATCCCTTTGCCAATTCCACAAGAACAGCCTTAGCGAAAGGCTTCTTGAAGGGAAAGATGTAACTCTGTGAGATGAATTAACAGAACACAGAGCAGTTTCTCAGAAAGCTTCTTTCCAGTTTTGAACGGAAGATATTTCCTTTTTCACCATAGCCCTCTATGGCCTTCCAAATATCCCTTTACCAATTCCACAAGAACAGCCTTAGCGAAAGGCTTCTTGAAGGGAAAGATGTAACTCTGTGAGATGAATTAACAGAACACAGAACAGTTTCTCAGAAAGCTTCTTTCCAGTTTTGAACGGAAGATATTTCCTTTTTCACCATAGCCCTCTATGGGCTTCCAAATATCCCTTTGCCAATTCCACAAGAACAGCCTTAGCGAAAGGCTTCTTGAAGGGAAAGATGTAACTCTGTGGGATGAATTAACAGAACACAGAGCAGTTCTCAGAAAGCTTCTCTCCAGTTTTGAACGGAAGATATTTCCTTTTTCACCATAGCCCTCTATGGGCTTCCAAATATCCCTTTGCCAATTCCACAAGAACAGCCTTAGCGAAAGGCTTCTTGAAGGGAAAGATGTAACTCTGTGAGATTAATTAACAGAACACAGAGCAGTTTCTCAGAAAGCTTCTCTCCAGGTTTGAACGGAAGATATTTCCTTTTTCACCTTAGCCCTCTATGTTCTTCCAAATGTCCCTCTGCCAATTCCACAAGAACAGCCTTAGCGAAAGACTTCTTGAAGGGAAAGATGTAACTCTGTGAGATGAATTAACAGAACACAGAGCAGTTTCCCAGAAAGATTCTTTCCAGTTTTGAACGGAAGATATTTCCTTTTTCACCATAGCCCTCTATGGGCTTCCAAATATCCCTTTGCCAATTCCACAAAAACAGCCTTAGCGAAAGGCTTCTTGAAGGGAAAGATGTAACTCTGTGAGATGAATTAACAGAACACAGAGCAGTTTCTCAGAAAGCTTCTCTCCAGTTTTGAACGGAAGATATTTCCTTTTTCACCATAGCCCTCTATGGTCTTTCAAATATCCCTTTGCCAATTCCACAAGAACAGCCTTAGCGAAAGGCTTCTTGAAGGGAAAGATGTAACTCTGTGAGATGAATTAACAGAACACAGAACAGTTTCTCAGAAAGCTTCTTTCCAGTTTTGAACGGAAGATATTTCCTTTTTCACCATAGCCCTCTATGGGCTTCCAAATATCCCTTTGCCAATTCCACAAGAAGAGCCTTAGCGAAAGGCTTCTTGAAGGGAAAGATGTAACTCTGTGAGATGAATTAACAGAACACAGAGCAGTTTCTCAGAAAGCTTCTTTCCATTTTTGAACGGAAGATATTTCCTTTTTCACCATAGCCCTCTATGGGCTTCCAAATATCCCTTTGCCAATTCCACAAGAACAGCCTTAGCGAAAGGCTTCATGAAGGGAAAGATGTAACTCTGTGAGATGAATTAACAGAACACAGAGCAGTTTCTCAGGAAGCTTCTTTCCAGTTTTGAACGGAAGATATTTCCTTTTTCACCATAGCCCTCTATGGGCTTCCGAATATCCCTTTGCCAATTCCACAAGAACAGCCTTAGCGAAAGGCTTCTTGAAGGGAAAGATGTAACTCTGTGAGATGAATTAACAGAACACACAGCAGTTTCTCAGAAAGCTTCTTTCCAGTTTGGAACGGAAGATATTTCCTTTTTCACCATAGTCCTCTATGGGCTTCCAAATATCCCTTTGCCATTCACCAAGAACAGCCTTAGCGAAAGGCTTCTTGAAGGGAAAGATGTAACTCTTTGAGATGAATTAACAGAACACAGAACAGTTTCTCAGAAACCTTCTTTCCACTTTTGAACGGAAGATATTTCCTTTTTCACCATAGCCCTCTATGGGCTTCCAAATATCCCTTTGCCAATTCCACAAGAACAGCCTTAGCGAAAGGCTTCTTGAAGGGAAAGATGTAGGTCTGTGAGATGAATTCACAGAACACAGAGCAGTTTCTCAGAAAGCTTCTTTCCAGTTTTGAACGGATGATATTTCCTTTTTCACCATAGCCCTCTATGGGCTTCCAAATATCCCTTTGCCAATTCCACAAGAACAGCCTTAGCGAAAGGCTTCTTGAAGGGAAAGATGTAACTCTGTGAGATGAATTAACAGAACACAGAGCAGTTTCTCAGAAAGCTTCTTTCCAGTTTTGAACGGAAGATATTTCCTTTTTCACCATAGCCCTCTATGGGCTTCCAAATATCCCTTTGCCAATTCCACAAGAACAGCCTTAGCGAAAGGCTTCTTGAAGGGAAAGATGTAACTCTGTGAGATGAATTAACAGAACACAGAGCAGATTCTCAGAAAGCTTCTTCCAGTTTTGAACGGAAGATAGTTCCTTTTTCACCATAGCCCTCTATGGACTTCCAAATATCCCTTTGCCAATTCCACAAGAACAGCCTTAGCGAAAGGCTTCTTGAAGGGAAAGATGTAACTCTGTGAGATGAATGAACAGAACACAGAGCAGTTTCTCAGAAAGCTTATTTCCAGTTTTGAACGGAAGATATTTCCTTTTTCACCATAGCCCTCTATGGGCTTCCAAATATCCCTTTGCCAATTCCACAAGAAGAGCCTTAGCGAAAGGCTTCTTGAAGGGAAAGATGTAACTCTGTGAGATGATTTAACAGAACACAGAACAGTTTCTCAGAAAGCTTCTTTCCAGTTTTGAACGGAAGATATTTCCTTTTTCACCATAGCCCTCTATGGGCTTCCAAATATCCCTTTGCCAATTCCACAAGAACAGCCTTAGCGAAAGGCTTCTTGAAGGGAAAGATGTAACTCTGTGGGATGAATTAACAGAACACAGAGCAGTTCTCAGAAAGCTTCTCTCCAGTTTTGAACGGAAGATATTTCCTTTTTCACCATAGCCCTCTATGGGCTTCCAAATATCCCTTTGCCAATTCCACAAGAACAGCCTTAGCGAAAGGCTTCTTGAGGGGAAAGATGTAACTCTGTGAGATGAATTAACAGAACATAGAGCCGTTTCTCAGAAAGCTTCTTTCCAGTTTTGAACGGAAGATATTTCCTTTTTCACCATAGCCCTCTATGGGCTTCCAAATATCCCTTTGCCAATTCCACAACAACAGCCTTAGCGAAAGGCTTCTTGAAGGGAAAGATGTAACTCTGTGAGATGAATTAACAGAACACAGAGCAGTTTCTCAGAAAGCTTCTATCCAGTTTTGAACGGAAGATATTTCCTTTTTCACCATAGCCCTCTATGGGCTTCCAAATATCCCTTTGCCAATTCCACAAGAACAGCCTTTTCTAAAGGCTTCTGGAAGGGAAAGATGTAACTCTGTGAGATGAATTAACAGAACACAGAGCAGTTTCTCAGAAAGCTTCTTTCCAGTTTTGAACGGAAGATATTTCCTTTTTCACCATAGCCCTCTATGGGCTTCCAAATATCCCTTTGCCAATTCCACAAGAACAGCCTTAGCGAAAGGCTTCTTGAAGGGAAAGATGTAACTCTGTGAGATGAATTAACAGAACACAGAGCAGTTTCTCAGAAAGCTTCTTTCCAGTTTTGAACGGAAGATATTTCCTTTTTCACCATAGAACTCTATGGGCTTCCAAATATCCCTTTGCCAATTCCACAAGAACAGGCTTAGCGAAAGGCTTCTTGAAGGGAAAGATGTAACTCTGTGAGATGAATTAACAGAACCCAGAACAGTTTCTCAGAAAGCTTCTTTCCAGTTTTGAACGGAAGATATTTCCTTTTTCACCATAGCCCTCTATGGGCTTCCAAATATCCCTTTGCCAATTCCACAAGAACAGCCTTAGCGAAAGGCTTCTTGAAGGGAAAGATGTAACTCTGTGAGATGAATTAACAGAACACAGAACAGTTTCTCAGAAAGCTTCTTTCCAGTTTTGAACGGAAGATATTTCCTTTTTCACCATAGCCCTCTATGGGCTTCCGAATATCCCTTTGCCAATTCCACAAGAACAGCCTTAGCGAAAGGCTTCTTGAAGGGAAAGATGTAACTCTGTGAGATGAATTAACAGAACACAGAGCAGTTTCTCAGAAAGCTTCTTTCCAGTTTTGAACGGAAGATATTTCCTTTTTCACCATAGCCCTCTATGGGCTTCCAAATATCCCTTTGCCAATTCCACAAGAACAGCCTTAGCGAAAGGCTTCTTGAAAGGAAAGATGTAACTCTGTGAGATGAATTAACAGAACACAGAGAAGTTTCTCAGAAAGCTTCTTTCCAGTTTTGAACGGAAGATATTTCCTTTTTCACCATAGCCCTCTATGGGCTTCCAAATATCCCTTCGCCAATTCCACAAGAACAGCCTTAGCGAAAGGCTTCTTGAAGGGAAAGATGTAACTCTGTGAGATGAATTAACAGAACACAGAGCAGATTCTCAGAAAGCTTCTTTCCAGTTTTGAACGGAAGATATTTCCTTTTTCACCATAGCCCTCTATGGGCTTCCAAATATCCCTTTGCCAATTCCACAAGAACAGTCTTAGCGAAAGGTTTCTTGAAGGGAAAGATGTAACTCTGTGAGATGAATTAACAGAACACAGAGCAGTTTCTCAGAAAGCTTCTTTCCAGTTTTGAACGGAAGATATTTCCTTTTTCACCATAGTCCTCTATGGGCTTCCAAATATCCCTTTGCCATTCCCAAAGAACAGCCTTAGCGAAAGGCTTCTTGAAGGGAAAGATGTAACTCTGTGAGATGAATTAACAGAACACAGAACAGTTTCTCAGAAAGCTTCTTTCCAGTTTTGAACGGAAGATATTTCCTTTTTCACCATAGCCCTCTATGGGCTTCCAAATATCCCTTTGCCAATTCCACAAGAACAGCCTTAGCGAAAGGCTTCTTGAAGGGAAAGATGTAACTCTGTGAGATGAATTAACAGAACACAGAGCAGTATCTCCGAAAGCTTCTTTCCAGTTTTTAACGGAAGATATTTCCTTTTTCACCATAGCCCTCTATGGGCTTCCAAATATCCCTTTGCCAATTCCACAAGAACAGCCTTAGCGAAATGCTTCTTGAAGGGAAAGATGTAACTCTGTGAGATGAATTAACAGAACACAGAGTAGTTTCTCAGAAAGCTTCTTTCCAGTTTTCAACGGAAGATATTTCCTTTTTCACCATAGCCCTCTATGGGCTTCCAAATATCCCTTTGCCAATTCCACAAGAACAGCCTTAGCGAAAGGCTTCTTGAATGGAAAGATGTAACTCTTTGAGATGAATTAAGAGAACACAGAGCAGTTTCTCAGAAAGCTTCTTTCCAGTTTTGAACGGAAGTTATTTCCTTTTTCACCATAGCCCTCTATGGGCTTCCAAATATCCCTTTGCCAATTCCACAAGAACAGTCTTAGCGAAAGGCTTCTTGAAGGGAAAGATGTAACTCTGTGAGATGAATTAACAGAACACAGAGCAGTTTCTCAGAAAGCTTCTTTCCACTTTTGAAAGGAAGATATTTCCTTTTTCACCATAGCCCTCTATGGGCTTCCAAATATCCCTTTGCCAATTCCACAAGAACAGCCTTAGCGAAAGGCTTCTTGAAGGGAAAGATGTAACTCTGTGAGATGAATTAACAGAACACAGAGCAGTTTCTCAGAAAGCTTCTTTCCAGTTTTGAACGGAAGATATTTCCTTTTTCACCATAGCCCTCTATGGCTTCCAAATATCCCTTTGCCAATTCCACAAGAACAGCCTTAGCGAAAGGCTTCTTGAAGGGAAAGATGTAACTCTGTGAGATGAATTAACAGAACACAGAACAGTTTCTCAGAAAGCTTCTTTCCAGTTTTGAACGGAAGATATTTCCTTTTTCACCATAGCCCTCTATGGGCTTCCAAATATCCCTTTGCCAATTCCACAAGAACAGCCTTAGCGAAAGGCTTCTTGAAGGGAAAGATGTAACTCTGTGGGATGAATTAACAGAACACAGAGCAGTTCTCAGAAAGCTTCTCTCCAGTTTTGAACGGAAGATATTTCCTTTTTCACCATAGCCCTCTATGGGCTTCCAAATATCCCTTTGCCAATTCCACAAGAACAGCCTTAGCGAAAGGCTTCTTGAAGGGAAAGATGTAACTCTGTGAGATTAATTAACAGAACACAGAGCAGTTTCTCAGAAAGCTTCTCTCCAGGTTTGAACGGAAGATATTTCCTTTTTCACCTTAGCCCTCTATGTTCTTCCAAATGTCCCTCTGCCAATTCCACAAGAACAGCCTTAGCGAAAGACTTCTTGAAGGGAAAGATGTAACTCTGTGAGATGAATTAACAGAACACAGAGCAGTTTCCCAGAAAGATTCTTTCCAGTTTTGAACGGAAGATATTTCCTTTTTCACCATAGCCCTCTATGGGCTTCCAAATATCCCTTTGCCAATTCTACAAGAACAGCCTTAGCGAAAGGCTTCTTGAAGGGAAAGATGTAACTCTGTGAGATGAATTAACAGAACACAGAGCAGTTTCTCAGAAAGCTTCTCTCCAGTTTTGAACGGAAGATATTTCCTTTTTCACCATAGCCCTCTATGGTCTTTCAAATATCCCTTTGCCAATTCCACAAGAACAGCCTTAGCGAAAGGCTTCTTGAAGGGAAAGATGTAACTCTGTGAGATGAATTAACAGAACACAGAACAGTTTCTCAGAAAGCTTCTTTCCAGTTTTGAACGGAAGATATTTCCTTTTTCACCATAGCCCTCTATGGGCTTCCAAATATCCCTTTGCCAATTCCACAAGAAGAGCCTTAGCGAAAGGCTTCTTGAAGGGAAAGATGTAACTCTGTGAGATGAATTAACAGAACACAGAGCAGTTTCTCAGAAAGCTTCTTTCCATTTTTGAACGGAAGATATTTCCTTTTTCACCATAGCCCTCTATGGGCTTCCAAATATCCCTTTGCCAATTCCACAAGAACAGCCTTAGCGAAAGGCTTCATGAAGGGAAAGATGTAACTCTGTGAGATGAATTAACAGAACACAGAGCAGTTTCTCAGGAAGCTTCTTTCCAGTTTTGAACGGAAGATATTTCCTTTTTCACCATAGCCCTCTATGGGCTTCCGAATATCCCTTTGCCAATTCCACAAGAACAGCCTTAGCGAAAGGCTTCTTGAAGGGAAAGATGTAACTCTGTGAGATGAATTAACAGAACACACAGCAGTTTCTCAGAAAGCTTCTTTCCAGTTTGAAACGGAAGATATTTCCTTTTTCACCATAGTCCTCTATGGGCTTCCAAATATCCCTTTGCCATTCACCAAGAACAGCCTTAGCGAAAGGCTTCTTGAAGGGAAAGATGTAACTCTTTGAGATGAATTAACAGAACACAGAACAGTTTCTCAGAAACCTTCTTTCCACTTTTGAACGGAAGATATTTCCTTTTTCACCATAGCCCTCTATGGGCTTCCAAATATCCCTTTGCCAATTCCACAAGAACAGCCTTAGCGAAAGGCTTCTTGAAGGGAAAGATGTAGCTCTGTGAGATGAATTCACAGAACACAGAGCAGTTTCTCAGAAAGCTTCTTTCCAGTTTTGAACGGATGATATTTCCTTTTTCACCATAGCCCTCTATGGGCTTCCAAATATCCCTTTGCCAATTCCACAAGAACAGCCTTAGCGAAAGGCTTCTTGAAGGGAAAGATGTAACTCTGTGAGATGAATTAACAGAACACAGAGCAGTTTCTCAGAAAGCTTCTTTCCAGTTTTGAACGGAAGATATTTCCTTTTTCACCATAGCCCTCTATGGGCTTCCAAATATCCCTTTGCCAATTCCACAAGAACAGCCTTAGCGAAAGGCTTCTTGAAGGGAAAGATTTAACTCTGTGAGATGAATTAACAGAACACAGAGCAGATTCTCAGAAAGCTTCTTCCAGTTTTGAACGGAAGATAGTTCCTTTTTCACCATAGCCCTCTATGGACTTCCAAATATCCCTTTGCCAATTCCACAAGAACAGCCTTAGCGAAAGGCTTCTTGAAGGGAAAGATGTAACTCTGTGAGATGAATGAACAGAACACAGAGCAGTTTCTCAGAAAGCTTATTTCCAGTTTTGAACGGAAGATATTTCCTTTTTCACCATAGCCCTCTATGGGCTTCCAAATATCCCTTTGCCAATTCCACAAGAACAGACTTAGCGAAAGGCTTCTTGAAGGGAAAGATGTAACTCTGTGAGATGAATGAACAGAACACAGAGCAGTTTCTCAGAAAGCTTCTTTCCAGTTTTGAACGGAAGATATTTCCTTTTTCACAATAGCCCTCTATGGGCTTCCAAATATCCCTTTGCCAATTCCACAAGAACAGCCTTAGCGAAAGGCTTCTTGAAGGGAAAGATGTAACTCTGTGAGATGAATTAACAGAACACAGAGCAGTTTCTCAGAAAGCTTCTTTCCAGTTTTGAACGGAAGATATTTCCTTTTTCACCATAACCCTCTATGGGCTTCCAAATATCCCTTTGCCAATTCCACAAGAACAGCCTTAGCGAAAGGCTTCTTGAAGGGAAAGATGTAACTCTGTGAGATGAATTAACAGAACACAGAGCAGTTTCTCAGAAAGCTTCTTTCCGGTTTTGAACGGAAGGTATTTCCTTTTTCACCATAGTCCTCTATGGGCTTCCAAATATCCCTTTGCCAATTCCACAAGAACAGCCTTAGCGAAAGCTTCTTGAAGGGAAATATGTGACTCTGTGAGATGAATTAACAGAACACAGAGCAGTTTCTCAGAAAGCTTCTTTCCAGTTTTGAACGGAAGATATTTCCTTTTTCACCATAGCCCTCTATGGGCTTCCAAATATCCCTTTGCCAATTCCACAAGAACAGCCTTAGCGAAATGCTTCTTGAAGGGAAAGATGTAACTCTGTGAGATGAATTAACAGAACACAGAGTAGTTTCTCAGAAAGCTTCTTTCCAGTTTTCAACGGAAGATATTTCCTTTTTCACCATAGCCCTCTATGGGCTTCCAAATATCCCTTTGCCAATTCCACAAGAACAGCCTTAGCGAAAGGCTTCTTGAATGGAAAGATGTAACTCTTTGAGATGAATTAAGGGAACACAGAGCAGTTTCTCAGAAAGCTTCTTTCCAGTTTTGAACGGAAGTTATTTCCTTTTTCACCATAGCCCTCTATGGGCTTCCAAATATCCCTTTGCCAATTCCACAAGAACAGCCTTAGCGAAAGGCTTCTTGAAGGGAAAGATGTAACTCTGTGAGATGAATTAACAGAACACAGAGCAGTTTCTCAGAAAGCTTCTTTCCACTTTTGAAAGGAAGATATTTCCTTTTTCACCATAGCCCTCTATGGGCTTCCAAATATCCCTTTGCCAATTCCACAAGAACAGCCTTAGCGAAAGGCTTCTTGAAGGGAAAGATGTAACTCTGTGAGATGAATTAACAGAACACAGAGCAGTTTCTCAGAAAGCTTCTTTCCAGTTTTGAACGGAAGATATTTCCTTTTTCACCATAGCCCTCTATGGCCTTCCAAATATCCCTTTGCCAATTACACAAGAACAGCCTTAGCGAAAGGCTTCTTGAAGGGAAAGATGTAACTCTGTGAGATGAATTAACAGAACACAGAACAGTTTCTCAGAAAGCTTCTTTCCAGTTTTGAACGGAAGATATTTCCTTTTTCACCATAGCCCTCTATGGGCTTCCAAATATCCCTTTGCCAATTCCACAAGAACAGCCTTAGCGAAAGGCTTCTTGAAGGGAAAGATGTAACTCTGTGGGATGAATTAACAGAACACAGAGCAGTTCTCAGAAAGCTTCTCTCCAGTTTTGAACGGAAGATATTTCCTTTTTCACCGTAGCCCTCTATGGGCTTCCAAATATCCCTTTGCCAATTCCACAAGAACAGCCTTAGCGAAAGGCTTCTTGAAGGGAAAGATGTAACTCTGTGAAATTAATTAACAGAACACAGAGCAGTTTCTCAGAAAGCTTCTCTCCAGGTTTGAACGGAAGATATTTCCTTTTTCACCTTAGCCCTCTATGTTCTTCCAAATGTCCCTCTGCCAATTCCACAAGAACAGCCTTAGCGAAATGCTTCTTGAAGGGAAAGATGTAACTCTGTGAGATGAATTAACAGAACACAGAGCAGTTTCTCAGAAAGATTCTTTCCAGTTTTGAACGGAAGATATTTCCTTTTTCACCATAGCCCTCTATGGGCTTCCAAATATCCCTTTGCCAATTCCACAAGAACAGCCTTAGCGAAAGGCTTCTTGAAGGGAAAGATGTAACTCTGTGAGATGAATTAACAGAACACAGAGCAGTTTCTCAGAAAGCTTCTCTCCAGTTTTGAACGGAAGATATTTCCTTTTTCACCATAGCCCTCTATGGTCTTCCAAATATCCCTTTGCCAATTCCACAAGAACAGCCTTAGCGAAAGGCTTCTTGAAGGGAAAGATGTAACTCTGTGAGATGAATTAACAGAACACAGAACAGTTTCTCAGAAAGCTTCTTTCCAGTTTTGAACGGAAGATATTTCCTTTTTCACCATAGCCCTCTATGGGCTTCCAAATATCCCTTTGCCAATTCCACAAGAAGAGCCTTAGCGAAAGGCTTCTTGAAAGGAAAGATGTAACTCTGTGAGATGAATTAACAGAACACAGAGCAGTTTCTCAGAAAGCTTCTTTCCATTTTTGAACGGAAGATATTTCCTTTTTCACCATAGCCCTCTATGGGCTTCCAAATATCCCTTTGCCAATTCCACAAGAACAGCCTTAGCGAAAGGCTTCATGAAGGGAAAGATGTAACTCTGTGAGATGAATTAACAGAACACAGAGCAGTTTCTCAGGAAGCTTCTTTCCAGTTTTGAACGGAAGATATTTCCTTTTTCACCATAGCCCTCTATGGGCTTCCGAATATCCCTTTGCCAATTCCACAAGAACAGCCTTAGCGAAAGGCTTCTTGAAGGGAAAGATGTAACTCTGTGAGATGAATTAACAGAACACACAGCAGTTTCTCAGAAAGCTTCTTTCCAGTTTGGAACGGAAGATATTTCCTTTTTCACCATAGTCCTCTATGGGCTTCCAAATATCCCTTTGCCATTCACCAAGAACAGCCTTAGCGAAAGGCTTCTTGAAGGGAAAGATGTAACTCTTTGAGATGAATTAACAGAACACAGAACAGTTTCTCAGAAACCTTCTTTCCACTTTTGAACGGAAGATATTTCCTTTTTCACCATAGCCCTCTATGGGCTTCCAAATATCCCTTTGCCAATTCCACAAGAACAGCCTTAGCGAAAGGCTTCTTGAAGGGAAAGATGTAGCTCTGTGAGATGAATTCACAGAACACAGAGCAGTTTCTCAGAAAGCTTCTTTCCAGTTTTGAATGCATGATATTTCCTTTTTCACCATAGCCCTCTATGGGCTTCCAAATATCCCTTTGCCAATTCCACAAGAACAGCCTTAGCGAAAGGCTTCTTGAAGGGAAAGATGTAACTCTGTGAGATGAATTAACAGAACACAGAGCAGTTTCTCAGAAAGCTTCTTTCCAGTTTTGAACGGAAGATATTTCCTTTTTCACCATAGCCCTCTATGGGCTTCCAAATATCCCTTTGCCAATTCCACAAGAAGAGCCTTAGCGAAAGGCTTCTTGAAGGGAAAGATTTAACTCTGTGAGATGAATTAACAGAACACAGAGCAGATTCTCAGAAAGCTTCTTCCAGTTTTGAACGGAAGATAGTTCCTTTTTCACCATAGCCCTCTATGGACTTCCAAATATCCCTTTGCCAATTCCACAAGAACAGCCTTAGCGAAAGGCTTCTTGAAGGGAAAGATGTAACTCTGTGAGATGAATGAACAGAACACAGAGCAGTTTCTCAGAAAGCTTCTTTCCAGTTTTGAACGGAAGATATTTCCTTTTTCACCATAGCCCTCTATAGGCTTCCAAATATCCCTTTGCCAATTCCACAAGAACAGACTTAGCGAAAGGCTTCTTGAAGGGAAAGATGTAACTCTGTGAGATCAATGAACAGAACACAGAGCAGTTTCTCAGAAAGCTTCTTTCCAGTTTTGAACGGAAGATATTTCCTTTTTCACAATAGCCCTCTATGGGCTTCCAAATATCCCTTTGCCAATTCCACAAGAACAGCCTTAGCGAAAGGCTTCTTGAAGGGAAAGATGTAACTCTGTGAGATGAATTAACAGAACACAGAGCAGTTTCTCAGAAAGCTTCTTTCCAGTTTTGAACGGAAGATATTTCCTTTTTCACCATAACCCTCTATGGGCTTGCAAATATCCCTTTGCCAATTCCACAAGAACAGCCTTAGCGAAAGGCTTCTTGAAGGGAAAGATGTAACTCTGTGAGATGAATTAACAGAACACAGAGCAGTTTCTCAGAAAGCTTCTTTCCGGTTTTGAACGGAAGGTATTTCCTTTTTCACCATAGTCCTCTATGGGCTTCCAAATATCCCTTTGCCAATTCCACAAGAACAGCCTTAGCGAAAGCTTCTTGAAGGGAAATATGTGACTCTGTGAGATGAATTAACAGAACACAGAGCAGTTTCTCAGAAAGCTTCTTTCCAGTTTTGAACGGAAGATATTTCCTTTTTCACCATAGCCCTCTATGGGCTTCCAAATATCCCTTTGCCAATTCCACAAGAACAGCCTTAGCGAAAGGCTTCTTGAAGGGAAAGATGTAACTCTGTGAGATGAATTAACAGAACACAGAGCAGTTTCTCAGAAAGCTTCTTTCCAGTTTTGAACGGAAGATATTTCCTTTTTCACCATAGCCCTCTATGGGCTTCCAAATATCCCTTTGCCAATTCCACAAGAACAGCCTTAGCGAAAGGCTTCTTGAAGGGAAAGATGTAACTCTGTGAGATGAATTAACAGAACACAGAACAGTTTCTCAGAAAGCTTCTTTCCAGTTTTGAACGGAAGATATTTCCTTTTTCACCATAGCCCTCTATGGGCTTCCAAATATCCCTTTGGCAATTCCACAAGAACAGCCTTAGCGAAATGCTTCTTGAAGGGAAAGATGTAACTCTGTGAGATGAATTAACAGAACACAGAGTAGTTTCTCAGAAAGCTTCTTTCCAGTTTTCAACGGAAGATATTTCCTTTTTCACCATAGCCCTCTATGGGCTTCCAAATATCCCTTTGCCAATTCCACAAGAACAGCCTTAGCGAAAGGCTTCTTGAAGGGAAAGATGTAACTCTGTGAGATGAATTAACAGAACACAGAGAAGTTTCTCAGAAAGCTTCTTTCCAGTTTTGAACGGAAGACATTTCCTTTTTCACCATAGCCCTCTATGGGCTTCCAAATATAACTTTGCCAATTCCACAAGAACAGCCTTAGCGAAAGGCTTCTTGAAGGGAAAGATGTAACTCTGTGAGATGAATTAACAGAACACAGAGCAGTATCTCCGAAAGCTTCTTTCCAGTTTTTAACGGAAGATATTTCCTTTTTCACCATAGCCCTCTATGGGCTTCCAAATATCCCTTTGGCAATTCCACAAGAACAGCCTTAGCGAAATGCTTCTTGAAGGGAAAGATGTAACTCTGTGAGATGAATTAACAGAACACAGAGTAGTTTCTCAGAAAGCTTCTTTCCAGTTTTCAACGGAAGATATTTCCTTTTTCACCATAGCCCTCTATGGGCTTCCAAATATCCCTTTGCCAATTCCACAAGAACAGCCTTAGCGAAAGGCTTCCTGAAGGGAAAGATGTAACTCTTTGAGATGAATTAAGAGAACACAGAGCAGTTTCTCAGAAAGCTTCTTTCCAGTTTTGAACGGAAGATATTTCCTTTTTCACCGTAGCCCTCTATGGGCTTCCAAATATCCCTTTGCCAATTCCACAAGAACAGCCTTAGCGAAAGGCTTCTTGAAGGGAAAGATGTAACTCTGTGAGATGAATTAACAGAACACAGAGCAGTTTCTCAGAAAGCTTCTTTCCACTTTTGAACGGAAGATATTTCCTTTTTCACCATAGCCCTCTATGG
The DNA here is from genome assembly GCF_047675955.1 of Chlorocebus sabaeus. NCBI lineage: Eukaryota > Metazoa > Chordata > Mammalia > Primates > Cercopithecidae > Chlorocebus > Chlorocebus sabaeus. The sequence continues at coordinate 157,368 of NW_027327970.1, forward strand.
GCTTCCAAATATCCCTTTGCCAATTCCACAAGAAGAGCCTTAGCGAAAGGCTTCTTGAAGGGAAAGATTTAACTCTGTGAGATGAATTAACAGAACACAGAGCAGATTCTCAGAAAGCTTCTTCCAGTTTTGAACGGAAGATAGTTCCTTTTTCACCATAGCCCTCTATGGACTTCCAAATATCCCTTTGCCAATTCCACAAGAACAGCCTTAGCGAAAGGCTTCTTGAAGGGAAAGATGTAACTCTGTGAGATGAATGAACAGAACACAGAGCAGTTTCTCAGAAAGCTTCTTTCCAGTTTTGAACGGAAGATATTTCCTTTTTCACCATAGCCCTCTATAGGCTTCCAAATATCCCTTTGCCAATTCCACAAGAACAGACTTAGCGAAAGGCTTCTTGAAGGGAAAGATGTAACTCTGTGAGATCAATGAACAGAACACAGAGCAGTTTCTCAGAAAGCTTCTTTCCAGTTTTGAACGGAAGATATTTCCTTTTTCACAATAGCCCTCTATGGGCTTCCAAATATCCCTTTGCCAATTCCACAAGAACAGCCTTAGCGAAAGGCTTCTTGAAGGGAAAGATGTAACTCTGTGAGATGAATTAACAGAACACAGAGCAGTTTCTCAGAAAGCTTCTTTCCAGTTTTGAACGGAAGATATTTCCTTTTTCACCATAACCCTCTATGGGCTTCCAAATATCCCTTTGCCAATTCCACAAGAACAGCCTTAGCGAAAGGCTTCTTGAAGGGAAAGATGTAACTCTGTGAGATGAATTAACAGAACACAGAGCAGTTTCTCAGAAAGCTTCTTTCCGGTTTTGAACGGAAGGTATTTCCTTTTTCACCATAGTCCTCTATGGGCTTCCAAATATCCCTTTGCCAATTCCACAAGAACAGCCTTAGCAAAAGCTTCTTGAAGGGAAATATGTGACTCTGTGAGATGAATTAACAGAACACAGAGCAGTTTCTCAGAAAGCTTCTTTCCAGTTTTGAACGGAAGATATTTCCTTTTTCACCATAGCCCTCTATGGGCTTCCAAATATCCCTTTGCCAATTCCACAAGAACAGCCTTAGCGAAAGGCTTCTTGAAGGGAAAGATGTAACTCTGTGAGATGAATTAACAGAACACAGAGAAGTTTCTCAGAAAGCTTCTTTCCAGTTTTGAACGGAAGATATTTCCTTTTTCACCATAGCCCTCTATGGGCTTCCAAATATCCCTTTGCCAATTCCACAAGAACAGCCTTAGCGAAAGGCTTCTTGAAGGGAAAGATGTAACTCTGTGAGATGAATTAACAGAACACAGAGCAGTATCTCCGAAAGCTTCTTTCCAGTTTTTAACGGAAGATATTTCCTTTTTCACCATAGCCCTCTATGGGCTTCCAAATATCCCTTTGGCAATTCCACAAGAACAGCCTTAGCGAAATGCTTCTTGAAGGGAAAGATGTAACTCTGTGAGATGAATTAACAGAACACAGAGTAGTTTCTCAGAAAGCTTCTTTCCAGTTTTCAACGGAAGATATTTCCTTTTTCACCATAGACCTCTATGGGCTTCCAAATATCCCTTTGCCAATTCCACAAGAACAGCCTTAGCGAAAGGCTTCTTGAAGGGAAAGATGTAACTCTGTGAGATGAATTAACAGAACACAGAGAAGTTTCTCAGAAAGCTTCTTTCCAGTTTTGAACGGAAGATATTTCCTTTTTCACCATAGCCCTCTATGGGCTTCCAAATATAACTTTGCCAATTCCACAAGAACAGCCTTAGCGAAAGGCTTCTTGAAGGGAAAGATGTAACTCTGTGAGATGAATTAACAGAACACAGAGCAGTATCTCCGAAAGCTTCTTTCCAGTTTTTAACGGAAGATATTTCCTTTTTCACCATAGCCCTCTATGGGCTTCCAAATATCCCTTTGGCAATTCCACAAGAACAGCCTTAGCGAAATGCTTCTTGAAGGGAAAGATGTAACTCTGTGAGATGAATTAACAGAACACAGAGTAGTTTCTCAGAAAGCTTCTTTCCAGTTTTCAACGGAAGATATTTCCTTTTTCACCATAGCCCTCTATGGGCTTCCAAATATCCCTTTGCCAATTCCACAAGAACAGCCTTAGCGAAAGGCTTCCTGAAGGGAAAGATGTAACTCTTTGAGATGAATTAAGAGAACACAGAGCAGTTTCTCAGAAAGCTTCTTTCCAGTTTTGAACGGAAGATATTTCCTTTTTCACCGTAGCCCTCTATGGGCTTCCAAATATCCCTTTGCCAATTCCACAAGAACAGCCTTAGCGAAAGGCTTCTTGAAGGGAAAGATGTAACTCTGTGAGATGAATTAACAGAACACAGAGCAGTTTCTCAGAAAGCTTCTTTCCACTTTTGAAAGGAAGATATTTCCTTTTTCACCATAGCCCTCTATGGGCTTCCAAATATCCCTTTGCCAATTCCACAAGAACAGACTTAGCGAAAGGCTTCTTGAAGGGAAAGATGTAACTCTGTGAGATGAATTAACAGAACACAGAACAGTTTCTCAGAAAGCTTCTTTCCAGTTTTGAACGGAAGATATTTCCTTTTTCACCATAGCCCTCTATGGGCTTCCAAATATCCCTTTGCCAATTCCACAAGAACAGCCTTAGCGAAAGGCTTCATGAAGGGAAAGATGTAACTCTGTGAGATGAATTAACAGAACACAGAGCAGTTTCTCAGAAAGCTTCTTTCCAGTTTTGAACGGAAGATATTTCCTTTTTCACCATAGCCCTCTATGGGCTTCCGAATATCCCTTTGCCAATTCCACAAGAACAGCCTTAGCGAAAGACTTCTTGAAGGGAAAGATGTAACTCTGTGAGATGAATTAACAGAACACACAGCAGTTTCTCAGAAAGCTTCTTGCCAGTTTTGAACGGAAGATATTTCCTTTTTCACCATAGTCCTCTATGGGCTTCCAAATATCCCTTTGCCATTCACCAAGAACAGCCTTAGCGAAAGGCTTCTTGAAGGGAAAGATGTAACTCTTTGAGATGAATTAACAGAACACAGAACAGTTTCTCAGAAACCTTCTTTCCACTTTTGAACGGAAGATATTTCCTTTTTCACCATAGCCCTCTATGGGCTTCCAAATATCCCTTTGCCAATTCCACAAGAACAGCCTTAGCGAAAGGCTTCTTGAAGGGAAAGATGTAGCTCTGTGAGATGAATTAACAGAACACAGAGCAGTTTCTCAGAAAGCTTCTTTCCAGTTTTGAACGGAAGATATTTCCTTTTTCACCATAGCCCTCTATGGGCTTCCAAATATCCCTTTGCCAATTCCACAAGAACAGCCTTAGCGAAAGGCTTCTAGAAGGGAAAGATGTAACTCTGTGAGATGAATTAAAAGAACACAGAGCAGTTTCTCAGAAAGCTTCTTTCCAGTTTTGAACGGAAGATATTTACTTTTTCACCATAGCCCTCTATCGGCTTCCAAATATCCCTTTGCCAATTCCACAAGAACAGCCTTAGCGAAATGCTTCTTGAAGGGAAAGATGTAACTCTGTGAGATGAATTAACAGAACACAGAGCAGTGTCTCAGAAAGCATCTTTCCAGTTTTGAACGGAAGATATTTCCTTTTTCACCATAGCCCTCTATGGGCTTCCAAATATCCCTTTGCCAATTCCACAAGAACAGCCTTAGCGAAAGGCTTCTTGAAGGGAAAGATGTAACTCTGTGAGATGAATTAACAGAACACAGAGCAGTTTCTCAGAAAGCTGCCTTCCAGTTTTGAAGGGAAGATATTTCCTTTTTCACCATAGCCCTCTATGGGCTTCCAAATATCCCTTTGCCAATTCCACAAGAACAGCCTTAGCGAAAGGCTTCTTGAAGGGAAAGATGTAACTCTGTGAGATGAATGAACAGAACACAGAGCAGTTTCTCAGAAAGCTTCTTTCCAGTTTTGAACGGAAGATATTTCCTTTTTCACCGTAGCCCTCCAAGGGCTTCCAAATATCCCTTTGCCAATTCCACAAGAACAGCCTTAGCGAAAGGCTTCTTGAAGGGAAAGATGTAACTCTGTGAGATGAATTTACAGAACACAGAGCAGTTTCTCAGAAAGCTTCTTTCCAGTTTTGAACGGAAGATATTTCCTTTTTCACCATAGCAGTGTATGGGCTTCCAAATAACCCATTGCCAATTCCACAAGAACAGCCTTAGCGAAAGGCTTCTTGAAGGGAAAGATGTAACTCTGTGAGATGAATTAACAGAACACAGAGCAGTTTCTGAGAAAGCTTTTTTCCAGTTTTGAACGGAAGATATTTCCTTTTTCAACATAGCCCTCTATGGGCTTCCAAATATCCCTTTGCCAATTCCACAAGAAGGGCCTTAGCAAAAGGCTTCTTGAAGGGAAAGATGTAACACTGTGAGATGAATGAAGAGAACACAGAGCAGTTTCTCATAAAGATTCTTTCCAGTTATCAACGGAAGATATTTCCTTTTTCACCATAGCCCTCTAAGGGCTTCCAAATATCCCTTTGCCAATTCCACAAGAACAGCCTTAGCGAAAGGCTTCTTGAAGGGAAAGATGTAACTCTGTGAGATGAATTAACAGAACACAGAGCAGTTTCTCAGAAAGCTTCTTTCCAGTTTTGAACGGAAGATATTTCCTTTTTCACAATAGCCCTCTATGGGCTTCCAAATATCCCTTTGCCAATTCCACAAGAACAGCCTTAGCGAAAGGCTTCTTGAAGGGAAAGATGTAACTCTGTGAGATGAATTACCAGAACACAGAGCAGTTTCTCAGAAAGCTTCTTTCCAGTTTTGAACGGAAGGTATTTCCTTTTTCACCATAGTCCTCTATGGGCTTCCAAATATCCCTTTGCCAATTCCACAAGAACAGCCTTAGCGAAAGGCTTCTTGAAGGGAAATATGTGACACTGTGAGATGAATGAACAGAACACAGAGCAGTTTCTCAGAAAGCTTCTTTCCAGTTTTGAACGGAAGATATTCCCTTTTTCACCATAGCCCTCTATGGGCTTCCAAATATCCCTTTGCCAATTACCCAAGAACAGCCTTAGCGAAAGGCTTCTTGAAGGGAAAGATGTAACTCTGTGAGATGAATTAACAGAACACAGAGCAGTTTCTCAGAAAGCTTCTTTCCAGTTTTGAACGGAAGCTATTTCCTTTTTCACCATAGCCCTCTATGGGCTTCCAAATATCCCTTTGCCAATTCCACAAGAACAGCCTTAGCGAAAGGCTTCTTGAAGGGAAAGATGTAACTCTGTGAGATGAATTAACAGAACACAGAGCAGTTTCTCAGAAAGCTTCTTTCCAGTTTTGAACGGAAGATATTTCCTTTTTCACCATAGCCCTCTATGGGCTTCCAAATATCCCTTTGCCAATTCCACAAGAACAGCCTTAGCGAAAGGCTTCTTGAAGGGAAAGATGTAACACTGTGAGATGAATGAACAGAACACAGAGCAGTTTCTCATAAAGATTCTTTCCAGTTTTCAACGGAAGATATTTCCTTCTTCACCATAGCCCTCTAAGGGCTTCCAAATATCCCTTTGCCAATTCCACAAGAACAGCCTTAGCGAAAGGCTTCTTGAAGGGAAAGATGTAACTCTGTGAGATGAATTAACAGAACACAGAGCAGTTTCTCAGAAAGCTTCTTTCCAGTTTTGAACGGAAGATATTTCCTTTTTCACCATAGAACTCTATGGGCTTCCAAATATCCCTTTGCCAATTCCACAAGAACAGCCTTAGCGAAAGGCTTCTTGAAGGGAAAGATGTAACTCTGTGAGATGAATTAACAGAACACAGAGCAGTTTCTCAGAAAGCTTCTTTCCAGTTTTGAACGGAAGATATTTCCTTTTTCACCATAGCCCTGTATGGGCTTCCAAATATCCCTTTGCCAATTCCACAAGAACAGCCTTAGCGAAAGGCTTCTTGAAGGGAAAGATGTAACTCTGTGAGATGAATTAACAGAACACAGAACAGATTCTCAGAAAGCTTCTTTCCAGTTTTGAACGGAAGATATTTCCTTTTTCAACATAGCCCTCTATGGGCTTCCAAATATCCCTTTGCCAATTCCACAAGAACAACCTTAGCGAAAGCCTTCTTGAAGGGAAAGATGTAACTCTGTGAGATGAATTAACAGAACACAGAGCAGTTTCTCAGAAAGCTTCTTTCCAGTTTTGAACGGAAGATATTTCCTTTTTCACCATAGCCCTCTATGGGCTTCCAAATATCCCTTTGCCAATTCCACAAGAACAGCCTTAGCGAAAGGCTTCTTGAAGGGAAAGATGTAACTCTGTGAGATGAATTAACAGAACACAGAGAAGTTTCTCAGAAAGCTTCTTTCCAGTTTTGAACGGAAGATATTTCCTTTTTCACCATAGTCCTCTATGGGCTTCCAAATATCCCTTTGCCAATTCCACAAGAACAGCCTTAGCGAAAGGCTTCTTGAAGGGAAAGATGTAACTCTGTGAGATCAATTAACAGAACACAGAGCAGATTCTCAGAAAGCTTCTTTCCAGTTTTGAACGGAAGATATTTCCTTTTTCACCATACCCTCTATGGGCTTCCAAATATCCCTTTGCCAATTCCACAAGAACAGCCTAAGCGAAAGGCTTCTTGAAGGGAAAGATGTAACTCTGTGAGATGAATTAAGAGAACACAGAGCAGTATCTCCGAAAGCTTCTTTCCAGTTTTTAACGGAAGATATTTCCTTTTTCACCATAGCCCTCTATGGGCTTCCAAATATCCCTTTGCCAATTCCACAAGAACAGCCTTAGCGAAAGGCTTCTTGAAGGGAAAGATGTAACTCTGTGAGATGAATTAACAGAACACAGAGCAGTTTCTGAGAAAGCTTTTTTCCAGTTTTGAACGGAAGATATTTCCTTTTTCAACATAGCCCTCTAAGGGCTTCCAAATATCCCTTTGCCAATTCCACAAGAACAGCCTTAGCGAAAGGCTTCTTGAAGGGAAAGATGTAACTCTGTGAGATGAATTAACAGAACACAGAGCAGTTTCTCAGAAAGCTTCTTTCCAGTTTTGAACGGAAGATATTTCCTTTTTCACAATAGCCCTCTATGGGCTTCCAAATATCCCTTTGCCAATTCCACAAGAACAGCCTTAGCGAAAGGCTTCTTGAAGGGAAAGATGTAACTCTGTGAGATGAATTACCAGAACACAGAGCAGTTTCTCAGAAAGCTTCTTTCCAGTTTTGAACGGAAGGTATTTCCTTTTTCACCATAGTCCTCTATGGGCTTCCAAATATCCCTTTGCCAATTCCACAAGAACAGCCTTAGCGAAAGGCTTCTTGAAGGGAAATATGTGACACTGTGAGATGAATTAACAGAACACAGAGCAGTTTCTCAGAAAGCTTCTTTCCAGTTTTGAACGGAAGATATTCCCTTTTTCACCATAGCCCTCTATGGGCTTCCAAATATCCCTTTGCCAATTACCCAAGAACAGCCTTAGCGAAAGGCTTCTTGAAGGGAAAGATGTAACTCTGTGAGATGAATTAACAGAACACAGAGCAGTTTCTCAGAAAGCTTCTTTCCAGTTTTGAACGGAAGCTATTTCCTTTTTCACCATAGCCCTCTATGGGCTTCCAAATATCCCTTTGCCAATTCCACAAGAACAGCCTTAGCGAAAGGCTTCTAGAAGGGAAAGATGTAACTCTGTGAGATGAATTAACAGAACACAGAGCAGTTTCTCAGAAAGCTTCTTTCCAGTTTTGAACGGAAGATATTTCCTTTTTCACCATAGCCCTCTATGGGCTTCCAAATATCCCTTTGCCAATTCCACAAGAACAGCCTTAGCGAAAGGCTTCTTGAAGGGAAAGATGTAACACTGTGAGATGAATGAACAGAACACAGAGCAGTTTCTCATAAAGATTCTTTCCAGTTTTCAACGGAAGATATTTCCTTTTTCACCATAGCCCTCTAAGGGCTTCCAAATATCCCTTTGCCAATTCCACAAGAACAGCCTTAGCGAAAGGCTTCTTGAAGGGAAAGATGTAACTCTGTGAGATGAATTAACAGAACACAGAGCAGTTTCTCAGAAAGCTTCTTTCCAGTTTTGAACGGAAGATATTTCCTTTTTCACCATAGAACTCTATGGGCTTCCAAATATCCCTTTGCCAATTCCACAAGAACAGCCTTAGCGAAAGGCTTCTTGAAGGGAAAGATGTAACTCTGTGAGATGAATTAACAGAACACAGAGCAGTTTCTCAGAAAGCTTCTTTCCAGTTTTGAACGGAAGATATTTCCTTTTTCACCATAGCCCTCTATGGGCTTCCAAATATCCCTTTGCCAATTCCACAAGAACAGCCTTAGCGAAAGGCTTCTTGAAGGGAAAGATGTAACTCTGTGAGATGAATTAACAGAACACAGAACAGTTTCTCAGAAAGCATCTTTCCAGTTTTGAACGGAAGATATTTCCTTTTTCACCATAGCCCTCTATGGGCTTCCAAATATCCCTTTGCCAATTCCACAAGAACAACCTTAGCGAAAGCCTTCTTGAAGGGAAAGATGTAACTCTGTGAGATGAATTAACAGAACACAGAGCAGTTTCTCAGAAAGCTTCTTTCCAGTTTTGAACGGAAGATATTTCCTTTTTCACCATAGCCCTCTATGGGCTTCCAAATATCCCTTTGCCAATTCCACAAGAACAGCCTTAGCGAAAGGCTTCTTGAAGGGAAAGATGTAACTCTGTGAGATGAATTAACAGAACACAGAGAAGTTTCTCAGAAAGCTTCTTTCCAGTTTTGAACGGAAGATATTTCCTTTTTCACCATAGTCCTCTATGGGCTTCCAAATATCCCTTTGCCAATTCCACAAGAACAGCCTTAGCGAAAGGCTTCTTGAAGGGAAAGATGTAACTCTGTGAGATGAATTAACAGAACACAGAGCAGTTTCTCAGAAAGCTTCTTTCCAGTTTTGAACGGAAGGTATTTCCTTTTTCACCATAGTCCTCTATGGGCTTCCAAATATCACTTTGCCAATTCCACAAGAACAGCCTTAGCGAAAGGCTTCTTGAAGGGAAATATGTGACTCTGTGAGATGAATGAACAGTACACAGAGCAGTTTCTCAGAAAGCTTCTTTCCAGTTTTGAACGGAAGATATTTCCATTTTCAGCATAGCCCTCTATGGGCTTCCAAATATCCCTTTGCCAATTACCCAATAACAGCCTTAGCGAAAGGCTTCTTGAAGGGAAAGATGTAACTCTGTGAGATGAATTAACAGAACACAGAGCAGTTTCTCAGAAAGCTTCTTTCCAGTTTTGAACGGAAGCTATTTCCTTTTTCACCATAGCCCTCTATGGGCTTCCAAATATCCCTTTGCCAATTCCACAAGAACAGCCTTAGCGAAAGGCTTCTTGAAGGGAAAGATGTAACTCTGTGAGATGAATGAACAGAACACAGAGCAGTTTCTCATAAAGATTCTTTCCAGTTTTCAACGGAAGATATTTCCTTTTTCACCATAGCCCTCTAAGGGCTTCCAAATATCCCTTTTCCAATTCCACAAGAACAGCCTTAGCGAAAGGCTTCTTGAAGGGAAAGATGTAACTCTGTGAGATGAATTAACAGAACACAGAGCAGTTTCTCAGAAAGCTTCTTTCCAGTTTTGAACGGAAGATATTTCCTTTTTCACCATAGCCCTCTATGGGCTTCCAAATATCCCTTTGCCAATTACCCAAGTACAGCCTTAGCGAAAGGCTTCTTGAAGGGAAAGACGTAACTCTGTGAGATGAATTAACAGAAAACAGAGCAGTTTCTCAGAAAGCTTCTTTCCAGTTTTGAACGGAAGATATTTCCTTTTTCACCATAGCCCTCTATGGGTTTCCAAATATCCCTTTGCCAATTCCACAAGAACAGCCTTAGCGAAAGGCTTCTAGAAGGGAAAGATGTAACTCTGTGAGATGAATTAACAGAACACAGAGCAGTTTCTCAGAAAGCTTCTTTCCAGTTTTGAACAGAAGATATTTCCTTTTTCACCATAGCCCTGTATGGGCTTCCAAATATCCCTTTGCCAATTCCACAAGAACAGCCTTAGCGAAAGGCTTCTTGAAGGGAAAGATGTAACTCTGTTAGATGAATTTACAGAACACAGAGCAGTTTCTCAGAAAGCTTCTTTCCAGTTTTGAACGGAATATATTTCCTTTTTCACCATAGCCCTCAATGGGCTTCCAAATATCCCATTGCCAATTCCACAAGTACAGCCTTAGCGAAAGGCTTCTTGAAGGGAAAGATGTAACTCTGTGAGATGAATTAACAGAACACAGAGCAGTTTCTCAGAAAGCTTCTTTCCAGTTTTCAACGGAAGATATTTCCTTTTTCACCATAGCCCTCTATGGGCTTCCATATATCCCTTTGCCAATTCCACAAGAACAGCCTCAGCGTAAGGCTTCTTGAAGGGAAAGATGTAACTCTGTGAGATGAATTAACAGAACACAGAGCAGTTTCTCAGAAAGCTTCTATCCAGTTTTGAACGGAAGATATTTCCTTTTTCACCATAGCCCTCTATGGGCTTCCAAATATCCCTTTGCCAATTCCACAAGAACAGCCTTTTCGAAAGGCTTCTGGAAGGGAAAGATGTAACTCTGTGAGATGAATTAACAGAACACAGAGCAGTTTCTCAGAAAGCTTCTTTCCACTTTTGAACGGAAGATATTTCCTTTTTCACCATAGCCCTCTATGGGCTTCCAAATATCCCTTTGCCAATTCCACAAGAACAGCCTTTTCGAAAGGCTTCTTGAAGGGAAAGATGTAACTCTGTGAGATGAATTAACAGAACACAGAGCAGTTTCTCAGAAAGCTTCTTTCCAGTTTTGAACGGAAGATATTTCCTTTTTCACCATAGAACTCTATGGGCTTCCAAATATCCCTTTGCCAATTCCACAAGAACAGCCTTAGCGAAAGGCTTCTTGAAGGGAAAGATGTAACTCCGTGAGATGAATTAACAGAACACAGAGCAGTTTCTCAGAAAGCTTCTTTCCAGTTTTGAACGGAAGATATTTCCTTTTTCACCATAGCCCTCTATGGGCTTCCAAATATCCCTTTGCCAATTCCACAAGAACAGCCTTAGCGAAAGGCTTCTTGAAGGGAAAGATGTAACTCTGTGAGATGAATGAACAGAACACAGAGAAGTTTCTCAGAAAGCTTCTTTCCAGTTTTGAACGGAAGATATTTCCTTTTTCACCATAGCCCTCTATGGGCTTCGAAATATCCCTTTGCCAATTCCACAAGAACAGCCTTAGCGAAAGGCTTCTTGAAGTGAAAGATGTAACTCTGTGAGATGAATTAACAGAACACAGAGCAGATTCTCAGAAAGCTTCTTTCCAGTTTTGAACGGAAGATATTTCCTTTTTCACCATAGTCCTCTATGGGCTTCCAAATATCCCTTTGCCATTCCCAAAGAACAGCCTCAGCGAAAGGCTTCTTGAAGGGAAAGATGTAACTCTGTGAGATGAATTAACAGAAGACAGAGCAGATTCTCAGAAAGCTTCTTTCCAGTTTTGAACGGAAGATATTTCCTTTTTCACCATAGCCCTCTATGGGCTTCCAAATATCCCTTTGCCAATTCCACAAGAACAGCCTTAGCGAAATTCTTCTTGAAGGGAAAGATGTAACTCTGTGAGATGAATTAACAGAACACAGAGTAGTTTCTCAGAAAGCTTCTTTCCAGTTTTCAACGGAAGATATTTCCTTTTTCAACATAACCCTCTATGGGCTTCCAAATATCCCTTTGCCAATTCCACAAGAACAGCCTTCGCGAAAGGCTTCCTGAAGGGAAAGATGTAACTCTTTGAGATGAATTAGGAGAACACAGAGCAGTTTCTCAGAAAGCTTCTTTCCAGTTTTGAACGGAAGATATTTCCTTTTTCACCATAGCCCTCTATGGGCTTCCAAATATCCCTTTGCCAATTCCACAAGAACAGCCTTAGCGAAAGGCTTCTTGAAGGGAAAGATGTAACTCTGTGAGATGAATTAACAGAACACAGAGCAGTTTCTCAGAAAGCTTCTTTCCACTTTTGAAAGGAAGATATTTCCTTTTTCACCATAGCCCTCTATGGGCTTCCAAATATCCCTTTGCCAATTCCACAAGAACAGCCTTAGCGAAAGGCTTCTTGAAGGGAAAGATGTAACTCTGTGAGATGAATTAACAGAACACAGAGCAGTTTCTCAGAAAGCTTCTTTCCAGTTTTGAACGGAAGATATTTCCTTTTTCACCATAGCCCTCTATGGGCTTCCAAATATCCCTTTGCCAATTCCACAAGAACAGCCTTAGCGAAAGGCTTCTTGAAGGGAAAGATGTAACTCTGTGAGATGAATTAACAGAACACAGAACAGTTTCTCAGACAGCTTCTTTCCAGTTTTGAACGGAAGATATTTCCTTTTTCACCATAGCCCTCTATGGGCTTCCAAATATCCCTTTGCCAATTCCACAAGAACAGCCTTAGCGAAAGGCTTCTTGAAGGGAAAGATGTAACTCTGTGGGATGAATTAACAGAACACAGAGCAGTTCTCAGAAAGCTTCTCTCCAGTTTTGAACGGAAGATATTTCCTTTTTCACCATAGCCCTCTATGGGCTTCCAAATATCCCTTTGCCAATTCCACAAGAACAGCCTTAGCGAAAGGCTTCTTGAAGGGAAAGATGTAACTCTGTGAGATGAATTAACAGAACACAGAGCAGTTTCTCAGAAAGCTTCTCTCCAGGTTTGAACGGAAGATATTTCCTTTTTCACCTTAGCCCTCTATGTTCTTCCAAATGTCCCTCTGCCAATTCCACAAGAACAGCCTTAGCGAAAGGCTTCTTGTAGGGAAAGATGTAACTCTGTGAGATGAATTAACAGAACACAGAGCAGTTTCTCAGAAAGCTTCTTTCCAGTTTTGAACAGAAGATATTTCCTTTTTCACCATAGCCCTCTATGGGCTTCCAAATATCCCTTTGCCAATTCCACAAGAACAGCCTCAGCGTAAGGCTTCTTGAAGGGAAAGATGTAACTCTGTGAGATGAATTAACAGAACACAGAGCAGTTTCTCAGAAAGCTTCTTTCCAGTTTTGAACGGAAGATATTTCCTTTTTCACCATAGCCCTCTATGGGCTTCCACATATCCATTTGCCAATTCCACAAGAACAGCCTCAGCGTAAGGCTTCTTGAAGGGAAAGATGTAACTCTGTGAGATGAATTAACAGAACACAGAGCAGTTTCTCAGAAAGCTTCTTTCCAGTTTTGAACGGAAGATATTTCCTTTTTCACCATAGCCCTCTATGGGCTTCCAAATATCCCTTTGCCAATTCCACAAGAACAGCCTTAGCGAAAGGCTTCTTGAAGGGAAAGATGTAACTCTGTGAGATGAATTAAGAGAACACAGAACAGTTTCTCAGAAAGCATCTTTCCAGTTTTGAACGGAAGATATTTCCTTTTTCACCATAGCCCTCTATGGGCTTCCAAATATCCCTTTGCCAATTCCACAAGAACAACCTTAGCGAAAGCCTTCTTGAAGGGAAAGATGTAACTCTGTGAGATGAATTAACAGAACACAGAGCAGTTTCTCAGAAAGCTTCTTTCCAGTTTTGAACGGAAGATATTTCCTTTTTCACCATAGCCCTCTATGGGCTTCCAAATATCCCTTTGCCAATTCCACAAGAACAGCCTTAGCGAAAGGCTTCTTGAAGGGAAAGATGTAACTCTGTGAGATGAATTAACAGAACACAGAGAAGTTTCTCAGAAAGCTTCTTTCCAGTTTTGAACGGAAGATATTTCCTTTTTCACCATAGTCCTCTATGGGCTTCCAAATATCCCTTTGCCAATTCCACAAGAACAGCCTTAGCGAAAGGCTTCTTGAAGGGAAAGATGTAACTCTGTGAGATGAATTAACAGAACACAGAGCAGTTTCTCAGAAAGCTTCTTTCCAGTTTTGAACGGAAGGTATTTCCTTTTTCACCATAGTCCTCTATGGGCTTCCAAATATCACTTTGCCAATTCCACAAGAACAGCCTTAGCGAAAGGCTTCTTGAAGGGAAATATGTGACTCTGTGAGATGAATGAACAGTACACAGAGCAGTTTCTCAGAAAGCTTCTTTCCAGTTTTGAACGGAAGATATTTCCATTTTCAGCATAGCCCTCTATGGGCTTCCAAATATCCCTTTGCCAATTACCCAATAACAGCCTTAGCGAAAGGCTTCTTGAAGGGAAAGATGTAACTCTGTGAGATGAATTAACAGAACACAGAGCAGTTTCTCAGAAAGCTTCTTTCCAGTTTTGAACGGAAGCTATTTCCTTTTTCACCATAGCCCTCTATGGGCTTCCAAATATCCCTTTGCCAATTCCACAAGAACAGCCTTAGCGAAAGGCTTCTTGAAGGGAAAGATGTAACTCTGTGAGATGAATGAACAGAACACAGAGCAGTTTCTCATAAAGATTCTTTCCAGTTTTCAACGGAAGATATTTCCTTTTTCACCATAGCCCTCTAAGGGCTTCCAAATATCCCTTTTCCAATTCCACAAGAACAGCCTTAGCGAAAGGCTTCTTGAAGGGAAAGATGTAACTCTGTGAGATGAATTAACAGAACACAGAGCAGTTTCTCAGAAAGCTTCTTTCCAGTTTTGAACGGAAGATATTTCCTTTTTCACCATAGCCCTCTATGGGCTTCCAAATATCCCTTTGCCAATTACCCAAGTACAGCCTTAGCGAAAGGCTTCTTGAAGGGAAAGACGTAACTCTGTGAGATGAATTAACAGAAAACAGAGCAGTTTCTCAGAAAGCTTCTTTCCAGTTTTGAACGGAAGATATTTCCTTTTTCACCATAGCCCTCTATGGGTTTCCAAATATCCCTTTGCCAATTCCACAAGAACAGCCTTAGCGAAAGGCTTCTAGAAGGGAAAGATGTAACTCTGTGAGATGAATTAACAGAACACAGAGCAGTTTCTCAGAAAGCTTCTTTCCAGTTTTGAACAGAAGATATTTCCTTTTTCACCATAGCCCTGTATGGGCTTCCAAATATCCCTTTGCCAATTCCACAAGAACAGCCTTAGCGAAAGGCTTCTTGAAGGGAAAGATGTAACTCTGTTAGATGAATTTACAGAACACAGAGCAGTTTCTCAGAAAGCTTCTTTCCAGTTTTGAACGGAATATATTTCCTTTTTCACCATAGCCCTCAATGGGCTTCCAAATATCCCATTGCCAATTCCACAAGTACAGCCTTAGCGAAAGGCTTCTTGAAGGGAAAGATGTAACTCTGTGAGATGAATTAACAGAACACAGAGCAGTTTCTCAGAAAGCTTCTTTCCAGTTTTCAACGGAAGATATTTCCTTTTTCACCATAGCCCTCTATGGGCTTCCATATATCCCTTTGCCAATTCCACAAGAACAGCCTCAGCGTAAGGCTTCTTGAAGGGAAAGATGTAACTCTGTGAGATGAATTAACAGAACACAGAGCAGTTTCTCAGAAAGCTTCTATCCAGTTTTGAACGGAAGATATTTCCTTTTTCACCATAGCCCTCTATGGGCTTCCAAATATCCCTTTGCCAATTCCACAAGAACAGCCTTTTCGAAAGGCTTCTGGAAGGGAAAGATGTAACTCTGTGAGATGAATTAACAGAACACAGAGCAGTTTCTCAGAAAGCTTCTTTCCACTTTTGAACGGAAGATATTTCCTTTTTCACCATAGCCCTCTATGGGCTTCCAAATATCCCTTTGCCAATTCCACAAGAACAGCCTTTTCGAAAGGCTTCTTGAAGGGAAAGATGTAACTCTGTGAGATGAATTAACAGAACACAGAGCAGTTTCTCAGAAAGCTTCTTTCCAGTTTTGAACGGAAGATATTTCCTTTTTCACCATAGAACTCTATGGGCTTCCAAATATCCCTTTGCCAATTCCACAAGAACAGCCTTAGCGAAAGGCTTCTTGAAGGGAAAGATGTAACTCCGTGAGATGAATTAACAGAACACAGAGCAGTTTCTCAGAAAGCTTCTTTCCAGTTTTGAACGGAAGATATTTCCTTTTTCACCATAGCCCTCTATGGGCTTCCAAATATCCCTTTGCCAATTCCACAAGAACAGCCTTAGCGAAAGGCTTCTTGAAGGGAAAGATGTAACTCTGTGAGATGAATGAACAGAACACAGAGAAGTTTCTCAGAAAGCTTCTTTCCAGTTTTGAACGGAAGATATTTCCTTTTTCACCATAGCCCTCTATGGGCTTCGAAATATCCCTTTGCCAATTCCACAAGAACAGCCTTAGCGAAAGGCTTCTTGAAGTGAAAGATGTAACTCTGTGAGATGAATTAACAGAACACAGAGCAGATTCTCAGAAAGCTTCTTTCCAGTTTTGAACGGAAGATATTTCCTTTTTCACCATAGTCCTCTATGGGCTTCCAAATATCCCTTTGCCATTCCCAAAGAACAGCCTCAGCGAAAGGCTTCTTGAAGGGAAAGATGTAACTCTGTGAGATGAATTAACAGAAGACAGAGCAGATTCTCAGAAAGCTTCTTTCCAGTTTTGAACGGAAGATATTTCCTTTTTCACCATAGCCCTCTATGGGCTTCCAAATATCCCTTTGCCAATTCCACAAGAACAGCCTTAGCGAAATTCTTCTTGAAGGGAAAGATGTAACTCTGTGAGATGAATTAACAGAACACAGAGTAGTTTCTCAGAAAGCTTCTTTCCAGTTTTCAACGGCAGATATTTCCTTTTTCAACATAACCCTCTATGGGCTTCCAAATATCCCTTTGCCAATTCCACAAGAACAGCCTTCGCGAAAGGCTTCCTGAAGGGAAAGATGTAACTCTTTGAGATGAATTAGGAGAACACAGAGCAGTTTCTCAGAAAGCTTCTTTCCAGTTTTGAACGGAAGATATTTCCTTTTTCACCATAGCCCTCTATGGGCTTCCAAATATCCCTTTGCCAATTCCACAAGAACAGCCTTAGCGAAAGGCTTCTTGAAGGGAAAGATGTAACTCTGTGAGATGAATTAACAGAACACAGAGCAGTTTCTCAGAAAGCTTCTTTCCACTTTTGAAAGGAAGATATTTCCTTTTTCACCATAGCCCTCTATGGGCTTCCAAATATCCCTTTGCCAATTCCACAAGAACAGCCTTAGCGAAAGGCTTCTTGAAGGGAAAGATGTAACTCTGTGAGATGAATTAACAGAACACAGAGCAGTTTCTCAGAAAGCTTCTTTCCAGTTTTGAACGGAAGATATTTCCTTTTTCACCATAGCCCTCTATGGGCTTCCAAATATCCCTTTGCCAATTCCACAAGAACAGCCTTTTCGAAGGGCTTCTTGAAGGGAAAGATGTAACTCTGTGAGATGAATTAACAGAACACAGAGCAGTTTCTCAGAAAGCTTCTTTCCAGTTTTGAACGGAAGATATTTCCGTTTTCACCATCGCCCTCTATGGGCTTCCAAATATCCCTTTGCCAATTCCACAAGAACAGCCTTAGCGAAAGGCTTCTTGAAGGGAAAGATGTAACTCTGTGAGATGAATTAACAGAACACAGAGCAGTTTCTCAGAAAGCTTCTTTCCAGTTTTGAACGGAAGATATTTCCTTTTTCACCATAGAACTCTATGGGCTTCCAAATATCCCTTTGCCAATTCCACAAGAACAGCCTTAGCGAAAGGCTTCTTGAAGGGAAAGATGTAACTCTGTGAGATGAATTAACAGAACACAGAGCAGTTTCTCAGAAAGCTTCTTTCCAGTTTTGAACGGAAGATATTTCCTTTTTCACCATAGCCCTCTATGGGCTTCCAAATATCCCTTTGCCAATTCCACAAGAACAGCCTTAGCGAAAGGCTTCTTGAAGGGAAAGATGTAACTCTGTGAGATGAATTAACAGAACACAGAACAGTTTCTCAGAAAGCTTCTTTCCAGTTTTGAACGGAAGATATTTCCTTTTTCACCATAGCCCTCTATGGGCTTCCAAATATCCCTTTGCCAATTCCATAAGAACAGCCTTAGCGAAAGGCTTCTTGAAGGGAAAGATGTAACTCTGTGAGATGAATGAACAGAACACAGAGAAGTTTCTCAGAAAGCTTCTTTCCAGTTTTGAACGGAAGATATTTCCTTTTTCACCATAGCCCTCTATGGGCTTCCAAATATCCCTTTGCCAATTCCACAAAAACAGCCTTAGCGAAAGGCTTCTTGAAGGGAAAGATGTAACTCTGTGAGATGAATTAGCAGAACACAGAGCAGATTCTCAGAAAGCTTCTTTCCAGTTTTGAACGGAAGATATTTCCTTTTTCACCATAGCCCTCTATGGGCTTCCAAATATCCCTTTGCCAATTCCACAAGAACAGCCTTAGCGAAAGGCTTCTTGAATGGAAAGATGTAACTCTGTGAGATGAATTAACAGAACACAGAGCAGTTTCTCAGAAAGCTTCTTTCCACTTTTGAAAGGAAGATATTTCCTTTTTCACCATAGCCCTCTATGGGCTTCCAAATATCCCTTTGCCAATTCCACAAGAACAGCCTTAGCGAAAGGCTTCTTGAAGGGAAAGATGTAACTCTGTGAGATGAATTAACAGAACACAGAGCAGTTTCTCAGAAAGCTTCTTTCCAGTTTTGAACGGAAGATATTTCCTTTTTCACCATAGTCCTCTATGGGCTTCCAAATATCCCTTTGCCAATTCCACAAGAACAGCCTTAGCGAAAGGCTTCTTGAAGGGAAAGATGTAACTCTGTGTGATGAATTAACAGAACACAGAGAAGTTTCTCAGAAAGCTTCTTTCCAGTTTTGAACGGAAGATATTTCCTTTTTCACCATAGCCCTCTATGGGCTTCCAAATATCCCTTTGCCAATTCCACAAGAACAGCCTTAGCGAAAGGCTTCTTGAAGGGAAAGATGTAACTCTGTGGGATGAATTAACAGAACACAGAGCAGTTCTCAGAAAGCTTCTCTCCAGTTTTGAACGGAAGATATTTCCTTTTTCACCATAGCCCTCTATGGGCTTCCAAATATCCCTTTGCCAATTCCACAAGAACAGCCTTTGCGAAAGGCTTCTTGAAGGGAAAGATGTAACTCTGTGAGATGAATTAATAGAACACAGAGCAGTTTCTCAGAAAGCTTCTCTCCAGGTTTGAACGGAAGATATTTCCTTTTTCACCTTAGCCCTCTATGTTCTTCCAAATGTCCCTCTGCCAATTCCACAAGAACAGCCTTAGCGAAAGGCTTCTTGAAGGGAAAGATGTAACTCTGTGAGATGAATTAACAGAACACAGAGCAGTTTCTCAGAAAGATTCTTTCCAGTTTTGAACCGAAGATATTTCCTTTTTCACCATAGCCCTCTATGGGCTTCCAAATATCCCTTTGCCAATTACCCAAGAACAGCCTTAGCGAAAGGCTTCTTGAAGGGAAAGACGTAACTCTGTGAGATGAATTAACAGAAAACAGAGCAGTTTCTCAGAAAGCTTCTTTCCAGTTTTGAACGGAAGATATTTCCTTTTTCACCATAGCCCTCTATGGGTTTCCAAATATCCCTTTGCCAATTCCACAAGAACAGCCTTAGCGAAAGGCTTCTAGAAGGGAAAGATGTAACTCTGTGAGATGAATTAACAGAACACAGAGCAGTTTCTCAGAAAGCTTCTTTCCAGTTTTGAACGGAAGATATTTCCTTTTTCACCATAGCCCTGTATGGGCTTCCAAATATCCCTTTGCCAATTCCACAAGAACAGCCTTAGCGAAAGGCTTCTTGAAGGGAAAGATGTAACTCTGTTAGATGAATTTACAGAACACAGAGCAGTTTCTCAGAAAGCTTCTTTCCAGTTTTGAACGGAATATATTTCCTTTTTCACCATAGCCCTCAATGGGCTTCCAAATATCCCATTGCCAATTCCACAAGTACAGCCTTAGCGAAAGGCTTCTTGAAGGGAAAGATGTAACTCTGTGAGATGAATTAACAGAACACAGAGCAGTTTCTCAGAAAGCTTCTTTCCAGTTTTCAACGGAAGATATTTCCTTTTTCACCATAGCCCTCTATGGGCTTCCATATATCCCTTTGCCAATTCCACAAGAACAGCCTCAGCGTAAGGCTTCTTGAAGGGAAAGATGTAACTCTGTGAGATGAATTAACAGAACACAGAGCAGTTTCTCAGAAAGCTTCTATCCAGTTTTGAACGGAAGATATTTCCTTTTTCACCATAGCCCTCTATGGGCTTCCAAATATCCCTTTGCCAATTCCACAAGAACAGCCTTTTCGAAAGGCTTCTGGAAGGGAAAGATGTAACTCTGTGAGATGAATTAACAGAACACAGAGCAGTTTCTCAGAAAGCTTCTTTCCACTTTTGAACGGAAGATATTTCCTTTTTCACCATAGCCCTCTATGGGCTTCCAAATATCCCTTTGCCAATTCCACAAGAACAGCCTTTTCGAAAGGCTTCTTGAAGGGAAAGATGTAACTCTGTGAGATGAATTAACAGAACACAGAGCAGTTTCTCAGAAAGCTTCTTTCCAGTTTTGAACGGAAGATATTTCCTTTTTCACCATAGAACTCTATGGGCTTCCAAATATCCCTTTGCCAATTCCACAAGAACAGCCTTAGCGAAAGGCTTCTTGAAGGGAAAGATGTAACTCTGTGAGATGAATTAACAGAACACAGAGCAGTTTCTCAGAAAGCTTCTTTCCAGTTTTGAACGGAAGATATTTCCTTTTTCACCATAGCCCTCTATGGGCTTCCAAATATCCCTTTGCCAATTCCACAAGAACAGCCTTAGCGAAAGGCTTCTTGAAGGGAAAGATGTAACTCTGTGAGATGAATGAACAGAACACAGAGAAGTTTCTCAGAAAGCTTCTTTCTAGTTTTGAACGGAAGATATTTCCTTTTTCACCATAGCCCTCTATGGGCTTCCAAATATCCCTTTGCCAATTCCACAAGAACAGCCTTAGCGAAAGGCTTCTTGAAGTGAAAGATGTAACTCTGTGAGATGAATTAACAGAACACAGAGCAGATTCTCAGAAAGCTTCTTTCCAGTTTTGAACGGAAGATATTTCCTTTTTCACCATAGTCCTCTATGGGCTTCCAAATATCCCTTTGCCATTCCCAAAGAACAGCCTCAGCGAAAGGCTTCTTGAAGGGAAAGATGTAACTCTGTGAGATGAATTAAGAGAACACAGAGCAGATTCTCAGAAAGCTTCTTTCCAGTTTTGAACGGAAGATATTTCCTTTTTCACCATAGCCCTCTATGGGCTTCCAAATATCCCTTTGCCAATTCCACAAGAACAGCCTTAGCGAAATTCTTCTTGAAGGGAAAGATGTAACATAGTGAGATGAATTAACAGAACACAGAGTAGTTTCTCAGAAAGCTTCTTTCCAGTTTTCAACGGAAGATATTTCCTTTTTCAACATAGCCCTCTATGGGCTTCCAAATATCCCTTTGCCAATTCCACAAGAACAGCCTTCGCGAAAGGCTTCCTGAAGGGAAAGATGTAACTCTTTGAGATGAATTAGGAGAACACAGAGCAGTTTCTCAGAAAGCTTCTTTCCAGTTTTGAACGGAAGATATTTCCTTTTTCACCATAGCCCTCTATGGGCTTCCAAATATCCCTTTGCCAATTCCACAAGAACAGCCTTAGCGAAAGGCTTCTTGAAGGGAAAGATGTAACTCTGTGAGATGAATTAACAGAACACAGAGCAGTTTCTCAGAAAGCTTCTTTCCACTTTTGAAAGGAAGATATTTCCTTTTTCACCATAGCCCTCTATGGGCTTCCAAATATCCCTTTGCCAATTCCACAAGAACAGCCTTAGCGAAAGGCTTCTTGAAGGGAAAGATGTAACTCTGTGAGATGAATTAACAGAACACAGAGCAGTTTCTCAGAAAGCTTCTTTCCAGTTTTGAACGGAAGATATTTCCTTTTTCACCATAGCCCTCTATGGGCTTCCAAATATCCCTTTGCCAATTCCACAAGAACAGCCTTAGCGAAAGGCTTCTTGAAGGGAAAGATGTAACTCTGTGAGATGAATTAACAGAACACAGAGCAGTTTCTCAGAAAGCTTCTTTCCAGTTTTGAACGGAAGATATTTCCTTTTTCACCATAGCCCTCTTTGGGCTTCCAAATATCCCTTTGCCAATTCCACAAGAACAGCCTTAGCGAAAGGCTTCTTGAAGGGAAAGATGTAACTCTGTGGGATGAATTAACAGAACACAGAGCAGTTCTCAGAAAGCTTCTCTCCAGTTTTGAACGGAAGATATTTCCTTTTTCACCATAACCCTCTATGGGCTTCCAAATATCCCTTTGCCAATTCCACAAGAACAGCCTTAGCGAAAGGCTTCTTGAAGGGAAAGATGTAACTCTGTGAGATGAATTAACAGAACACAGAGCAGTTTCTCAGAAAGCTTCTCTCCAGGTTTGAACGGAAGATATTTCCTTTTTCACCTTAGCCCTCTATGTTCCTCCAAATGTCCCTCTGCCAATTCCACAAGAACAGCCTTAGCGAAAGGCTTCTTGAAGGGAAAGATGTAACTCTGTGAGATGAATTAACAGAACACAGAGCAGTTTCTCAGAAAACTTCTTTCCAGTTTTGAACGGAAGATATTTCCTTTTTCACCATAGCCCTCTATGGGCTTCCAAATATCCCTTTGCCAATTCCACAAGAACAGCCTCAGCGTAAGGCTTCTTAAAGGGAAAGATGTAACTCTGTGAGATGAATTAACAGAACACAGAGCAGTTTCTCAGAAAGCTTCTTTCCAGTTTTGAACGGAAGATATTTCCTTTTTCACCATAGCTCTCTATGGGCTTCCACATATCCCTTTGCCAATTCCACAAGAACAGCCTCAGCGTAAGGCTTCTTGAAGGGAAAGATGTAACTCTGTGAGATGAATTAACAGAACACAGAGCAGTTTCTCAGAAAGCTTCTATCCAGTTTTAAACGGAAGATATTTCCTTTTTCACCATAGCCCTCTATGGGCTTCCAAATATCCCTTTGCCAATTCCACAAGAACAGCCTTTTCGAAAGGCTTCTGGAAGGGAAAGATGTAACTCTGTGAGATGAATTAACAGAACACAGAGCAGTTTCTCAGAAAGCTTCTTTCCAGTTTTGAACTGAAGATATTTCCTTTTTCACCATAGCCCTCTATGGGCTTCCAAATATCCCTTTGCCAATTCCACAAGAACAGCCTTAGGGAAGGCTTCTTGAAGGGAAAGATGTAACTCTGTGAGATGAATTAACAGAACACAGAGCAGTTTCTCAGAAAGCTTCTTTCCAGTTTTGAACGGAAGATATTTCCTTTTTCACCATAGAACTCTATGGGCTTCCAAATATCCCTTTGCCAATTCCACAAGAACAGCCTTAGCGAAAGGCTTCTTGAAGGGAAAGATGTAACTCTGTGAGATGAATTAACAGAACACAGAGCAGTTTCTCAGAAAGCTTCTTTCCAGTTTTGAACGGAAGATATTTCCTTTTTCACCATAGCCCTCTATGGGCTTCCAAATATCCCTTTGCCAATTCCACAAGAACAGCCTTAGCGAAAGGCTTCTTGAAGGGAAAGATGTAACTCTGTGAGATGAATTAACAGAACACAGAACAGTTTCTCAGAAAGCTTCTTTCCAGTTTTGAACGGAAGATATTTCCTTTTTCACCATAGCCCTCTATGGGCTTCCAAATATCCCTTTGCCAATTCCACAAGAACAGCCTTAGCGAAAGGCTTCTTGAAGGGAAAGATGTAACTCTGTGAGATGAATGAACAGAACACAGAGAAGTTTCTCAGAAAGCTTCTTTCCAGTTTTGAACGGAAGATATTTCCTTTTTCACCATAGCCCTCTATGGGCTTCCAAATATCCCTTTGCCAATTCCACAAGAACAGCCTTAGCGAAAGGCTTCTTGAAGGGAAAGATGTAACTCTGTGAGATGAATTAACAGAACACAGAGCAGATTCTCAGAAAGCTTCTTTCCAGTTTTGAACGGAAGATATTTCCTTTTTCACCATAGCCCTCTATGGGCTTCCAAATATCCCTTTGCCAATTCCACAAGAACAGCCTTAGCGAAAGGCTTCTTGAATGGAAAGATGTAACTCTGTGAGATGAATTAACAGAACACAGAGCAGTTTCTCAGAAAGCTTCTTTCCACTTTTGAAAGGAAGATATTTCCTTTTTCACCATAGCCCTCTATGGGCTTCCAAATATCCCTTTGCCAATTCCACAAGAACAGCCTTAGCGAAAGGCTTCTTGAAGGGAAAGATGTAACTCTGTGAGATGAATTAACAGAACACAGAGCAGTTTCTCAGAAAGCTTCTTTCCAGTTTTGAACGGAAGATATTTCCTTTTTCACCATAGCCCTCTATGGGCTTCCAAATATCCCTTTGCCAATTCCACAAGAACAGCCTTAGCGAAAGGCTTCTTGAAGGGAAAGATGTAACTCTGTGAGATGAATTAACAGAACACAGAACAGTTTCTCAGAAAGCTTCTTTCCAGTTTTGAACGGAAGATATTTCCTTTTTCACCATAGCCCTCTAAGGGCTTCCAAATATCCCTTTGCCAATTCCACAAGAACAGCCTCAGCGTAAGGCTTCTTGAAGGGAAAGATGTAACTCTGTGAGATGAATTAACAGAACACAGAGCAGTTTCTCAGAAAGCTTCTTTCCAGTTTTGAACGGAAGATATTTCCTTTTTCACCATAGCCCTCTATGGGCTTCCACATATCCCTTTGCCAATTCCACAAGAACAGCCTCAGCGTAAGGCTTCTTGAAGGGAAAGATGTAACTCTGTGAGATGAATTAACAGAACACAGAGCAGTTTCTCAGAAAGCTTCTATCCAGTTTTGAACGGAAGATATTTCCTTTTTCACCATAGCCCTCTATGGGCTTCCAAATATCCCTTTGCCATTCACCAAGAACAGCCTTAGCGAAAGGCTTCTTGAAGGGAAAGATGTAACTCTTTGAGATGAATTAACAGAACACAGAACAGTTTCTCAGAAACCTTCTTTCCACTTTTGAACGGAAGATATTTCCTTTTTCACCATAGCCCTCTATGGGCTTCCAAATATCCCTTTGCCAATTCCACAAGAACAGCCTTAGCGAAAGGCTTCTTGAAGGGAAAGATGTAGCTCTGTGAGATGAATTAACAGAACACAGAGCAGTTTCTCAGAAAGCTTCTTTCCAGTTTTGAACGGAAGATATTTCCTTTTTCACCATAGCCCTCTATGGGCTTCCAAATATCCCTTTGCCAATTCCACAAGAACAGCCTTAGCGAAAGGCTTCTTGAAGGGAAAGATGTAACTATGTGAGATGAATTAACAGAATACAGAGCAGTTTCTCAGAAAGCTTCTTTCCAGTTTTGAACGGAAGATATTTCCTTTTTCACCATAGCCCTCTATGGGCTTCCAAATATCCCTTTGCCAATTCCACAAGAACAGCCTTAGCGAAAGGCTTCTTGAAGGGAAAGATTTAACTCTGTGAGATGAATTAACAGAACACAGAGCAGATTCTCAGAAAGCTTCTTCCAGTTTTGAACGGAAGATAGTTCCTTTTTCACCATAGCCCTCTATGGACTTCCAAATATCCCTTTGCCAATTCCACAAGAACAGCCTTAGCGAAAGGCTTCTTGAAGGGAAAGATGTAACTCTGTGAGATGAATGAACAGAACACAGAGCAGTTTCTCAGAAAGCTTCTTTCCACTTTTGAACGGAAGATATTTCCTTTTTCACCATAGCCCTCTATGGGCTTCCAAATATCCCTTTGCCAATTCCACAAGAACAGACTTAGTGAAAGGCTTCTTGAAGGGAAAGATGTAACTCTGTGAGATGAATTAACAGAACACAGAGCAGTTTCTCAGAAAGCTTCTTTCCAGTTTTGAACGGAAGATATTTCCTTTTTCACCATAGCCCTCTATGGGCTTCCAAATATCCCTTTGCCAATTACCCAAGAACAGCCTTAGCGAAAGGCTTCTTGAAGGGAAAGACGTAACTCTGTGAGATGAATTAACAGAACACAGAGCAGTTTCTCAGAAAGCTTCTTTCCAGTTTTGAACGGAAGATATTTCCTTTTTCACCATAACCCTCTATGGGCTTCCAAATATCCCTTTGCCAATTACACAAGAACAGCCATAGCGAAAGGCTTCTTGAAGGGAAAGATGTAACTCTGTGAGATGAATTAACAGAACACAGAGCAGTTTCTCAGAAAGCTTCTTTCCAGTTTTGAACGGAAGGTATTTCCTTTTTCACCATAGTCCTGTATGGGCTTCCAAATATCCCTTTGCCAATTCCACAAGAACAGCCTTAGCGAAAGCTTCTTGAAGGGAAATATGTGACTCTGTGAGATGAATGAACAGAACACAGAGCAGTTTCTCAGAAAGCTTCTTTCCAGTTTTGAACGGAAGGTATTTCCTTTTTCACCATAGCCCTCTATGGGCTTCCAAATATCCCTTTGCCAATTCCACAAGAACAGCCTTAGCGAAAGGCTTCTAGAAGGGAAAGATGTAACTCTGTGAGATGAATTAAAAGAACACAGAGCAGTTTCTCAGAAAGCTTCTTTCCAGTTTTGAACGGAAGATATTTCCTTTTTCACCATAGCCCTCTATCGGCTTCCAAATATCCCTTTGCCAATTCCACAAGAACAGCCTTAGCGAAATGCTTCTTGAAGGGAAAGATGTAACTCTGTGAGATGAATTAACAGAACACAGAGCAGTGTCTCAGAAAGCATCTTTCCAGTTTTGAACGGAAGATATTTCCTTTTTCAAAATAGCCCTCTATGGGCTTCCAAATATCCCTTTGCCAATTCCACAAGAACAGCCTTAGCGAAAGTCTTCTTGAAGGGAAAGATGTAACTCTGTGAGATGAATTAACAGAACACAGAGCAGTTTCTCAGAAAGCTTCCTTGCAGTTTTGAAGGGAAGATATTTCCTTTTTCACCATAGCCCTCTATGGGCTTCCAAATATCCCTTTGCCAATTCCACAAGAACAGCCTTAGCGAAAGGCTTCTTGAAGGGAAAGATGTAACTCTGTGAGATGAATGAGCAGAACACAGAGCAGTTTCTCAGAAAGCTTCTTTCCAGTTTTGAACGGAAGATATTTCCTTTTTCACCGTAGCCCTCCAAGGGCTTCCAAATATCCCTTTGCCAATTCCACAAGAACAGCCTTAGCGAAAGGCTTCTTGAAGGGAAAGATGTAACTCTGTGAGATGAATTTACAGAACACAGAGCAGTTTCTCAGAAAGCTTCTTTCCAGTTTTGAACGGAAGATATTTCCTTTTTCACCATAGCCCTCTATGGGCTTCCAAATATCCCATTGCCAATTCCACAAGAACAGCCTTAGGGAAAGGCTTCTTGAAGGGAAAGATGTAACTCTGTGAGATGAATTAACAGAACACAGAGCAGTTTCTCAGAAAGCTTTTTTCCAGTTTTGAACGGAAGATATTTCCTTTTTCACCATAGCCCTCTATGGGCTTCCAAATATCCCTTTGCCAATTCCACAAGAACAGCCTTAGCGAAAGGCTTCTTGAAGGGAAAGATGTAACACTGTGAGATGAATGAACAGAACACAGAGCAGTTTCTCATAAAGATTCTTTCCAGTTATCAACGGAAGATATTTCCTTTTTCACCATAGCCCTCTAAGGGCTTCCAAATATCCCTTTGCCAATTCCACAAGAACAGCCTTAGCGAAAGGCTTCTTGAAGGGAAAGATGTAACTCTGTGAGATGAATTAACAGAACACAGAGCAGTTTCTCAGAAAGCTTCTCTCCAGGTTTGAACGGAAGATATTTCCTTTTTCACCTTAGCCCTCTATGTTCCTCCAAATGTCCCTCTGCCAATTCCACAAGAACAGCCTTAGCGAAAGGCTTCTTGAAGGGAAAGATGTAACTCTGTGAGATGAATTAACAGAACACAGAGCAGTTTCTCAGAAAGCTTCTTTCCAGTTTTGAACGGAAGATATTTCCTTTTTCACCATAGCCCTCTATGGGCTTCCAAATATCCCTTTGCCAATTCCACAAGAACAGCCTCAGCGTAAGGCTTCTTAAAGGGAAAGATGTAACTCTGTGAGATGAATTAACAGAACACAGAGCAGTTTCTCAGAAAGCTTCTTTCCAGTTTTGAACGGAAGATATTTCCTTTTTCACCATAGCCCTCTATGGGCTTCCACATATCCCTTTGCCAATTCCACAAGAACAGCCTCAGCGTAAGGCTTCTTGAAGGGAAAGATGTAACTCTGTGAGATGAATTAACAGAACACAGAGCAGTTTCTCAGAAAGCTTCTATCCAGTTTTGAACGGAAGATATTTCCTTTTTCACCATAGCCCTCTATGGGCTTCCAAATATCCCTTTGCCAATTCCACAAGAACAGCCTTTTCGAAAGGCTTCTGGAAGGGAAAGATGTAACTCTGTGAGATGAATTAACAGAACACAGAGCAGTTTCTCAGAAAGCTTCTTTCCAGTTTTGAACTGAAGATATTTCCTTTTTCACCATAGCCCTCTATGGGCTTCCAAATATCCCTTTGCCAATTCCACAAGAACAGCCTTAGGGAAGGCTTCTTGAAGGGAAAGATGTAACTCTGTGAGATGAATTAACAGAACACAGAGCAGTTTCTCAGAAAGCTTCTTTCCAGTTTTGAACGGAAGATATTTCCTTTTTCACCATAGAACTCTATGGGCTTCCAAATATCCCTTTGCCAATTCCACAAGAACAGCCTTAGCGAAAGGCTTCTTGAAGGGAAAGATGTAACTCTGTGAGATGAATTAACAGAACACAGAGCAGTTTCTCAGAAAGCTTCTTTCCAGTTTTGAACGGAAGATATTTCCTTTTTCACCATAGCCCTCTATGGGCTTCCAAATATCCCTTTGCCAATTCCACAAGAACAGCCTTAGCGAAAGGCTTCTTGAAGGGAAAGATGTAACTCTGTGAGATGAATTAACAGAACACAGAACAGTTTCTCAGAAAGCTTCTTTCCAGTTTTGAACGGAAGATATTTCCTTTTTCACCATAGCCCTCTATGGGCTTCCAAATATCCCTTTGCCAATTCCACAAGAACAGCCTTAGCGAAAGGCTTCTTGAAGGGAAAGATGTAACTCTGTGAGATGAATGAACAGAACACAGAGAAGTTTCTCAGAAAGCTTCTTTCCAGTTTTGAACGGAAGATATTTCCTTTTTCACCATAGCCCTCTATGGGCTTCCAAATATCCCTTTGCCAATTCCACAAGAACAGCCTTAGCGAAAGGCTTCTTGAAGGGAAAGATGTAACTCTGTGAGATGAATTAACAGAACACAGAGCAGATTCTCAGAAAGCTTCTTTCCAGTTTTGAACGGAAGATATTTCCTTTTTCACCATAGCCCTCTATGGGCTTCCAAATATCCCTTTGCCAATTCCACAAGAACAGCCTTAGCGAAAGGCTTCTTGAATGGAAAGATGTAACTCTGTGAGATGAATTAACAGAACACAGAGCAGTTTCTCAGAAAGCTTCTTTCCACTTTTGAAAGGAAGATATTTCCTTTTTCACCATAGCCCTCTATGGGCTTCCAAATATCCCTTTGCCAATTCCACAAGAACAGCCTTAGCGAAAGGCTTCTTGAAGGGAAAGATGTAACTCTGTGAGATGAATTAACAGAACACAGAGCAGTTTCTCAGAAAGCTTCTTTCCAGTTTTGAACGGAAGATATTTCCTTTTTCACCATAGCCCTCTATGGGCTTCCAAATATCCCTTTGCCAATTCCACAAGAACAGCCTTAGCGAAAGGCTTCTTGAAGGGAAAGATGTAACTCTGTGAGATGAATTAACAGAACACAGAACAGTTTCTCAGAAAGCTTCTTTCCAGTTTTGAACGGAAGATATTTCCTTTTTCACCATAGCCCTCTAAGGGCTTCCAAATATCCCTTTGCCAATTCCACAAGAACAGCCTCAGCGTAAGGCTTCTTGAAGGGAAAGATGTAACTCTGTGAGATGAATTAACAGAACACAGAGCAGTTTCTCAGAAAGCTTCTTTCCAGTTTTGAACGGAAGATATTTCCTTTTTCACCATAGCCCTCTATGGGCTTCCACATATCCCTTTGCCAATTCCACAAGAACAGCCTCAGCGTAAGGCTTCTTGAAGGGAAAGATGTAACTCTGTGAGATGAATTAACAGAACACAGAGCAGTTTCTCAGAAAGCTTCTATCCAGTTTTGAACGGAAGATATTTCCTTTTTCACCATAGCCCTCTATGGGCTTCCAAATATCCCTTTGCCATTCACCAAGAACAGCCTTAGCGAAAGGCTTCTTGAAGGGAAAGATGTAACTCTTTGAGATGAATTAACAGAACACAGAACAGTTTCTCAGAAACCTTCTTTCCACTTTTGAACGGAAGATATTTCCTTTTTCACCATAGCCCTCTATGGGCTTCCAAATATCCCTTTGCCAATTCCACAAGAACAGCCTTAGCGAAAGGCTTCTTGAAGGGAAAGATGTAGCTCTGTGAGATGAATTAACAGAACACAGAGCAGTTTCTCAGAAAGCTTCTTTCCAGTTTTGAACGGAAGATATTTCCTTTTTCACCATAGCCCTCTATGGGCTTCCAAATATCCCTTTGCCAATTCCACAAGAACAGCCTTAGCGAAAGGCTTCTTGAAGGGAAAGATGTAACTATGTGAGATGAATTAACAGAATACAGAGCAGTTTCTCAGAAAGCTTCTTTCCAGTTTTGAACGGAAGATATTTCCTTTTTCACCATAGCCCTCTATGGGCTTCCAAATATCCCTTTGCCAATTCCACAAGAACAGCCTTAGCGAAAGGCTTCTTGAAGGGAAAGATTTAACTCTGTGAGATGAATTAACAGAACACAGAGCAGATTCTCAGAAAGCTTCTTCCAGTTTTGAACGGAAGATAGTTCCTTTTTCACCATAGCCCTCTATGGACTTCCAAATATCCCTTTGCCAATTCCACAAGAACAGCCTTAGCGAAAGGCTTCTTGAAGGGAAAGATGTAACTCTGTGAGATGAATGAACAGAACACAGAGCAGTTTCTCAGAAAGCTTCTTTCCACTTTTGAACGGAAGATATTTCCTTTTTCACCATAGCCCTCTATGGGCTTCCAAATATCCCTTTGCCAATTCCACAAGAACAGACTTAGTGAAAGGCTTCTTGAAGGGAAAGATGTAACTCTGTGAGATGAATTAACAGAACACAGAGCAGTTTCTCAGAAAGCTTCTTTCCAGTTTTGAACGGAAGATATTTCCTTTTTCACCATAGCCCTCTATGGGCTTCCAAATATCCCTTTGCCAATTACCCAAGAACAGCCTTAGCGAAAGGCTTCTTGAAGGGAAAGACGTAACTCTGTGAGATGAATTAACAGAACACAGAGCAGTTTCTCAGAAAGCTTCTTTCCAGTTTTGAACGGAAGATATTTCCTTTTTCACCATAACCCTCTATGGGCTTCCAAATATCCCTTTGCCAATTACACAAGAACAGCCATAGCGAAAGGCTTCTTGAAGGGAAAGATGTAACTCTGTGAGATGAATTAACAGAACACAGAGCAGTTTCTCAGAAAGCTTCTTTCCAGTTTTGAACGGAAGGTATTTCCTTTTTCACCATAGTCCTGTATGGGCTTCCAAATATCCCTTTGCCAATTCCACAAGAACAGCCTTAGCGAAAGCTTCTTGAAGGGAAATATGTGACTCTGTGAGATGAATGAACAGAACACAGAGCAGTTTCTCAGAAAGCTTCTTTCCAGTTTTGAACGGAAGGTATTTCCTTTTTCACCATAGCCCTCTATGGGCTTCCAAATATCCCTTTGCCAATTCCACAAGAACAGCCTTAGCGAAAGGCTTCTAGAAGGGAAAGATGTAACTCTGTGAGATGAATTAAAAGAACACAGAGCAGTTTCTCAGAAAGCTTCTTTCCAGTTTTGAACGGAAGATATTTCCTTTTTCACCATAGCCCTCTATCGGCTTCCAAATATCCCTTTGCCAATTCCACAAGAACAGCCTTAGCGAAATGCTTCTTGAAGGGAAAGATGTAACTCTGTGAGATGAATTAACAGAACACAGAGCAGTGTCTCAGAAAGCATCTTTCCAGTTTTGAACGGAAGATATTTCCTTTTTCAAAATAGCCCTCTATGGGCTTCCAAATATCCCTTTGCCAATTCCACAAGAACAGCCTTAGCGAAAGTCTTCTTGAAGGGAAAGATGTAACTCTGTGAGATGAATTAACAGAACACAGAGCAGTTTCTCAGAAAGCTTCCTTGCAGTTTTGAAGGGAAGATATTTCCTTTTTCACCATAGCCCTCTATGGGCTTCCAAATATCCCTTTGCCAATTCCACAAGAACAGCCTTAGCGAAAGGCTTCTTGAAGGGAAAGATGTAACTCTGTGAGATGAATGAGCAGAACACAGAGCAGTTTCTCAGAAAGCTTCTTTCCAGTTTTGAACGGAAGATATTTCCTTTTTCACCGTAGCCCTCCAAGGGCTTCCAAATATCCCTTTGCCAATTCCACAAGAACAGCCTTAGCGAAAGGCTTCTTGAAGGGAAAGATGTAACTCTGTGAGATGAATTTACAGAACACAGAGCAGTTTCTCAGAAAGCTTCTTTCCAGTTTTGAACGGAAGATATTTCCTTTTTCACCATAGCCCTCTATGGGCTTCCAAATATCCCATTGCCAATTCCACAAGAACAGCCTTAGGGAAAGGCTTCTTGAAGGGAAAGATGTAACTCTGTGAGATGAATTAACAGAACACAGAGCAGTTTCTCAGAAAGCTTTTTTCCAGTTTTGAACGGAAGATATTTCCTTTTTCACCATAGCCCTCTATGGGCTTCCAAATATCCCTTTGCCAATTCCACAAGAACAGCCTTAGCGAAAGGCTTCTTGAAGGGAAAGATGTAACACTGTGAGATGAATGAACAGAACACAGAGCAGTTTCTCATAAAGATTCTTTCCAGTTATCAACGGAAGATATTTCCTTTTTCACCATAGCCCTCTAAGGGCTTCCAAATATCCCTTTGCCAATTCCACAAGAACAGCCTTAGCGAAAGGCTTCTTGAAGGGAAAGATGTAACTCTGTGAGATGAATTAACAGAACACAGAGCAGTTTCTCAGAAAGCTTCTTTCCAGTTTTGAACGGAAGATATTTCCTTTTTCACCATAGCCCTCTATGGGCTTCCAAATATCCCTTTGCCAATTACCCAAGAACAGCCTTAGCGAAAGGCTTCTTGAAGGGAAAGACGTAACTCTGTGAGATGAATTAACAGAACACAGAGCAGTTTCTCAGAAAGCTTCTTTCCAGTTTTGAACGGAAGGTATTTCCTTTTTCACCATAGCCCTCTATGGGCTTCCAAATATCCCTTTGCCAATTCCACAAGAACAGCCTTAGCGAAAGGCTTCTAGAAGGGAAAGATGTAACTCTGTGAGATGAATTAAAAGAACACAGAGCAGTTTCTCAGAAAGCTTCTTTCCAGTTTTGAACGGAAGATATTTCCTTTTTCACCATAGCCCTCTATCGGCTTCCAAATATCCCTTTGCCAATTCCACAAGAACAGCCTTAGCGAAATGCTTCTTGAAGGGAAAGATGTAACTCTGTGAGATGAATTAACAGAACACAGAGCAGTGTCTCAGAAAGCATCTTTCCAGTTTTGAACGGAAGATATTTCCTTTTTCAAAATAGCCCTCTATGGGCTTCCAAATATCCCTTTGCCAATTCCACAAGAACAGCCTTAGCGAAAGTCTTCTTGAAGGGAAAGATGTAACTCTGTGAGATGAATTAACAGAACCCAGAGCAGTTTCTCAGAAAGCTTCCTTGCAGTTTTGAAGGGAAGTTATTTCCTTTTTCACCATAGCCCTCTATGGGCTTCCAAATATCCCTTTGCCAATTCCACAAGAACAGCCTTAGCGAAAGGCTTCTTGAAGGGAAAGATGTAACTCTGTGAGATGAATGAGCAGAACACAGAGCAGTTTCTCAGAAAGCTTCTTTCCAGTTTTGAACGGAAGATATTTCCTTTTTCACCGTAGCCCTCCAAGGGCTTCCAAATATCCCTTTGCCAATTCCACAAGAACAGCCTTAGCGAAAGGCTTCTTGAAGGGAAAGATGTAACTCTGTGAGATGAATTTACAGAACACAGAGCAGTTTCTCAGAAAGCTTCTTTCCAGTTTTGAACGGAAGATATTTCCTTTTTCACCATAGCCCTCTATGGGCTTCCAAATATCCCATTGCCAATTCCACAAGAACAGCCTTAGCGAAAGGCTTCTTGAAGGGAAAGATGTAACTCTGTGAGATGAATTAACAGAACACAGAGCAGTTTCTCAGAAAGCTTTTTTCCAGTTTTGAACGGAAGATATTTCCTTTTTCACCATAGCCCTCTATGGGCTTCCAAATATCCCTTTGCCAATTCCACAAGAACAGCCTTAGCGAAAGGCTTCTTGAAGGGAAAGATGTAACACTGTGAGATGAATGAACAGAACACAGAGCAGTTTCTCATAAAGATTCTTTCCAGTTATCAACGGAAGATATTTCCTTTTTCACCATAGCCCTCTAAGGGCTTCCAAATATCCCTTTGCCAATTCCACAAGAACAGCCTTAGCGAAAGGCTTCTTGAAGGGAAAGATGTAACTCTGTGAGATGAATTAACAGAACACAGAGCAGTTTCTCAGAAAGCTTCTTTCCAGTTTTGAACGGAAGATATTTCCTTTTTCACCATAGCCCTCTATGGGCTTCCAAATATCCCTTTGCCAATTACCCAAGAACAGCCTTAGCGAAAGGCTTCTTGAAGGGAAAGACGTAACTCTGTGAGATGAATTAACAGAACACAGAGCAGTTTCTCAGAAAGCTTCTTTCCAGTTTTGAACGGAAGATATTTCCTTTTTCACCATAGCCCTCTATGGGCTTCCAAATATCCCTTTGCCAATTACACAAGAACAGCCTTAGCGAAAGGCTTCTAGAAGGGAAAGATGTAACTCTGTGAGATGAATTAACAGAACACAGAGCAGTTTCTCAGAAAGCTTCTTTCCAGTTTTGAACGGAAGATATTTCCTTTTTCACCATAGACCTGTATGGGCTTCCAAATATCCCTTTGCCAATTCCACAAGAACAGCCTTAGCGAAAGGCTTCTTGAAGGGAAAGATGTAACTCTGTTAGATGAATTTACAGAACACAGAGCAGTTTCTCAGAAAGCTTCTTTCCACTTTTGAACGGAATATATTTCCTTTTTCACCATAGCCCTCTATGGGCTTCCAAATATCCCATTGCCAATTCCACAAGTACAGCCTTAGCGAAAGGCTTCTTGAAGGGAAAGATGTAACTCTGTGAGATGAATTAACAGAACACAGAGCAGTTTCTCAGAAAGCTTCTTTCCAGTTTTCAACGGAAGATATTTCCTTTTTCACCATAGCCCTCTATGGGCTTCCAAATATCCCTTTGCCAATTCCACAAGAACAGCCTCAGCGTAAGGCTTCTTGAAGGGAAAGATGTAACTCTGTGAGATGAATTAACAGAACACAGAGCAGTTTCTCAGAAAGCTTCTTTCCAGTTTTGAACGGAAGATATTTCCTTTTTCACCATAGTCCTCTATGGGCTTCCAAATATCCCTTTGCCATTCCCAAAGAACAGCCTCAGCGAAAGGCTTCTTGAAGGGAAAGATGTAACTCTGTGAGATGAATTAACAGAACACAGAACAGTTTCTCAGAAAGCTTCTTTCCAGTTTTGAACGGAAGATATTTCCTTTTTCACCATAGCCCTCTATGGGCTTCCAAATATCCCTTTGCCAATTCCACAAGAACAGCCTTAGCGAAAGGCTTCTTGAAGGGAAAGATGTAACTCTGTGAGATGAATTAACAGAACACGGAGCAGTATCTCCGAAAGCTTCTTTCCAGTTTTGAACGGAAGATATTTCCTTTTTCACCATAGCCCTCTATGGGCTTCCAAATATCCCTTTGCCAATTCCACAAGAACAGCCTTAGCGAAATGCTTCTTGAAGGGAAAGATGTAACTCTGTGAGATGAATTAACAGAACACAGAGTAGTTTCTCAGAAAGCTTCTTTCCAGTTTTGAACGGAAGATATTTCCTTTTTCACCATAGCCCTCTATGGGCTTCTAAATATCCCTTTGCCAATTCCACAAGAACAGCCTTAGCGAAAGGCTTCCTGAAGGGAAAGATGTAACTCTTTGAGATGAATTAAGAGAACACAGAGCAGTTTCTCAGAAAGCTTCTTTCCAGTTTTGAACGGAAGATATTTCCTTTTTCACCATAGCCCTCTATGGGCTTCCAAATATCCCTTTGCCAATTCCACAAGAACAGCCTTAGCGAAAGGCTTCTTGAAGGGAAAGATGTAACTCTCTGAGATGAATTAACAGAACACAGAGCAGTTTCTCAGAAAGCTTCTTTCCACTTTTGAAAGGAAGATATTTCCTTTTTCACCATAGCCCTCTATGGGCTTCCAAATATCCCTTTGCCAATTCCACAAGAACAGCCTTAGCGAAAGGCTTCTTGAAGGGAAAGATGTAACTCTGTGAGATGAATTAAGAGAACACAGAGCAGTTTCTCAGAAAGCTTCTTTCCAGTTTTGAACGGAAGATATTTCCTTTTTCACCATAGCCCTCTATGGGCTTCCAAATATCCCTTTGCCAATTCCACAAGAACAGCCTTAGCGAAAGGCTTCTTGAAGGGAAAAATGTAACTCTGTGAGATGAATTGACAGAACACAGAACAGTTTCTCAGAAAGCTTCTTTCCAGTTTTGAACGTAAGATATTTCCTTTTTCACCATAGCCCTCTATGGGCTTCCAAATATCCCTTTCCCAATTCCACAAGAACAGCCTTAGCGAAAGGCTTCTTGAAGGGAAAGATGTAACTCTGTGGGATGAATTAACAGAACACAGAGCAGTTCTCAGAAAGCTTCTCTCCAGTTTTGAACGGAAGATATTTCCTTTTTCACCATAGCCCTCTATGGGCTTCCAAATATCCCTTTGCCAATTCCACAAGAACAGCCTTAGCGAAAGGCTTCTTGAAGGGAAAGATGTAACTCTGTGAGATGAATTAACAGAACACGGAGCAGTATCTCCGAAAGCTTCTTTCCAGTTTTGAACGGAAGATATTTCCTTTTTCACCGTAGCCCTCTATGGGCTTCCAAATATCCCTTTGCCAATTCCACAAGAACAGCCTTAGCGAAATTCTTCTTGAAGGGAAAGATGTAACTCTGTGAGATGAATTAACAGAACACAGAGTAGTTTCTCAGAAAGCTTCTTTCCAGTTTTGAACGGAAGATATTTCCTTTTTCACCATAGTCCTCTATGGGCTTCTAAATATCCCTTTGCCAATTCCACAAGAACAGCCTTAGCGAAAGGCTTCCTGAAGGGAAAGATGTAACTCTTTGAGATGAATTAAGAGAACACAGAGCAGTTTCTCAGAAAGCTTCTTTCCAGTTTTGAACGGAAGATATTTCCTTTTTCACCATAGCCCTCTATGGGCTTCCAAATATCCCTTTGCCAATTCCACAAGAACAGCCTTAGCGAAAGGCTTCTTGAAGGGAAAGATGTAACTCTCTGAGATGAATTAACAGAACACAGAGCAGTTTCTCAGAAAGCTTCTTTCCACTTTTGAAAGGAAGATATTTCCTTTTTCACCATAGCCCTCTATGGGCTTCCAAATATCCCTTTGCCAATTCCACAAGAACAGCCTTAGCGAAAGGCTTCTTGAAGGGAAAGATGTAACTCTGTGAGATGAATTAAGAGAACACAGAGCAGTTTCTCAGAAAGCTTCTTTCCAGTTTTGAACGGAAGATATTTCCTTTTTCACCATAGCCCTCTATGGGCTTCCAAATATCCCTTTGCCAATTCCACAAGAACAGCCTTAGCGAAAGGCTTCTTGAAGGGAAAAATGTAACTCTGTGAGATGAATTGACAGAACACAGAACAGTTTCTCAGAAAGCTTCTTTCCAGTTTTGAACGGAAGATATTTCCTTTTTCACCATAGCCCTCTATGGGCTTCCAAATATCCCTTTGCCAATTCCACAAGAACAGCCTTAGCGAAAGGCTTCTTGAAGGGAAAGATGTAACTCTGTGGGATGAATTAACAGAACACAGAGCAGTTCTCAGAAAGCTTCTCTCCAGTTTTGAACGGAAGATATTTCCTTTTTCACCATAGCCCTCTATGGGCTTCCAAATATCCCTTTGCCAATTCCACAAGAACAGCCTTAGCGAAAGGCTTCTTGAAGGGAAAGATGTAACTCTGTGAGATGAATTAACAGAACACAGAGCAGTTTCTCAGAAAGCTTCTCTCCAGGTTTGAACGGAAGTTATTTCCTTTTTCACCTTAGCCCTCTATGTTCTTCCAAATGTCCCTCTGCCAATTCCACAAGAACAGCCTTAGCGAAAGGCTTCTTGAAGGGAAAGATGTAACTCTGTGAGATGAATTAACAGAACACAGAGCAGTTTCTCAGAAAGCTTCTTTCCAGTTTTGAACGGAAGATATTTCCTTTTTCACCATAGCCCTCTATGGGCTTCCAAATATCCCTTTGCCAATTCCACAACAACAGCCTCAGCGTAAGGCTTCTTGAAGGGAAAGATGTAACTCTGTGAGATGAATTAACAGAACACAGAGCAGTTTCTCAGAAAGCTTCTTTCCAGTTTTGAACGGAAGATATTTCCTTTTTCACCATAGCCCTCTATGGGCTTCCAAATATCCCTTTGCCAATTCCACAAGATCAGCCTCAGCGTAAGGCTTCTTGAAGGGAAAGATGTAACTCTGTGAGATGAATTAACAGAACACAGAGCAGTTTCTCAGAAAGCTTCTATCCAGTTTTGAACGGAAGATATTTCCTTTTTCACCATAGCCCTCTATGGGCTTCCAAATATCCCTTTGCCAATTCCCCAAGAACAGCCTTTTCGAAAGGCTTCTGGAAGGGAAAGATGTAACTCTGTGAGATGAATTAACAGAACACAGAGCAGTTTCTCCGAAAGCTTCTTTCCAGTTTTGAACGGAAGATATTTCCTTTTTCACCATAGCCCTCTATGGGCTTCCAAATATCCCTTTGCCAATTCCACAAGAACAGCCTTAGCGAAAGGCTTCTTGAAGGGAAAGATGTAACTCTGTGAGATGAATTAACAGAACACAGAGCAGTTTCTCAGAAAGCTTCTTTCCAGTTTTGAACGGAAGATATTTCCTTTTTCACCATAGAACTCTATGGGCTTCCAAATATCCCTTTGCCAATTCCACAAGAACAGCCTTAGCGAAAGGCTTCTTGAAGGGAAAGATGTAACTCTGTGAGATGAATTAACAGAACACAGAGCAGTTTCTCAGAAAGCTTCTTTCCAGTTTTGAACGGAAGATATTTCCTTTTTCACCATAGCCCTCTATGGGCTTCCAAATATCCCTTTGCCAATTCCACAAGAACAGCCTTAGCGAAAGGCTTCTTGAAGGGAAAGATGTAACTCTGTGAGATGAATTAACAGAACACAGAACAGTTTCTCAGAAAGCTTCTTTCCAGTTTTGAACGGAAGATATTTCCTTTTTCACCATAGCCCTCTATGGGCTTCCAAATATCCCTTTGCCAATTCCACAAGAACAGCCTTAGCGAAAGGCTTCTTGAAGGGAAAGATGTAACTCTGTGAGATGAATGAACAGAACACAGAGAAGTTTCTCAGAAAGCTTCTTTCCAGTTTTGAACGGAAGATATTTCCTTTTTCACCATAGCCCTCTATGGGCTTCCAAATATCCCTTTGCCAATTCCACAAGAACAGCCTTAGCGAAAGGCTTCTTGAAGGGAAAGATGTAACTCTGTGAGATGAATTAACAGAACACAGAGCAGATTCTCAGAAAGCTTCTTTCCAGTTTTGAACGGAAGATATTTCCTTTTTCACCATAGCCCTCTATGGGCTTCCAAATATCCCTTTGCCAATTCCACAAGAACAGCCTTAGCGAAAGGCTTCTTGAATGGAAAGATGTAACTCTGTGAGATGAATTAACAGAACACAGAGCAGTTTCTCAGAAAGCTTCTTTCCACTTTTGAAAGGAAGATATTTCCTTTTTCACCATAGCCCTCTATGGGCTTCCAAATATCCCTTTGCCAATTCCACAAGAACAGCCTTAGCGAAAGGCTTCTTGAAGGGAAAGATTTAACTCTGTGAGATGAATTAACAGAACACAGAGCAGTTTCTCAGAAAGCTTCTTTCCAGTTTTGAACGGAAGATATTTCCTTTTTCACCATAGCCCTCTATGGGCTTCCAAATATCCCTTTGCCAATTCCACAAGAACAGCCTTAGCGAAAGGCTTCTTGAAGGGAAAGATGTAGCTCTGTGAGATGAATTAACAGAACACAGAGCAGTTTCTCAGAAAGCTTCTTTCCAGTTTTGAACGGAAGATATTTCCTTTTTCACCATAGCCTTCTATGGGCTTCCAAATATCCCTTTGCCAATTCCACAAGAACAGCCTTAGTGAAAGGCTTCTTGAAGGGAAAGATGTAACTCTGTGAGATGAATTAACAGAACACAGAGCAGTTTCTCAGAAAGCTTCTTTCCAGTTTTGAACGGAAGATATTTCCTTTTTCACCATAGTCCTCTATGGGCTTCCAAATATCCCTTTGCCAATTCCACAAGAACAGCCTTAGCGAAAGGCTTCTTGAAGGGAAAGATTTCACTCTGTGAGATGAATTAACAGAACACAGAGCAGATTCTCAGAAAGCTTCTTCCAGTTTTGAACGGAAGATAGTTCCTTTTTCACCATAGCCCTCTATGGGCTTCCAAATATCCCTTTGCCAATTCCACAAGAACAGCCTTAGCGAAAGGCTTCTTGAAGGGAAAGATGTAACTCTGTGAGATGAATGAACAGAACACAGAGCAGTTTCTCAGAAAGCTTCTTTCCACTTTTGAACGGAAGATATTTCCTTTTTCACCATAGCCCTCTATGGGCTTCCAAATATCCCTTTGCCAATTCCACAAGAACAGACTTAGCGAACGGCTTCTTGTAGGGAAAGATGTAACTCTGTGAGATGAATGAACAGAACACAGAGCAGTTTCTCAGAAAGCTTCTTTCCAGTTTTGAACGGAAGATATTTCCTTTTCCACAATAGCCCTCTATGGGCTTCCAAATATCCCTTTGCCAATTCCACAAGAACAGCCTTAGCGAAAGGCTTCTTGAAGGGAAAGATGTAACTCTGTGAGATGAATTAACAGAACACAGAGCAGTTTCTCAGAAAGCTTCTTTCCAGTTTTGAACGGAAGATATTTCCTTTTTCACCATAGCCCTCTATGGGCTTCCAAATATCCCTTTGCCAATTCCACAAGAACAGCCTTAGCGAAAGGCTTCTAGAAGGGAAAGATGTAACTCTGTTAGATGAATTAAAAGAACACAGAGCAGTTTCTCAGAAAGCTTCTTTCCAGTTTTGAACGGAAGATATTTCCTTTTTCACCATAGCCCTCTATCGGCTTCCAAATATCCCTTTGCCAATTCCACAAGAACAGCCTTAGCGAAATGCTTCTTGAAGGGAAAGATGTAACTCTGTGAGATGAATTAACAGAACACAGAGCAGTGTCTCAGAAAGCATCTTTCCAGTTTTGAACGGAAGATATTTCCTTTTTCACCATAGCCCTCTATGGGCTTCCAAATATCCCTTTGCCAATTCCACAAGAACAGCCTTAGCGAAAGGCTTCTTGAAGGGAAAGATGTAACACTGTGAGATGAATTAACAGAACACAGAGCAGTTTCTCAGAAAGCTTCCTTCCAGTTTTGAAGGGAAGATATTTCCTTTTTCACCATAGCCCTCTATGGGCTTCCAAATATCCCTTTGCCAATTCCACAAGAACAGCCTTAGCGAAAGGCTTCTTGAATTGAAAGATGTAACTCTGTGAGATGAATGAACAGAACACAGAGCAGTTTCTCAGAAAGCTTCTTTCCAGTTTTGAACGGAAGATATTTCCTTTTTCACCATAGCCCTCCAAGGGCTTCCAAATATCCCTTTGCCAATTCCACAAGAACAGCCTTAGCGAAAGGCTTCTTGAAGGGAAAGATGTAACTCTGTGAGATGAATTAACAGAACACAGAGCAGTTTCTCAGAAAGCTTTTTTCCAGTTTTGAACGGAAGATATTTCCTTTTTCACCATAGCCCTCTATGGGCTTCCAAATATCCCTTTGCCAATTCCACAAGAACAGCCTTAGCGAAAGGCTTCTTGAAGGGAAAGATGTAACTCTGTGAGATGAATTAACAGAACACAGAGCAGTTTCTCAGAAAGCTTCTTTCCAGTTTTGAACGGAAGATATTTCCTTTTTCACCATAGCCCTCTATGGGCTTCCAAATATCCCTTTGCCAATTCCACAAGAACAGCCTTAGCGAAAGGCTTCTTGAAGGGAAAGATGTAACACTGTGAGATGAATGAACAGAACACAGAGCAGTTTCTCATAAAGATTCTTTCCAGTTTTCAACGGAAGATATTTCCTTTTTCACCATAGCCCTCTAAGGGCTTCCAAATATCCCTTTGCCAATTCCACAAGAACAGCCTTAGCGAAAGGCTTCTTGAAGGGAAAGATGTAACTCTGTGAGATGAATTAACAGAACACAGAGCAGTTTCTCAGAAAGCTTCTTTCCAGTTTTGAACGGAAGATATTTCCTTTTTCACCATAGCCCTCTATGGGCTTCCAAATATCCCTTTGCCAATTACCCAAGAACAGCCTTAGCGAAAGGCTTCTTGAAGGGAAAGACGTAACTCTGTGAGATGAATTAACAGAACACAGAGCAGTTTCTCAGAAAGCTTCTTTCCAGTTTTGAACGGAAGATATTTCCTTTTTCACCAAAGCCCTCTATGGGCTTCCAAATATCCCTTTGCCAATTCCACAAGAACAGCCTTAGCGAAAGGCTTCTTGAAGGGAAAGATGTAACTCTGTGAGATGAATTAACAGAACACAGAGCAGTTTCTCAGAAAGCTTCTTTCCAGTTTTGAACGGAAGATATTTCCTTTTTCACCATAGAACTCTATGGGCTTCCAAATATCCCTTTGCCAATTCCACAAGAACAGCCTTAGCGAAAGGCTTCTTGAAGGGAA
Source organism: Chlorocebus sabaeus (assembly GCF_047675955.1). Classification (NCBI taxonomy): domain Eukaryota; kingdom Metazoa; phylum Chordata; class Mammalia; order Primates; family Cercopithecidae; genus Chlorocebus; species Chlorocebus sabaeus. The sequence continues at coordinate 200,238 of NW_027327970.1, forward strand.
AGATGTAACTCTGTGAGATGAATTAACAGAACACAGAGCAGTTTCTCAGAAAGCTTCTTTCCAGTTTTGAACGGAAGATATTTCCTTTTTCACCATAGCCCTCTATGGGCTTCCAAATATCCCTTTGCCAATTCCACAAGAACAGCCTTAGCGAAAGGCTTCTTGAAGGGAAAGATGTAACTCTGTGAGATGAATGAACAGAACACAGAGCAGTTTCTCAGAAAGCTTCTTTCCACTTTTGAACGGAAGATATTTCCTTTTTCACCATAGCCCTCTATGGGCTTCCAAATATCCCTTTGCCAATTCCACAAGAACAGACTTAGCGAACGGCTTCTTGTAGGGAAAGATGTAACTCTGTGAGATGAATGAACAGAACACAGAGCAGTTTCTCAGAAAGCTTCTTTCCAGTTTTGAACGGAAGATATTTCCTTTTCCACAATAGCCCTCTATGGGCTTCCAAATATCCCTTTGCCAATTCCACAAGAACAGCCTTAGCGAAAGGCTTCTTGAAGGGAAAGATGTAACTCTGTGAGATGAATTAACAGAACACAGAGCAGTTTCTCAGAAAGCTTCTTTCCAGTTTTGAACGGAAGATATTTCCTTTTTCACCATAGCCCTCTATGGGCTTCCAAATATCCCTTTGCCAATTCCACAAGAACAGCCTTAGCGAAAGGCTTCTAGAAGGGAAAGATGTAACTCTGTGAGATGAATTAAAAGAACACAGAACAGTTTCTCAGAAAGCTTCTTTCCAGTTTTGAACGGAAGATATTTCCTTTTTCACCATAGCCCTCTATCGGCTTCCAAATATCCCTTTGCCAATTCCACAAGAACAGCCTTAGCGAAATGCTTCTTGAAGGGAAAGATGTAACTCTGTGAGATGAATTAACAGAACACAGAGCAGTGTCTCAGAAAGCATCTTTCCAGTTTTGAACGGAAGATATTTCCTTTTTCACCATAGCCCTCTATGGGCTTCCAAATATCCCTTTGCCAATTCCACAAGAACAGCCTTAGCGAAAGGCTTCTTGAAGGGAAAGATGTAACTCTCTGAGATGAATTAACAGAACACAGAGCAGTTTCTCAGAAAGCTTCTTTCCACTTTTGAAAGGAAGATATTTCCTTTTTCACCATAGCCCTCTATGGGCTTCCAAATATCCCTTTGCCAATTCCACAAGAACAGCCTTAGCGAAAGGCTTCTTGAAGGGAAAGATGTAACTCTGTGAGATGAATTAAGAGAACACAGAGCAGTTTCTCAGAAAGCTTCTTTCCAGTTTTGAACGGAAGATATTTCCTTTTTCACCATAGCCCTCTATGGGCTTCCAAATATCCCTTTGCCAATTCCACAAGAACAGCCTTAGCGAAAGGCTTCTTGAAGGGAAAAATGTAACTCTGTGAGATGAATTGACAGAACACAGAACAGTTTCTCAGAAAGCTTCTTTCCAGTTTTGAACGGAAGATATTTCCTTTTTCACCATAGCCCTCTATGGGCTTCCAAATATCCCTTTGCCAATTCCACAAGAACAGCCTTAGCGAAAGGCTTCTTGAAGGGAAAGATGTAACTCTGTGGGATGAATTAACAGAACACAGAGCAGTTCTCAGAAAGCTTCTCTCCAGTTTTGAACGGAAGATATTTCCTTTTTCACCATAGCCCTCTATGGGCTTCCAAATATCCCTTTGCCAATTCCACAAGAACAGCCTTAGCGAAAGGCTTCTTGAAGGGAAAGATGTAACTCTGTGAGATGAATTAACAGAACACAGAGCAGTTTCTCAGAAAGCTTCTCTCCAGGTTTGAACGGAAGTTATTTCCTTTTTCACCTTAGCCCTCTATGTTCTTCCAAATGTCCCTCTGCCAATTCCACAAGAACAGCCTTAGCGAAAGGCTTCTTGAAGGGAAAGATGTAACTCTGTGAGATGAATTAACAGAACACAGAGCAGTTTCTCAGAAAGCTTCTTTCCAGTTTTGAACGGAAGATATTTCCTTTTTCACCATAGCCCTCTATGGGCTTCCAAATATCCCTTTGCCAATTCCACAACAACAGCCTCAGCGTAAGGCTTCTTGAAGGGAAAGATGTAACTCTGTGAGATGAATTAACAGAACACAGAGCAGTTTCTCAGAAAGCTTCTTTCCAGTTTTGAACGGAAGATATTTCCTTTTTCACCATAGCCCTCTATGGGCTTCCAAATATCCCTTTGCCAATTCCACAAGATCAGCCTCAGCGTAAGGCTTCTTGAAGGGAAAGATGTAACTCTGTGAGATGAATTAACAGAACACAGAGCAGTTTCTCAGAAAGCTTCTATCCAGTTTTGAACGGAAGATATTTCCTTTTTCACCATAGCCCTCTATGGGCTTCCAAATATCCCTTTGCCAATTCCCCAAGAACAGCCTTTTCGAAAGGCTTCTGGAAGGGAAAGATGTAACTCTGTGAGATGAATTAACAGAACACAGAGCAGTTTCTCAGAAAGCTTCTTTCCAGTTTTGAACGGAAGATATTTCCTTTTTCACCATAGCCCTCTATGGGCTTCCAAATATCCCTTTGCCAATTCCACAAGAACAGCCTTAGCGAAAGGCTTCTTGAAGGGAAAGATGTAACTCTGTGAGATGAATTAACAGAACACAGAGCAGTTTCTCAGAAAGCTTCTTTCCAGTTTTGAACGGAAGATATTTCCTTTTTCACCATAGAACTCTATGGGCTTCCAAATATCCCTTTGCCAATTCCACAAGAACAGCCTTAGCGAAAGGCTTCTTGAAGGGAAAGATGTAACTCTGTGAGATGAATTAACAGAACACAGAGCAGTTTCTCAGAAAGCTTCTTTCCAGTTTTGAACGGAAGATATTTCCTTTTTCACCATAGCCCTCTATGGGCTTCCAAATATCCCTTTGCCAATTCCACAAGAACAGCCTTAGCGAAAGGCTTCTTGAAGGGAAAGATGTAACTCTGTGAGATGAATTAACAGAACACAGAACAGTTTCTCAGAAAGCTTCTTTCCAGTTTTGAACGGAAGATATTTCCTTTTTCACCATAGCCCTCTATGGGCTTCCAAATATCCCTTTGCCAATTCCACAAGAACAGCCTTAGCGAAAGGCTTCTTGAAGGGAAAGATGTAACTCTGTGAGATGAATTAACAGAACACAGAGCAGATTCTCAGAAAGCTTCTTTCCAGTTTTGAACGGAAGATATTTCCTTTTTCACCATAGCCCTCTATGGGCTTCCAAATATCCCTTTGCCAATTCCACAAGAACAGCCTTAGCGAAAGGCTTCTTGAATGGAAAGATGTAACTCTGTGAGATGAATTAACAGAACACAGAGCAGTTTCTCAGAAAGCTTCTTTCCACTTTTGAAAGGAAGATATTTCCTTTTTCACCATAGCCCTCTATGGGCTTCCAAATATCCCTTTGCCAATTCCACAAGAACAGCCTTAGCGAAAGGCTTCTTGAAGGGAAAGATTTAACTCTGTGAGATGAATTAACAGAACACAGAGCAGTTTCTCAGAAAGCTTCTTTCCAGTTTTGAACGGAAGATATTTCCTTTTTCACCATAGCCCTCTATGGGCTTCCAAATATCCCTTTGCCAATTCCACAAGAACAGCCTTAGCGAAAGGCTTCTTGAAGGGAAAGATGTAGCTCTGTGAGATGAATTAACAGAACACAGAGCAGTTTCTCAGAAAGCTTCTTTCCAGTTTTGAACGGAAGATATTTCCTTTTTCACCATAGCCCTCTATGGGCTTCCAAATATCCCTTTGCCAATTCCACAAGAACAGCCTTAGTGAAAGGCTTCTTGAAGGGAAAGATGTAACTCTGTGAGATGAATTAACAGAACACAGAGCAGTTTCTCAGAAAGCTTCTTTCCAGTTTTGAACGGAAGATATTTCCTTTTTCACCATAGTCCTCTATGGGCTTCCAAATATCCCTTTGCCAATTCCACAAGAACAGCCTTAGCGAAAGGCTTCTTGAAGGGAAAGATTTCACTCTGTGAGATGAATTAACAGAACACAGAGCAGATTCTCAGAAAGCTTCTTCCAGTTTTGAACGGAAGATAGTTCCTTTTTCACCATAGCCCTCTATGGGCTTCCAAATATCCCTTTGCCAATTCCACAAGAACAGCCTTAGCGAAAGGCTTCTTGAAGGGAAAGATGTAACTCTGTGAGATGAATGAACAGAACACAGAGCAGTTTCTCAGAAAGCTTCTTTCCACTTTTGAACGGAAGATATTTCCTTTTTCACCATAGCCCTCTATGGGCTTCCAAATATCCCTTTGCCAATTCCACAAGAACAGACTTAGCGAACGGCTTCTTGTAGGGAAAGATGTAACTCTGTGAGATGAATGAACAGAACACAGAGCAGTTTCTCAGAAAGCTTCTTTCCAGTTTTGAACGGAAGATATTTCCTTTTCCACAATAGCCCTCTATGGGCTTCCAAATATCCCTTTGCCAATTCCACAAGAACAGCCTTAGCGAAAGGCTTCTTGAAGGGAAAGATGTAACTCTGTGAGATGAATTAACAGAACACAGAGCAGTTTCTCAGAAAGCTTCTTTCCAGTTTTGAACGGAAGATATTTCCTTTTTCACCATAGCCCTCTATGGGCTTCCAAATATCCCTTTGCCAATTCCACAAGAACAGCCTTAGCGAAAGGCTTCTAGAAGGGAAAGATGTAACTCTGTTAGATGAATTAAAAGAACACAGAGCAGTTTCTCAGAAAGCTTCTTTCCAGTTTTGAACGGAAGATATTTCCTTTTTCACCATAGCCCTCTATCGGCTTCCAAATATCCCTTTGCCAATTCCACAAGAACAGCCTTAGCGAAATGCTTCTTGAAGGGAAAGATGTAACTCTGTGAGATGAATTAACAGAACACAGAGCAGTGTCTCAGAAAGCATCTTTCCAGTTTTGAACGGAAGATATTTCCTTTTTCACCATAGCCCTCTATGGGCTTCCAAATATCCCTTTGCCAATTCCACAAGAACAGCCTTAGCGAAAGGCTTCTTGAAGGGAAAGATGTAACTCTGTGAGATGAATTAACAGAACACAGAGCAGTTTCTCAGAAAGCTTCCTTCCAGTTTTGAAGGGAAGATATTTCCTTTTTCACCATAGCCCTCTATGGGCTTCCAAATATCCCTTTGCCAATTCCACAAGAACAGCCTTAGCGAAAGGCTTCTTGAATTGAAAGATGTAACTCTGTGAGATGAATGAACAGAACACAGAGCAGTTTCTCAGAAAGCTTCTTTCCAGTTTTGAACGGAAGATATTTCCTTTTTCACCATAGCCCTCCAAGGGCTTCCAAATATCCCTTTGCCAATTCCACAAGAACAGCCTTAGCGAAAGGCTTCTTGAAGGGAAAGATGTAACTCTGTGAGATGAATTAACAGAACACAGAGCAGTTTCTCAGAAAGCTTTTTTCCAGTTTTGAACGGAAGATATTTCCTTTTTCACCATAGCCCTCTATGGGCTTCCAAATATCCCTTTGCCAATTCCACAAGAACAGCCTTAGCGAAAGGCTTCTTGAAGGGAAAGATGTAACTCTGTGAGATGAATTAACAGAACACAGAGCAGTTTCTCAGAAAGCTTCTTTCCAGTTTTGAACGGAAGATATTTCCTTTTTCACCATAGCCCTCTATGGGCTTCCAAATATCCCTTTGCCAATTCCACAAGAACAGCCTTAGCGAAAGGCTTCTTGAAGGGAAAGATGTAACACTGTGAGATGAATGAACAGAACACAGAGCAGTTTCTCATAAAGATTCTTTCCAGTTTTCAACGGAAGATATTTCCTTTTTCACCATAGCCCTCTAAGGGCTTCCAAATATCCCTTTGCCAATTCCACAAGAACAGCCTTAGCGAAAGGCTTCTTGAAGGGAAAGATGTAACTCTGTGAGATGAATTAACAGAACACAGAGCAGTTTCTCAGAAAGCTTCTTTCCAGTTTTGAACGGAAGATATTTCCTTTTTCACCATAGCCCTCTATGGGCTTCCAAATATCCCTTTGCCAATTACCCAAGAACAGCCTTAGCGAAAGGCTTCTTGAAGGGAAAGACGTAACTCTGTGAGATGAATTAACAGAACACAGAGCAGTTTCTCAGAAAGCTTCTTTCCAGTTTTGAACGGAAGATATTTCCTTTTTCACCAAAGCCCTCTATGGGCTTCCAAATATCCCTTTGCCAATTCCACAAGAACAGCCTTAGCGAAAGGCTTCTTGAAGGGAAAGATGTAACTCAGTGAGATGAATTAACAGAACACAGAGCAGTTTCTCAGAAAGCTTCTTTCCAGTTTTGAACGGAAGATATTTCCTTTTTCACCATAGAACTCTATGGGCTTCCAAATATCCCTTTGCCAATTCCACAAGAACAGCCTTAGCGAAAGGCTTCTTGAAGGGAAAGATGTAACTCTGTGAGATGAATTAACAGAACACAGAGCAGTTTCTCAGAAAGCTTCTTTCCAGTTTTGAACGGAAGATATTTCCTTTTTCACCATAGCCCTCTATGGGCTTCCAAATATCCCTTTGCCAATTCCACAAGAACAGCCTTAGCAAAAGGCTTCTTGAAGGGAAAGATGTAACTCTGTGAGATGAATGAACAGAACACAGAGCAGTTTCTCAGAAAGCTTCTTTCCACTTTTGAACGGAAGATATTTCCTTTTTCACCATAGCCCTCTATGGGCTTCCAAATATCCCTTTGCCAATTCCACAAGAACAGACTTAGCGAACGGCTTCTTGTAGGGAAAGATGTAACTCTGTGAGATGAATGAACAGAACACAGAGCAGTTTCTCAGAAAGCTTCTTTCCAGTTTTGAACGGAAGATATTTCCTTTTCCACAATAGCCCTCTATGGGCTTCCAAATATCCCTTTGCCAATTCCACAAGAACAGCCTTAGCGAAAGGCTTCTTGAAGGGAAAGATGTAACTCTGTGAGATGAATTAACAGAACACAGAGCAGTTTCTCAGAAAGCTTCTTTCCAGTTTTGAACGGAAGATATTTCCTTTTTCACCATAGCCCTCTATGGGCTTCCAAATATCCCTTTGCCAATTCCACAAGAACAGCCTTAGCGAAAGGCTTCTAGAAGGGAAAGATGTAACTCTGTGAGATGAATTAAAAGAACACAGAACAGTTTCTCAGAAAGCTTCTTTCCAGTTTTGAACGGAAGATATTTCCTTTTTCACCATAGCCCTCTATCGGCTTCCAAATATCCCTTTGCCAATTCCACAAGAACAGCCTTAGCGAAATGCTTCTTGAAGGGAAAGATGTAACTCTGTGAGATGAATTAACAGAACACAGAGCAGTGTCTCAGAAAGCATCTTTCCAGTTTTGAACGGAAGATATTTCCTTTTTCACCATAGCCCTCTATGGGCTTCCAAATATCCCTTTGCCAATTCCACAAGAACAGCCTTAGCGAAAGGCTTCTTGAAGGGAAAGATGTAACTCTGTGAGATGAATTAACAGAACACAGAGCAGTTTCTCAGAAAGCTTCCTTCCAGTTTTGAAGGGACGATATTTCCTTTTTCACCATAGCCCTCTATGGGCTTCCAAATATCCCTTTGCCAATTACACAAGAACAGCCTTAGCGAAAGGCTTCTTGAAGGGAAAGATGTAACTCTGTGAGATGAATGAACAGAACACAGAGCAGTTTCTCAGAAAGCTTCTTTCCAGTTTTGAACGGAAGATATTTCCTTTTTCACCATAGCCCTCCAAGGGCTTCCAAATATCCCTTTGCCAATTCCACAAGAACAGCCTTAGCGAAAGGCTTCTTGAAGGGAAAGATGTAACTCTGTGAGATGAATTAACAGAACACAGAGCAGTTTCTCAGAAAGCTTTTTTCCAGTTTTGAACGGAAGATATTTCCTTTTTCACCATAGCCCTCTATGGGCTTCCAAATATCCCTTTGCCAATTCCACAAGAACAGCCTAAGCGAAAGGCTTCTTGAAGGGAAAGATGTAACTCTGTGAGATGAATTAACAGAACACAGAGCAGTTTCTCAGAAAGCTTCTTTCCAGTTTTGAACGGAAGATATTTCCTTTTTCACCATAGCCCTCTATGGGCTTCCAAATATCCCTTTGCCAATTCCACAAGAACAGCCTTAGCGAAAGGCTTCTTGAAGGGAAAGATGTAACACTGTGAGATGAATGAACAGAACACAGAGCAGTTTCTCATAAAGATTCTTTCCAGTTTTCAACGGAAGATATTTCCTTTTTCACCATAGCCCTCTAAGGGCTTCCAAATATCCCTTTGCCAATTCCACAAGAACAGCCTTAGCGAAAGGCTTCTTGAAGGGAAAGATGTAACTCTGTGAGATGAATTAACAGAACACAGAGCAGTTTCTCAGAAAGCTTCTTTCCAGTTTTGAACGGAAGATATTTCCTTTTTCACCATAGCCCTCTATGGGCTTCCAAATATCCCTTTGCCAATTACCCAAGAACAGCCTTAGCGAAAGGCTTCTTGAAGGGAAAGACGTAACTCTGTGAGATGAATTAACAGAACACAGAGCAGTTTCTCAGAAAGCTTCTTTCCAGTTTTGAACGGAAGATATTTCCTTTTTCACCAAAGCCCTCTATGGGCTTCCAAATATCCCTTTGCCAATTCCACAAGAACAGCCTTAGCGAAAGGCTTCTAGAAGGGAAAGATGTAACTCTGTGAGATGAATTAACAGAACACAGAGCAGTTTCTCAGAAAGCTTCTTTCCAGTTTTGAACGGAAGATATTTCCTTTTTCACCATAGCCCTGTATGGGCTTCCAAATATCCCTTTGCCAATTCCACAAGAACAGCCTTAGCGAAAGGCTTCTTGAAGGGAACGATGTAACTCTGTTAGATGAATTTACAGAACACAGAGCAGTTTCTCAGAAAGCTTCTTTCCAGTTTTGAACGGAATATATTTCCTTTTTCACCATAGCCCTCTATGGGCTTCCAAATATCCCATTGCCAATTCCACAAGTACAGCCTTAGCGAAAGGCTTCTTGAAGGGAAAGATGTAACTCTGTGAGATGAATTAACAGAACACAGAGCAGTTTCTCAGAAAGCTTCTTTCCAGTTTTGAACGGAAGATATTTCCTTTTTCACCATAGCCCTCTATGGGCTTCCAAATATCCCTTTTCCAATTCCACAAGAACAGCCTCAGCGTAAGGCTTCTTGAAGGGAAAGATGTAACTCTGTGAGATGAATTAACAGAACACAGAGCAGTTTCTCAGAAAGCTTCTTTCCAGTTTTGAACGGAAGATATTTCCTTTTTCACCATAGCCCTCTATGGGCTTCCAAATATCCCTTTGCCAGTTCCACAAGAACAGCCTTATCGAAAGGCTTCTTGAAGGGAAAGATGTAACTCTGTGAGATGAATTAACAGAACACAGAGCAGTTTCTCAGAAACCTTCTTTCCACTTTTGAACGGAAGATATTTCCTTTTTCACCATAGCCCTCTATAGGCTTCCAAATATCCCTTTGCCAGTTCCACAAGAACAGCCTTAGCGAAAGGCTTCTTGAAGGGAAAGATGTAACTCTGTGAGATGAATTAACAGAACACAGAGCAGTTTCTCAGAAAGCTTCTTTCCAGTTTTGAACGGAAGATATTTCCTTTTTCACCATAGCCCTCTATGGGCTTCCAAATATCCCTTTGCCAATTCCACAAGAACAGCCTTAGCGAAAGGCTTCTTGAAGGGAAAGATGTAACTCTGTGAGATTAATTAACAGAACACAGAGCAGTTTCTCAGAAAGCTTCTTTCCAGTTTTGAACGGAAGATATTTCCCTTTTCACCATAGCCCTCTAAGGGCTTACAAATTTCCCTCTGCCAATTCCACAAGAACATCCCTAGCGAAAGGCTTCTTGAAGGGAAAGATGTAACTCTGTGAGATGAATTAACAGAACACAGCGCAGTTTCTCAGAAAGCTTCTTTCCAGTTTTGAACGGAAGATATTTCCTTTTTCACCCTAGCCCTCTATGGGCTTCCAAATATCCCTTTGCCAATTCCACAAGAACAGCCTTAGCGAAAGGCTTCTTGAAGGGAAAGATGTAACTCTGTGAGATGAATTATCAGAACACAGAGCAGTTTCTCAGAAAGCTTCTTTCCAGTTTTGAACGGAAGATATTTCCTTTTTCACCATAGCCCTCTATGGGCTTCCAAATATCCCTTTGCCAATTCCACAAGAACAGCCTTAGCGAAAGGCTTCTTGAAGGGAAAGATGTAACTCTGTGAGATGAATTAACAGAACACAGAGCAGTTTCTCAGAAAGCATCTTTCCAGTTTTGAACGGAAGATATTTCCTTTTTCACCATAGCCCTCTATGGGCTTCCAAATATCCCTATGCCAATTCCACAAGAACAGCCTTAGCGAAAGGCTTCTTGAAGGGAAAGATGTAACTCTGTGAGATGAATTAACAGAACACAGAGCAGTTTCTCAGAAAGCTTCTTTCCAGTTTTGAACGGAAGATATTTCCTTTTTCACCATAGTCCTCTATGGGCTTCCAAATATCCCTTTGCCAATTCCACAAGAACAGCCTTAGCGAAAGGCTTCTTGAAGGGAAAGATGTAACTCTGTGAGATGAATTAACAGAACACAGAGCAGTTTCTCAGAAAGCTTCTTTCCAGTTTTGAACGGAAGATATTTCCTTTTTCACCATAGCCCTCTATGGGCTTGCAAATATCCCTTTGCCAATTAAACAAGAACAGCCTTAGCGAAAGGCTTCTTGAAGGGAAAGATGTAACTCTGTGAGATGAATTAACAGAACACAGAGCAGTTTCTCAGAAGGCTTCTTTCCAGTTTTGAACGGAAGATATTTCCTTTTTCACCATAGCCCTCTATGGGATTCCAAATATCCCTTTGCCAATTCCACAAGAACAGCCTTAGCAAAAGGCTTCTTGAAGGGAAAGATGTAGCTCTGTGAGATGAATTAACAGAACACAGAGCAGTTTCTCAGAAAGCTTCTTTCCACTTTTGAACGGAAGATATTTCCTTTTTCACCATAGCCCTCTATGGGCTTCCAAATATCCCTTTGCCAATTCCACAAGAACAGCCTTAGCGAAAGGCTTCTTGAAGGGAAAGATGTAACTCTGTGAGATGAATTAACAGAACACAGAGCAGTTTCTCAGAAAGCTTCTTTCCAGTTTTGAACGGAAGATATTTCCTTTTTCACAATAGCCCTCTATGGGCTTCCAAATATCCCTTTGCCAGTTCCACAAGAACAGCCTTAGCGAAAGGCTTCTTGAAGGGAAAGATGTAACTCTATGAGATGAATTAACAGAACACAGAGCAGTTTCTCAGAAAGCTTCTTTCCAGTTTTGATCGGAAGATATTTCCTTTTTCACCATAGCCCTCTATGGGCTTCCAAATATCCCTTTGCCAATTCCACAAGAACAGCTTTAGCGAAAGGCTTCTTGAAGGGAAAGATGTAACTCTGTGAGATGAATTAACAGAACACAGAGCAGTTTCTCAGAAAGCTTCTTTCCAGTTTTGAACGGAAGATATTTCCTTTTTCACCATAGCCCTCTATGGGCTTCCAAATATCCCTTTGCCAATTACCCAAGAACAGCCTTAGCGAAAGGCTTCTTGAAGGGAAAGACGTAACTCTGTGAGATGAATTAACAGAACACAGAGCAGTTTCTCAGAAAGCTTCTTTCCACTTTTGAACGGAAGATATTTCCTTTTTCACCATAGCCCTCTATGGGCTTCCAAATATCCCTTTGCCAATTCCCCAAGAACGGCCTTAGCGAAAGACTTCTTGAAGGGAAAGATGTAACTCTGTGAGATGAATTAAGAGAACACAGAGCAGTTTCTCAGAAAGCTTCTTTCCAGTTTTGAACGGAAGATATTTCCTTTTTCACCATAGACCTCTATGGGATTCGAAATATCCCTTTGCGAATTCCACAAGAACAGCCTTAGAGAAAGGCTTCTTGAAGCAAAAGATATAACTCTGTGAGATGAATTAAGAGAACACAGAGCAGTTTCTCAGAAAGCTTCTTTCCAGTTTTGAACGGAAGATATTTCCTTTTTCACCATAGCCCTCTATGGGCTTCCAAATATCCCTTTGCCAATTCCACAAGAACAGCCTTAGCGAAAGGCTTCTTGAAGGGAAAGATGTAGCTCTGTGAGATGAATTAACAGAACACAGAGCAGTTTCTCAGAAAGCTTCTTTCCAGTTTTGAACGGAAGATATTTCCTTTTTCACCATAGCCTTCTATGGGCTTCCAAATATCCCTTTGCCAATTCCACAAGAACAGCCTTAGTGAAAGGCTTCTTGAAGGGAAAGATGTAACTCTGTGAGATGAATTAACAGAACACAGAGCAGTTTCTCAGAAAGCTTCTTTCCAGTTTTGAACGGAAGATATTTCCTTTTTCACCATAGTCCTCTATGGGCTTCCAAATATCCCTTTGCCAATTCCACAAGAACAGCCTTAGCGAAAGGCTTCTTGAAGGGAAAGATTTCACTCTGTGAGATGAATTAACAGAACACAGAGCAGATTCTCAGAAAGCTTCTTCCAGTTTTGAACGGAAGATAGTTCCTTTTTCACCATAGCCCTCTATGGGCTTCCAAATATCCCTTTGCCAATTCCACAAGAACAGCCTTAGCGAAAGGCTTCTTGAAGGGAAAGATGTAACTCTGTGAGATGAATGAACAGAACACAGAGCAGTTTCTCAGAAAGCTTCTTTCCACTTTTGAACGGAAGATATTTCCTTTTTCACCATAGCCCTCTATGGGCTTCCAAATATCCCTTTGCCAATTCCACAAGAACAGACTTAGCGAACGGCTTCTTGTAGGGAAAGATGTAACTCTGTGAGATGAATGAACAGAACACAGAGCAGTTTCTCAGAAAGCTTCTTTCCAGTTTTGAACGGAAGATATTTCCTTTTCCACAATAGCCCTCTATGGGCTTCCAAATATCCCTTTGCCAATTCCACAAGAACAGCCTTAGCGAAAGGCTTCTTGAAGGGAAAGATGTAACTCTGTGAGATGAATTAACAGAACACAGAGCAGTTTCTCAGAAAGCTTCTTTCCAGTTTTGAACGGAAGATATTTCCTTTTTCACCATAGCCCTCTATGGGCTTCCAAATATCCCTTTGCCAATTCCACAAGAACAGCCTTAGCGAAAGGCTTCTAGAAGGGAAAGATGTAACTCTGTTAGATGAATTAAAAGAACACAGAGCAGTTTCTCAGAAAGCTTCTTTCCAGTTTTGAACGGAAGATATTTCCTTTTTCACCATAGCCCTCTATCGGCTTCCAAATATCCCTTTGCCAATTCCACAAGAACAGCCTTAGCGAAATGCTTCTTGAAGGGAAAGATGTAACTCTGTGAGATGAATTAACAGAACACAGAGCAGTGTCTCAGAAAGCATCTTTCCAGTTTTGAACGGAAGATATTTCCTTTTTCACCATAGCCCTCTATGGGCTTCCAAATATCCCTTTGCCAATTCCACAAGAACAGCCTTAGCGAAAGGCTTCTTGAAGGGAAAGATGTAACACTGTGAGATGAATTAACAGAACACAGAGCAGTTTCTCAGAAAGCTTCCTTCCAGTTTTGAAGGGAAGATATTTCCTTTTTCACCATAGCCCTCTATGGGCTTCCAAATATCCCTTTGCCAATTCCACAAGAACAGCCTTAGCGAAAGGCTTCTTGAATTGAAAGATGTAACTCTGTGAGATGAATGAACAGAACACAGAGCAGTTTCTCAGAAAGCTTCTTTCCAGTTTTGAACGGAAGATATTTCCTTTTTCACCATAGCCCTCCAAGGGCTTCCAAATATCCCTTTGCCAATTCCACAAGAACAGCCTTAGCGAAAGGCTTCTTGAAGGGAAAGATGTAACTCTGTGAGATGAATTAACAGAACACAGAGCAGTTTCTCAGAAAGCTTTTTTCCAGTTTTGAACGGAAGATATTTCCTTTTTCACCATAGCCCTCTATGGGCTTCCAAATATCCCTTTGCCAATTCCACAAGAACAGCCTTAGCGAAAGGCTTCTTGAAGGGAAAGATGTAACTCTGTGAGATGAATTAACAGAACACAGAGCAGTTTCTCAGAAAGCTTCTTTCCAGTTTTGAACGGAAGATATTTCCTTTTTCACCATAGCCCTCTATGGGCTTCCAAATATCCCTTTGCCAATTCCACAAGAACAGCCTTAGCGAAAGGCTTCTTGAAGGGAAAGATGTAACACTGTGAGATGAATGAACAGAACACAGAGCAGTTTCTCATAAAGATTCTTTCCAGTTTTCAACGGAAGATATTTCCTTTTTCACCATAGCCCTCTAAGGGCTTCCAAATATCCCTTTGCCAATTCCACAAGAACAGCCTTAGCGAAAGGCTTCTTGAAGGGAAAGATGTAACTCTGTGAGATGAATTAACAGAACACAGAGCAGTTTCTCAGAAAGCTTCTTTCCAGTTTTGAACGGAAGATATTTCCTTTTTCACCATAGCCCTCTATGGGCTTCCAAATATCCCTTTGCCAATTACCCAAGAACAGCCTTAGCGAAAGGCTTCTTGAAGGGAAAGACGTAACTCTGTGAGATGAATTAACAGAACACAGAGCAGTTTCTCAGAAAGCTTCTTTCCAGTTTTGAACGGAAGATATTTCCTTTTTCACCAAAGCCCTCTATGGGCTTCCAAATATCCCTTTGCCAATTCCACAAGAACAGCCTTAGCGAAAGGCTTCTTGAAGGGAAAGATGTAACTCTGTGAGATGAATTAACAGAACACAGAGCAGTTTCTCAGAAAGCTTCTTTCCAGTTTTGAACGGAAGATATTTCCTTTTTCACCATAGAACTCTATGGGCTTCCAAATATCCCTTTGCCAATTCCACAAGAACAGCCTTAGCGAAAGGCTTCTTGAAGGGAAAGATGTAACTCTGTGAGATGAATTAACAGAACACAGAGCAGTTTCTCAGAAAGCTTCTTTCCAGTTTTGAACGGAAGATATTTCCTTTTTCACCATAGCCCTCTATGGGCTTCCAAATATCCCTTTGCCAATTCCACAAGAACAGCCTTAGCGAAAGGCTTCTTGAAGGGAAAGATGTAACTCTGTGAGATGAATGAACAGAACACAGAGCAGTTTCTCAGAAAGCTTCTTTCCACTTTTGAACGGAAGATATTTCCTTTTTCACCATAGCCCTCTATGGGCTTCCAAATATCCCTTTGCCAATTCCACAAGAACAGACTTAGCGAACGGCTTCTTGTAGGGAAAGATGTAACTCTGTGAGATGAATGAACAGAACACAGAGCAGTTTCTCAGAAAGCTTCTTTCCAGTTTTGAACGGAAGATATTTCCTTTTCCACAATAGCCCTCTATGGGCTTCCAAATATCCCTTTGCCAATTCCACAAGAACAGCCTTAGCGAAAGGCTTCTTGAAGGGAAAGATGTAACTCTGTGAGATGAATTAACAGAACACAGAGCAGTTTCTCAGAAAGCTTCTTTCCAGTTTTGAACGGAAGATATTTCCTTTTTCACCATAGCCCTCTATGGGCTTCCAAATATCCCTTTGCCAATTCCACAAGAACAGCCTTAGCGAAAGGCTTCTAGAAGGGAAAGATGTAACTCTGTGAGATGAATTAAAAGAACACAGAACAGTTTCTCAGAAAGCTTCTTTCCAGTTTTGAACGGAAGATATTTCCTTTTTCACCATAGCCCTCTATCGGCTTCCAAATATCCCTTTGCCAATTCCACAAGAACAGCCTTAGCGAAATGCTTCTTGAAGGGAAAGATGTAACTCTGTGAGATGAATTAACAGAACACAGAGCAGTGTCTCAGAAAGCATCTTTCCAGTTTTGAACGGAAGATATTTCCTTTTTCACCATAGCCCTCTATGGGCTTCCAAATATCCCTTTGCCAATTCCACAAGAACAGCCTTAGCGAAAGGCTTCTTGAAGGGAAAGATGTAACTCTCTGAGATGAATTAACAGAACACAGAGCAGTTTCTCAGAAAGCTTCTTTCCACTTTTGAAAGGAAGATATTTCCTTTTTCACCATAGCCCTCTATGGGCTTCCAAATATCCCTTTGCCAATTCCACAAGAACAGCCTTAGCGAAAGGCTTCTTGAAGGGAAAGATGTAACTCTGTGAGATGAATTAAGAGAACACAGAGCAGTTTCTCAGAAAGCTTCTTTCCAGTTTTGAACGGAAGATATTTCCTTTTTCACCATAGCCCTCTATGGGCTTCCAAATATCCCTTTGCCAATTCCACAAGAACAGCCTTAGCGAAAGGCTTCTTGAAGGGAAAAATGTAACTCTCTGAGATGAATTGACAGAACACAGAACAGTTTCTCAGAAAGCTTCTTTCCAGTTTTGAACGGAAGATATTTCCTTTTTCACCATAGCCCTCTATGGGCTTCCAAATATCCCTTTGCCAATTCCACAAGAACAGCCTTAGCGAAAGGCTTCTTGAAGGGAAAGATGTAACTCTGTGGGATGAATTAACAGAACACAGAGCAGTTCTCAGAAAGCTTCTCTCCAGTTTTGAACGGAAGATATTTCCTTTTTCACCATAGCCCTCTATGGGCTTCCAAATATCCCTTTGCCAATTCCACAAGAACAGCCTTAGCGAAAGGCTTCTTGAAGGGAAAGATGTAACTCTGTGAGATGAATTAACAGAACACAGAGCAGTTTCTCAGAAAGCTTCTCTCCAGGTTTGAACGGAAGTTATTTCCTTTTTCACCTTAGCCCTCTATGTTCTTCCAAATGTCCCTCTGCCAATTCCACAAGAACAGCCTTAGCGAAAGGCTTCTTGAAGGGAAAGATGTAACTCTGTGAGATGAATTAACAGAACACAGAGCAGTTTCTCAGAAAGCTTCTTTCCAGTTTTGAACGGAAGATATTTCCTTTTTCACCATAGCCCTCTATGGGCTTCCAAATATCCCTTTGCCAATTCCACAACAACAGCCTCAGCGTAAGGCTTCTTGAAGGGAAAGATGTAACTCTGTGAGATGAATTAACAGAACACAGAGCAGTTTCTCAGAAAGCTTCTTTCCAGTTTTGAACGGAAGATATTTCCTTTTTCACCATAGCCCTCTATGGGCTTCCAAATATCCCTTTGCCAATTCCACAAGATCAGCCTCAGCGTAAGGCTTCTTGAAGGGAAAGATGTAACTCTGTGAGATGAATTAACAGAACACAGAGCAGTTTCTCAGAAAGCTTCTATCCAGTTTTGAACGGAAGATATTTCCTTTTTCACCATAGCCCTCTATGGGCTTCCAAATATCCCTTTGCCAATTCCCCAAGAACAGCCTTTTCGAAAGGCTTCTGGAAGGGAAAGATGTAACTCTGTGAGATGAATTAACAGAACACAGAGCAGTTTCTCAGAAAGCTTCTTTCCAGTTTTGAACGGAAGATATTTCCTTTTTCACCATAGCCCTCTATGGGCTTCCAAATATCCCTTTGCCAATTCCACAAGAACAGCCTTAGCGAAAGGCTTCTTGAAGGGAAAGATGTAACTCTGTGAGATGAATTAACAGAACACAGAGCAGTTTCTCAGAAAGCTTCTTTCCAGTTTTGAACGGAAGATATTTCCTTTTTCACCATAGAACTCTATGGGCTTCCAAATATCCCTTTGCCAATTCCACAAGAACAGCCTTAGCGAAAGGCTTCTTGAAGGGAAAGATGTAACTCTGTGAGATGAATTAACAGAACACAGAGCAGTTTCTCAGAAAGCTTCTTTCCAGTTTTGAACGGAAGATATTTCCTTTTTCACCATAGCCCTCTATGGGCTTCCAAATATCCCTTTGCCAATTCCACAAGAACAGCCTTAGCGAAAGGCTTCTTGAAGGGAAAGATGTAACTCTGTGAGATGAATTAA
Organism: Chlorocebus sabaeus; assembly: GCF_047675955.1. Classification (NCBI taxonomy): domain Eukaryota; kingdom Metazoa; phylum Chordata; class Mammalia; order Primates; family Cercopithecidae; genus Chlorocebus; species Chlorocebus sabaeus. The sequence continues at coordinate 217,976 of NW_027327970.1, forward strand.
CAGAACACAGAACAGTTTCTCAGAAAGCTTCTTTCCAGTTTTGAACGGAAGATATTTCCTTTTTCACCATAGCCCTCTATGGGCTTCCAAATATCCCTTTGCCAATTCCACAAGAACAGCCTTAGCGAAAGGCTTCTTGAAGGGAAAGATGTAACTCTGTGAGATGAATGAACAGAACACAGAGAAGTTTCTCAGAAAGCTTCTTTCCAGTTTTGAACGGAAGATATTTCCTTTTTCACCATAGCCCTCTATGGGCTTCCAAATATCCCTTTGCCAATTCCACAAGAACAGCCTTAGCGAAAGGCTTCTTGAAGGGAAAGATGTAACTCTGTGAGATGAATTAACAGAACACAGAGCAGATTCTCAGAAAGCTTCTTTCCAGTTTTGAACGGAAGATATTTCCTTTTTCACCATAGCCCTCTATGGGCTTCCAAATATCCCTTTGCCAATTCCACAAGAACAGCCTTAGCGAAAGGCTTCTTGAATGGAAAGATGTAACTCTGTGAGATGAATTAACAGAACACAGAGCAGTTTCTCAGAAAGCTTCTTTCCACTTTTGAAAGGAAGATATTTCCTTTTTCACCATAGCCCTCTATGGGCTTCCAAATATCCCTTTGCCAATTCCACAAGAACAGCCTTAGCGAAAGGCTTCTTGAAGGGAAAGATTTAACTCTGTGAGATGAATTAACAGAACACAGAGCAGTTTCTCAGAAAGCTTCTTTCCAGTTTTGAACGGAAGATATTTCCTTTTTCACCATAGCCCTCTATGGGCTTCCAAATATCCCTTTGCCAATTCCACAAGAACAGCCTTAGCGAAAGGCTTCTTGAAGGGAAAGATGTAGCTCTGTGAGATGAATTAACAGAACACAGAGCAGTTTCTCAGAAAGCTTCTTTCCAGTTTTGAACGGAAGATATTTCCTTTTTCACCATAGCCCTCTATGGGCTTCCAAATATCCCTTTGCCAATTCCACAAGAACAGCCTTAGTGAAAGGCTTCTTGAAGGGAAAGATGTAACTCTGTGAGATGAATTAACAGAACACAGAGCAGTTTCTCAGAAAGCTTCTTTCCAGTTTTGAACGGAAGATATTTCCTTTTTCACCATAGTCCTCTATGGGCTTCCAAATATCCCTTTGCCAATTCCACAAGAACAGCCTTAGCGAAAGGCTTCTTGAAGGGAAAGATTTCACTCTGTGAGATGAATTAACAGAACACAGAGCAGATTCTCAGAAAGCTTCTTCCAGTTTTGAACGGAAGATAGTTCCTTTTTCACCATAGCCCTCTATGGGCTTCCAAATATCCCTTTGCCAATTCCACAAGAACAGCCTTAGCGAAAGGCTTCTTGAAGGGAAAGATGTAACTCTGTGAGATGAATGAACAGAACACAGAGCAGTTTCTCAGAAAGCTTCTTTCCACTTTTGAACGGAAGATATTTCCTTTTTCACCATAGCCCTCTATGGGCTTCCAAATATCCCTTTGCCAATTCCACAAGAACAGACTTAGCGAACGGCTTCTTGTAGGGAAAGATGTAACTCTGTGAGATGAATGAACAGAACACAGAGCAGTTTCTCAGAAAGCTTCTTTCCAGTTTTGAACGGAAGATATTTCCTTTTCCACAATAGCCCTCTATGGGCTTCCAAATATCCCTTTGCCAATTCCACAAGAACAGCCTTAGCGAAAGGCTTCTTGAAGGGAAAGATGTAACTCTGTGAGATGAATTAACAGAACACAGAGCAGTTTCTCAGAAAGCTTCTTTCCAGTTTTGAACGGAAGATATTTCCTTTTTCACCATAGCCCTCTATGGGCTTCCAAATATCCCTTTGCCAATTCCACAAGAACAGCCTTAGCGAAAGGCTTCTAGAAGGGAAAGATGTAACTCTGTTAGATGAATTAAAAGAACACAGAGCAGTTTCTCAGAAAGCTTCTTTCCAGTTTTGAACGGAAGATATTTCCTTTTTCACCATAGCCCTCTATCGGCTTCCAAATATCCCTTTGCCAATTCCACAAGAACAGCCTTAGCGAAATGCTTCTTGAAGGGAAAGATGTAACTCTGTGAGATGAATTAACAGAACACAGAGCAGTGTCTCAGAAAGCATCTTTCCAGTTTTGAACGGAAGATATTTCCTTTTTCACCATAGCCCTCTATGGGCTTCCAAATATCCCTTTGCCAATTCCACAAGAACAGCCTTAGCGAAAGGCTTCTTGAAGGGAAAGATGTAACTCTGTGAGATGAATTAACAGAACACAGAGCAGTTTCTCAGAAAGCTTCCTTCCAGTTTTGAAGGGAAGATATTTCCTTTTTCACCATAGCCCTCTATGGGCTTCCAAATATCCCTTTGCCAATTCCACAAGAACAGCCTTAGCGAAAGGCTTCTTGAATTGAAAGATGTAACTCTGTGAGATGAATGAACAGAACACAGAGCAGTTTCTCAGAAAGCTTCTTTCCAGTTTTGAACGGAAGATATTTCCTTTTTCACCATAGCCCTCCAAGGGCTTCCAAATATCCCTTTGCCAATTCCACAAGAACAGCCTTAGCGAAAGGCTTCTTGAAGGGAAAGATGTAACTCTGTGAGATGAATTAACAGAACACAGAGCAGTTTCTCAGAAAGCTTTTTTCCAGTTTTGAACGGAAGATATTTCCTTTTTCACCATAGCCCTCTATGGGCTTCCAAATATCCCTTTGCCAATTCCACAAGAACAGCCTTAGCGAAAGGCTTCTTGAAGGGAAAGATGTAACTCTGTGAGATGAATTAACAGAACACAGAGCAGTTTCTCAGAAAGCTTCTTTCCAGTTTTGAACGGAAGATATTTCCTTTTTCACCATAGCCCTCTATGGGCTTCCAAATATCCCTTTGCCAATTCCACAAGAACAGCCTTAGCGAAAGGCTTCTTGAAGGGAAAGATGTAACACTGTGAGATGAATGAACAGAACACAGAGCAGTTTCTCATAAAGATTCTTTCCAGTTTTCAACGGAAGATATTTCCTTTTTCACCATAGCCCTCTAAGGGCTTCCAAATATCCCTTTGCCAATTCCACAAGAACAGCCTTAGCGAAAGGCTTCTTGAAGGGAAAGATGTAACTCTGTGAGATGAATTAACAGAACACAGAGCAGTTTCTCAGAAAGCTTCTTTCCAGTTTTGAACGGAAGATATTTCCTTTTTCACCATAGCCCTCTATGGGCTTCCAAATATCCCTTTGCCAATTACCCAAGAACAGCCTTAGCGAAAGGCTTCTTGAAGGGAAAGACGTAACTCTGTGAGATGAATTAACAGAACACAGAGCAGTTTCTCAGAAAGCTTCTTTCCAGTTTTGAACGGAAGATATTTCCTTTTTCACCAAAGCCCTCTATGGGCTTCCAAATATCCCTTTGCCAATTCCACAAGAACAGCCTTAGCGAAAGGCTTCTTGAAGGGAAAGATGTAACTCTGTGAGATGAATTAACAGAACACAGAGCAGTTTCTCAGAAAGCTTCTTTCCAGTTTTGAACGGAAGATATTTCCTTTTTCACCATAGAACTCTATGGGCTTCCAAATATCCCTTTGCCAATTCCACAAGAACAGCCTTAGCGAAAGGCTTCTTGAAGGGAAAGATGTAACTCTGTGAGATGAATTAACAGAACACAGAGCAGTTTCTCAGAAAGCTTCTTTCCAGTTTTGAACGGAAGATATTTCCTTTTTCACCATAGCCCTCTATGGGCTTCCAAATATCCCTTTGCCAATTCCACAAGAACAGCCTTAGCAAAAGGCTTCTTGAAGGGAAAGATGTAACTCTGTGAGATGAATGAACAGAACACAGAGCAGTTTCTCAGAAAGCTTCTTTCCACTTTTGAACGGAAGATATTTCCTTTTTCACCATAGCCCTCTATGGGCTTCCAAATATCCCTTTGCCAATTCCACAAGAACAGACTTAGCGAACGGCTTCTTGTAGGGAAAGATGTAACTCTGTGAGATGAATGAACAGAACACAGAGCAGTTTCTCAGAAAGCTTCTTTCCAGTTTTGAACGGAAGATATTTCCTTTTCCACAATAGCCCTCTATGGGCTTCCAAATATCCCTTTGCCAATTCCACAAGAACAGCCTTAGCGAAAGGCTTCTTGAAGGGAAAGATGTAACTCTGTGAGATGAATTAACAGAACACAGAGCAGTTTCTCAGAAAGCTTCTTTCCAGTTTTGAACGGAAGATATTTCCTTTTTCACCATAGCCCTCTATGGGCTTCCAAATATCCCTTTGCCAATTCCACAAGAACAGCCTTAGCGAAAGGCTTCTAGAAGGGAAAGATGTAACTCTGTGAGATGAATTAAAAGAACACAGAACAGTTTCTCAGAAAGCTTCTTTCCAGTTTTGAACGGAAGATATTTCCTTTTTCACCATAGCCCTCTATCGGCTTCCAAATATCCCTTTGCCAATTCCACAAGAACAGCCTTAGCGAAATGCTTCTTGAAGGGAAAGATGTAACTCTGTGAGATGAATTAACAGAACACAGAGCAGTGTCTCAGAAAGCATCTTTCCAGTTTTGAACGGAAGATATTTCCTTTTTCACCATAGCCCTCTATGGGCTTCCAAATATCCCTTTGCCAATTCCACAAGAACAGCCTTAGCGAAAGGCTTCTTGAAGGGAAAGATGTAACTCTGTGAGATGAATTAACAGAACACAGAGCAGTTTCTCAGAAAGCTTCCTTCCAGTTTTGAAGGGACGATATTTCCTTTTTCACCATAGCCCTCTATGGGCTTCCAAATATCCCTTTGCCAATTACACAAGAACAGCCTTAGCGAAAGGCTTCTTGAAGGGAAAGATGTAACTCTGTGAGATGAATGAACAGAACACAGAGCAGTTTCTCAGAAAGCTTCTTTCCAGTTTTGAACGGAAGATATTTCCTTTTTCACCATAGCCCTCCAAGGGCTTCCAAATATCCCTTTGCCAATTCCACAAGAACAGCCTTAGCGAAAGGCTTCTTGAAGGGAAAGATGTAACTCTGTGAGATGAATTAACAGAACACAGAGCAGTTTCTCAGAAAGCTTTTTTCCAGTTTTGAACGGAAGATATTTCCTTTTTCACCATAGCCCTCTATGGGCTTCCAAATATCCCTTTGCCAATTCCACAAGAACAGCCTAAGCGAAAGGCTTCTTGAAGGGAAAGATGTAACTCTGTGAGATGAATTAACAGAACACAGAGCAGTTTCTCAGAAAGCTTCTTTCCAGTTTTGAACGGAAGATATTTCCTTTTTCACCATAGCCCTCTATGGGCTTCCAAATATCCCTTTGCCAATTCCACAAGAACAGCCTTAGCGAAAGGCTTCTTGAAGGGAAAGATGTAACACTGTGAGATGAATGAACAGAACACAGAGCAGTTTCTCATAAAGATTCTTTCCAGTTTTCAACGGAAGATATTTCCTTTTTCACCATAGCCCTCTAAGGGCTTCCAAATATCCCTTTGCCAATTCCACAAGAACAGCCTTAGCGAAAGGCTTCTTGAAGGGAAAGATGTAACTCTGTGAGATGAATTAACAGAACACAGAGCAGTTTCTCAGAAAGCTTCTTTCCAGTTTTGAACGGAAGATATTTCCTTTTTCACCATAGCCCTCTATGGGCTTCCAAATATCCCTTTGCCAATTACCCAAGAACAGCCTTAGCGAAAGGCTTCTTGAAGGGAAAGACGTAACTCTGTGAGATGAATTAACAGAACACAGAGCAGTTTCTCAGAAAGCTTCTTTCCAGTTTTGAACGGAAGATATTTCCTTTTTCACCAAAGCCCTCTATGGGCTTCCAAATATCCCTTTGCCAATTCCACAAGAACAGCCTTAGCGAAAGGCTTCTAGAAGGGAAAGATGTAACTCTGTGAGATGAATTAACAGAACACAGAGCAGTTTCTCAGAAAGCTTCTTTCCAGTTTTGAACGGAAGATATTTCCTTTTTCACCATAGCCCTGTATGGGCTTCCAAATATCCCTTTGCCAATTCCACAAGAACAGCCTTAGCGAAAGGCTTCTTGAAGGGAACGATGTAACTCTGTTAGATGAATTTACAGAACACAGAGCAGTTTCTCAGAAAGCTTCTTTCCAGTTTTGAACGGAATATATTTCCTTTTTCACCATAGCCCTCTATGGGCTTCCAAATATCCCATTGCCAATTCCACAAGTACAGCCTTAGCGAAAGGCTTCTTGAAGGGAAAGATGTAACTCTGTGAGATGAATTAACAGAACACAGAGCAGTTTCTCAGAAAGCTTCTTTCCAGTTTTGAACGGAAGATATTTCCTTTTTCACCATAGCCCTCTATGGGCTTCCAAATATCCCTTTTCCAATTCCACAAGAACAGCCTCAGCGTAAGGCTTCTTGAAGGGAAAGATGTAACTCTGTGAGATGAATTAACAGAACACAGAGCAGTTTCTCAGAAAGCTTCTTTCCAGTTTTGAACGGAAGATATTTCCTTTTTCACCATAGCCCTCTATGGGCTTCCAAATATCCCTTTGCCAGTTCCACAAGAACAGCCTTATCGAAAGGCTTCTTGAAGGGAAAGATGTAACTCTGTGAGATGAATTAACAGAACACAGAGCAGTTTCTCAGAAACCTTCTTTCCACTTTTGAACGGAAGATATTTCCTTTTTCACCATAGCCCTCAATAGGCTTCCAAATATCCCTTTGCCAGTTCCACAAGAACAGCCTTAGCGAAAGGCTTCTTGAAGGGAAAGATGTAACTCTGTGAGATGAATTAACAGAACACAGAGCAGTTTCTCAGAAAGCTTCTTTCCAGTTTTGAACGGAAGATATTTCCTTTTTCACCATAGCCCTCTATGGGCTTCCAAATATCCCTTTGCCAATTCCACAAGAACAGCCTTAGCGAAAGGCTTCTTGAAGGGAAAGATGTAACTCTGTGAGATTAATTAACAGAACACAGAGCAGTTTCTCAGAAAGCTTCTTTCCAGTTTTGAACGGAAGATATTTCCCTTTTCACCATAGCCCTCTAAGGGCTTACAAATTTCCCTCTGCCAATTCCACAAGAACATCCCTAGCGAAAGGCTTCTTGAAGGGAAAGATGTAACTCTGTGAGATGAATTAACAGAACACAGCGCAGTTTCTCAGAAAGCTTCTTTCCAGTTTTGAACGGAAGATATTTCCTTTTTCACCCTAGCCCTCTATGGGCTTCCAAATATCCCTTTGCCAATTCCACAAGAACAGCCTTAGCGAAAGGCTTCTTGAAGGGAAAGATGTAACTCTGTGAGATGAATTATCAGAACACAGAGCAGTTTCTCAGAAAGCTTCTTTCCAGTTTTGAACGGAAGATATTTCCTTTTTCACCATAGCCCTCTATGGGCTTCCAAATATCCCTTTGCCAATTCCACAAGAACAGCCTTAGCGAAAGGCTTCTTGAAGGGAAAGATGTAACTCTGTGAGATGAATTAACAGAACACAGAGCAGTTTCTCAGAAAGCATCTTTCCAGTTTTGAACGGAAGATATTTCCTTTTTCACCATAGCCCTCTATGGGCTTCCAAATATCCCTATGCCAATTCCACAAGAACAGCCTTAGCGAAAGGCTTCTTGAAGGGAAAGATGTAACTCTGTGAGATGAATTAACAGAACACAGAGCAGTTTCTCAGAAAGCTTCTTTCCAGTTTTGAACGGAAGATATTTCCTTTTTCACCATAGTCCTCTATGGGCTTCCAAATATCCCTTTGCCAATTCCACAAGAACAGCCTTAGCGAAAGGCTTCTTGAAGGGAAAGATGTAACTCTGTGAGATGAATTAACAGAACACAGAGCAGTTTCTCAGAAAGCTTCTTTCCAGTTTTCAACGGAAGATATTTCCTTTTTCACCATAGCCCTCTATGGGCTTGCAAATATCCCTTTGCCAATTAAACAAGAACAGCCTTAGCGAAAGGCTTCTTGAAGGGAAAGATGTAACTCTGTGAGATGAATTAACAGAACACAGAGCAGTTTCTCAGAAGGCTTCTTTCCAGTTTTGAACGGAAGATATTTCCTTTTTCACCATAGCCCTCTATGGGATTCCAAATATCCCTTTGCCAATTCCACAAGAACAGCCTTAGCAAAAGGCTTCTTGAAGGGAAAGATGTAGCTCTGTGAGATGAATTAACAGAACACAGAGCAGTTTCTCAGAAAGCTTCTTTCCACTTTTGAACGGAAGATATTTCCTTTTTCACCATAGCCCTCTATGGGCTTCCAAATATCCCTTTGCCAATTCCACAAGAACAGCCTTAGCGAAAGGCTTCTTGAAGGGAAAGATGTAACTCTGTGAGATGAATTAACAGAACACAGAGCAGTTTCTCAGAAAGCTTCTTTCCAGTTTTGAACGGAAGATATTTCCTTTTTCACAATAGCCCTCTATGGGCTTCCAAATATCCCTTTGCCAGTTCCACAAGAACAGCCTTAGCGAAAGGCTTCTTGAAGGGAAAGATGTAACTCTATGAGATGAATTAACAGAACACAGAGCAGTTTCTCAGAAAGCTTCTTTCCAGTTTTGATCGGAAGATATTTCCTTTTTCACCATAGCCCTCTATGGGCTTCCAAATATCCCTTTGCCAATTCCACAAGAACAGCTTTAGCGAAAGGCTTCTTGAAGGGAAAGATGTAACTCTGTGAGATGAATTAACAGAACACAGAGCAGTTTCTCAGAAAGCTTCTTTCCAGTTTTGAACGGAAGATATTTCCTTTTTCACCATAGCCCTCTATGGGCTTCCAAATATCCCTTTGCCAATTACCCAAGAACAGCCTTAGCGAAAGGCTTCTTGAAGGGAAAGACGTAACTCTGTGAGATGAATTAACAGAACACAGAGCAGTTTCTCAGAAAGCTTCTTTCCACTTTTGAACGGAAGATATTTCCTTTTTCACCATAGCCCTCTATGGGCTTCCAAATATCCCTTTGCCAATTCCCCAAGAACGGCCTTAGCGAAAGACTTCTTGAAGGGAAAGATGTAACTCTGTGAGATGAATTAAGAGAACACAGAGCAGTTTCTCAGAAAGCTTCTTTCCAGTTTTGAACGGAAGATATTTCCTTTTTCACCATAGACCTCTATGGGATTCGAAATATCCCTTTGCGAATTCCACAAGAACAGCCTTAGAGAAAGGCTTCTTGAAGCAAAAGATATAACTCTGTGAGATGAATTAAGAGAACACAGAGCAGTTTCTCAGAAAGCTTCTTTCCAGTTTTGAACGGAAGATATTTCCTTTTTCACCATACCCCTCTATGGGGTTCCAAATATCCCTTTGCCAATTCCACAAGAACAGCCTTAGCGAAAGGCTTCTTGAAGGGAAAGATGTAACTCTGTGAGATGAATTAACAGAACACAGAGCAGTTTCTCAGAAAGCTTCTTTCCAGTTGTGAACGGAAGTTATTTTCTTTTTCACCATAGCCCTCTAGGGCTTCCAAATATCCCTTTGCCAATTCCACAAGAACAGCCTTAGCGAAAGGCTTCTTGAGGGGTAAGATGTAACTCTGTGAGATGAATTAACAGAACACAGAGCAGTTTCTCAGAAAGCTTCTTTCCAGTTTTGAACGGAAGATATTTCCTTTTTCACCATAGTCCTCTATGGGCTTCCAAATATCCCTTTGCCAATTCCACAAGAACAGCCTTAGCGAAAGGCTTCTTGAAGGGAAAGATGTAACTCTGTGAGATGAATTAACAGAACACAGAGCAGATTCTCAGAAAGCTTCTTTCCAGTTTTGAATGGAAGATAATTCCTTTTTCACCATAGCCCTCTATGGGCTTCCAAATATCCCTTTGCCAATTCCACAAGAACAGCCTTAGCGAAAGGCTTCTTGAAGGGATAGATGTAACTCTGTGAGATGAATTAACAGAACACAGAGCAGTTTCTCAGAAAGCTTCTTTCCAGTTTTGAACGGAAGATATTTCCTTTTTCACCATAGCCCTCTATGGGCTTCCAAATATCCCTTTGCCAATTCCACAAGAACAGCCTTAGCGAAAGGCTTCTTGAAGGGAAAGATGTAACTCTGTGAGATGAATTAACAGAACACAGAGCACTTTCTCAGAAAGCTTCTTTCCAGTTTTGAACGGAAGATATTTCCTTTTTCACCATAGCCCTCTATGGGCTTCCAAATATCCCTTTGCCAATTCCACAAGAACAGCCTTAGCGAAAGGCTTCTTGAAGGTAAAGATGTAACTCTGTGAGATGAATTAACAGAACACAGAGCAGTTTCTCAGAAAGCTTCTTTCCAGTTTTGAACGGAAGATATTTTCTTTTTCACCATAGCCCTCTATGGGCTTCCAAATATCCCTTTGCCAATTCCACAAGAACAGCCTTAGCGAAAGACTTCTTGAAGGGAAAGATGTAACTCTGTGAGATGAATGAACAGAACACAGAGCAGTTTCTCAGAAAGCTTCTTTCCAGTTTTGAACGGAAGATATTTCCTTTTTCACCATAGCCCTCTATGGGCTTCCAAATATCCCTTTGCCAATTCCACAAGAACAGCCTTAGCGAAAGGCTTCTTGAAGGGAAAGATGTAACTCCGTGAGATGAATTAGCAGAACACAGAGCAGTTTCTCAGAATGCTTCTTTCCAGTTTTGAACGGAAGATATTTCCTTTTTCACCATCCCCTCTATGGGCTTCCAAATATCCCTTTGCCAATTCCACAAGAACAGCCTTAGCGAAAGGCTTCTTGAAGGGAAAGATGTAACTCTGTGAGATGAACTAACAGAACACAGAGTAGTTTCTCAGAAAGCTTCTTTCCAGTTTTGAACGGAAGATATTTCCTTTTTCACCATAGCCCTCTATGGGCTTCCAAATATCCCTTTTCCAATTCCACAAGAACAGCCTTAGCGAAAGGCTTCTTGAAGGGAAAGATGTAACTCTGTGAGATGAATTAACAGAACACAGAGCAGTTTCTCAGAAAGCTTCTTTCCAGTTTTGAACGGAAGATATTTCCTTTTTCACCATAGCCCTCTATGGGCTTCCAAATATCCCTTTGCCAATACCACAAGAACAGCCTTAGCGAAAGATTTCTTGAAGGGAAAGATGTAACTCTGTGAGATGAATTAACAGAACACAGAGCAGTTTCTCAGAAAGCTTCTTTCCTGTTTTGAACGGAAGATATTTCCTTTTTCACCATAGCCCTCGATGGGCTTCCAAATATCCCGTTGCCAATTCCACAAGAAGAGCCTTAGCGAAAGGCTTCTTGAAGGGAAAGATGTAACTCTGTGAGATGAATTAACAGAACACAGAGCAGTTTCTCAGAAAGCTTCTTTCCAGTTTTGAACGGAAGATATTTCCTTTTTCACCATAGCCCTCTATGGGCTTCCAAATATCCCTTTGACAATTCCACAAGAACAGCCTTAGCGAAAGGCTTCTTGAAGGGAAAGATGTAACTCTGTGAGATGAATTAACAGAACACAGAGCAGTTTCTCAGAAAGCTTCTTTCCAGTTTTGAACGGAAGATATTTCCTTTTTCACCATAGCCCTCTATGGGCTTCCATTTATACCTTTGCCAATTCCACAAGAACTGCCTTAGCGAAAGGCTTCTTGAAGGGAAAGACGTAACTCTGTGAGATGAATTAACAGAACACAGAGCAGTTTCTCAGAAAGCTTCTTTCCAGTTTTGAACGGAAGATATTTCCTTTTTCACCATAGCCCTCTATGGGCTTCCAAATATCCCTTTGCCAATTCCCCAAGAACGGCCTTAGCGAAAGACTTCTTGAAGGGAAAGATGTAACTCTGTGAGATGAATTAAGAGAACACAGAGCAGTTTCTCAGAAAGCTTCTTTCCAGTTTTGAACGGAAGATATTTCCTTTTTCACCATAGCCCTCTATGGGATTCGAAATATCCCTTTGCCAATTCCACAAGAACAGCCTTAGCGAAAGGCTTCTTGAAGGGAAAGATGTAACTCTGTGAGATGAATTAACAGAACACAGAGCAGTATCTCAGAAAGCTTCTTTCCAGTTTTGAACGGAAGATATTTCCTTTTTCACCATAGCCATCTATGGGCTTCCAAATATCCCTTTGCAAATCCCAAAAGAACAGCCTTAGAGAAAGGCTTCTTGAAGGGAAAGATGTAACTCTGTGAGATGAATTAACAGAACACAGAGCAGTTTCTCAGAAAGCTTCTTTCCAGTTTTGAACGGAAGATAATTCCTTTTTCACCATAGCCCTCTATGGGCTTCCAAATATCCCTTTGCCAATTGCACAAGAAGAGCCTTAGCGAAAGGCTTCTTGAAGGGAAAGATGTAACTCTGTGAGATGAATTAACAGAACACAGAGCAGTATCTCAGAAAGCTTCTTTCCAGTTTTGAACGGAAGATATTTCCTTTTTCACCATAGCCATCTATGGGCTTCCAAATATCCCTTTGCAAATCCCAAAAGAACAGCCTTAGAGAAAGGCTTTTTGAAGGGAAAGATGTAACTCTGTGAGATGAATTAACAGAACACAGAGCAGTTTCTCAGAAAGCTTCTTTCCAGTTTTGAACGGAAGATATTTCCTTTTTCACCATAGCCCTCTATGGGCTTCCAAATATCCCTTTGCCAATTCCACAAGAACAGCCTTAGCGAAAGGCTTCTTGAAGGGAAAGATGTAACTCTGTGAGATGAATTAACAGAACACAGAGCAGTTTCTCAGAAAGCTTCTTTCCAGTTTTGAACGGAAGATATTTCCTTTTTCACCATAGACCTCTATGGGATTCGAAATATCCCTTTGCCAATTCCACAAGAACAGCCTTAGCGAAAGGCTTCTTGAAGGGAAAGATGTAACTCTGTGAGATGAATTAACAGAACACAGAGCAGTTTCTCAGAAAGCTTCTTTCCAGTTTTGAACGGAAGATAATTCCTTTTTCACCATAGCCCTCTATGGGCTTCCAAATATCCCTTTGCCAATTCCACAAGAACAGCCTTAGCGAAAGGCTTCTTGAAGGGAAAGATGTAACTCTGTGAGATGAATTAACAGAACACAGAGCAGTACTTCAGAAAGCTTCTTTCCAGTTTTGAACGGAAGATATTTCCTTTTTCACCATAGCCATCTATGGGCTTCCAAATATCCCTTTGCAAATCCCAAAAGAACAGCCTTAGAGAAAGGCTTCTTGAAGGGAAAGATGTAACTCTGTGAGATGAATTAACAGAACACAGAGCAGTTTCTCAGAAAGCTTCTTTCCAGTTTTGAACGGAAGATATTTCCGTTTTCACCATAGCCCTTTATGGGCTTCCAAATATCCCTTTGCCAATTGCACAAGAACAGCCTTAGCGAAAGGCTTCTTGAAGGGAAAGATGTAACTCTGTGAGATGAATTAACAGAACACAGAGCAGTTTCTCAGAAAGCTTCTTTCCAGTTTTGAATGGAAGATATTTCCTTTTTCACCATAGCCCTCTATGGGCTTCCAAATATCCCTTTTCCAATTCCACAAGAACAGCCTTAGCGAAAGGCTTCTTGAAGGGAAAGATGTAACTCTGTGAGATGAATTAACAGAACACAGAGCAGTTTCTCAGAAAGCTTCTTTCCAGTTTTGAACGGAAGATATTTCCTTTTTCACCATAGCCCTCTATGGGCTTCCAAATATCCCTTTGCCAATTCCACAAGAACAGCCTTAGCGAAAGATTTCTTGAAGAGAAAGATGTAACTCTGTGAGATGAATTAACAGAACACAGAGCAGTTTCTCAGAAAGCTTCTTTCCTGTTTTGAACGGAAGATATTTCCTTTTTCACCATAGCCCTCGATGGGCTTCCAAATATCCCTTTGCCAATTCCACAAGAAGAGCCTTAGCGAAAGGCTTCTTGAAGGGAAAGATGTAACTCTGTGAGATGAATTAACAGAACACAGAGCAGTTTCTCAGAAAGCTTCTTTCCAGTTTTGAACGGAAGATATTTCCTTTTTCACCATAGCCCTCTATGGGCTTCCAAATATCCCTTTGACAATTCCACAAGAACAGCCTTAGCGAAAGGCTTCTTGAAGGGAAAGATGTAACTCTGTGAGATGAATTAACAGAACACAGAGCAGTTTCTCAGAAAGCTTCTTTCCAGTTTTGAACGGAAGATATTTCCTTTTTCACCATCCCCTCTATGGGCTTCCAAATATCCCTTTGCCAATTCCACAAGAACAGCCTTTGCGAAAGGCTTCTTGAAGGGAAAGATGTAACTCTGTGAGATGAATTAACAGAACACAGAGCAGATTCTCAGAAAGCTTCTTTCCACTTTTCAACGGAAGATATTTCCTTTTTCACCATAGCCCTCTATGGGCTTCCAAATATCCCTCTGCCAATTCCACAAGAACAGCCTTAGCGAAAGGCTTCTTGAAGGGAAAGATGTAACTCTGTGAGATGAATTAACAGAACACAGAGCAGTTTCTCAGAAAGCTTCTTTCCAGTTTTGAACGGAAGATATTTCCGTTTTCACCATAGACCTCTATGGGATTCGAAATATCCCTTTGCCAATTCCACAATAACAGCCTTAGCGAAAGGCTTCTTGAAGGGAAAGATGTAACTCTGTGGGATGAATTAACAGAACACAGAGCAGTATCTCAGAAAGCTTCTTTCCAGTTTTGAACGGAAGATATTTCCTTTTTCACCATAGCCCTCTATGGGCTTCCAAATATCCCTTTGCCAATTCCCCAAGAACGGCCTTAGCGAAAGACTTCTTGAAGGGAAAGATGTAACTCTGTGAGATGAATTAACAGAACACAGAGCAGTTTCTCAGAAAGCTTCTTTCCTGTTTTGAACGGAAGATATTTCCTTTTTCACCATAGCCCTCTATGGGCTTCCAAATATCCCTTTGCCAATTCCAGAAGAACAGCCTTAGCGAAAGGCTTCTTGAAGGGAAAGATGTAACTCTGTGAGATGAATTAACAGAACACAGAGCAGTTTCTCAGAAAGCTTCTTTCCAGTTTTGAACGGAAGATAATTCCTTTTTCACCATAGCCCTCTATGGGCTTCCAAATATCCCTTTGCCAATTCCACAAGAACAGCCTTAGCGAAAGGCTTCTTGAAGGGAAAGATGTAACTCTGTGAGATGAATTAACAGAACACAGAGCAGTATCTCAGAAAGCTTCTTTCCAGTTTTGAACGGAAGATATTTCCTTTTTCACCATAGCCCTCTATGGGCTTCCAAATATCCCTTTTCCAATTCCACAAGAACAGCCTTAGCGAAAGGCTTCTTGAAGGGAAAGATGTAACTCTGTGAGATGAATTAACAGAACACAGAGCAGTTTCTCAGAAAGCTTCTTTCCAGTTTTGAACGGAAGATATTTCCTTTTTCACCATAGCCCTCTATGGGCTTCCAAATATCCCTTTGCCAATACCACAAGAACAGCCTTAGCGAAAGATTTCTTGAAGGGAAAGATGTAACTCTGTGAGATGAATTAACAGAACACAGAGCAGTTTCTCAGAAAGCTTCTTTCCTGTTTTGAACGGAAGATATTTCCTTTTTCACCATAGCCCTCGATGGGCTTCCAAATATCCCGTTGCCAATTCCACAAGAAGAGCCTTAGCGAAAGGCTTCTTGAAGGGAAAGATGTAACTCTGTGAGATGAATTAACAGAACACAGAGCAGTTTCTCAGAAAGCTTCTTTCCAGTTTTGAACGGAAGATATTTCCTTTTTCACCATAGCCCTCTATGGGCTTCCAAATATCCCTTTGACAATTCCACAAGAACAGCCTTAGCGAAAGGCTTCTTGAAGGGAAAGATGTAACTCTGTGAGATGAATTAACAGAACACAGAGCAGTTTCTCAGAAAGCTTCTTTCCAGTTTTGAACGGAAGATATTTCCTTTTTCACCATAGCCCTCTATGGGCTTCCAAATATCCCTTTGCCAATTCCACAAGAACAGCCTTAGCGAAAGGCTTCTTGAAGGGAAAGATGTAACTCTGTGAGATGAATTAACAGAACACAGAGCAGTTTCTCAGAAAGCTTCTTTCCACTTTTCAACGGAAGATATTTCCTTTTTCACCATAGCCCTCTATGGGCTTCCAAATATCCCTTTGCCAATTCCCCAAGAACAGCCTTAGCGAAAGGTTTCTTGAAGGGAAAGATGTAACTCTGTGAGATGAATTAACAGCACACAGAGCAGTTTCTCAGAAAGCTTCTTTCCAGTTTTGAACGGAAGATATTTCCTTTTTCACCATAGCCCTCTATGGGCTTCCAAATATCCCTTTGCCAATTCCACAAGAACAGCTTTAGCGAAAGGCTTCTTGAAGGGAATGATGTAACTCTGTGAGATGAATTAACAGAACACAGAGCAGTTTCTCAGAAAGCTTCTTTCCAGTTTTGAACGGAAGATATTTCCTTTTTCACCATAGCCCTCTATGGGCTTCCAAATATCCCTTTGCCAATTCCACAAGAACAGTCTTAGCGAAAGGCTTCTTGAAGGGAAAGATGTAACTCTGTGAGATGAATTAACAGAACACAGAGCAGTTTCTCGGAAAGCTTCTTTCCAGTTTTGAACGGAAGATATTTCCTTTTTCACCATAGCCCTCTATGGGCTTCCAAATATCCCTTTGCCAATTCCACAAGAACAGCCTTCGCGAAAGGCTTCTTGAAGGGAAAGACGTAACTCTGTGAGATGAATTAACAGAACACAGAGCAGTTTCTCAGAAAGCTTCTTTCCAGTTTTGAACGGAACATATTTCCTTTTTCACCATAGCCCTCTATGGGCTTCCAAATATCCCTTTGCCAATTCCCCAAGAACGGCCTTAGCGAAAGACTTCTTGAAGGGAAAGATGTAACTCTGTGAGATGAATTAACAGAACACAGAGCAGTTTCTCAGAATGCTTCTTTCCTGTTTTGAACGGAAGATATTTCCTTTTTCACCATAGCCCTCGATGGGCTTCCAAATATCCCGTTGCCAATTCCACAAGAAGAGCCTTAGCGAAAGGCTTCTTGAAGGGAAAGATGTAACTCTGTGAGATGAATTAACAGAACACAGAGCAGTTTCTCAGAAAGCTTCTTTCCAGTTTTGAACGGAAGATATTTCCTTTTTCACCATAGCCCTCTATGGGCTTCCAAATATCCCTTTGACAATTCCACAAGAACAGCCTTAGCGAAAGGCTTCTTGAAGGGAAAGATGTAACTCTGTGAGATGAATTAACAGAACACAGAGCAGTTTCTCAGAAAGCTTCTTTCCAGTTTTGAACGGAAGATATTTCCTTTTTCACCATAGCCCTCTATGGGCTTCCAAATATCCCTTTGCCAATTCCACAAGAACAGCCTTAGCGAAAGGCTTCTTGAAGGGAAAGATGTAACTCTGTGAGATGAATTAACAGAACACAGAGCAGTTTCTCAGAAAGCTTCTTTCCACTTTTCACCGGAAGATATTTCCTTTTTCACCATAGCCCTCTATGGGCTTCCAAATATCCCTTTGCCAATTCCCCAAGAACAGCCTTAGCGAAAGGTTTCTTGAAGGGAAAGATGTAACTCTGTGAGATGAATTAACAGCACACAGAGCAGTTTCTCAGAAAGCTTCTTTCCAGTTTTGAACGGAAGATATTTCCTTTTTCACCATAGCCCTCTATGGGCTTCCAAATATCCCTTTGCCAATTCCACAAGAACAGCTTTAGCGAAAGGCTTCTTGAAGGGAATGATGTAACTCTGTGAGATGAATTAACAGAACACAGAGCAGTTTCTCAGAAAGCTTCTTTCCAGTTTTGAACGGAAGATATTTCCTTTTTCACCATAGCCCTCTATGGGCTTCCAAATATCCCTTTGCCAATTCCACAAGAACAGTCTTAGCGAAAGGCTTCTTGAAGGGAAAGATGAAACTCTGTGAGATGAATTAACAGAACACAGAGCAGTTTCTCAGAAAGCTTCTTTCCAGTTTTGAACGGAAGATATTTCCTTTTTCACCATAGCCCTCTATGGGCTTCCAAATATCCCTTTGCCAATTCCACAAGAACAGCCTTCGCGAAAGGCTTCTTGAAGGAAAAGACGTAACTCTGTGAGATGAATTAACAGAACACAGAGCAGTTTCTCAGAAAGCTTCTTTCCAGTTTTGAACGGAACATATTTCCTTTTTCACCATAGCCCTCTATGGGCTTCCAAATATCCCTTTGCCAATTCCCCAAGAACGGCCTTAGCGAAAGACTTCTTGAAGGGAAAGATGTAACTCTGTGAGATGAATTAAGAGAACACAGAGCAGTTTCTCAGAAAGCTTCTTTCCAGTTTTGAACGGAAGATATTTCCTTTTTCACCATAGCCCTCTATGGGCTTCCAAATATCCCTTTGCCAATTCCACAAGAACAGCCTTCGCGAAAGGCTTCTTGAAGGGAAAGATGTAACTCTGTGAGATGAATTAACAGAACACAGAGCAGTTTCTCAGAAAGCTTCTTTCCAGTTTTGAACGGAAGATATTTCCGTTTTCACCATAGACCTCTATGGGCTTCGAAATATCCCTTTGCCAATTCCACAAGAACAGCCTTAGCGAAAGGCTTCTTGAAGGGAAAGATGTAACTCTGTGAGATGAATTAACAGAACACAGAGCAGTTTCTCAGAAAGCTTCTTTCCAGTTTTGAACGGAAGATAATTCCTTTTTCACCATAGCCCTCTATGGGCTTCCAAATATCCCTTTGCCAATTCCACAAGAACAGCCTTAGCGAAAGGCTTCTTGAAGGGAAAGATGTAACTCTGTGAGATGAATTAACAGAACACAGAGCAGTATCTCAGAAAGCTTCTTTCCAGGTTTGAACGGAAGATATTTCCTTTTTCACCATAGCCATCTATGGGCTTCCAAATATCAATTTGCAAATCCCAAAAGAACAGCCTTAGAGAAAGGCTTCTTGAAGGGAAAGATGTAACTCTGTGAGATGAATTAACAGAACACAGAGCAGTTTCTCAGAAAGCTTCTTTCCAGTTTTGAACGGAAGATATTTCCTTTTTCACCATAGCCCTCTATGGGCTTCCAAATATCCCTTTGCCAATTCCACAAGAACAGCCTTAGCGAAAGGCTTCTTGAAGGGAAAGACGTAACTCTGTGAGATGAATTAACAGAACACAGAGCAGTTTCTCAGAAAGCTTCTTTCCAGTTTTGAACGGAAGATATTTCCTTTTTCACCATAGCCCTCTATGGGCTTCCAAATATCCCTTTGCCAATTCCCCAAGAACGGCCTTAGCGAAAGACTTCTTGAAGGGAAAGATGTAACTCTGTGAGATGAATTAAGAGAACACATAGCAGTTTCTCAGAAAGCTTCTTTCCAGTTTTGAACGGAAGATATTTCCTTTTTCACCATAGCCCTCTATGGGCTTCCAAATATCCCTTTGCCAATTCCACAAGAACAGCCTTCGCGAAAGGCTTCTTGAAGGGAAAGATGTAACTCTGTGAGATGAATTAACAGAACACAGAGCAGTTTCTCAGAAAGCTTCCTTCCAGTTTTGAACGGAAGATATTTCCTTTTTCACCATAGACCTCTATGGGATTCGAAATATCCCTTTGCCAATTCCACAAGAACAGCCTTAGCGAAAGGCTTCTTGAAGGGAAAGATGTAACTCTGTGAGATGAATTAACAGAACACAGAGCAGTTTCTCAGAAAGCTTCTTTCCAGTTTTGAACGGAAGATAATTCCTTTTTCACCATAGCCCTCTATGGGCTTCCAAATATCCCTTTGCCAATTCCACAAGAACAGCCTTAGCGAAAGGCTTCCTGAAGGGAAAGATGTAACTCTGTGAGATGAATTAACAGAACACAGAGCAGTATCTCAGAAAGCTTCTTTCCAGTTTTGAACGGAAGATATTTCCTTTTTCACCATAGCCATCTATGGGCTTCCAAATATTCCCTTGCAATTCCCAAAAGAACAGCCTTAGAGAAAGGCTTCTTGAAGGGAAAGATGTAACTCTGTGAGATGAATTAACAGAACACAGAGCAGTTTCTCAGAAAGCTTCTTTCCAGTTTTGAACGGAAGATATTTCCGTTTTCACCATAGCCCTTTATGGGCTTCCAAATATCCCTTTGCCAATTGCACAAGAACAGCCTTAGCGAAAGGCTTCTTGAAGGGAAAGATGTAACTCTGTGAGATGAATTAACAGAACACAGAGCAGTTTCTCAGAAAGCTTCTTTCCAGTTTTGAATGGAAGATATTTCCTTTTTCACCATAGCCCTCTATGGGCTTCCAAATATCCTTTTTCCAATTCCACAAGCACAGCCTTAGCGAAAGGCTTCTTGAAGGGAAAGATGTAACTCTGTGAGATGAATTAACAGAACACAGAGCAGTTTCTCAGAAAGCTTCTTTCCAGTTTTGAACGGAAGATATTTCCTTTTACACCATAGCCCTCTATGGGCTTCCAAATATCCCTTTGCCAATTCCACAAGAACAGCCTTAGCGAAAGGCTTCTTGAAGGGAAAGATGTAACTCTGTGAGATGAATTAACAGAACACAGAGCAGTTTCTCAGAAAGCTTCTTGGCTGTTTTGAACGGAAGATAGTTCCTTTTTCACCATAGCCCTCGATGGGCTTCCAAATATCCCGTTGCCAATTCCACAAGAAGAGCCTTAGCGAAAGGCTTCTTGAAGGGAATGATGTAACTCTGTGAGATGAATTAACAGAACACAGAGCAGTTTCTCAGAAAGCTTCTTTCCAGTTTTGAACGGAAGATATTTCCTTTTTCACCATAGCCATCTATGGGCTTCCAAATATCCCTTTGCAAATCCCAAAAGAACAGCCTTAGAGAAAGGCTTCTTGAAGGGAAAGATGTAACTCTGTGAGATGAATTAACAGAACACAGAGCAGTTTCTCAGAAAGCTTCTTTCCAGTTTTGAACGGAAGATAATTCCTTTTTCACCATAGCCCTCTATGGGCTTCCAAATATACCTTTGCCAATTCCACAAGAACAGCCTTAGCGAAAGGCTTCTTGAAGGGAAAGATGTAACTCTGTGAGATGAATTAACAGAACACAGAGCAGTATCTCAGAAAGCTTCTTTCCAGTTTTGAACGGAAGATATTTCCTTTTTCACCATAGCCATCTATGGGCTTCCAAATATCCTTTTGCAAATCCCAAAAGAACAGCCTTAGAGAAAGGCTTCTTGAAGGGAAAGATGTAACTCTGTGAGATGAATTAACAGAACACAGAGCAGTTTCTCAGAAAGCTTCTTTCCAGTTTTGAACGGAAGATATTTCCTTTTTCACCATAGCCCTCTATGGGCTTAAAAATATCCCTTTGCCAATTCCACAAGAACAGCCTGAGCGAAAGGCTTCTTGAAGGGAAAGATGTAACTCTGTGAGATGAATTAACAGAACACAGAGCAGTTTCTCAGAAAGCTTCTTTCCAGTTTTGAACGGAAGATATTTCCTTTTTCACCATTGACCTCTATGGGATTCGAAATATCCCTTTGCCAATTCCACAAGAACAGCCTTAGAGAAAGGCTTCTTGAAGGGAAAGATGTAACTCTGTGAGATGAATTAACAGAACACAGAGCAGTTTCTCAGAAAGCTTCTTTCCAGTTTTGAAGGGAAGATAATTCCTTTTTCACCATAGCCCTCTATGGGCTTCCAAATATCCCTTTGCCAATTCCACAAGAACAGCCTTAGCGAAAGGCTTCTTGAAGGGAAAGATGTAACTCTGTGAGATGAATTAACGGAACACAGAGCAGTTTCTCAGAAAGCTTCTTTCCAGTTTTGAACGGAAGATAATTCCTTTTTCACCATAGCCCTCTATGGGCTTCCAAATATCCCTTTGCCAATTCCACAAGAACAGCCTTAGCGAAAGGCTTCTTGAAGGGAAAGATGTAACTCTGTGAGATGAATTAACAGAACACAGAGCAGTACTTCAGAAAGCTTCTTTCCAGTTTTGAACGGAAGATATTTCCTTTTTCACCATAGCCATCTATGGGCTTCCAAATATCCCTTTGCAAATCCCAAAAGAACAGCCTTAGAGAAAGGCTTCTTGAAGGGAAAGATGTAACTCTGTGAGATGAATTAACAGAACACAGAGCAGTTTCTCAGAAAGCTTCTTTCCAGTTTTGAACGGAAGATATTTCCGTTTTCACCATAGCCCTTTATGGGCTTCCAAATATCCCTTTGCCAATTGCACAAGAACAGCCTTAGCGAAAGGCTTCTTGAAGGGAAAGATGTAACTCTGTGAGATGAATTAACAGAACACAGAGCAGTTTCTCAGAAAGCTTCTTTCCAGTTTTGAATGGAAGATATTTCCTTTTTCACCATAGCCCTCTATGGGCTTCCAAATATCCCTTTTCCAATTCCACAAGAACAGCCTTAGCGAAAGGCTTCTTGAAGGGAAAGATGTAACTCTGTGAGATGAATTAACAGAACACAGAGCAGTTTCTCAGAAAGCTTCTTTCCAGTTTTGAACGGAAGATATTTCCTTTTTCACCATAGCCCTCTATGGGCTTCCAAATATCCCTTTGCCAATTCCACAAGAACAGCCTTAGCGAAAGATTTCTTGAAGGGAAAGATGTAACTCTGTGAGATGAATTAACAGAACACAGAGCAGTTTCTCAGAAAGCTTCTTTCCTGTTTTGAACGGAAGATATTTCCTTTTTCACCATAGCCCTCGATGGTCTTCCAAGTATCCCGTTGCCAATTCCACAAGAAGAGCCTTAGCGAAAGGCTTCTTGAAGGGAAAGATGTAACTCTGTGAGATGAATTAACAGAACACAGAGCAGTTTCTCAGAAAGCTTCTTTCCAGTTTTGAACGGAAGATATTTCCTTTTTCACCATAGCCCTCTATGGGCTTCCAAATATCCCTTTGACAATTCCACAAGAACAGCCTTAGCGAAAGGCTTCTTGAAGGGAAAGATGTAACTCTGTGAGATGAATTAACAGAACACAGAGCAGTTTCTCAGAAAGCTTCTTTCCAGTTTTGAACGGAAGATATTTCCTTTTTCACCATCCCCTCTATGGGCTTCCAAATATCCCTTTGCCAATTCCACAAGAACAGCCTTTGCGAAAGGCTTCTTGAAGGGAAAGATGTAACTCTGTGAGATGAATTAACAGAACACAGAGCAGATTCTCAGAAAGCTTCTTTCCACTTTTCAACGGAAGATATTTCCTTTTTCACCATAGCCCTCTATGGGCTTCCAAATATCCCTCTGCCAATTCCACAAGAACAGCCTTCGCGAAAGGCTTCTTGAAGGGAAAGATGTAACTCTGTGAGATGAATTAACAGAACACAGAGCAGTTTCTCAGAAAGCTTCTTTCCAGTTTTGAACGGAAGATATTTCCGTTTTCACCATAGACCTCTATGGGATTCGAAATATCCCTTTGCCAATTCCACAAGAACAGCCTTAGCGAAAGGCTTCTTGAAGGGAAAGATGTAACTCTGTGGGATGAATTAACAGAACACAGAGCAGTATCTCAGAAAGCTTCTTTCCAGTTTTGAACGGAAGATATTTCCTTTTTCACCATAGCCCTCTATGGGCTTCCAAATATCCCTTTGCGAATTCCCCAAGAACGGCCTTAGCGAAAGACTTCTTGAAGGGAAAGATGTAACTCTGTGAGATGAATTAACAGAACACAGAGCAGTTTCTCAGAAAGCTTCTTTCCTGTTTTGAACGGAAGATATTTCCTTTTTCACCATAGCCCTCTATGGGCTTCCAAATATCCCTTTGCCAATTCCAGAAGAACAGCCTTAGCGAAAGACTTCTTGAAGGGAAAGATGTAACTCTGTGAGATGAATTAACAGAACACAGAGCAGTTTCTCAGAAAGCTTCTTTCCAGTTTTGAACGGAAGATATTTCCTTTTTCACCATAGACCTCTATGGGATTCGAAATATCCCTTTGCCAATTCCACAAGAACAGCCTTAGCGAAAGGCTTCTTGAAGGGAAAGATGTAACTCTGTGAGATGAATTAACAGAACACAGAGCAGTTTCTCAGAAAGCTTCTTTCCAGTTTTGAACGGAAGATAATTCCTTTTTCACCATAGCCCTCTATGGGCTTCCAAATATCCCTTTGCCAATTCCACAAGAACAGCCTTAGCGAAAGGCTTCTTGAAGGGAAAGATGTAACTCTGTGAGATGAATTAACAGAACACAGAGCAGTATCTCAGAAAGCTTCTTTCCAGTTTTGAACGGAAGATATTTCCTTTTTCACCATAGCCCTCTATGGGCTTCCAAATATCCCTTTTCCAATTCCACAAGAACAGCCTTAGCGAAAGGCTTCTTGAAGGGAAAGATGTAACTCTGTGAGATGAATTAACAGAACACAGAGCAGTTTCTCAGAAAGCTTCTTTCCAGTTTTGAACGGAAGATATTTCCTTTTTCACCATAGCCCTCTATGGGCTTCCAAATATCCCTTTGCCAATTCCACAAGAACAGCCTTAGCGAAAGATTTCTTGAAGGGAAAGATGTAACTCTGTGAGATGAATTAACAGAACACAGAGCAGTTTCTCAGAAAGCTTCTTTCCTGTTTTGAACGGAAGATATTTCCTTTTTCACCATAGCCCTCGATGGGCTTCCAAATATCCCGTTGCCAATTCCACAAGAAGAGCCTTAGCGAAAGGCTTCTTGAAGGGAAAGATGTAACTCTGTGAGATGAATTAACAGAACACAGAGCAGTTTCTCAGAAAGCTTCTTTCCAGTTTTGAACGGAAGATATTTCCTTTTTCACCATAGCCCTCTATGGGCTTCCAAATATCCCTTTGACAATTCCACAAGAACAGCCTTAGCGAAAGGCTTCTTGAAGGGAAAGATGTAACTCTGTGAGATGAATTAACAGAACACAGAGCAGTTTCTCAGAAAGCTTCTTTCCAGTTTTGAACGGAAGATATTTCCTTTTTCACCATAGCCCTCTATGGGCTTCCAAATATCCCTTTGCCAATTCCACAAGAACAGCCTTAGCGAAAGGCTTCTTGAAGGGAAAGATGTAACTCTGTGAGATGAATTAACAGAACACAGAGCAGTTTCTCAGAAAGCTTCTTTCCACTTTTCAACGGAAGATATTTCCTTTTTCACCATAGCCCTCTATGGGCTTCCAAATATCCCTTTGCCAATTCCCCAAGAACAGCCTTAGCGAAAGGTTTCTTGAAGGGAAAGATGTAACTCTGTGAGATGAATTAACAGCACACAGAGCAGTTTCTCAGAAAGCTTCTTTCCAGTTTTGAACGGAAGATATTTCCTTTTTCACCATAGCCCTCTATGGGCTTCCAAATATCCCTTTGCCAATTCCACAAGAACAGCTTTAGCGAAAGGCTTCTTGAAGGGAATGATGTAACTCTGTGAGATGAATTAACAGAACACAGAGCAGTTTCTCAGAAAGCTTCTTTCCAGTTTTGAACGGAAGATATTTCCTTTTTCACCATAGCCCTCTATGGGCTTCCAAATATCCCTTTGCCAATTCCACAAGAACAGTCTTAGCGAAAGGCTTCTTGAAGGGAAAGATGTAACTCTGTGAGATGACTTAACAGAACACAGAGCAGTTTCTCAGAAAGCTTCTTTCCAGTTTTGAACGGAAGATATTTCCTTTTTCACCATAGCCCTCTATGGGCTTCCAAATATCCCTTTGCCAATTCCACAAGAACAGCCTTCGCGAAAGGCTTCTTGAAGGGAAAGACGTAACTCTGTGAGATGAATTAACAGAACACAGAGCAGTTTCTCAGAAAGCTTCTTTCCAGTTTTGAACGGAACATATTTCCTTTTTCACCATAGCCCTCTATGGGCTTCCAAATATCCCTTTGCCAATTCCCCAAGAACGGCCTTAGCGAAAGACTTCTTGAAGGGAAAGATGTAACTCTGTGAGATGAATTAACAGAACACAGAGCAGTTTCTCAGAATGCTTCTTTCCTGTTTTGAACGGAAGATATTTCCTTTTTCACTATAGCCCTCGATGGGCTTCCAAATATCCCGTTGCCAATTCCACAAGAAGAGCCTTAGCGAAAGGCTTCTTGAAGGGAAAGATGTAACTCTGTGAGATGAATTAACAGAACACAGAGCAGTTTCTCAGAAAGCTTCTTTCCAGTTTTGAACGGAAGATATTTCCTTTTTCACCATAGCCCTCTATGGGCTTCCAAATATCCCTTTGACAATTCCACAAGAACAGCCTTAGCGAAAGGCTTCTTGAAGGGAAAGATGTAACTCTGTGAGATGAATTAACAGAACACAGAGCAGTTTCTCAGAAAGCTTCTTTCCAGTTTTGAACGGAAGATATTTCCTTTTTCACCATAGCCCTCTATGGGCTTCCAAATATCCCTTTGCCAATTCCACAAGAACAGCCTTAGCGAAAGGCTTCTTGAAGGGAAAGATGTAACTCTGTGAGATGAATTAACAGAACACAGAGCAGTTTCTCAGAAAGCTTCTTTCCACTTTTCAACGGAAGATATTTCCTTTTTCACCATAGCCCTCTATGGGCTTCCAAATATCCCTTTGCCAATTCCCCAAGAACAGCCTTAGCGAAAGGTTTCTTGAAGGGAAAGATGTAACTCTGTGAGATGAATTAACAGCACACAGAGCAGTTTCTCAGAAAGCTTCTTTCCAGTTTTGAACGGAAGATATTTCCTTTTTCACCATAGCCCTCTATGGGCTTCCAAATATCCCTTTGCCAATTCCACAAGAACAGCTTTAGCGAAAGGCTTCTTGAAGGGAATGATGTAACTCTGTGAGATGAATTAACAGAACACAGAGCAGTTTCTCAGAAAGCTTCTTTCCAGTTTTGAACGGAAGATATTTCCTTTTTCACCATAGCCCTCTATGGGCTTCCAAATATCCCTTTGCCAATTCCACAAGAACAGTCTTAGCGAAAGGCTTCTTGAAGGGAAAGATGTAACTCTGTGAGATGAATTAACAGAACACAGAGCAGTTTCTCAGAAAGCTTCTTTCCAGTTTTGAACGGAAGATATTTCCTTTTTCACCATAGCCCTCTATGGGCTTCCAAATATCCCTTTGCCAATTCCACAAGAACAGCCTTCGCGAAAGGCTTCTTGAAGGGAAAGACGTAACTCTGTGAGATGAATTAACAGAACACAGAGCAGTTTCTCAGAAAGCTTCTTTCCAGTTTTGAACGGAACATATTTCCTTTTTCACCATAGCCCTCTATGGGCTTCCAAATATCCCTTTGCCAATTCCCCAAGAACGGCCTTAGCGAAAGACTTCTTGAAGGGAAAGATGTAACTCTGTGAGATGAATTAAGAGAACACAGAGCAGTTTCTCAGAAAGCTTCTTTCCAGTTTTGAACGGAAGATATTTCCTTTTTCACCATAGCCCTCTATGGGCTTCCAAATATCCCTTTGCCAATTCCACAAGAACAGCCTTCGCGAAAGGCTTCTTGAAGGGAAAGATGTAACTCTGTGAGATGAATTAACAGAACACAGAGCAGTTTCTCAGAAAGCTTCTTTCCAGTTTTGAACGGAAGATATTTCCGTTTTCACCATAGACCTCTATGGGATTCGAAATATCCCTTTGCCAATTCCACAAGAACAGCCTTAGCGAAAGGCTTCTTGAAGGGAAAGATGTAACTCTGTGAGATGAATTAACAGAACACAGAGCAGTTTCTCAGAAAGCTTCTTTCCAGTTTTGAACGGAAGATAATTCCTTTTTCACCATAGCCCTCTATGGGCTTCCAAATATCCGTTTGCCAATTCCACAAGAACAGCCTTAGCGAAAGGCTTCTTGAAGGGAAAGATGTAACTCTGTGAGATGAATTAACAGAACACAGAGCAGTATCTCAGAAAGCTTCTTTCCAGGTTTGAACGGAAGATATTTCCTTTTTCACCATAGCCATCTATGGGCTTCCAAATATCAATTTGCAAATCCCAAAAGAACAGCCTTAGAGAAAGGCTTCTTGAAGGGAAAGATGTAACTCTGTGAGATGAATTAACAGAACACAGAGCAGTTTCTCAGAAAGCTTCTTTCCAGTTTTGAACGGAAGATATTTCCTTTTTCACCATAGCCCTCTATGGGCTTCCAAATATCCCTTTGCCAATTCCACAAGAACAGCCTTAGCGAAAGGCTTCTTGAAGGGAAAGACGTAACTCTGTGAGATGAATTAACAGAACACAGAGCAGTTTCTCAGAAAGCTTCTTTCCAGTTTTGAACGGAAGATATTTCCTTTTTCACCATAGCCCTCTATGGGCTTCCAAATATCCCTTTGCCAATTCCCCAAGAACGGCCTTAGCGAAAGACTTCTTGAAGGGAAAGATGTAACTCTGTGAGATGAATTAAGAGAACACATAGCAGTTTCTCAGAAAGCTTCTTTCCAGTTTTGAACGGAAGATATTTCCTTTTTCACCATAGCCCTCTATGGGCTTCCAAATATCCCTTTGCCAATTCCACAAGAACAGCCTTCGCGAAAGGCTTCTTGAAGGGAAAGATGTAACTCTGTGAGATGAATTAACAGAACACAGAGCAGTTTCTCAGAAAGCTTCTTTCCAGTTTTGAACGGAAGATATTTCCTTTTTCACCATAGACCTCTATGGGATTCGAAATATCCCTTTGCCAATTCCACAAGAACAGCCTTAGCGAAAGGCTTCTTGAAGGGAAAGATGTAACTCTGTGAGATGAATTAACAGAACACAGAGCAGTTTCTCAGAAAGCTTCTTTCCAGTTTTGAACGGAAGATAATTCCTTTTTCACCATAGCCCTCTATGGGCTTCCAAATATCCCTTTGCCAATTCCACAAGAACAGCCTTAGCGAAAGGCTTCCTGAAGGGAAAGATGTAACTCTGTGAGATGAATTAACAGAACACAGAGCAGTATCTCAGAAAGCTTCTTTCCAGTTTTGAACGGAAGATATTTCCTTTTTCACCATAGCCATCTATGGGCTTCCAAATATTCCCTTGCAATTCCCAAAAGAACAGCCTTAGAGAAAGGCTTCTTGAAGGGAAAGATGTAACTCTGTGAGATGAATTAACAGAACACAGAGCAGTTTCTCAGAAAGCTTCTTTCCAGTTTTGAACGGAAGATATTTCCGTTTTCACCATAGCCCTTTATGGGCTTCCAAATATCCCTTTGCCAATTGCACAAGAACAGCCTTAGCGAAAGGCTTCTTGAAGGGAAAGATGTAACTCTGTGAGATGAATTAACAGAACACAGAGCAGTTTCTCAGAAAGCTTCTTTCCAGTTTTGAATGGAAGATATTTCCTTTTTCACCATAGCCCTCTATGGGCTTCCAAATATCCTTTTTCCAATTCCACAAGCACAGCCTTATCGAAAGGCTTCTTGAAGGGAAAGATGTAACTCTGTGAGATGAATTAACAGAACACAGAGCAGTTTCTCAGAAAGCTTCTTTCCAGTTTTGAACGGAAGATATTTCCTTTTACACCATAGCCCTCTATGGGCTTCCAAATATCCCTTTGCCAATTCCACAAGAACAGCCTTAGCGAAAGGCTTCTTGAAGGGAAAGATGTAACTCTGTGAGATGAATTAACAGAACACAGAGCAGTTTCTCAGAAAGCTTCTTGGCTGTTTTGAACGGAAGATATTTCCTTTTTCACCATAGCCCTCGATGGGCTTCCAAATATCCCGTTGCCAATTCCACAAGAAGAGCCTTAGCGAAAGGCTTCTTGAAGGGAATGATGTAACTCTGTGAGATGAATTAACAGAACACAGAGCAGTTTCTCAGAAAGCTTCTTTCCAGTTTTGAACGGAAGATATTTCCTTTTTCACCATAGCCATCTATGGGCTTCCAAATATCCCTTTGCAAATCCCAAAAGAACAGCCTTAGAGAAAGGCTTCTTGAAGGGAAAGATGTAACTCTGTGAGATGAATTAACAGAACACAGAGCAGTTTCTCAGAAAGCTTCTTCCCAGTTTTGAACGGAAGATAATTCCTTTTTCACCATAGCCCTCTATGGGCTTCCAAATATCCCTTTGCCAATTCCACAAGAACAGCCTTAGCGAAAGGCTTCTTGAAGGGAAAGATGTAACTCTGTGAGATGAATTAACAGAACACAGAGCAGTATCTCAGAAAGCTTCTTTCCAGTTTTGAACGGAAGATATTTCCTTTTTCACCATAGCCATCTATGGGCTTCCAAATATCCTTTTGCAAATCCCAAAAGAACAGCCTTAGAGAAAGGCTTCTTGAAGGGAAAGATGTAACTCTGTGAGATGAATTAACAGAACACAGAGCAGTTTCTCAGAAAGCTTCTTTCCAGTTTTGAACGGAAGATATTTCCTTTTTCACCATAGCCCTCTATGGGCTTAAAAATATCCCTTTGCCAATTCCACAAGAACAGCCTGAGCGAAAGGCTTCTTGAAGGGAAAGATGTAACTCTGTGAGATGAATTAACAGAACACAGAGCAGTTTCTCAGAAAGCTTCTTTCCAGTTTTGAACGGAAGATATTTCCTTTTTCACCATTGACCTCTATGGGATTCGAAATATCCCTTTGCCAATTCCACAAGAACAGCCTTAGAGAAAGGCTTCTTGAAGGGAAAGATGTAACTCTGTGAGATGAATTAACAGAACACAGAGCAGTTTCTCAGAAAGCTTCTTTCCAGTTTTGAAGGGAAGATAATTCCTTTTTCACCATAGCCCTCTATGGGCTTCCAAATATCCCTTTGCCAATTCCACAAGAACAGCCTTAGCGAAAGGCTTCTTGAAGGGAAAGATGTAACTCTGTGAGATGAATTAACAGAACACAGAGCAGTATCTCAGAAAGCTTCTTTCCAGTTTTGAACGGAAGATATTTCCTTTTTCACCATAGCCATCTATGGGCTTCGAAATATCCCTTTGCAAATCCCAAAAGAACAGCCTTAGAGAAAGGCTTCTTGAAGGGAAAGATGTAACTCTGTGAGATGAATTAACAGAACACAGAGCAGTTTCTCAGAAAGCTTCTTTCCAGTTTTGAACGGAAGATATTTCCGTTTTCACCATAGCCCTTTATGGGCTTCCAAATATCCCTTTGCCAATTGCACAAGAACAGCCTTAGCGAAAGGCTTCTTGAAGGGAAAGATGTAACTCTGTGAGATGAATTAACAGAACACAGAGCAGTTTCTCAGAAAGCTTCTTTCCAGTTTTGAATGGAAGATATTTCCTTTTTCACCATAGCCCTCTATGGGCTTCCAAATATCCCTTTTCCAATTCCACAAGAACAGCCTTAGCGAAAGGCTTCTTGAAGGGAAAGATGTAACTCTGTGAGATGAATTAACAGAACACAGAGCAGTTTCTCAGAAAGCTTCTTTCCAGTTTTGAACGGAAGATATTTCCTTTTTCACCATAGCCCTCTATGGGCTTCCAAATATCCCTTCGCCAATTCCACAAGAACAGCCTTAGCGAAAGATTTCTTGAAGGGAAAGATGTAACTCTGTGAGATGAATTAACAGAACACAGAGCAGTTTCTCAGAAAGCTTCTTTCCTGTTTTGAACGGAAGATATTTCCTTTTTCACCATAGCCCTCGATGGGCTTCCAAATATCCCGTTGCCAATTCCACAAGAAGAGCCTTAGCGAAAGGCTTCTTGAAGGAAAGATGTAACTCTGTGAGATGAATTAACAGAACACAGAGCAGTTTCTCAGAAAGCTTCTTTCCAGTTTTGAACGGAAGATATTTCCTTTTTCACCATAGCCCTCTATGGGCTTCCAAATATCCCTTTGCCAATTCCCCAAGAACGGCCTTAGCAAAAGACTTTTTGAAGGGAAAGATGAAACTCTGTGAGATGAATTAAGAGAACACAGAGCAGTTTCTCAGAAAGCTTCTTTCCAGTTTTGAACGGAAGATATTTCCTTTTTCACCATAGCCCTCTATGGGCTTCCAAATATCCCTTTGCCAATTCCCCAAGAACAGCCTTCGCGAAAGGCTTCTTGAAGGGAAAGATGTAACTCTGTGAGATGAATTAACAGAACACAGAGCAGTTTCTCCGAAAGCTTCTTTCCAGTTTTGAACGGAAGATATTTCCGTTTTCACCATAGACCTCTATGGGATTCGAAATATCCCTTTGCCAATTCCACAAGAACAGCCTTAGCGAAAGGCTTCTTGAAGGGAAAGATGTAACTCTGTGAGATGAATTAACAGAACACAGAGCAGTTTCTCAGAAAGCTTCTTTCCAGTTTTGAACGGAAGATAATTCCTTTTTCACCATAGCCCTCTATGGGCTTCCAAATATCCCTTTGCCAATTCCACAAGAACAGCCTTAGCGAAAGGCTTCTTGAAGGGAAAGATGTAACTCTGTGAGATGAATTAACAGAACACAGAGCAGTATCTCAGAAAGCTTCTTTCCAGGTTTGAACGGAAGATATTTCCTTTTTCACCATAGCCATCTATGGGCTTCCAAATATCCCTTTGCAAATCCCAAAAGAACAGCCTTAGAGAAAGATTTCTTGAAGGGAAAGATGTAACTCTGTGAGATGAATTAACAGAACACAGAGCAGTTTCTCAGAAAGCTTCTTTCCTGTTTTGAACGGAAGATATTTCCTTTTTCACCATAGCCCTCGATGGGCTTCCAAATATCCCGTTGCCAATTCCACAAGAAGAGCCTTAGCGAAAGGCTTCTTGAAGGGAAAGATGTAACTCTGTGAGATGAATTAACAGAACACAGAGCAGTTTCTCAGAAAGCTTCTTTCCAGTTTTGAACGGAAGATATTTCCTTTTTCACCATAGCCCTCTATGGGCTTTCAAATATCCCTTTGCCAATTCCACAAGAACAGCCTTCGCGAAAGGCTTCTTGAAGGGAAAGATGTAACTCTGTGAGATGAATTAAGAGAACACAGAGCAGTTTCTCAGACAGCTTCTTTCCAGTTTTGAACGGAAGATATTTCCTTTTTCACCATAGCCCTCTATGGGCTTCCAAATATCCCTTTGCCAATTCCACAAGAACAGCCTTCGCGAAAGGCTTCTTGAAGGGAAAGATGTAACTCTGTGAGATGAATTAACAGAACACAGAGCAGTTTCTCAGAAAGCTTCTTTCCAGTTTTGAACGGAAGATATTTCCTTTCTCACCATTGCCCTCTATGGGCTTCCAAATATCCCTTTGCCAATTCCACAAGAACAGCCTTCGCGAAAGACTTCTTGAAGGGAAAGATGTAACTCTGTGAGATGAATTAACAGAACACAGAGCAGTTTCTCAGAAAGCTTCTTTCCAGTTTTGAACGGAAGATATTTCCTTTTGAACCATAGCCCTCTATGTGCTTCCAAATATCCCGTTGCCAATTCCAGAAGAACAGCCTTAGCGAAAGGCTTCTTGAAGGGAAAGATGTAACTCTGTGAGATGAATTAACAGAACACAGAGCAGATTCTCAGAAAGCTTCTTTCCAGTTTTGAATGGAAGGTAATTCCTTTTTCACCATAGCCCTCTATGGGCTTCCAAATATCCCTTTGCCAATTCTACAAGAACAGCCTTAGCGAAAGGCTTCTTGAAGGGATAGATGTAACCCTGTGAGATGAATTAACAGAACACAGAGCAGTTTCTCAGAAAGCTTCTTTCCAGTTTTGAACGGAAGATATTTCCTTTTTCACCATAGCCCTCTATGGGCTTCCAAATATCCCTTTGCCAATTCCACAAGAACAGCCTTAGCGAAAGGCTTCTTGAAGGGAAAGATGTAACTCTGTGAGATGAATTAACAGAACACAGAGCACTTTCTCAGAAAGCTTCTTTCCAGTTTTGAACGGAAGATATTTCCTTTTTCACCATAGCCCTCTAAGGGCTTCCAAATATCCCTTTGCCAATTCCACAAGCACAGCCTTAGCGAAAGGCTTCTTGAAGGGAAAGATGTAACTCTGTGAGATGAATTAACAGAACACAGAGCAGTTTCTCAGAAAGCTTCTTTCCAGTTTTGAACGGAAGATATTTTCTTTTTCACCATAGCCCTCTATGGGCTTCCAAATATCCCTTTGCCAATTCCACAAGAACAGCCATAGCGAAAGACTTCTTGAAGGGAAAGATGTAACTCTGTGAGATGAATTAACAGAACACAGAGCAGTTTCTCAGAAAGCTTCTTTCCAGTTTTGAACGGAAGGTATTTCCTTTTTCACCATAGCCCTCTATGGGCTTCCAAATATCCCTTTGCCAATTCCACAAGAACAGCCTTAGCGAAAGGCTTCTTGAAGGGAAAGATGTAACTCCGTGAGATGAATTAGCAGAACACAGAGCATTTCTCAGAATGCTTCTTTCCAGTTTTGAACGGAAGATATTTCCTTTTTCACCATCCCCTCTATGGGCTTCCAAATATCCCTTTGCCAATTCCACAAGAACAGCCTTAGCGAAAGGCTTCTTGAAGGGAAAGATGTAACTCTGTGAGATGAATTAACAGAACACAGAGCAGTTTCTCAGAAAGCTTCTTTCCAGTTTTGAACGGAAGATATTTCCTTTTTCACCATAGCCCTCTATGGGCTTCCAAATATCCCTTTTCCAATTCCACAAGAACAGCCTTAGCGAAAGGCTTCTTGAAGGGAAAGATGTAACTCTGTGAGATGAATTAACAGAACACAGAGCAGTTTCTCAGAAAGCTTCTTTCCAGTTTTGAACGGAAGATATTTCCTTTTTCACCATAGCCCTCTATGGGCTTCCAAATATCCCTTTGCCAATACCACAAGAACAGCCTTAGCGAAAGATTTCTTGAAGGGAAAGATGTAACTCTGTGAGATGAATTAACAGAACACAGAGCAGTTTCTCAGAAAGCTTCTTTCCTGTTTTGAACGGAAGATATTTCCTTTTTCACCATAGACCTCTATGGGATTCGAAATATCCCTTTGCCAATTCCACAAGAACAGCCTTAGCGAAAGGCTTCTTGAAGGGAAAGATGTAACTCTGTGAGATGAATTAACAGAACACAGAGCAGTTTCTCAGAAAGCTTCTTTCCAGTTTTGAACGGAAGATAATTCCTTTTTCACCATAGCCCTCTATGGGCTTCCAAATATCCCTTTGCCAATTCCACAAGAACAGCCTTAGCGAAAGGCTTCCTGAAGGGAAAGATGTAACTCTGTGAGATGAATTAACAGAACACAGAGCAGTATCTCAGAAAGCTTCTTTCCAGTTTTGAACGGAAGATATTTCCTTTTTCACCATAGCCATCTATGGGCTTCCAAATATTCCCTTGCAATTCCCAAAAGAACAGCCTTAGAGAAAGGCTTCTTGAAGGGAAAGATGTAACTCTGTGAGATGAATTAACAGAACACAGAGCAGTTTCTCAGAAAGCTTCTTTCCAGTTTTGAACGGAAGATATTTCCGTTTTCACCATAGCCCTTTATGGGCTTCCAAATATCCCTTTGCCAATTGCACAAGAACAGCCTTAGCGAAAGGCTTCTTGAAGGGAAAGATGTAACTCTGTGAGATGAATTAACAGAACACAGAGCAGTTTCTCAGAAAGCTTCTTTCCAGTTTTGAATGGAAGATATTTCCTTTTTCACCATAGCCCTCTATGGGCTTCCAAATATCCTTTTTCCAATTCCACAAGCACAGCCTTATCGAAAGGCTTCTTGAAGGGAAAGATGTAACTCTGTGAGATGAATTAACAGAACACAGAGCAGTTTCTCAGAAAGCTTCTTTCCAGTTTTGAACGGAAGATATTTCCTTTTACACCATAGCCCTCTATGGGCTTCCAAATATCCCTTTGCCAATTCCACAAGAACAGCCTTAGCGAAAGGCTTCTTGAAGGGAAAGATGTAACTCTGTGAGATGAATTAACAGAACACAGAGCAGTTTCTCAGAAAGCTTCTTGGCTGTTTTGAACGGAAGATATTTCCTTTTTCACCATAGCCCTCGATGGGCTTCCAAATATCCCGTTGCCAATTCCACAAGAAGAGCCTTAGCGAAAGGCTTCTTGAAGGGAATGATGTAACTCTGTGAGATGAATTAACAGAACACAGAGCAGTTTCTCAGAAAGCTTCTTTCCAGTTTTGAACGGAAGATATTTCCTTTTTCACCATAGCCATCTATGGGCTTCCAAATATCCCTTTGCAAATCCCAAAAGAACAGCCTTAGAGAAAGGCTTCTTGAAGGGAAAGATGTAACTCTGTGAGATGAATTAACAGAACACAGAGCAGTTTCTCAGAAAGCTTCTTCCCAGTTTTGAACGGAAGATAATTCCTTTTTCACCATAGCCCTCTATGGGCTTCCAAATATCCCTTTGCCAATTCCACAAGAACAGCCTTAGCGAAAGGCTTCTTGAAGGGAAAGATGTAACTCTGTGAGATGAATTAACAGAACACAGAGCAGTATCTCAGAAAGCTTCTTTCCAGTTTTGAACGGAAGATATTTCCTTTTTCACCATAGCCATCTATGGGCTTCCAAATATCCTTTTGCAAATCCCAAAAGAACAGCCTTAGAGAAAGGCTTCTTGAAGGGAAAGATGTAACTCTGTGAGATGAATTAACAGAACACAGAGCAGTTTCTCAGAAAGCTTCTTTCCAGTTTTGAACGGAAGATATTTCCTTTTTCACCATAGCCCTCTATGGGCTTAAAAATATCCCTTTGCCAATTCCACAAGAACAGCCTGAGCGAAAGGCTTCTTGAAGGGAAAGATGTAACTCTGTGAGATGAATTAACAGAACACAGAGCAGTTTCTCAGAAAGCTTCTTTCCAGTTTTGAACGGAAGATATTTCCTTTTTCACCATTGACCTCTATGGGATTCGAAATATCCCTTTGCCAATTCCACAAGAACAGCCTTAGAGAAAGGCTTCTTGAAGGGAAAGATGTAACTCTGTGAGATGAATTAACAGAACACAGAGCAGTTTCTCAGAAAGCTTCTTTCCAGTTTTGAAGGGAAGATAATTCCTTTTTCACCATAGCCCTCTATGGGCTTCCAAATATCCCTTTGCCAATTCCACAAGAACAGCCTTAGCGAAAGGCTTCTTGAAGGGAAAGATGTAACTCTGTGAGATGAATTAACAGAACACAGAGCAGTATCTCAGAAAGCTTCTTTCCAGTTTTGAACGGAAGATATTTCCTTTTTCACCATAGCCATCTATGGGCTTCGAAATATCCCTTTGCAAATCCCAAAAGAACAGCCTTAGAGAAAGGCTTCTTGAAGGGAAAGATGTAACTCTGTGAGATGAATTAACAGAACACAGAGCAGTTTCTCAGAAAGCTTCTTTCCAGTTTTGAACGGAAGATATTTCCGTTTTCACCATAGCCCTTTATGGGCTTCCAAATATCCCTTTGCCAATTGCACAAGAACAGCCTTAGCGAAAGGCTTCTTGAAGGGAAAGATGTAACTCTGTGAGATGAATTAACAGAACACAGAGCAGTTTCTCAGAAAGCTTCTTTCCAGTTTTGAATGGAAGATATTTCCTTTTTCACCATAGCCCTCTATGGGCTTCCAAATATCCCTTTTCCAATTCCACAAGAACAGCCTTAGCGAAAGGCTTCTTGAAGGGAAAGATGTAACTCTGTGAGATGAATTAACAGAACACAGAGCAGTTTCTCAGAAAGCTTCTTTCCAGTTTTGAACGGAAGATATTTCCTTTTTCACCATAGCCCTCTATGGGCTTCCAAATATCCCTTCGCCAATTCCACAAGAACAGCCTTAGCGAAAGATTTCTTGAAGGGAAAGATGTAACTCTGTGAGATGAATTAACAGAACACAGAGCAGTTTCTCAGAAAGCTTCTTTCCTGTTTTGAACGGAAGATATTTCCTTTTTCACCATAGCCCTCGATGGGCTTCCAAATATCCCGTTGCCAATTCCACAAGAAGAGCCTTAGCGAAAGGCTTCTTGAAGGAAAGATGTAACTCTGTGAGATGAATTAACAGAACACAGAGCAGTTTCTCAGAAAGCTTCTTTCCAGTTTTGAACGGAAGATATTTCCTTTTTCACCATAGCCCTCTATGGGCTTCCAAATATCCCTTTGCCAATTCCCCAAGAACGGCCTTAGCGAAAGACTTTTTGAAGGGAAAGATGAAACTCTGTGAGATGAATTAAGAGAACACAGAGCAGTTTCTCAGAAAGCTTCTTTCCAGTTTTGAACGGAAGATATTTCCTTTTTCACCATAGCCCTCTATGGGCTTCCAAATATCCCTTTGCCAATTCCCCAAGAACAGCCTTCGCGAAAGGCTTCTTGAAGGGAAAGATGTAACTCTGTGAGATGAATTAACAGAACACAGAGCAGTTTCTCCGAAAGCTTCTTTCCAGTTTTGAACGGAAGATATTTCCGTTTTCACCATAGACCTCTATGGGATTCGAAATATCCCTTTGCCAATTCCACAAGAACAGCCTTAGCGAAAGGCTTCTTGAAGGGAAAGATGTAACTCTGTGAGATGAATTAACAGAACACAGAGCAGTTTCTCAGAAAGCTTCTTTCCAGTTTTGAACGGAAGATAATTCCTTTTTCACCATAGCCCTCTATGGGCTTCCAAATATCCCTTTGCCAATTCCACAAGAACAGCCTTAGCGAAAGGCTTCTTGAAGGGAAAGATGTAACTCTGTGAGATGAATTAACAGAACACAGAGCAGTATCTCAGAAAGCTTCTTTCCAGGTTTGAACGGAAGATATTTCCTTTTTCACCATAGCCATCTATGGGCTTCCAAATATCCCTTTGCAAATCCCAAAAGAACAGCCTTAGAGAAAGATTTCTTGAAGGGAAAGATGTAACTCTGTGAGATGAATTAACAGAACACAGAGCAGTTTCTCAGAAAGCTTCTTTCCTGTTTTGAACGGAAGATATTTCCTTTTTCACCATAGCCCTCGATGGGCTTCCAAATATCCCGTTGCCAATTCCACAAGAAGAGCCTTAGCGAAAGGCTTCTTGAAGGGAAAGATGTAACTCTGTGAGATGAATTAACAGAACACAGAGCAGTTTCTCAGAAAGCTTCTTTCCAGTTTTGAACGGAAGATATTTCCTTTTTCACCATAGCCCTCTATGGGCTTTCAAATATCCCTTTGCCAATTCCACAAGAACAGCCTTCGCGAAAGGCTTCTTGAAGGGAAAGATGTAACTCTGTGAGATGAATTAAGAGAACACAGAGCAGTTTCTCAGACAGCTTCTTTCCAGTTTTGAACGGAAGATATTTCCTTTTTCACCATAGCCCTCTATGGGCTTCCAAATATCCCTTTGCCAATTCCACAAGAACAGCCTTCGCGAAAGGCTTCTTGAAGGGAAAGATGTAACTCTGTGAGATGAATTAACAGAACACAGAGCAGTTTCTCAGAAAGCTTCTTTCCAGTTTTGAACGGAAGATATTTCCTTTCTCACCATTGCCCTCTATGGGCTTCCAAATATCCCTTTGCCAATTCCACAAGAACAGCCTTCGCGAAAGACTTCTTGAAGGGAAAGATGTAACTCTGTGAGATGAATTAACAGAACACAGAGCAGTTTCTCAGAAAGCTTCTTTCCAGTTTTGAACGGAAGATATTTCCTTTTGAACCATAACCCTCTATGTGCTTCCAAATATCCCGTTGCCAATTCCAGAAGAACAGCCTTAGCGAAAGGCTTCTTGAAGGGAAAGATGTAACTCTGTGAGATGAATTAACAGAACACAGAGCAGATTCTCAGAAAGCTTCTTTCCAGTTTTGAATGGAAGATAATTCCTTTTTCACCATAGCCCTCTATGGGCTTCCAAATATCCCTTTGCCAATTCTACAAGAACAGCCTTAGCGAAAGGCTTCTTGAAGGGATAGATGTAACCCTGTGAGATGAATTAACAGAACACAGAGCAGTTTCTCAGAAAGCTTCTTTCCAGTTTTGAACGGAAGATATTTCCTTTTTCACCATAGCCCTCTATGGGCTTCCAAATATCCCTTTGCCAATTCCACAAGAACAGCCTTAGCGAAAGGCTTCTTGAAGGGAAAGATGTAACTCTGTGAGATGAATTAACAGAACACAGAGCACTTTCTCAGAAAGCTTCTTTCCAGTTTTGAACGGAAGATATTTCCTTTTTCACCATAGCCCTCTAAGGGCTTCCAAATATCCCTTTGCCAATTCCACAAGCACAGCCTTAGCGAAAGGCTTCTTGAAGGGAAAGATGTAACTCTGTGAGATGAATTAACAGAACACAGAGCAGTTTCTCAGAAAGCTTCTTTCCAGTTTTGAACGGAAGATATTTTCTTTTTCACCATAGCCCTCTATGGGCTTCCAAATATCCCTTTGCCAATTCCACAAGAACAGCCTTAGCGAAAGGCTTCTTGAAGGGAAAGATGTAACTCTGTGAGATGAATTAACAGAACACAGAGCAGTATCTCAGAAAGCTTCTTTCCAGTTTTGAACGGAAGATATTTCCTTTTTCACCATAGCCATCTATGGGCTTCGAAATATCCCTTTGCAAATCCCAAAAGAACAGCCTTAGAGAAAGGCTTCTTGAAGGGAAAGATGTAACTCTGTGAGATGAATTAACAGAACACAGAGCAGTTTCTCAGAAAGCTTCTTTCCAGTTTTGAACGGAAGATATTTCCGTTTTCACCATAGCCCTTTATGGGCTTCCAAATATCCCTTTGCCAATTGCACAAGAACAGCCTTAGCGAAAGGCTTCTTGAAGGGAAAGATGTAACTCTGTGAGATGAATTAACAGAACACAGAGCAGTTTCTCAGAAAGCTTCTTTCCAGTTTTGAATGGAAGATATTTCCTTTTTCACCATAGCCCTCTATGGGCTTCCAAATATCCCTTTTCCAATTCCACAAGAACAGCCTTAGCGAAAGGCTTCTTGAAGGGAAAGATGTAACTCTGTGAGATGAATTAACAGAACACAGAGCAGTTTCTCAGAAAGCTTCTTTCCAGTTTTGAACGGAAGATATTTCCTTTTTCACCATAGCCCTCTATGGGCTTCCAAATATCCCTTCGCCAATTCCACAAGAACAGCCTTAGCGAAAGATTTCTTGAAGGGAAAGATGTAACTCTGTGAGATGAATTAACAGAACACAGAGCAGTTTCTCAGAAAGCTTCTTTCCTGTTTTGAACGGAAGATATTTCCTTTTTCACCATAGCCCTCGATGGGCTTCCAAATATCCCGTTGCCAATTCCACAAGAAGAGCCTTAGCGAAAGGCTTCTTGAAGGAAAGATGTAACTCTGTGAGATGAATTAACAGAACACAGAGCAGTTTCTCAGAAAGCTTCTTTCCAGTTTTGAACGGAAGATATTTCCTTTTTCACCATAGCCCTCTATGGGCTTCCAAATATCCCTTTGCCAATTCCCCAAGAACGGCCTTAGCGAAAGACTTTTTGAAGGGAAAGATGAAACTCTGTGAGATGAATTAAGAGAACACAGAGCAGTTTCTCAGAAAGCTTCTTTCCAGTTTTGAACGGAAGATATTTCCTTTTTCACCATAGCCCTCTATGGGCTTCCAAATATCCCTTTGCCAATTCCCCAAGAACAGCCTTCGCGAAAGGCTTCTTGAAGGGAAAGATGTAACTCTGTGAGATGAATTAACAGAACACAGAGCAGTTTCTCCGAAAGCTTCTTTCCAGTTTTGAACGGAAGATATTTCCGTTTTCACCATAGACCTCTATGGGATTCGAAATATCCCTTTGCCAATTCCACAAGAACAGCCTTAGCGAAAGGCTTCTTGAAGGGAAAGATGTAACTCTGTGAGATGAATTAACAGAACACAGAGCAGTTTCTCAGAAAGCTTCTTTCCAGTTTTGAACGGAAGATAATTCCTTTTTCACCATAGCCCTCTATGGGCTTCCAAATATCCCTTTGCCAATTCCACAAGAACAGCCTTAGCGAAAGGCTTCTTGAAGGGAAAGATGTAACTCTGTGAGATGAATTAACAGAACACAGAGCAGTATCTCAGAAAGCTTCTTTCCAGGTTTGAACGGAAGATATTTCCTTTTTCACCATAGCCATCTATGGGCTTCCAAATATCCCTTTGCAAATCCCAAAAGAACAGCCTTAGAGAAAGATTTCTTGAAGGGAAAGATGTAACTCTGTGAGATGAATTAACAGAACACAGAGCAGTTTCTCAGAAAGCTTCTTTCCTGTTTTGAACGGAAGATATTTCCTTTTTCACCATAGCCCTCGATGGGCTTCCAAATATCCCGTTGCCAATTCCACAAGAAGAGCCTTAGCGAAAGGCTTCTTGAAGGGAAAGATGTAACTCTGTGAGATGAATTAACAGAACACAGAGCAGTTTCTCAGAAAGCTTCTTTCCAGTTTTGAACGGAAGATATTTCCTTTTTCACCATAGCCCTCTATGGGCTTTCAAATATCCCTTTGCCAATTCCACAAGAACAGCCTTCGCGAAAGGCTTCTTGAAGGGAAAGATGTAACTCTGTGAGATGAATTAAGAGAACACAGAGCAGTTTCTCAGACAGCTTCTTTCCAGTTTTGAACGGAAGATATTTCCTTTTTCACCATAGCCCTCTATGGGCTTCCAAATATCCCTTTGCCAATTCCACAAGAACAGCCTTCGCGAAAGGCTTCTTGAAGGGAAAGATGTAACTCTGTGAGATGAATTAACAGAACACAGAGCAGTTTCTCAGAAAGCTTCTTTCCAGTTTTGAACGGAAGATATTTCCTTTCTCACCATTGCCCTCTATGGGCTTCCAAATATCCCTTTGCCAATTCCACAAGAACAGCCTTCGCGAAAGACTTCTTGAAGGGAAAGATGTAACTCTGTGAGATGAATTAACAGAACACAGAGCAGTTTCTCAGAAAGCTTCTTTCCAGTTTTGAACGGAAGATATTTCCTTTTGAACCATAGCCCTCTATGTGCTTCCAAATATCCCGTTGCCAATTCCAGAAGAACAGCCTTAGCGAAAGGCTTCTTGAAGGGAAAGATGTAACTCTGTGAGATGAATTAACAGAACACAGAGCAGATTCTCAGAAAGCTTCTTTCCAGTTTTGAATGGAAGATAATTCCTTTTTCACCATAGCCCTCTATGGGCTTCCAAATATCCCTTTGCCAATTCTACAAGAACAGCCTTAGCGAAAGGCTTCTTGAAGGGATAGATGTAACCCTGTGAGATGAATTAACAGAACACAGAGCAGTTTCTCAGAAAGCTTCTTTCCAGTTTTGAACGGAAGATATTTCCTTTTTCACCATAGCCCTCTATGGGCTTCCAAATATCCCTTTGCCAATTCCACAAGAACAGCCTTAGCGAAAGGCTTCTTGAAGGGAAAGATGTAACTCTGTGAGATGAATTAACAGAACACAGAGCACTTTCTCAGAAAGCTTCTTTCCAGTTTTGAACGGAAGATATTTCCTTTTTCACCATAGCCCTCTAAGGGCTTCCAAATATCCCTTTGCCAATTCCACAAGCACAGCCTTAGCGAAAGGCTTCTTGAAGGGAAAGATGTAACTCTGTGAGATGAATTAACAGAACACAGAGCAGTTTCTCAGAAAGCTTCTTTCCAGTTTTGAACGGAAGATATTTTCTTTTTCACCATAGCCCTCTATGGGCTTCCAAATATCCCTTTGCCAATTCCACAAGAACAGCCATAGCGAAAGACTTCTTGAAGGGAAAGATGTAACTCTGTGAGATGAATTAACAGAACACAGAGCAGTTTCTCAGAAAGCTTCTTTCCAGTTTTGAACGGAAGGTATTTCCTTTTTCACCATAGCCCTCTATGGGCTTCCAAATATCCCTTTGCCAATTCCACAAGAACAGCCTTAGCGAAAGGCTTCTTGAAGGGAAAGATGTAACTCCGTGAGATGAATTAGCAGAACACAGAGCATTTCTCAGAATGCTTCTTTCCAGTTTTGAACGGAAGATATTTCCTTTTTCACCATCCCCTCTATGGGCTTCCAAATATCCCTTTGCCAATTCCACAAGAACAGCCTTAGCGAAAGGCTTCTTGAAGGGAAAGATGTAACTCTGTGAGATGAATTAACAGAACACAGAGCAGTTTCTCAGAAAGCTTCTTTCCAGTTTTGAACGGAAGATATTTCCTTTTTCACCATAGCCCTCTATGGGCTTCCAAATATCCCTTTTCCAATTCCACAAGAACAGCCTTAGCGAAAGGCTTCTTGAAGGGAAAGATGTAACTCTGTGAGATGAATTAACAGAACACAGAGCAGTTTCTCAGAAAGCTTCTTTCCAGTTTTGAACGGAAGATATTTCCTTTTTCACCATAGCCCTCTATGGGCTTCCAAATATCCCTTTGCCAATACCACAAGAACAGCCTTAGCGAAAGATTTCTTGAAGGGAAAGATGTAACTCTGTGAGATGAATTAACAGAACACAGAGCAGTTTCTCAGAAAGCTTCTTTCCTGTTTTGAACGGAAGATATTTCCTTTTTCACCATAGCCCTCGATGGGCTTCCAAATATCCCGTTGCCAATTCCACAAGAAGAGCCTTAGCGAAAGGCTTCTTGAAGGGAAAGATGTAACTCTGTGAGATGAATTAACAGAACACAGAGCAGTTTCTCAGAAAACTTCTTTCCAGTTTTGAACGGAAGATATTTCCTTTTTCACCATAGCCCTCTATGGGCTTCCAAATATCCCTTTGCCAATTCCACAAGAACAGCCTTAGCGAAAGGCTTCTTGAAGGGAAAGATGTAACTCTGTGAGATGAATTAACAGAACACAGAGCAGTTTCTCAGAAAGCTTCTTTCCAGTTTTGAACGGAAGATATTTCCTTTTTCACCATAGCCCTCTATGGGCTTCCAAATATCCCTTTGCCAATTCCACAAGAACAGCCTTAGCGAAAGATTTCTTGAAGGGAAAGATGTAACTCTGTGAGATGAATTAGCAGAACACAGAGCAGTTTCTCAGAAAGCTTCTTTCCTGTTTTGAACGGAAGATATTTCCTTTTTCACCATAGCCCTCGATGGGCTTCCAAATATCCCGTTGCCAATTCCACAAGAAGAGCCTTAGCGAAAGGCTTCTTGAAGGAAAGATGTAACTCTGTGAGATGAATTAACAGAACACAGAGCAGTTTCTCAGAAAGCTTCTTTCCAGTTTTGAACGGAAGATATTTCCTTTTTCACCATAGCCCTCTATGGGCTTCCAAATATCCCTTTGCCAATTCCCCAAGAACGGCCTTAGCGAAAGACTTTTTGAAGGGAAAGATGTAACTCTGTGAGATGAATTAAGAGAACACAGAGCAGTTTCTCAGAAAGCTTCTTTCCAGTTTTGAACGGAAG
Organism: Chlorocebus sabaeus; assembly: GCF_047675955.1. Lineage (NCBI taxonomy): Eukaryota > Metazoa > Chordata > Mammalia > Primates > Cercopithecidae > Chlorocebus > Chlorocebus sabaeus. The sequence continues at coordinate 262,734 of NW_027327970.1, forward strand.
ATATTTCCTTTTTCACCATAGCCCTCTATGGGCTTCCAAATATCCCTTTGCCAATTCCACAAGAACAGCCTTCGCGAAAGGCTTCTTGAAGGGAAAGATGTAACTCTGTGAGATGAATTAACAGAACACAGAGCAGTTTCTCAGAAAGCTTCTTTCCAGTTTTGAACGGAAGATATTTCCGTTTTCACCATAGACCTCTATGGGATTCGAAATATCCCTTTGCCAATTCCACAAGAACAGCCTTAGCGAAAGGCTTCTTGAAGGGAAAGATGTAACTCTGTGAGATGAATTAACAGAACACAGAGCAGTTTCTCAGAAAGCTTCTTTCCAGTTTTGAACGGAAGATAATTCCTTTTTCAGCATAGCCCTCTATGGGCTTCCAAATATCCCTTTGCCAGTTCCACATGAACAGCCTAAGCGAAAGGCTTCTTGAAGGGATAGATGTAACTCTGTGAGATGAATTAACAGAACACAGAGCAGTTTCTCAGAAAGCTTCTTTCCAGTTTTGAACGGAAGATATTTCCTTTCTCACCATTGCCCTCTATGGGCTTCCAAATATCCCTTTGCCAATTCCACAAGAACAGCCTTCGCGAAAGACTTCTTGAAGGGAAAGATGTAACTCTGTGAGATGAATTAACAGAACACAGAGCAGTTTCTCAGAAAGCTTCTTTCCAGTTTTGAACGGAAGATATTTCCTTTTGAACCATAGCCCTCTATGTGCTTCCAAATATCCCGTTGCCAATTCCAGAAGAACAGCCTTAGCGAAAGGCTTCTTGAAGGGAAAGATGTAACTCTGTGAGATGAATTAACAGAACACAGAGCAGATTCTCAGAAAGCTTCTTTCCAGTTTTGAATGGAAGATAATTCCTTTTTCACCATAGCCCTCTATGGGCTTCCAAATATCCCTTTGCCAATTCTACAAGAACAGCCTTAGCGAAAGGCTTCTTGAAGGGATAGATGTAACTCTGTGAGATGAATTAACAGAACACAGAGCAGTTTCTCAGAAAGCTTCTTTCCAGTTTTGAACGGAAGATATTTCCTTTTTCACCATAGCCCTCTATGGGCTTCCAAATATCCCTTTGCCAATTCCACAAGAACAGCCTTAGCGAAAGGCTTCTTGAAGGGAAAGATGTAACTCTGTGAGATGAATTAACAGAACACAGAGCACTTTCTCAGAAAGCTTCTTTCCCGTTTTGAACGGAAGATATTTCCTTTTTCACCATAGCCCTCTAAGGGCTTCCAAATATCCCTTTGCCAATTCCACAAGCACAGCCTTAGCGAAAGGCTTCTTGAAGGGAAAGATGTAACTCTGTGAGATGAATTAACAGAACACAGAGCAGTTTCTCAGAAAGCTTCTTTCCAGTTTTGAACGGAAGATATTTTCTTTTTCACCATAGCCCTCTATGGGCTTCCAAATATCCCTTTGCCAATTCCACAAGAACAGCCTTAGCGAAAGACTTCTTGAAGGGAAAGATGTAACTCTGTGAGATGAATTAACAGAACACAGAGCAGTTTCTCAGAAAGCTTCTTTCCAGTTTTGAACGGAAGGTATTTCCTTTTTCACCATAGCCCTCTATGGGCTTCCAAATATCCCTTTGCCAATTCCACAAGAACAGCCTTAGCGAAAGGCTTCTTGAAGGGAAAGATGTAACTCCGTGAGATGAATTAGCAGAACACAGAGCATTTCTCAGAATGCTTCTTTCCAGTTTTGAACGGAAGATATTTCCTTTTTCACCATCCCCTCTATGGGCTTCCAAATATCCCTTTGCCAATTCCACAAGAACAGCCTTAGCGAAAGGCTTCTTGAAGGGAAAGATGTAACTCTGTGAGATGAATTAACAGAAAACAGAGCAGTTTCTCAGAAAGCTTCTTTCCAGTTTTGAACGGAAGATATTTCCTTTTTCACCATAGCCCTCTATGGGCTTCCAAATATCCCTTTTCCAATTCCACAAGAACAGCCTTAGCGAAAGGCTTCTTGAAGGGAAAGATGTAACTCTGTGAGATGAATTAACAGAACACAGAGCAGTTTCTCAGAAAGCTTCTTTCCAGTTTTGAACGGAAGATATTTCCTTTTTCACCATAGCCCTCTATGGGCTTCCAAATATCCCTTTGCCAATACCACAAGAACAGCCTTAGCGAAAGATTTCTTGAAGGGAAAGATGTAACTCTGTGAGATGAATTAGCAGAACACAGAGCAGTTTCTCAGAAAGCTTCTTTCCTGTTTTGAACGGAAGATATTTCCTTTTTCACCATAGCCCTCGATGGGCTTCCAAATATCCCGTTGCCAATTCCACAAGAAGAGCCTTAGCGAAAGGCTTCTTGAAGGGAAAGATGTAACTCTGTGAGATGAATTAACAGAACACAGAGCAGTTTCTCAGAAAACTTCTTTCCAGTTTTGAACGGAAGATATTTCCTTTTTCACCATAGCCCTCTATGGGCTTCCAAATATCCCTTTGCCAATTCCACAAGAACAGCCTTAGCGAAAGGCTTCTTGAAGGGAAAGATGTAACTCTGTGAGATGAATTAACAGAACACAGAGCAGTTTCTCAGAAAGCTTCTTTCCAGTTTTGAACGGAAGATATTTCCTTTTTCACCACAGCCCTCTATGGGCTTCCAAATATCCCTTTGCCAATTCCACAAGAACAGCCTTAGCGAAAGATTTCTTGAAGGGAAAGATGTAACTCTGTGAGATGAATTAACAGAACACAGAGCAGTTTCTCAGAAAGCTTCTTTCCTGTTTTGAACGGAAGATATTTCCTTTTTCACCATAGCCCTCGATGGGCTTCCAAATATCCCGTTGCCAATTCCACAAGAAGAGCCTTAGCGAAAGGCTTCTTGAAGGAAAGATGTAACTCTGTGAGATGAATTAACAGAACACAGAGCAGTTTCTCAGAAAGCTTCTTTCCAGTTTTGAACGGAAGATATTTCCTTTTTCACCATAGCCCTCTATGGGCTTCCAAATATCCCTTTGCCAATTCCCCAAGAACGGCCTTAGCGAAAGACTTTTTGAAGGGAAAGATGTAACTCTGTGAGATGAATTAAGAGAACACACAGCAGTTTCTCAGAAAGCTTCTTTCCAGTTTTGAACGGAAGATATTTCCTTTTTCACCATAGCCCTCTATGGGCTTCCAAATATCCCTTTGCCAATTCCACAAGAACAGCCTTCGCGAAAGGCTTCTTGAAGGGAAAGATGTAACTCTGTGAGATGAATTAACAGAACACAGAGCAGTTTCTCAGAAAGCTTCTTTCCAGTTTTGAACGGAAGATATTTCCGTTTTCACCATAGACCTCTATGGGATTCGAAATATCCCTTTGCCAATTCCACAAGAACAGCCTTAGCGAAAGGCTTCTTGAAGGGAAAGATGTAACTCTGTGAGATGAATTAACAGAACACAGAGCAGTTTCTCAGAAAGCTTCTTTCCAGTTTTGAACGGAAGATAATTCCTTTTTCACCATAGCCCTCTATGGGCTTCCAAATATCCCTTTGCCAATTCCACAAGAACAGCCTTAGCGAAAGGCTTCTTGAAGGGAAAGATGTAACTCTGTGAGATGAATTAACAGAACACAGAGCAGTATCTCAGAAAGCTTCTTTCCAGGTTTGAACGGAAGATATTTCCTTTTTCACCATAGCCATCTATGCGCTTCCAAATATCCCTTTGCAAATCCCAAAAGAACAGCCTTAGAGAAAGGCTTCTTGAAGGGAAAGATGTAACTCTGTGAGATGAATTAACAGAACACAGAGCAGTTTCTCAGAAAGCTTCTTTCCAGTTTTGAACGGAAGATATTTCCTTTTTCACCATAGCCCTCGATGGGCTTCCAAATATCCCGTTGCCAATTCCACAAGAAGAGCCTTAGCGAAAGGCTTATTGAAGATAAAGATGTAACTCTGTGAGATGAATTAACAGAACACAGAGCAGTTTCTCAGAAAACTTCTTTCCAGTTTTGAACGGAAGATATTTCCTTTTTCACCATAGCCCTCTATGGGCTTCCAAATATCCCTTTGCCAATTCCACAAGAACAGCCTTAGCGAAAGGCTTCTTGAAGGGAAAGATGTAACTCTGTGAGATGAATTAACAGAACACAGAGCAGTTTCTCAGAAAGCTTCTTTCCAGTTTTGAACGGAAGATATTTCCTTTTTCACCACAGCCCTCTATGGGCTTCCAAATATCCCTTTGCCAATTCCACAAGAACAGCCTTAGCGAAAGATTTCTTGAAGGGAAAGATGTAACTCTGTGAGATGAATTAACAGAACACAGAGCAGTTTCTCAGAAAGCTTCTTTCCTGTTTTGAACGGAAGATATTTCCTTTTTCACCATAGCCCTCGATGGGCTTCCAAATATCCCGTTGCCAATTCCACAAGAAGAGCCTTAGCGAAAGGCTTCTTGAAGGAAAGATGTAGCTCTGTGAGATGAATTAACAGAACACAGAGCAGTTTCTCAGAAAGCTTCTTTCCAGTTTTGAACGGAAGATATTTCCTTTTTCACCATAGCCCTCTATGGGCTTCCAAATATCCCTTTGCCAATTCCCCAAGAACGGCCTTAGCGAAAGACTTCTTGAAGGGAAAGATGTAACTCTGTGAGATGAATTAAGAGAACACATAGCAGTTTCTCAGAAAGCTTCTTTCCAGTTTTGAACGGAAGATATTTCCTTTTTCACCATAGCCCTCTATGGGCTTCCAAATATCCCTTTGCCAATTCCACAAGAACAGCCTTCGCGAAAGGCTTCTTGAAGGGAAAGATGTAACTCTGTGAGATGAATTAACAGAACACAGAGCAGTTTCTCAGAAAGCTTCTTTCCAGTTTTGAACGGAAGATATTTCCTTTTTCACCATAGACCTCTATGGGATTCGAAATATCCCTTTGCCAATTCCACAAGAACAGCCTTAGCGAAAGGCTTCTTGAAGGGAAAGATGTAACTCTGTGAGATGAATTAACAGAACACAGAGCAGTTTCTCAGAAAGCTTCTTTCCAGTTTTGAACGGAAGATATTTCCTTTTTCACCATAGACCTCTATGGGATTCCAAATATCCCTTTGCCAATTCCACAAGAACAGCCTTAGCGAAAGGCTTCTTGAAGGGAAAGATGTAACTCTGTGAGATGAATTAACAGAACACAGAGCAGTTTCTCAGAAAGCTTCTTTCCAGTTTTGAACGGAAGATAATTCCTTTTTCACCATAGCCCTCTATGGGCTTCCAAATATCCCTTTGCCAATTCCACAAGAACAGCCTTAGCGAAAGGCTTCTTGAAGGGAAAGATGTAACTCTGTGAGATGAATTAACAGAACACAGAGCAGTATCTCAGAAAGCTTCTTTCCAGTTTTGAACGGAAGATATTTCCTTTTTCACCATAGCCAACTATGGGCTTCAAAATATCCCTTTGCAAATCCCAAAAGAACAGCCTTAGAGAAAGGCTTCTTGAAGGGAAAGATGTAACTCTGTGAGATGAATTAACAGAACACAGAGCAGTTTCTCAGAAAGCTTCTTTCCAGTTTTGAACGGAAGATATTTCCGTTTTCACCATAGCCCTTTATGGGCTTCCAAATATCCCTTTGCCAATTGCACAAGAACATCCTTAGCGAGAGGCTTCTTGAAGGGAAAGATGTAACTCTGTGAGATGAATTAACAGAACACAGAGCAGTTTCTCAGAAAGCTTCTTTCCAGTTTTGAATGGAAGATATTTCCTTTTTCACCATAGCCCTCTATGGGCTTCCAAATATCCCTTTTCCAATTCCACAAGAACAGCCTTAGCGAAAGGCTTCTTGAAGGGAAAGATGTAACTCTGTGAGATGAATTAACAGAACACAGAGCAGTTTCTCAGAAAGCTTCTTTCCAGTTTTGAACGGAAGATATTTCCTTTTTCACCGTAGCCCTCTATGGGCTTCCAAATATCCCTTTGCCAATTCCACAAGAACAGCCTTAGCGAAAGATTTCTTGAAGGGAAAGATGTAACTCTGTGAGATGAATTAACAAAACACAGAGCAGTTTCTCAGAAAGCTTCTTTCCTGTTTTGAACGGAAGATATTTCCTTTTTCACCATAGCCCTCGATGGGCTTCCAAATATCCCGTTACCAATTCCACAAGAAGAGCCTTAGCGAAAGGCTTCTTGAAGGGAAAGATGTAACTCTGTGAGATGAATTAACAGAACACAGAGCAGTTTCTCAGAAAGCTTCTTTCCACTTTTGAAAGGAAGATATTTCCTTTTTCACCATAGCCCTCTATGGGCTTCCAAATATCCCTTTGCCAATTCCACAAGAACAGCCTTCGCGAAAGGCTTCTTGAAGGGAAAGATGTAACTCTGTGAGATGAATTAAGAGAACACAGAGCAGTTTCTCAGACAGCTTCTTTCCAGTTTTGAACGGAAGATATTTCCTTTTTCACCATAGCCCTCTATGGGCTTCCAAATATCCCTTTGCCAATTCCACAAGAACAGCCTTCGCGAAAGGCTTCTTGAAGGGAAAGATGTAACTCTGTGAGATGAATTAACAGAACACAGAGCAGTTTCTCAGAAAGCTTCTTTCCAGTTTTGAACGGAAGATATTTCCTTTTTCACCATAGACCTCTATGGGATTCGAAATATCCCTTTGCCAATTCCACAAGAACAGCCTTAGCGAAAGGCTTCTTGAAGGGAAAGATGTAACTCTGTGAGATGAATTAACAGAACACAGAGCAGTTTCTCAGAAAGCTTCTTTCCAGTTTTGAACGGAAGATAATTCCTTTTTCACCATAGCCCTCTATGGGCTTCCAAATATCCCTTTGCCAATTCCACAAGAACAGCCTTAGCGAAAGGCTTCTTGAAGGGAAAGATGTAACTCTGTGAGATGAATTAACAGAACACAGAGCAGTATCTCAGAAAGCTTCTTTCCAGTTTTGAACGGAAGATATTTCCTTTTTCACCATAGCCATCTATGGGCTTCCAAATATCCCTTTGCAAATCCCAAAAGAACAGCCTTAGAGAAAGGCTTCTTGAAGGGAAAGATGTAACTCTGTGAGATGAATTAACAGAACACAGAGCAGTTTCTCAGAAAGCTTCTTTCCAGTTTTGAACGGAAGATATTTCCTTTTTCACCATAGCCCTCTATGGGCTTCCAAATATCCCTTTGCCAATTCCACAAGAACAGCCTTAGCGAAAGGCTTCTTGAAGGGAAAGGTGTAACTCTGTGAGATGAATTAACAGAACACAGAGCAGTTTCTCAGAAAGCTTCTTTCCAGTTTTGAACGGAAGATATTTTCTTTTTCACCATAGCCCTCTATGGGCTTCCAAATATCCCTTTGCCAATTCCACAAGAACAGCCTTTGCGAAAGACTTCTTGAAGGGAAAGATGTAACTCTGTGAGATGAATTAACAGAACACAGAGCAGTTTCTCAGAAAGCTTCTTTCCAGTTTTGAACGGAAGATATTTCCTTTTTCACCATAGCCATCTATGGGCTTCCAAATATCCCTTTACCAATTCCACAAGAACAGCCTTAGCGAAAGGCTTCTTGAAGGGAAAGATGTAACTCCGTGAGATGAATTAGCAGAACACAGAGCAGTTTCTCAGAATGCTTCTTTCCAGTTTTGAACGGAAGATATTTCCTTTTTCACCATCCCCTCTATGGGCTTCCAAATATCCCTTTGCCAATTCCACAAGAACAGCCTTAGCGAAAGGCTTCTTGAAGGGAAAGATGTAACTCTGTGAGATGAATTAACAGAACACAGAGCAGTTTCTCAGAAAGCTTCTTTCCAGTTTTGAACGGAAGATATTTCCTTTTTCACCATAGCCCTCTATGGGCTTCCAAATATCCCTTTTCCAATTCCACAAGAACAGCCTTAGCGAAAGGCTTCTTGAAGGGAAAGATGTAACTCTGTGAGATGAATTAACAGAACACAGAGCAGTTTCTCAGAAAGCTTCTTTCCAGTTTTGAACGGAAGATATTTCCTTTTTCACCATAGCCCTCTATGGGCTTCCAAATATCCCTTTGCCAATACCACAAGAACAGCCTTAGCGAAAGATTTCTTGAAGGGAAAGATGTAACTCTGTGAGATGAATTAACAGAACACAGAGCAGTTTCTCAGAAAGCTTCTTTCCTGTTTTGAACGGAAGATATTTCCTTTTTCACCATAGCAGTCGATGGGCTTCCAAATATCCCGTTGCCAATTCCACAAGAAGAGCCTTAGCGAAAGGCTTCTTGAAGGGAAAGATGTAACTCTGTGAGATGAATTAACAGAACACAGAGCAGTTTCTCAGAAAGCTTCTTTCCACTTTTCAACGGAAGATATTTCCTTTTTCACCATAGCCCTCTATGGGCTTCCAAATATCCCTTTGCCAATTCCACAAGAACAGCCTTAGCGAAAGGCTTCTTGAAGGGAAAGATGTAACTCTGTGAGATGAATTAACAGAACACAGAGCAGTTTCTCAGAAAGCTTCTTTCCAGTTTTGAACGGAAGATATTTCCTTTTTCACCATAGCACTCTATGGGCTTCCAAATATCCCTTTGCCAATTCCACAAGAACAGCCTTCGCGAAAGGCTTCTTGAAGTGAAAGACGTAACTCTGTGAGATGAATTAACAGAACACAGAGCAGTTTCTCAGAAAGCTTCTTTCCAGTTTTGAACGGAAGATATTTCCTTTTTCACCATAGCCCTCTATGGGCTTCCAAATATCCCTTTGCCAATTCCCCAAGAACGGCCTTAGCGAAAGACTTCTTGAAGGGAAAGATGTAACTCTGTGAGATGAATTAAGAGAACACAGAGCAGTTTCTCAGAAAGCTTCTTTCCAGTTTTGAACGGAAGATATTTCCTTTTTCACCATAGCCCTCTATGGGCTTCCAAATATCCCTTTGCCAATTCCACAAGAACAGCCTTCGCGAATGGCTTCTTGAAGGGAAAGATGTAACTCTGTGAGATGAATTAACAGAACACAGAGCAGTTTCTCAGAAAGCTTCTTTCCAGTTTTGAACGGAAGATATTTCCTTTTTCACCATAGACCTCTATGGGATTCGAAATATCCCTTTGCCAATTCCACAAGAACAGCCTTAGCGAAAGGCTTCTTGAAGGGAAAGATGTAACTCTGTGAGATGAATTAACAGAACACAGAGCAGTATCTCAGAAAGCTTCTTTCCAGTTTTGAACGGAAGATATTTCCTTTTTCACCATAGCCATCTATGGGCTTCCAAATATCCCTTTGCAAATCCCAAAAGAACAGCCTTAGAGAAAGGCTTCTTGAAGGGAAAGATGTAACTCTGTGAGATGAATTAACAGAACACAGAGCACTTTCTCAGAAAGCTTCTTTCCAGTTTTGAACGGAAGATATTTCCTTTTTCACCATAGCCCTCTATGGGCTTCCAAATATCCCTTTGCCAATTCCACAAGAACAGCCTTAGCGAAAGGCTTCTTGAAGGGAAAGATGTAACTCTGTGAGATGAATTAACAGAACACAGAGCAGTTTCTCAGAAAGCTTCTTTCCAGTTTTGAACGGAAGATATTTCCTTTTTCACCATAGACCTCTATGGGATTCGAAATATCCCTTTGCCAATTCCACAAGAACAGCCTTAGCGAAAGGCTTCTTGAAGGGAAAGATGTAACTCTGTGAGATGAATTAACAGAACACAGAGCAGTTTCTCAGAAAGCTTCTTTCCAGTTTTGAACGGAAGATAATTCCTTTTTCACCATAGCCCTCTATGGGCTTCCAAATATCCCTTTGCCAATTCCACAAGAACAGCCTTAGCGAAAGGCTTCTTGACGGGAAAGATGTAACTCTGTGAGATGAATTAACAGAACACAGAGCAGTATCTCAGAAAGCTTCTTTCCAGTTTTGAACGGAAGATATTTCCTTTTTCACCATAGCCATCTATGGGCTTCCAAATATCCCTTTGCAAATCCCAAAAGAACAGCCTTAGAGAAAGGCTTCTTGAAGGGAAAGATGTAACTCTGTGAGATGAATTAACAGAACACAGAGCACTTTCTCAGAAAGCTTCTTTCCAGTTTTGAACGGAAGATATTTCCTTTTTCACCATAGCCCTCTATGGGCTTCCAAATATCCCTTTGCCAATTCCACAAGAACAGCCTTAGCGAAAGGCTTCTTGAAGGGAAAGATGTAACTCTGTGAGATGAATTAACAGAACACAGAGCAGTTTCTCAGAAAGCTTCTTTCCAGTTTTGAACGGAAGATATTTCCTTTTTCACCATAGCCCTCTATGGGATTCGAAATATCCCTTTGCCAATTCCACAAGAACAGCCTTAGCGAAAGGCTTCTTGAAGGGAAAGATGTAACTCTGTGAGATGAATTAACAGAACACAGAGCAGTTTCTCAGAAAGCTTCTTTCCAGTTTTGAACGGAAGATAATTCCTTTTTCACCATAGCCCTCTATGGGCTTCCAAATATCCCTTTGCCAATTCCACAAGAACAGCCTTAGCGAAAGGCTTCTTGAAGGGAAAGATGTAACTCTGTGAGATGAATTAACAGAACACAGAGCAGTATCTCAGAAAGCTTCTTTCCAGTTTTGAACGGAAGATATTTCCTTTTTCACCATAGCCATCTATGGGCTTCCAAATATCCCTTTGCAAATCCCAAAAGAACAGCCTTAGAGAAAGGCTTCTTGAAGGGAAAGATGTAACTCTGTGAGATGAATTAACAGAACACAGAGCAGTTTCTCAGAAAGCTTCTTTCCAGTTTTGAACGGAAGATATTTCCTTTTTCACCATAGCCCTCTATGGGCTTCCAAATATCCCTTTGCCAATTCCACAAGAACAGCCTTAGCGAAAGGCTTCTTGAAGGGAAAGGTGTAACTCTGTGAGATGAATTAACAGAACACAGAGCAGTTTCTCAGAAAGCTTCTTTCCAGTTTTGAACGGAAGATATTTTCTTTTTCACCATAGCCCTCTATGGGCTTCCAAATATCCCTTTGCCAATTCCACAAGAACAGCCTTTGCGAAAGACTTCTTGAAGGGAAAGATGTAACTCTGTGAGATGAATTAACAGAACACAGAGCAGTTTCTCAGAAAGCTTCTTTCCAGTTTTGAACGGAAGATATTTCCTTTTTCACCATAGCCATCTATGGGCTTCCAAATATCCCTTTACCAATTCCACAAGAACAGCCTTAGCGAAAGGCTTCTTGAAGGGAAAGATGTAACTCCGTGAGATGAATTAGCAGAACACAGAGCAGTTTCTCAGAATGCTTCTTTCCAGTTTTGAACGGAAGATATTTCCTTTTTCACCATCCCCTCTATGGGCTTCCAAATATCCCTTTGCCAATTCCACAAGAACAGCCTTAGCGAAAGGCTTCTTGAAGGGAAAGATGTAACTCTGTGAGATGAATTAACAGAACACAGAGCAGTTTCTCAGAAAGCTTCTTTCCAGTTTTGAACGGAAGATATTTCCTTTTTCACCATAGCCCTCTATGGGCTTCCAAATATCCCTTTTCCAATTCCACAAGAACAGCCTTAGCGAAAGGCTTCTTGAAGGGAAAGATGTAACTCTGTGAGATGAATTAACAGAACACAGAGCAGTTTCTCAGAAAGCTTCTTTCCAGTTTTGAACGGAAGATATTTCCTTTTTCACCATAGCCCTCTATGGGCTTCCAAATATCCCTTTGCCAATACCACAAGAACAGCCTTAGCGAAAGATTTCTTGAAGGGAAAGATGTAACTCTGTGAGATGAATTAACAGAACACAGAGCAGTTTCTCAGAAAGCTTCTTTCCTGTTTTGAACGGAAGATATTTCCTTTTTCACCATAGCAGTCGATGGGCTTCCAAATATCCCGTTGCCAATTCCACAAGAAGAGCCTTAGCGAAAGGCTTCTTGAAGGGAAAGATGTAACTCTGTGAGATGAATTAACAGAACACAGAGCAGTTTCTCAGAAAGCTTCTTTCCACTTTTCAACGGAAGATATTTCCTTTTTCACCATAGCCCTCTATGGGCTTCCAAATATCCCTTTGCCAATTCCACAAGAACAGCCTTAGCGAAAGGCTTCTTGAAGGGAAAGATGTAACTCTGTGAGATGAATTAACAGAACACAGAGCAGTTTCTCAGAAAGCTTCTTTCCAGTTTTGAACGGAAGATATTTCCTTTTTCACCATAGCACTCTATGGGCTTCCAAATATCCCTTTGCCAATTCCACAAGAACAGCCTTCGCGAAAGGCTTCTTGAAGTGAAAGACGTAACTCTGTGAGATGAATTAACAGAACACAGAGCAGTTTCTCAGAAAGCTTCTTTCCAGTTTTGAACGGAAGATATTTCCTTTTTCACCATAGCCCTCTATGGGCTTCCAAATATCCCTTTGCCAATTCCCCAAGAACGGCCTTAGCGAAAGACTTCTTGAAGGGAAAGATGTAACTCTGTGAGATGAATTAAGAGAACACAGAGCAGTTTCTCAGAAAGCTTCTTTCCAGTTTTGAACGGAAGATATTTCCTTTTTCACCATAGCCCTCTATGGGCTTCCAAATATCCCTTTGCCAATTCCACAAGAACAGCCTTCGCGAATGGCTTCTTGAAGGGAAAGATGTAACTCTGTGAGATGAATTAACAGAACACAGAGCAGTTTCTCAGAAAGCTTCTTTCCAGTTTTGAACGGAAGATATTTCCTTTTTCACCATAGACCTCTATGGGATTCGAAATATCCCTTTGCCAATTCCACAAGAACAGCCTTAGCGAAAGGCTTCTTGAAGGGAAAGATGTAACTCTGTGAGATGAATTAACAGAACACAGAGCAGTATCTCAGAAAGCTTCTTTCCAGTTTTGAACGGAAGATATTTCCTTTTTCACCATAGCCATCTATGGGCTTCCAAATATCCCTTTGCAAATCCCAAAAGAACAGCCTTAGAGAAAGGCTTCTTGAAGGGAAAGATGTAACTCTGTGAGATGAATTAACAGAACACAGAGCAGTTTCTCAGAAAGCTTCTTTCCAGTTTTGAACGGAAGATAATTCCTTTTTCACCATAGCCCTCTATGGGCTTCCAAATATCCCTTTGCCAATTCCACAAGAACAGCCTTAGCGAAAGGCTTCTTGAAGGGAAAGATGTAACTCTGTGAGATGAATTAACAGAAACACAGAGCAGTATCTCAGAAAGCTTCTTTCCAGTTTTGAACGGAAGATATTTCCTTTTTCACCATAGCCATCTATGGGCTTCCAAATATCCCTTTGCAAATCCCAAAAGAACAGCCTTAGAGAAAGGCTTCTTGAAGGGAAAGATGTAACTCTGTGAGATGAATTAACAGAACACAGAGCACTTTCTCAGAAAGCTTCTTTCCAGTTTTGAACGGAAGATATTTCCTTTTTCACCATAGCCCTCTATGGGCTTCCAAATATCCCTTTGCCAATTCCACAAGAACAGCCTTAGCGAAAGGCTTCTTGAAGGGAAAGATGTAACTCTGTGAGATGAATTAACAGAACACAGAGCAGTTTCTCAGAAAGCTTCTTTCCAGTTTTGAACGGAAGATATTTCCTTTTTCACCATAGACCTCTATGGGATTCGAAATATCCCTTTGCCAATTCCACAAGAACAGCCTTAGCGAAAGGCTTCTTGAAGGGAAAGATGTAACTCTGTGAGATGAATTAACAGAACACAGAGCAGTTTCTCAGAAAGCTTCTTTCCAGTTTTGAACGGAAGATAATTCCTTTTTCACCATAGCCCTCTATGGGCTTCCAAATATCCCTTTGCCAATTCCACAAGAACAGCCTTAGCGAAAGGCTTCTTGACGGGAAAGATGTAACTCTGTGAGATGAATTAACAGAACACAGAGCAGTATCTCAGAAAGCTTCTTTCCAGTTTTGAACGGAAGATATTTCCTTTTTCACCATAGCCATCTATGGGCTTCCAAATATCCCTTTGCAAATCCCAAAAGAACAGCCTTAGAGAAAGGCTTCTTGAAGGGAAAGATGTAACTCTGTGAGATGAATTAACAGAACACAGAGCAGTTTCTCAGAAAGCTTCTTTCCAGTTTTGAACGGAAGATATTTCCGTTTTCACCATAGCCCTTTATGGGCTTCCAAATATCCCTTTGCCAATTGCACAAGAACAGCCTTAGCGAAAGGCTTCTTGAAGGGAAAGATGTAACTCTGTGAGATGAATTAACAGAACACAGAGCAGTTTCTCAGAAAGATTCTTTCCAGTTTTGAATGGAAGATATTTCCTTTTTCACCATAGCCCTCTATGGGCTTCCAAATATCCCTTTTCCAATTCCACAAGAACAGCCTTAGCGAAAGGCTTCTTGAAGGGAAAGATGTAACTCTGTGAGATGAATTAACAGAACACAGAGCAGTTTCTCAGAAAGCTTCTTTCCAGTTTTGAACGGAAGATATTTCCTTTTTCACCATAGCCCTCTAAGGGCTTCCAAATATCCCTTTGCCAATTCCACAAGAACAGCCTTAGCGAAAGATTTCTTGAAGGGAAAGATGTAACTCTGTGAGATGAATTAACAGAACACAGAGCAGTTTCTCAGAAAGCTTCTTTCCTGTTTTGAACGGAAGATATTTCCTTTTTCACCATAGCCCTCGATGGGCTTCCAAATATCCCTTTTCCAATTCCACAAGAACAGCCTTAGCGAAAGGCTTCTTGAAGGGAAAGATGTAACTCTGTGAGATGAATTAACAGAACACAGAGCAGTTTCTCAGAAAGCTTCTTTCCAGTTTTGAACGGAAGATATTTCCTTTTTCACCATAGCCCTCTATGGGCTTCCAAATATCCCTTTGACAATTCCACAAGAACAGCCTTAGCGAAAGGCTTCTTGAAGGGAAAGATGTAACTCTGTGAGATGAATTAACAGAACGCAGAGCAGTTTCTCAGAAAGCTTCTTTCCAGTTTTGAACGGAAGATATTTCCTTTTTCACCATCCCCTCTATGGGCTTCCAAATATCCCTTTGCCAATTCCACAAGAACAGCCTTAGCGAAAGGCTTCTTGAAGGGAAAGATGTAACTCTGTGAGATGAATTAACAGAACACAGAGCAGTTTCTCAGAAAGCTTCTTTCCACTTTTCAACGGAAGATATTTCCTTTTTCACCATAGCCCTCTATGGGCTTCCAAATATCCCTTTGCCAATTCCACAAGAAAAGCCTTCGCGAAAGGCTTCTTGAAGGGAAAGATGTAACTCTGTGAGATGAATTAACAGAACACAGAGCAGTATCTCAGAAAGCTTCTTTCCAGTTTTGAACGGAAGATATTTCCTTTTTCACCATAGCCATCTATGGGCTTCCAAATATCCCTTTGCAAATCCCAAAAGAACAGCCTTAGAGAAAGGCTTCTTGAAGGGAAAGATGTAACTCTGTGAGATGAATTAACAGAACACAGAGCAGTTTCTCAGAAAGCTTCTTTCCAGTTTTGAACGGAAGATATTTCCTTTTTCACCATAGCCCTCTATGGGCTTCCAAATATCCCTTTGCCAATTCCACAAGAACAGCCTTAGCGAAAGGCTTCTTGAAGGGAAAGACGTAACTCTGTGAGATGAATTAACAGAACACAGAGCAGTTTCTCAGAAAGCTTCTTTCCAGTTTTGAACGGAAGATATTTCCTTTTTCACCATAGCCCTCTATGGGCTTCCAAATATCCCTTTGCCAATTCCCCAAGAACGGCCTTAGCGAAAGACTTCTTGAAGGGAAAGATGTAACTCTGTGAGATGAATTAAGAGAACACAGAGCAGTTTCTCAGAAAGCTTCTTTCCAGTTTTGAACGGAAGATATTTCCTTTTTCACCATAGCCCTCTATGGGCTTCCAAATATCCCTTTGCCAATTCCACAAGAACAGCCTTCGCGAAAGGCTTCTTGAAGGGAAAGATGTAACTCTGTGAGATGAATTAACAGAACACAGAGCAGTTTCTCAGAAAGCTTCTTTCCAGTTTTGAACGGAAGATATTTCCTTTTTCACCATAGACCTCTATGGGATTCGAAATATCCCTTTGCCAATTCCACAAGAACAGCCTTAGCGAAAGGCTTCTTGAAGGGAAAGATGTAACTCTGTGAGATGAATTAACAGAACACAGAGCAGTTTCTCAGAAAGCTTCTTTCCAGTTTTGAACGGAAGATAATTCCTTTTTCACCATAGCCCTCTATGGGCTTCCAAATATCCCTTTGCCAATTCCACAAGAACAGCCTTAGCGAAAGGCTTCTTGACGGGAAAGATGTAACTCTGTGAGATGAATTAACAGAACACAGAGCAGTATCTCAGAAAGCTTCTTTCCAGTTTTGAACGGAAGATATTTCCTTTTTCACCATAGCCATCTATGGGCTTCCAAATATCCCTTTGCAAATCCCAAAAGAACAGCCTTAGAGAAAGGCTTCTTGAAGGGAAAGATGTAACTCTGTGAGATGAATTAACAGAACACAGAGCAGTTTCTCAGAAAGCTTCTTTCCAGTTTTGAACGGAAGATATTTCCGTTTTCACCATAGCCCTTTATGGGCTTCCAAATATCCCTTTGCCAATTGCACAAGAACAGCCTTAGCGAAAGGCTTCTTGAAGGGAAAGATGTAACTCTGTGAGATGAATTAACAGAACACAGAGCAGTTTCTCAGAAAGATTCTTTCCAGTTTTGAATGGAAGATATTTCCTTTTTCACCATAGCCCTCTATGGGCTTCCAAATATCCCTTTTCCAATTCCACAAGAACAGCCTTAGCGAAAGGCTTCTTGAAGGGAAAGATGTAACTCTGTGAGATGAATTAACAGAACACAGAGCAGTTTCTCAGAAAGCTTCTTTCCAGTTTTGAACGGAAGATATTTCCTTTTTCACCATAGCCCTCTAAGGGCTTCCAAATATCCCTTTGCCAATTCCACAAGAACAGCCTTAGCGAAAGATTTCTTGAAGGGAAAGATGTAACTCTGTGAGATGAATTAACAGAACACAGAGCAGTTTCTCAGAAAGCTTCTTTCCTGTTTTGAACGGAAGATATTTCCTTTTTCACCATAGCCCTCGATGGGCTTCCAAATATCCCTTTTCCAATTCCACAAGAACAGCCTTAGCGAAAGGCTTCTTGAAGGGAAAGATGTAACTCTGTGAGATGAATTAACAGAACACAGAGCAGTTTCTCAGAAAGCTTCTTTCCAGTTTTGAACGGAAGATATTTCCTTTTTCACCATAGCCCTCTATGGGCTTCCAAATATCCCTTTGACAATTCCACAAGAACAGCCTTAGCGAAAGGCTTCTTGAAGGGAAAGATGTAACTCTGTGAGATGAATTAACAGAACGCAGAGCAGTTTCTCAGAAAGCTTCTTTCCAGTTTTGAACGGAAGATATTTCCTTTTTCACCATCCCCTCTATGGGCTTCCAAATATCCCTTTGCCAATTCCACAAGAACAGCCTTAGCGAAAGGCTTCTTGAAGGGAAAGATGTAACTCTGTGAGATGAATTAACAGAACACAGAGCAGTTTCTCAGAAAGCTTCTTTCCACTTTTCAACGGAAGATATTTCCTTTTTCACCATAGCCCTCTATGGGCTTCCAAATATCCCTTTGCCAATTCCACAAGAAAAGCCTTCGCGAAAGGCTTCTTGAAGGGAAAGATGTAACTCTGTGAGATGAATTAACAGAACACAGAGCAGTATCTCAGAAAGCTTCTTTCCAGTTTTGAACGGAAGATATTTCCTTTTTCACCATAGCCATCTATGGGCTTCCAAATATCCCTTTGCAAATCCCAAAAGAACAGCCTTAGAGAAAGGCTTCTTGAAGGGAAAGATGTAACTCTGTGAGATGAATTAACAGAACACAGAGCAGTTTCTCAGAAAGCTTCTTTCCAGTTTTGAACGGAAGATATTTCCTTTTTCACCATAGCCCTCTATGGGCTTCCAAATATCCCTTTGCCAATTCCACAAGAACAGCCTTAGCGAAAGGCTTCTTGAAGGGAAAGACGTAACTCTGTGAGATGAATTAACAGAACACAGAGCAGTTTCTCAGAAAGCTTCTTTCCAGTTTTGAACGGAAGATATTTCCTTTTTCACCATAGCCCTCTATGGGCTTCCAAATATCCCTTTGCCAATTCCCCAAGAACGGCCTTAGCGAAAGACTTCTTGAAGGGAAAGATGTAACTCTGTGAGATGAATTAAGAGAACACAGAGCAGTTTCTCAGAAAGCTTCTTTCCAGTTTTGAACGGAAGATATTTCCTTTTTCACCATAGCCCTCTATGGGCTTCCAAATATCCCTTTGCCAATTCCACAAGAACAGCCTTCGCGAAAGGCTTCTTGAAGGGAAAGATGTAACTCTGTGAGATGAATT
The DNA here is from genome assembly GCF_047675955.1 of Chlorocebus sabaeus. NCBI lineage: Eukaryota > Metazoa > Chordata > Mammalia > Primates > Cercopithecidae > Chlorocebus > Chlorocebus sabaeus. The sequence continues at coordinate 280,906 of NW_027327970.1, forward strand.
AACAGAACACAGAGCAGTTTCTCAGAAAGCTTCTTTCCAGTTTTGAACGGAAGATATTTCCTTTTTCACCATAGACCTCTATGGGATTCGAAATATCCCTTTGCCAATTCCACAAGAACAGCCTTAGCGAAAGGCTTCTTGAAGGGAAAGATGTAACTCTGTGAGATGAATTAACAGAACACAGAGCAGTTTCTCAGAAAGCTTCTTTCCAGTTTTGAACGGAAGATAATTCCTTTTTCACCATAGCCCTCTATGGGCTTCCAAATATCCCTTTGCCAATTCCACAAGAACAGCCTTAGCGAAAGGCTTCTTGAAGGGAAAGATGTAACTCTGTGAGATGAATTAACAGAACACAGAGCAGTATCTCAGAAAGCTTCTTTCCAGTTTTGAACGGAAGATATTTCCTTTTTCACCATAGCCCTCTATGGGCTTCCAAATATCCCTTTTCCAATTCCACAAGAACAGCCTTAGCGAAAGGCTTCTTGAAGGGAAAGATGTAACTCTGTGAGATGAATTAACAGAACACAGAGCAGTTTCTCAGAAAGCTTCTTTCCAGTTTTGAACGGAAGATATTTCCTTTTTCACCATAGCCCTCTATGGGCTTCCAAATATCCCTTTGCCAATTCCACAAGAACAGCCTTAGCGAAAGATTTCTTGAAGGGAAAGATGTAACTCTGTGAGATGAATTAACAGAACACAGAGCAGTTTCTCAGAAAGCTTCTTTCCTGTTTTGAACGGAAGATATTTCCTTTTTCACCATAGCCCTCGATGGGCTTCCAAATATCCCGTTGCCAATTCCACAAGAAGAGCCTTAGCGAAAGGCTTCTTGAAGGGAAAGATGTAACTCTGTGAGATGAATTAACAGAACACAGAGCAGTTTCTCAGAAAGCTTCTTTCCAGTTTTGAACGGAAGATATTTCCTTTTTCACCATAGCCCTCTATGGGCTTCCAAATATCCCTTTGACAATTCCCCAAGAACAGCCTTAGCGAAAGACTTCTTGAAGGGAAAGATGTAACTCTGTGAGATGAATTAACAGAACACAGAGCAGTTTCTCAGAAAGCTTCTTTCCAGTTTTGAACGGAAGATATTTCCTTTTTCACCATAGCCCTCTATGGGCTTCCAAATATCCCTTTGCCAATTGCACAAGAACAGCCTTAGCGAAAGGCATCTTGAAGGGAAAGATGTAACTCTGTGAGATGAATTAACAGAACACAGAGCAGTTTCTCAGAAAGCTTCTTTCCAGTTTTGAACGGAAGATATTTCCTTTTTCACCATAGACCTCTATGGGCTTCCAAATATCCCTTTGCCAATTCCACAAGAACAGCCTTCGCGAAAGGCTTCTTGAAGGGAAAGATGTAACTCTGTGAGATGAATTAACAGAACACAGAGCAGTTTCTCAGAAAGCTTCTTTCCAGTTTTGAACGGAAGATATTTCCTTTTTCACCATAGACCTCTATGGGATTCGAAATATCCCTTTGCCAATTCCACAAGAACAGCCTTAGCGAAAGGCTTCTTGAAGGGAAAGATGTAACTCTGTGAGATGAATTAACAGAACACAGAGCAGTTTCTCAGAAAGCTTCTTTCCAGTTTTGAACGGAAGATAATTCCTTTTTCACCATAGCCCTCTATGGGCTTCCAAATATCCCTTTGCCAATTCCACAAGAACAGCCTTAGCGAAAGGCTTCTTGAAGGGAAAGATGTAACTCTGTGAGATGAATTAACAGAACACAGAGCAGTATCTCAGAAAGCTTCTTTCCAGTTTTGAACGGAAGATATTTCCTTTTTCACCATAGCCATCTATGGGCTTCCAAATATTCCCTTGCAAATCCCAAAAGAACAGCCTTAGAGAAAGGCTTCTTGAAGGGAAAGATGTAACTCTGTGAGATGAATTAACAGAACACAGAGCAGTTTCTCAGAAAGCTTCTTTCCAGTTTTGAACGGAAGATATTTCCGTTTTCACCATAGCCCTTTATGGGCTTCCAAATATCCCTTTGCCAATTGCACAAGAACAGCCTTAGCGAAAGGCTTCTTGAAGGGAAAGATGTAACTCTGTGAGATGAATTAACAGAACACAGAGCAGTTTCTCAGAAAGCTTCTTTCCAGTTTTGAATGGAAGATATTTCCTTTTTCACCATAGCCCTCTATGGGCTTCCAAATATCCCTTTGACAATTCCACAAGAACAGCCTTAGCGAAAGGCTTCTTGAAGGGAAAGATGTAACTCTGTGAGATGAATTAACAGAACACAGAGCAGTTTCTCAGAAAGCTTCTTTCCAGTTTTGAACGGAAGATATTTCCTTTTTCACCATCCCCTCTATGGGCTTCCAAATATCCCTTTGCCAATTCCACAAGAACAGCCTTAGCGAAAGGCTTCTTGAAGGGAAAGATGTAACTCTGTGAGATGAATTAACAGAACACAGAGCAGTTTCTCAGAAAGCTTCTTTCCACTTTTCAACGGAAGATATTTCCTTTTTCACCATAGCCCTCTATGGGCTTCCAAATATCCCTTTGCCAATTCCACAAGAACAGCCTTCGCGAAAGGCTTCTTGAAGGGAAAGATGTAACTCTGTGAGATGAATTAACAGAACACAGAGCAGTATCTCAGAAAGCTTCTTTCCAGTTTTGAACGGAAGATATTTCCTTTTTCACCATAGCCATCTATGGGCTTCCAAATATCCCTTTGCAAATCCCAAAAGAACAGCCTTAGAGAAAGGCTTCTTGAAGGGAAAGATGTAACTCTGTGAGATGAATTAACAGAACACAGAGCAGTTTCTCAGAAAGCTTCTTTCCAGTTTTGAACGGAAGATATTTCCTTTTTCACCATAGCCCTCTAAGGGCTTCCAAATATCCCTTTGCCAATTCCACAAGAACAGCCTTAGCGAAAGGCTTCTTGAAGGGAAAGACGTAACTCTGTGAGATGAATTAACAGAACACAGAGCAGTTTCTCAGAAAGCTTCTTTCCAGTTTTGAACGGAAGATATTTCCTTTTTCACCATAGCCCTCTATGGGCTTCCAAATATCCCTTTGCCAATTCCCCAAGAACGGCCTTAGCGAAAGACTTCTTGAAGGGAAAGATGTAACTCTGTGAGATGAATTAAGAGAACACAGAGCAGTTTCTCAGAAAGCTTCTTTCCAGTTTTGAACGGAAGATATTTCCTTTTTCACCATAGCCCTCTATGGGCTTCCAAATATCCCTTTGCCAATTCCACAAGAACAGCCTTCGCGAAAGGCTTCTTGAAGGGAAAGATGTAACTCTGTGAGATGAATTAACAGAACACAGAGCAGTTTCTCAGAAAGCTTCTTTCCAGTTTTGAACGGAAGATATTTCCTTTTTCACCATAGACCTCTATGGGATTCGAAATATCCCTTTGCCAATTCCACAAGAACAGCCTTAGCGAAAGGCTTCTTGAAGGGAAAGATGTAACTCTGTGAGATGAATTAACAGAACACAGAGCAGTTTCTCAGAAAGCTTCTTTCCAGTTTTGAACGGAAGATAATTCCTTTTTCACCATAGCCCTCTATGGGCTTCCAAATATCCCTTTGCCAATTCCACAAGAACAGCCTTAGCGAAAGGCTTCTTGAAGGGAAAGATGTAACTCTGTGAGATGAATTAACAGAACACAGAGCAGTATCTCAGAAAGCTTCTTTCCAGTTTTGAACGGAAGATATTTCCTTTTTCACCATAGCCCTCTATGGGCTTCCAAATATCCCTTTTCCAATTCCACAAGAACAGCCTTAGCGAAAGGCTTCTTGAAGGGAAAGATGTAACTCTGTGAGATGAATTAACAGAACACAGAGCAGTTTCTCAGAAAGCTTCTTTCCAGTTTTGAACGGAAGATATTTCCTTTTTCACCATAGCCCTCTATGGGCTTCCAAATATCCCTTTGCCAATTCCACAAGAACAGCCTTAGCGAAAGATTTCTTGAACGGAAAGATGTAACTCTGTGAGATGAATTAACAGAACACAGAGCAGTTTCTCAGAAAGCTTCTTTCCTGTTTTGAACGGAAGATATTTCCTTTTTCACCATAGCCCTCGATGGGCTTCCAAATATCCCGTTGCCAATTCCACAAGAAGAGCCTTAGCGAAAGGCTTCTTGAAGGGAAAGATGTAACTCTGTGAGATGAATTAACAGAACACAGAGCAGTTTCTCAGAAAGCTTCTTTCCAGTTTTGAACGGAAGATATTTCCTTTTTCACCATAGCCCTCTATGGGCTTCCAAATATCCCTTTGACAATTCCCCAAGAACAGCCTTAGCGAAAGACTTCTTGAAGGGAAAGATGTAACTCTGTGAGATGAATTAACAGAACACAGAGCAGTTTCTCAGAAAGCTTCTTTCCAGTTTTGAACGGAAGATATTTCCTTTTTCACCATAGCCCTCTATGGGCTTCCAAATATCCCTTTGCCAATTGCACAAGAACAGCCTTAGCGAAAGGCATCTTGAAGGGAAAGATGTAACTCTGTGAGATGAATTAACAGAACACAGAGCAGTTTCTCAGAAAGCTTCTTTCCAGTTTTGAACGGAAGATATTTCCATTTTCACCATAGCCCTCTATGGGCTTCCAAATATCCCTTTGCCAATTCCACAAGAACAGCCTTCGCGAAAGGCTTCTTGAAGGGAAAGATGTAACTCTGTGAGATGAATTAACAGAACACAGAGCAGTTTCTCAGAAAGCTTCTTTCCAGTTTTGAACGGAAGATATTTCCTTTTTCACCATAGACCTCTATGGGATTCGAAATATCCCTTTGCCAATTCCACAAGAACAGCCTTAGCGAAAGATTTCTTGAAGGGAAAGATGTAACTCTGTGAGATGAATTAACAGAACACAGAGCAGTTTCTCAGAAAGCTTCTTTCCTGTTTTGAACGGAAGATATTTCCTTTTTCACCATAGCCCTCGATGGGCTTCCAAATATCCCGTTGCCAATTCCACAAGAAGAGCCTTAGCGAAAGGCTTCTTGAAGGGAAAGATGTAACTCTGTGAGATGAATTAACAGAACACAGAGCAGTTTCTCAGAAAGCTTCTTTCCAGTTTTGAACGGAAGATATTTCCTTTTTCACCATAGCCCTCTATGGGCTTCCAAATATCCCTTTGACAATTCCCCAAGAACAGCCTTAGCGAAAGACTTCTTGAAGGGAAAGATGTAACTCTGTGAGATGAATTAACAGAACACAGAGCAGTTTCTCAGAAAGCTTCTTTCCAGTTTTGAACGGAAGATATTTCCTTTTTCACCATAGCCCTCTATGGGCTTCCAAATATCCCTTTGCCAATTGCACAAGAACAGCCTTAGCGAAAGGCATCTTGAAGGGAAAGATGTAACTCTGTGAGATGAATTAACAGAACACAGAGCAGTTTCTCAGAAAGCTTCTTTCCAGTTTTGAACGGAAGATATTTCCTTTTTCACCATAGACCTCTATGGGCTTCCAAATATCCCTTTGCCAATTCCACAAGAACAGCCTTCGCGAAAGGCTTCTTGAAGGGAAAGATGTAACTCTGTGAGATGAATTAACAGAACACAGAGCAGTTTCTCAGAAAGCTTCTTTCCAGTTTTGAACGGAAGATATTTCCTTTTTCACCATAGACCTCTATGGGATTCGAAATATCCCTTTGCCAATTCCACAAGAACAGCCTTAGCGAAAGGCTTCTTGAAGGGAAAGATGTAACTCTGTGAGATGAATTAACAGAACACAGAGCAGTTTCTCAGAAAGCTTCTTTCCAGTTTTGAACGGAAGATAATTCCTTTTTCACCATAGCCCTCTATGGGCTTCCAAATATCCCTTTGCCAATTCCACAAGAACAGCCTTAGCGAAAGGCTTCTTGAAGGGAAAGATGTAACTCTGTGAGATGAATTAACAGAACACAGAGCAGTATCTCAGAAAGCTTCTTTCCAGTTTTGAACGGAAGATATTTCCTTTTTCACCATAGCCATCTATGGGCTTCCAAATATTCCCTTGCAAATCCCAAAAGAACAGCCTTAGAGAAAGGCTTCTTGAAGGGAAAGATGTAACTCTGTGAGATGAATTAACAGAACACAGAGCAGTTTCTCAGAAAGCTTCTTTCCAGTTTTGAACGGAAGATATTTCCGTTTTCACCATAGCCCTTTATGGGCTTCCAAATATCCCTTTGCCAATTGCACAAGAACAGCCTTAGCGAAAGGCTTCTTGAAGGGAAAGATGTAACTCTGTGAGATGAATTAACAGAACACAGAGCAGTTTCTCAGAAAGCTTCTTTCCAGTTTTGAATGGAAGATATTTCCTTTTTCACCATAGCCCTCTATGGGCTTCCAAATATCCCTTTGACAATTCCACAAGAACAGCCTTAGCGAAAGGCTTCTTGAAGGGAAAGATGTAACTCTGTGAGATGAATTAACAGAACACAGAGCAGTTTCTCAGAAAGCTTCTTTCCAGTTTTGAACGGAAGATATTTCCTTTTTCACCATCCCCTCTATGGGCTTCCAAATATCCCTTTGCCAATTCCACAAGAACAGCCTTAGCGAAAGGCTTCTTGAAGGGAAAGATGTAACTCTGTGAGATGAATTAACAGAACACAGAGCAGTTTCTCAGAAAGCTTCTTTCCACTTTTCAACGGAAGATATTTCCTTTTTCACCATAGCCCTCTATGGGCTTCCAAATATCCCTTTGCCAATTCCACAAGAACAGCCTTCGCGAAAGGCTTCTTGAAGGGAAAGATGTAACTCTGTGAGATGAATTAACAGAACACAGAGCAGTATCTCAGAAAGCTTCTTTCCAGTTTTGAACGGAAGATATTTCCTTTTTCACCATAGCCATCTATGGGCTTCCAAATATCCCTTTGCAAATCCCAAAAGAACAGCCTTAGAGAAAGGCTTCTTGAAGGGAAAGATGTAACTCTGTGAGATGAATTAACAGAACACAGAGCAGTTTCTCAGAAAGCTTCTTTCCAGTTTTGAACGGAAGATATTTCCTTTTTCACCATAGCCCTCTAAGGGCTTCCAAATATCCCTTTGCCAATTCCACAAGAACAGCCTTAGCGAAAGGCTTCTTGAAGGGAAAGACGTAACTCTGTGAGATGAATTAACAGAACACAGAGCAGTTTCTCAGAAAGCTTCTTTCCAGTTTTGAACGGAAGATATTTCCTTTTTCACCATAGCCCTCTATGGGCTTCCAAATATCCCTTTGCCAATTCCCCAAGAACGGCCTTAGCGAAAGACTTCTTGAAGGGAAATATGTAACTCTGTGAGATGAATTAAGAGAACACAGAGCAGTTTCTCAGAAAGCTTCTTTCCAGTTTTGAACGGAAGATATTTCCTTTTTCACCATAGCCCTCTATGGGCTTCCAAATATCCCTTTGCCAATTCCACAAGAACAGCCTTCGCGAAAGGCTTCTTGAAGGGAAAGATGTAACTCTGTGAGATGAATTAACAGAACACAGAGCAGTTTCTCAGAAAGCTTCTTTCCAGTTTTGAACGGAAGATATTTCCTTTTTCACCATAGATTTCTATGGGATTCGAAATATCCCTTTGCCAATTCCACAAGAACAGCCTTAGCGAAAGGCTTCTTGAAGGGAAAGATGTAACTCTGTGAGATGAATTAACAGAACACAGAGCAGTTTCTCAGAAAGCTTCTTTCCAGTTTTGAACGGAAGATAATTCCTTTTTCACCATAGCCCTCTATGGGCTTCCAAATATCCCTTTGCCAATTCCACAAGAACAGCCTTAGCGAAAGGCTTCTTGAAGGGAAAGATGTAACTCTGTGAGATGAATTAACAGAACACAGAGCAGTATCTCAGAAAGCTTCTTTCCAGTTTTGAACGGAAGATATTTCCTTTTTCACCATAGCCCTCTATGGGCTTCCAAATATCCCTTTTCCAATTCCACAAGAACAGCCTTAGCGAAAGGCTTCTTGAAGGGAAAGATGTAACTCTGTGAGATGAATTAACAGAACACAGAGCAGTTTCTCAGAAAGCTTCTTTCCAGTTTTGAACGGAAGATATTTCCTTTTTCACCATAGCCCTCTATGGGCTTCCAAATATCCCTTTGCCAATTCCACAAGAACAGCCTTAGCGAAAGATTTCTTGAACGGAAAGATGTAACTCTGTGAGATGAATTAACAGAACACAGAGCAGTTTCTCAGAAAGCTTCTTTCCTGTTTTGAACGGAAGATATTTCCTTTTTCACCATAGCCCTCGATGGGCTTCCAAATATCCCGTTGCCAATTCCACAAGAAGAGCCTTAGCGAAAGGCTTCTTGAAGGGAAAGATGTAACTCTGTGAGATGAATTAACAGAACACAGAGCAGTTTCTCAGAAAGCTTCTTTCCAGTTTTGAACGGAAGATATTTCCTTTTTCACCATAGCCCTCTATGGGCTTCCAAATATCCCTTTGACAATTCCCCAAGAACAGCCTTAGCGAAAGACTTCTTGAAGGGAAAGATGTAACTCTGTGAGATGAATTAACAGAACACAGAGCAGTTTCTCAGAAAGCTTCTTTCCAGTTTTGAACGGAAGATATTTCCTTTTTCACCATAGCCCTCTATGGGCTTCCAAATATCCCTTTGCCAATTGCACAAGAACAGCCTTAGCGAAAGGCATCTTGAAGGGAAAGATGTAACTCTGTGAGATGAATTAACAGAACACAGAGCAGTTTCTCAGAAAGCTTCTTTCCAGTTTTGAACGGAAGATATTTCCATTTTCACCATAGCCCTCTATGGGCTTCCAAATATCCCTTTGCCAATTCCACAAGAACAGCCTTCGCGAAAGGCTTCTTGAAGGGAAAGATGTAACTCTGTGAGATGAATTAACAGAACACAGAGCAGTTTCTCAGAAAGCTTCTTTCCAGTTTTGAACGGAAGATATTTCCTTTTTCACCATAGACCTCTATGGGATTCGAAATATCCCTTTGCCAATTCCACAAGAACAGCCTTAGCGAAAGGCTTCTTGAAGGGAAAGATGTAACTCTGTGAGATGAATTAACAGAACACAGAGCAGTTTCTCAGAAAGCTTCTTTCCAGTTTTGAACGGAAGATAATTCCTTTTTCACCATAGCCCTCTATGGGCTTCCAAATATCCCTTTGCCAATTCCACAAGAACAGCCTTAGCGAAAGGCTTCTTGAAGGGAAAGATGTAACTCTGTGAGATGAATTAACAGAACACAGAGCAGTATCTCAGAAAGCTTCTTTCCAGTTTTGAACGGAAGATATTTCCTTTTTCACCATAGCCATCTATGGGCTTCCAAATATCCCTTTGCAAATCCCAAAAGAACAGCCTTAGAGAAAGGCTTCTTGAAGGGAAAGATGTAACTCTGTGAGATGAATTAACAGAACACAGAGCAGTTTCTCAGAAAGCTTCTTTCCAGTTTTGAACGGAAGATATTTCCTTTTTCACCATAGCCCTCTATGGGCTTCCAAATATCCCTTTGCCAATTCCACAAGAACAGCCTTAGCGAAAGGCTTCTTGAAGGGAAAGACGTAACTCTGTGAGATGAATTAACAGAACACAGAGCAGTTTCTCAGAAAGCTTCTTTCCAGTTTTGAACGGAAGATATTTCCTTTTTCACCATAGCCCTCTATGGGCTTCCAAATATCCCTTTGCCAATTCCCCAAGAACGGCCTTAGCGAAAGACTTCTTGAAGGGAAAGATGTAACTCTGTGAGATGAATTAAGAGAACACAGAGCAGTTTCTCAGAAAGCTTCTTTCCAGTTTTGAACGGAAGATATTTCCTTTTTCACCATAGCCCTCTATGGGCTTCCAAATATCCCTTTGCCAATTCCACAAGAACAGCCTTCGCGAAAGGCTTCTTGAAGGGAAAGATGTAACTCTGTGAGATGAATTAACAGAACACAGAGCAGTTTCTCAGAAAGCTTCTTTCCAGTTTTGAACGGAAGATAATTCCTTTTTCACCATAGCCCTCTATGGGCTTCCAAATATCCCTTTGCCAATTCCACAAGAACAGCCTTAGCGAAAGGCTTCTTGAAGGGAAAGATGTAACTCTGTGAGATGAATTAACAGAACACAGAGCAGTATCTCAGAAAGCTTCTTTCCAGTTTTGAACGGAAGATATTTCCTTTTTCACCATAGCCCTCTATGGGCTTCCAAATATCCCTTTTCCAATTCCACAAGAACAGCCTTAGCGAAAGGCTTCTTGAAGGGAAAGATGTAACTCTGTGAGATGAATTAACAGAACACAGAGCAGTTTCTCAGAAAGCTTCTTTCCAGTTTTGAACGGAAGATATTTCCTTTTTCACCATAGCCCTCTATGGGCTTCCAAATATCCCTTTGCCAATTCCACAAGAACAGCCTTAGCGAAAGATTTCTTGAAGGGAAAGATGTAACTCTGTGAGATGAATTAACAGAACACAGAGCAGTTTCTCAGAAAGCTTCTTTCCTGTTTTGAACGGAAGATATTTCCTTTTTCACCATAGCCCTCGATGGGCTTCCAAATATCCCGTTGCCAATTCCACAAGAAGAGCCTTAGCGAAAGGCTTCTTGAAGGGAAAGATGTAACTCTGTGAGATGAATTAACAGAACACAGAGCAGTTTCTCAGAAAGCTTCTTTCCAGTTTTGAACGGAAGATATTTCCTTTTTCACCATAGCCCTCTATGGGCTTCCAAATATCCCTTTGACAATTCCCCAAGAACAGCCTTAGCGAAAGACTTCTTGAAGGGAAAGATGTAACTCTGTGAGATGAATTAACAGAACACAGAGCAGTTTCTCAGAAAGCTTCTTTCCAGTTTTGAACGGAAGATATTTCCTTTTTCACCATAGCCCTCTATGGGCTTCCAAATATCCCTTTGCCAATTGCACAAGAACAGCCTTAGCGAAAGGCATCTTGAAGGGAAAGATGTAACTCTGTGAGATGAATTAACAGAACACAGAGCAGTTTCTCAGAAAGCTTCTTTCCAGTTTTGAACGGAAGATATTTCCTTTTTCACCATAGACCTCTATGGGCTTCCAAATATCCCTTTGCCAATTCCACAAGAACAGCCTTCGCGAAAGGCTTCTTGAAGGGAAAGATGTAACTCTGTGAGATGAATTAACAGAACACAGAGCAGTTTCTCAGAAAGCTTCTTTCCAGTTTTGAACGGAAGATATTTCCTTTTTCACCATAGACCTCTATGGGATTCGAAATATCCCTTTGCCAATTCCACAAGAACAGCCTTAGCGAAAGGCTTCTTGAAGGGAAAGATGTAACTCTGTGAGATGAATTAACAGAACACAGAGCAGTTTCTCAGAAAGCTTCTTTCCAGTTTTGAACGGAAGATAATTCCTTTTTCACCATAGCCCTCTATGGGCTTCCAAATATCCCTTTGCCAATTCCACAAGAACAGCCTTAGCGAAAGGCTTCTTGAAGGGAAAGATGTAACTCTGTGAGATGAATTAACAGAACACAGAGCAGTATCTCAGAAAGCTTCTTTCCAGTTTTGAACGGAAGATATTTCCTTTTTCACCATAGCCATCTATGGGCTTCCAAATATTCCCTTGCAAATCCCAAAAGAACAGCCTTAGAGAAAGGCTTCTTGAAGGGAAAGATGTAACTCTGTGAGATGAATTAACAGAACACAGAGCAGTTTCTCAGAAAGCTTCTTTCCAGTTTTGAACGGAAGATATTTCCGTTTTCACCATAGCCCTTTATGGGCTTCCAAATATCCCTTTGCCAATTGCACAAGAACAGCCTTAGCGAAAGGCTTCTTGAAGGGAAAGATGTAACTCTGTGAGATGAATTAACAGAACACAGAGCAGTTTCTCAGAAAGCTTCTTTCCAGTTTTGAATGGAAGATATTTCCTTTTTCACCATAGCCCTCTATGGGCTTCCAAATATCCCTTTGACAATTCCACAAGAACAGCCTTAGCGAAAGGCTTCTTGAAGGGAAAGATGTAACTCTGTGAGATGAATTAACAGAACACAGAGCAGTTTCTCAGAAAGCTTCTTTCCAGTTTTGAACGGAAGATATTTCCTTTTTCACCATCCCCTCTATGGGCTTCCAAATATCCCTTTGCCAATTCCACAAGAACAGCCTTAGCGAAAGGCTTCTTGAAGGGAAAGATGTAACTCTGTGAGATGAATTAACAGAACACAGAGCAGTTTCTCAGAAAGCTTCTTTCCACTTTTCAACGGAAGATATTTCCTTTTTCACCATAGCCCTCTATGGGCTTCCAAATATCCCTTTGCCAATTCCACAAGAACAGCCTTCGCGAAAGGCTTCTTGAAGGGAAAGATGTAACTCTGTGAGATGAATTAACAGAACACAGAGCAGTATCTCAGAAAGCTTCTTTCCAGTTTTGAACGGAAGATATTTCCTTTTTCACCATAGCCATCTATGGGCTTCCAAATATCCCTTTGCAAATCCCAAAAGAACAGCCTTAGAGAAAGGCTTCTTGAAGGGAAAGATGTAACTCTGTGAGATGAATTAACAGAACACAGAGCAGTTTCTCAGAAAGCTTCTTTCCAGTTTTGAACGGAAGATATTTCCTTTTTCACCATAGCCCTCTAAGGGCTTCCAAATATCCCTTTGCCAATTCCACAAGAACAGCCTTAGCGAAAGGCTTCTTGAAGGAAAAGACGTAACTCTGTGAGATGAATTAACAGAACACAGAGCAGTTTCTCAGAAAGCTTCTTTCCAGTTTTGAACGGAAGATATTTCCTTTTTCACCATAGCCCTCTATGGGCTTCCAAATATCCCTTTGCCAATTCCCCAAGAACGGCCTTAGCGAAAGACTTCTTGAAGGGAAAGATGTAACTCTGTGAGATGAATTAAGAGAACACAGAGCAGTTTCTCAGAAAGCTTCTTTCCAGTTTTGAACGGAAGATATTTCCTTTTTCACCATAGCCCTCTATGGGCTTCCAAATATCCCTTTGCCAATTCCACAAGAACAGCCTTCGCGAAAGGCTTCTTGAAGGGAAAGATGTAACTCTGTGAGATGAATTAACAGAACACAGAGCAGTTTCTCAGAAAGCTTCTTTCCAGTTTTGAACGGAAGATATTTCCTTTTTCACCATAGACCTCTATGGGATTCGAAATATCCCTTTGCCAATTCCACAAGAACAGCCTTAGCGAAAGGCTTCTTGAAGGGAAAGATGTAACTCTGTGAGATGAATTAACAGAACACAGAGCAGTTTCTCAGAAAGCTTCTTTCCAGTTTTGAACGGAAGATAATTCCTTTTTCACCATAGCCCTCTATGGGCTTCCAAATATCCCTTTGCCAATTCCACAAGAACAGCCTTAGCGAAAGGCTTCTTGAAGGGAAAGATGTAACTCTGTGAGATGAATTAACAGAACACAGAGCAGTATCTCAGAAAGCTTCTTTCCAGTTTTGAACGGAAGATATTTCCTTTTTCACCATAGCCCTCTATGGGCTTCCAAATATCCCTTTTCCAATTCCACAAGAACAGCCTTAGCGAAAGGCTTCTTGAAGGGAAAGATGTAACTCTGTGAGATGAATTAACAGAACACAGAGCAGTTTCTCAGAAAGCTTCTTTCCAGTTTTGAACGGAAGATATTTCCTTTTTCACCATAGCCCTCTATGGGCTTCCAAATATCCCTTTGCCAATTCCACAAGAACAGCCTTAGCGAAAGATTTCTTGAACGGAAAGATGTAACTCTGTGAGATGAATTAACAGAACACAGAGCAGTCTCTCAGAAAGCTTCTTTCCTGTTTTGAACGGAAGATATTTCCTTTTTCACCATAGCCCTCGATGGGCTTCCAAATATCCCGTTGCCAATTCCACAAGAAGAGCCTTAGCGAAAGGCTTCTTGAAGGGAAAGATGTAACTCTGTGAGATGAATTAACAGAACACAGAGCAGTTTCTCAGAAAGCTTCTTTCCAGTTTTGAACGGAAGATATTTCCTTTTTCACCATAGCCCTCTATGGGCTTCCAAATATCCCTTTGACAATTCCCCAAGAACAGCCTTAGCGAAAGACTTCTTGAAGGGAAAGATGTAACTCTGTGAGATGAATTAACAGAACACAGAGCAGTTTCTCAGAAAGCTTCTTTCCAGTTTTGAACGGAAGATATTTCCTTTTTCACCATAGCCCTCTATGGGCTTCCAAATATCCCTTTGCCAATTGCACAAGAACAGCCTTAGCGAAAGGCATCTTGAAGGGAAAGATGTAACTCTGTGAGATGAATTAACAGAACACAGAGCAGTTTCTCAGAAAGCTTCTTTCCAGTTTTGAACGGAAGATATTTCCATTTTCACCATAGCCCTCTATGGGCTTCCAAATATCCCTTTGCCAATTCCACAAGAACAGCCTTCGCGAAAGGCTTCTTGAAGGGAAAGATGTAACTCTGTGAGATGAATTAACAGAACACAGAGCAGTTTCTCAGAAAGCTTCTTTCCAGTTTTGAACGGAAGATATTTCCTTTTTCACCATAGACCTCTATGGGATTCGAAATATCCCTTTGCCAATTCCACAAGAACAGCCTTAGCGAAAGGCTTCTTGAAGGGAAAGATGTAACTCTGTGAGATGAATTAACAGAACACAGAGCAGTTTCTCAGAAAGCTTCTTTCCAGTTTTGAACGGAAGATAATTCCTTTTTCACCATAGCCCTCTATGGGCTTCCAAATATCCCTTTGCCAATTCCACAAGAACAGCCTTAGCGAAAGGCTTCTTGAAGGGAAAGATGTAACTCTGTGAGATGAATTAACAGAACACAGAGCAGTATCTCAGAAAGCTTCTTTCCAGTTTTGAACGGAAGATATTTCCTTTTTCACCATAGCCATCTATGGGCTTCCAAATATTCCCTTGCAAATCCCAAAAGAACAGCCTTAGAGAAAGGCTTCTTGAAGGGAAAGATGTAACTCTGTGAGATGAATTAACAGAACACAGAGCAGTTTCTCAGAAAGCTTCTTTCCTGTTTTGAACGGAAGATATTTCCGTTTTCACCATAGCCCTTTATGGGCTTCCAAATATCCCTTTGCCAATTGCACAAGAACAGCCTTAGCGAAAGGCTTCTTGAAGGGAAAGATGTAACTCTGTGAGATGAATTAACAGAACACAGAGCAGTTTCTCAGAAAGCTTCTTTCCAGTTTTGAATGGAAGATATTTCCTTTTTCACCATAGCCCTCTATGGGCTTCCAAATATCCTTTTTCCAATTCCACAAGCACAGCCTTAGCGAAAGGCTTCTTGAAGGGAAAGATGTAACTCTGTGAGATGAATTAACAGAACACAGAGCAGTTTCTCAGAAAGCTTCTTTCCAGTTTTGAACGGAAGATATTTCCTTTTTCACCATATCCCTCTATGGGCTTCCAAATATCCCTTTGCCAATTCCACAAGAACAGCCTTAGCGAAAGGCTTCTTGAAGGGAAAGATGTAACTCTGTGAGATGAATTAACAGAACACAGAGCAGTTTCTCAGAAAGCTTCTTGGCTGTTTTGAACGGAAGATATTTCCTTTTTCACCATAGCCCTCGATGGGCTTCCAAATATCCCGTTGCCAATTCCACAAGAAGAGCCTTAGCGAAAGGCTTCTTGAAGGGAAAGATGTAACTCTGTGAGATGAATTAACAGAACACAGAGCAGTTTCTCAGAAAGCTTCTTTCCAGTTTTGAACGGAAGATATTTCCTTTTTCACCATAGCCATCTATGGGCTTCCAAATATCCCTTTGCAAATCCCAAAAGAACAGCCTTAGAGAAAGGCTTCTTGAAGGGAAAGATGTAACTCTGTGAGATGAATTAACAGAACACAGAGCAGTTTCTCAGAAAGCTTCTTTCCAGTTTTGAACGGAAGATAATTCCTTTTTCACCATAGCCCTCTATGGGCTTCCAAATATCCCTTTGCCAATTCCACAAGAACAGCCTTAGCGAAAGGCTTCTTGAAGGGAAAGATGTAACTCTGTGAGATGAATTAACAGAACACAGAGCAGTATCTCAGAAAGCTTCTTTCCAGTTTTGAACGGAAGATATTTCCTTTTTCACCATAGCCATCTATGGGCTTCCAAATATCCCTTTGCAAATCCCAAAAGAACAGCCTTAGAGAAAGGCTTCTTGAAGGGAAAGATGTAACTCTGTGAGATGAATTAACAGAACACAGAGCAGTTTCTCAGAAAGCTTCTTTCCAATTTTGAACGGAAGATATTTCCTTTTTCACCATAGCCCTCTATGGGCTTCCAAATATCCCTTTTCCAATTCCACAAGAACAGCCTTAGCGAAAGGCTTCTTGAAGGGAAAGATGTAACTCTGTGAGATGAATTAACAGAACACAGAGCAGTTTCTCAGAAAGCTTCTTTCCTGTTTTGAACGGAAGATATTTCCTTTTTCACCATAGCCCTCGATGGGCTTCCAAATATCCCGTTGCCAATTCCACAAGAAGAGCCTTAGCGAAAGGCTTCTTGAAGGAAAGATGTAACTCTGTGAGATGAATTAACAGAACACAGAGCAGTTTCTCAGAAAGCTTCTTTCCAGTTTTGAACGGAAGATATTTCCTTTTTCACCATAGCCCTCTAAGGGCTTCCAAATATCCCTTTGCCAATTCCCCAAGAACGGCCTTAGCGAAAGACTTTTTGAAGGGAAAGATGTAACTCTGTGAGATGAATTAAGAGAACACAGAGCAGTTTCTCAGAAAGCTTCTTTCCAGTTTTGAACGGAAGATATTTCCTTTTTCACCATAGCCCTCTATGGGCTTCCAAATATCCCTTTGCCAATTCCACAAGAACAGCCTTCGCGAAAGGCTTCTTGAAGGGAAAGATGTAACTCTGTGAGATGAATTAACAGAACACAGAGCAGTTTCTCAGAAAGCTTCTTTCCAGTTTTGAACGGAAGATATTTCCGTTTTCACCATAGACCTCTATGGGATTCGAAATATCCCTTTGCCAATTCCACAAGAACAGCCTTAGCGAAAGGCTTCTTGAAGGGAAAGATGTAACTCTGTGAGATGAATTAACAGAACACAGAGCAGTTTCTCAGAAAGCTTCTTTCCAGTTTTGAACGGAAGATAATTCCTTTTTCACCATAGCCCTCTATGGGCTTCCAAATATCCCTTTGCCAATTCCACAAGAACAGCCTTAGCGAAAGGCTTCTTGAAGGGAAAGATGTAACTCTGTGAGATGAATTAACAGAACACAGAGCAGTATCTCAGAAAGCTTCTTTCCAGGTTTGAACGGAAGATATTTCCTTTTTCACCATAGCCATCTATGGGCTTCCAAATATCCCTTTGCAAATCCCAAAAGAACAGCCTTAGAGAAAGGCTTCTTGAAGGGAAAGATGTAACTCTGTGAGATGAATTAACAGAACACAGAGCAGTTTCTCAGAAAGCTTCTTTCCAGTTTTGAACGGAAGATAATTCCTTTTTCACCATAGCCCTCTATGGGCTTCCAAATATCCCTTTGCCAATTCCACAAGAACAGCCTTAGCGAAAGGCTTCTTGAAGGGAAAGATGTAACTCTGTGAGATGAATTAACAGAACACAGAGCAGTTTCTCAGAAAGCTTCTTTCCACTTTTGAACGGAAGATATTTCCTTTTTCACCATAGTCCTCTATGGGCTTCCAAATGTCCCTTTGCCAATTCCACAAGAACAGCCTTAGCGAAAGGCTTCTTGAAGGGAAAGATGTAACTCTGTGAGACGAATTAACAGAACACAGAGCAGTTTCTCAGAATGCTTCTTTCCAGTTTTGAACGGAAGATATTTCCTTTTTCACCATAGCCCACTATGGGCTTCCAGATATCCCTTTGCCAATTCCACAAGAACAGCCTTAGCGAAAGGCTTCTTGAAGGGAAAGATGTAACTCTGTGAGATGAATTAACAGAACACAGAGCAGTTTCTCAGAAAGCTTCTTTCCAGTTTTGAACGGAAGATATTTCCTTTTTCACCATAGCCTTCTATGGGCTTCCAAATATCCCTTTGCCAATTCCACAAGAACAGCCTTAGCGAAAGGCTTCTTGAAGGGAAAGATGTAACTCTGTGAGATGAATTAACAGAACACAGAGCAGTTTCACAGAAAGCTTCTTTCCACTTTTCAACGGAAGATATTTCCTTTTTCAGCATAGCCCTCTATGGGCTTCCAAATATCCCTTTGCCAATTCCCCAAGAACAGCCTTAGCGAAAGGCTTCTTGAAGGGAAAGATGTAACTCTGTGAGATGAATTAACAGAACACAGAGCAGTTTCTCAGAAAGCTTCTTTCCAGTTTTGAACGGAAGATATTTCCTTTTTCACCATAGCCCTCTATGGGCTTCCAAATATCCCTTTTCCAATTCCACAAGAACAGCCTTAGCGAAAGGCTTCTTGAAGGGAAAGATGTAACTCTGTGAGATGAATTAACAGAACACAGAGCAGTTTCTCAGAAAGCTTCTTTCCAGTTTTGAACGGAAGATATTTCCTTTTTCACCATAGCCCTCTATGGGCTTCCAAATATCCCTTTGCCAATTCCCCAAGAACAGCCTTAGCGAAAGGCTTCTTGAAGGGAAAGATGTAACTCTGTGAGATGAATTAACAGAACACAGAGCAGTTTCTCAGAAAGCTTCTTTCCAGTTTTGAACGGAAGATATTTCCTTTTTCACCATAGCCCTCTATGGGCTTCCAAATATCCCTTTGCCAATTCCACAAGAACAGCCTTAGCGAAAGGCTTCTTGAAGGGAAAGATGTAACTCTGTGAGATGAATTAACAGAACACAGAGCAGTTTCTCAGAAAGCTTCTTTCCAGTTTTGAACGGAAGATATTTCCTTTTTCACCATAGCCCTCTATGGGCTTCCAAATATCCCTTTGCCAATTCCACAAGAACAGCCTTAGCGAAAGGCTTCTTGAAGGGAAAGATGTAACTCTGTGAGATGAATTAACAGAACACGGAGCAGTTTCTCAGAAAGCTTCTTTCCAGTTTTGAACGGAAGATATTTCCTTTTTCACCATAGCCCTCTATGGGCTTCCAAATATCCCTTTGCCAATTCCACAAGAACAGCCTTAGCGAAAGGCTTCTTGAAGGGAAAGATATAACTCTGTGAGATGAATTAACAGAACACAGAGCAGTTTCTCAGAAAGCTCCTTTCCAGTTTTGAACGGAAGATATTTCCTTTTTCACCATAGTCCTCTATGGTCTTCCAAATGTCCCTTTGCCAATTCCACAAGAACAGCCTTAGCGAAAGGCTTCTTGAAGGGAAAGATGTAACTCTGTGAGACGAATTAACAGAACACAGAGCAGTTTCTCAGAATGCTTCTTTCCAGTTTTGAACGGAAGATATTTCCTTTTTCACCATAGCCCTCTATGTGCTTCCAAATATCCCTTTACCAATTCCACAAGAACAGCCTTAGCGAAAGGCTTCTTGAAGGGAAAGATGTAACTCTGTGAGATGAATTAACAGAACACAGAGCAGTTTCTCAGAAAGCTTCTTTCCAGTTTTGAACGGAAGATATTTCCTTTTTCACCGTAGCCTTCTATGGGCTTCCAAATATCCCTTTGCCAATTCCACAAGAACAGCCTTAGCGAAAGGCTTCTTGAAGGGAAAGATGTAACTCTGTGAGATGAATTAACAGAACACAGAGCAGTTTCTCAGAAAGCTTCTTTCCAGTTTTGAACGGAAGATATTTCCTTTTTCACCATAGCCCTCTATGGGCTTCCAAATATCCCTTTGCCCATTC
Organism: Chlorocebus sabaeus; assembly: GCF_047675955.1. Taxonomy (NCBI): domain Eukaryota; kingdom Metazoa; phylum Chordata; class Mammalia; order Primates; family Cercopithecidae; genus Chlorocebus; species Chlorocebus sabaeus. The sequence continues at coordinate 300,448 of NW_027327970.1, forward strand.
CACAAGAACAGCCTTAGCGAAAGGCTTCTTGAAGGGAAAGATGTAACTCTGTGAGATGAATTAACAGAACACAGAGCAGTTTCTCAGAAAGCTTCTTTCCAGTTTTGAACGGAAGTTATTTCCTTTTTCACCATAGCCCTCTATGGGCTTCCAAATATCCCTTTGCCAATTCCACAAGAACAGCCTTAGCGAAAGGCTTCTTGAAGGGAAAGATGTAACTCTGTGAGATGAATTAACAGAACACAGAGAAGTTTCATAAAGCTTCTTTCCAGTTTTGAACGGAAGATATTTCCTTTTTCACCATAGCCCTCTATGGGCTTCCAAATATCCCTTTGCCAATTGCACAAGAACAGCCTTCGCGAAAGGCTTCTTGAAGGGAAAGACGTAACTCTGTGAGATGAATTAACAGAACACAGAGCAGTTTTTCAGAAAGCTTCTTTCCAGTTTTGAACGGAAGATATTTCCTTTTTGACCATAGCCCTCTATGGGCTTCCAAATATCCCTTTGCCAATTCCCCAAGAACAGCCTTAGCGAAAGGCTTCTTGAAGGGAAAGATGTAACTCTGTGAGATGAATTAACAGAACACAGAGCAGTTTCTCAGAAAGCTTCTTTCCAGTTTTGAACGGAAGATATTTCCTTTTTCACCATAGCCCTCTATGGGCTTCCAAATATCCCTTTGCCAATTCCACAAGAACAGCCTTAGCGAAAGGCTTCTTGAAGGGAAAGATGTAACTCTGTGAGATGAATTAACAGAACACAGAGCAGTTTCTCAGAAAGCTTCTTTCCAGTTTTGAACGGAAGATATTTCCTTTTTCACCATAGCCCTCTATGGGCTTCCAAATATCCCTTTGCCAATTCCACAAGAACAGCCTTAGCGAAAGGCTTCTTGAAGGGAAAGATGTAACTCTGTGAGATGAATTAACAGAACACGGAGCAGTTTCTCAGAAAGCTTCTTTCCAGTTTTGAACGGAAGATATTTCCTTTTTCACCATAGCCCTCTATGGGCTTCCAAATATCCCTTTGCCAATTCCACAAGAACAGCCTTAGCGAAAGGCTCCTTGAAGGGAAAGATATAACTCTGTGAGATGAATTAACAGAACACAGAGCAGTTTCTCAGAAAGCTTCTTTCCAGTTTTGAACGGAAGATATTTCCTTTTTCACCATAGTCCTCTATGGTCTTCCAAATGTCCCTTTGCCAATTCCACAAGAACAGCCTTAGCGAAAGGCTTCTTGAAGGGAAAGATGTAACTCTGTGAGACGAATTAACAGAACACAGAGCAGTTTCTCAGAATGCTTCTTTCCAGTTTTGAACGGAAGTTATTTCCTTTTTCACCATAGCCCTCTATGTGCTTCCAAATATCCCTTTGCCAATTCCACAAGAACAGCCTTAGCGAAAGGCTTCTTGAAGGGAAAGATGTAACTCTGTGAGATGAATTAACAGAACACAGAGCAGTTTCTCAGAAAGCTTCTTTCCAGTTTTGAACGGAAGATATTTCCTTTTTCACCATAGCCCTCTATGGGCTTCCAAATATCCCTTTGCCCATTCCACAAGAACAGCCTTAGCGAAAGGCTTCTTGAAGGGAAAGATGTAACTCTGTGAGATGAATTAACAGAACACAGAGCAGTTTCTCAGAAAGCTTCTTTCCAGTTTTGAACGGAAGATATTTCCTTTTTCACCATAGCCCTCTATGGGCTTCCAAATATCCCTTTGCCAATTCCACAAGAACAGCCTTAGCGAAAGGCTTCTTGAAGGGAAAGATGTAACTCTGTGAGATGAATGAACAGATCACAGAGCAGTTTCTCAGAAAGCTTCTTTCCACTTTTCAACGGAAGATATTTCCTTTTTCACCATAGCCCTCTATGGGCTTCCAAATATCCCTTTGCCAATTCCACAAGAACAGCCTTAGCGAAAGGCTTCTTGAAGGGAAATATGTAACTCTGTGAGATGAATTAACAGAACACAGAGCAGTTTCTCAGAAAGCTTCTTTCCAGTTTTGAACGGAAGATATTTCCTTTTTCACCATAGCCCTCTATGGGCTTCCAAATATCCCTTTGCCAATTCCACAAGAACAGCCTTAGCGAAAGGCTTCTTGAAGGGAAAGATGTAACTCTGTGAGATGAATTAACAGAACACAGAGAAGTTTCTCAGAAAGCTTCTTTCCAGTTTTGAACGGAAGATATTTCCTTTTTCACCATAGCCCTCTATGGGCTTCAAAATATCCCTTTGCCAATTGCACAAGAACAGCCTTCGCGAAAGGCTTCTTGAAGGTAAAGACGTAACTCTGTGAGAAGAATTAACATAACACAGAGCAGTTTTTCAGAAAGCTTCTTTCCAGTTTTGAACGGAAGATATTTCCTTTTTCACCATAGCCCTCTATGGGCTTCCAAATGTCCCTTTGCCAATTCCCCAAGAACGGCCTTAGCGAAAGGCTTCTTGAAGGGAAAGATGTAACTCTGTGAGATGAATTAACAGAACACAGAGCAGTTTCTCAGAAAGCTTCTTTCCAGTTTTGAACGGAAGATATTTCCTTTTTCACCATACCCTTCTATGGGCTTCCAAATATCCCTTTGCCAATTCCACAAGAACAGCCTTAGCGAAAGGCTTCTTGAAGAGAAAGATGTAACTCTGTGAGATGAATTAACAGAACACAGAGCAGTTTCTCAGAAAGCTTCTTTCCAGTTTTGAACGGAAGATATTTCCTTTTTCACCATAGCCTTCTACGGGCTTCCAAATATCCCTTTGCCAATTCCACAAGAACAGCCTAAGCGAAAGGCTTCTCGAAGGGAAAGATGTAACTCTGTGAGATGAATTAACAGAACACAGAGCAGTTTCTCAGAAAGCTTCTTTCCACTTTTCAACGGAAGATATTTCCTTTTTCACCATAGCCCTCTATGGGCTTCCAAATATCCCTTTGCCAATTCCACAAGAACAGCCTTAGCGAAAGGCTTCTTGAAGGGAAAGATGTAACTCTGTGAGATGAATTAACAGAACACAGAGCAGTTTCTCAGAAAGCTTCTTTCCAGTTTTGAACGGAAGTTATTTCCTTTTTCACCATAGCCCTCTATGGGCTTCCAAATATCCCTTTGCCCATTCCACAAGAACAGCCTTAGCGAAAAGCTTCTTGAAGGGAAAGATGTAACTCTGTGAGATGAATTAACAGAACACAGAGCAGTTTATCAGAAAGCTTCTTTCCAGTTTTGAACGGAAGATATTTACTTTTTCACCGTAGCCCTCTATGGGCTTCTAAATATCCCTTTGCCAATTCCACAAGAACAGCCTTAGCGAAAGGCTTCTTGAAGGGAAAGATGTAACTCTGTGAGATGAATGAACAGATCACAGAGCAGTTTCTCAGAAAGCTTCTTTCCAGTTTTGAACGGAAGATATTTCCTTTTTCACCATAGCCCTCTATGGGCTTCCAAATATCCCTTTGCCAATTCCACAAGAACAGCCTTAGCGAAAGGCTTCTTGAAGGGAAAGATATAACTCTGTGAGATGAATTAACAGAACACAGAGCAGTTTCTCAGAAAGCTTCTTTCCAGTTTTGAACGGAAGATATTTCCTTTTTCACCATAGTCCTCTATGGTCTTCCAAATGTCCCTTTGCCAATTCCACAAGAACAGCCTTAGCGAAAGGCTTCTTGAAGGGAAAGATGTAACTCTGTGAGACGAATTAACAGAACACAGAGCAGTTTCTCAGAATGCTTCTTTCCAGTTTTGAACGGAAGATATTTCCTTTTTCACCATAGCCCTCTATGGGCTTCCAAATATCCCTTTGCCAATTCCACAAGAACAGCCTTAGCGAAAGGCTTCTTGAAGGGAAAGATGTAACTCTGTGAGATGAATTAACAGAACACAGAGCAGTTTCTCAGAAAGCTTCTTTCCAGTTTTGAACGGAAGATATTTCCTTTTTCACCATAGCCTTCTATGGGCTTCCAAATATCCCTTTGCCAATTCCACAAGAACAGCCTTAGCGAAAGGCTTCTTGAAGGGAAAGATGTAACTCTGTGAGATGAATTTACAGAACACAGAGCAGTTTCTCAGAAAGCTTCTTTCCACTTTTCAACGGAAGATATTTCCTTTTTCACCATAGCCCTCTATGGGCTTCCAAATATTCCTTTTCCAATTCCACAAGAACAGCCTTAGCGAAAGGCTTCTTGAAGGGAAAGATGTAACTCTGTGAGATGAATTAACAGAACACAGAGCAGTTTCTCAGAAAGCTTCTTTCCAGTTTTGAACGGAAGATATTTCCTTTTTCACCATAGCCATCTATGGGCTTCCAAATATCCCTTTGCCAATTCCACAAGAACAGCCTTAGCGAAAGGCTTCTTGAAGGGAAAGATGTAACTCTGTGAGATGAATTAACAGAACACAGAGCAGTTTCTCAGAAAGCTTCTTTCCAGGTTTGAACGGAAGATATTTCCTTTTTCACCATAGCCCTCTATGGGCTTCCAAATATCCCTTTGCCAATTCCACAAGAACAGCCTTAGCGAAAGGCTTCTTGAAGGGAAAGATGTAACTCTGTGAGATGAATTAACAGAACACAGAGCAGTTTCTCAGAAAGCTTCTTTCCACTTTTCAACGGAAGGTATTTCCTTTTTCACCATAGCCCACTATGGGCTTCCAAATATCCCTTTGCCAATTCCACAAGAACAGCCTTAGCGAAAGGCTTCTTGAAGGGAAAGATGTAACTCTGTGAGATGAATGAACAGAACACAGAGCAGTTTCTCAGAAAGATTCTTTCCAGTTTTCAACGGAAGATATTTCCTTTTTCACCATAGCCCTCTAAGGGCTTCCAAATATCCCTTTGCCAATTCCACAAGAATAGCCTTAGCGAAAGGCTTCTTGAAGGGAAAGATGTAACTCTTTGAGATGAATTAACAGAACACAGAGCAGTTTCTCAGAAAGCTTCTTTCCAGTTTTGAATGGAAGATATTTCCTTTTTCACCATAGCCCTCTATGGGCTTCCAAATATCCCTTTGCCAATTGCACAAGAACAGCCTTAGCGAAAGGCTTCTTGAAGGGAAAGATGTAACTCTTTGAGATGAATTAACAGAACACAGAGCAGTTTCTCAGAAAGCTTCTTTCCAGTTTTGAACGGAAGATATTTCCTTTTTCACCATAGCCCTCTATGGGCTTCCAAATATCCCTTTGCCAATTCCACAAGAACAGCCTTAGCGAAAGGCTTCTTGAAGGGAAAGATGTAACTCTGTGAGATGAATTAACAGAACACAGAGCAGTTTCTCAGAGAGCTTCTTTCCAGTTTTGAACGGAAGATATTTCCTTTTTCACCATAGCCCTCTATGGGCTTCCAAATATCCCTTTGCCAATTCCACAAGAACAGCCTTAGCGAAAGGCTTCTTGAAGGGAAAGATGTAACTCTGTGAGATGAATTAACAGAACACAGAGCAGTTTCTCAGAAAGCTTCTTTCCAGGTTTGAACGGAAGATATTTCCTTTTTCACCATAGCCCTCTATGGGCTTCCAAATATCCCTTTGCCAATTCCACAAGAACAGCCTTAGTGAAAGGATTCTTGAAGGGAGAGATGTAACTCTGTGAGACGAATTAACAGAACACAGAGCAGTTTCTCAGAAATCTTCTTTCCAGTTTTGAACGGAAGATATTTCCTTTTTCACAATAGCCCTCTATGGGCTTCCAAATATCCCTTTGCCAATTCTACAAGAACAGCCTTAGCGAAAGGCTTCTTGAAGGGAAAGATGTAACTCTGTGAGATGAATTAACAGAACACAGAGCAGATTCTTAGAAAGCTTCTTTCCAGTTTTGAACGGAAGATATTTCCTTTTTCACCATAGCCCTCTATGGGCTTCCAAATATTCCTTTGCCAATTCCACAAGAACAGCCTTCGCGAAAGGCTTCTGGAAAGGAAAGATGTAACTCTGTGAGATGAATTAACAGAACACAGAGCAGTTTCTCAGAAAGGTTCTTTACAGTTTTGAACGGAAGATATTTCCTTTTTCACCATAGCCCTCTATGGGCTTCCAAATGTCCCTTTGCCAATTCACAAGAACAGCCTTAGCGAAAGGCTTCTTGAAGGGAAAGATGTAACTCTGTGAGATGAATTAACAGAACACAGAGCAGTTTCTCAGAAAGCTTCTTTCCAGTTTTGAACGGAAGATACTTCCTTTTTCACCATAGCCCTCTATGGGCTTCCAAATATCCCTTTGCCAATTCCACAAGAACAGCCTTAGCGAAAGGCTTCTTGAAGGGAAAGATGTAACTCTGTGAGATGAATTAACAGAACACAGAGCAGTTTCTCAGAAAGCTTCTTTCCAGTTTTGAACGGAAGATATTTCCTTTTTCACCATAGCCCTCTATGGGCTTCCAAATATCCCTTTGCCAATTCCACAAGAACAGCCTTAGCGAAAGGCTTCTTGAAGGGAAACATGTAACTCTGTGAGATGAATTAACAGAACACAGAGCAGTTTCTCAGAAAGCTTCTTTCCAGTTTTGAACGGAAGATATTTCCTTTTTCACCATAGCCCTCTATGGGCTTCCAAATATCCCTTTGCCAATTCCACAAGAACAGCCTTAGCGAAAGGCTTCTTGAAGGGAAAGATGTAACTCTGTGAGATGAATTAACAGAACACAGAGCAGTTTCTCAGAGAGCTTCTTTCCAGTTTTGAACGGAAGATATTTCCTTTTTCACCATAGCCCTGTATGGGTTTCCTAATATCCCTTTGCCAATTCCACAAAAACAGCCTTAGCGAAAGGCTTCTTGAAGGGAAAGATGTAACTCTGTGAGATGAATTAACAGAACACAGAGCAGTTTCTCAGAAAGCTTCTTTCCACTTTTCAACGGAAGATATTTCCTTTTTCACCATTGCCCTCTATGGGCTTCCAAATATCCCTTTGCCAATTCCCCAAGAACAGCCTTAGCGAAAGGCTTCTTGAAGGGAAAGATGTAACTCTGTGAGATGAATTAACAGAACACAAAGCAGTTTCTCAGAAAGCTTCTTTCCAGTTTTGAACGGAAGATATTTCCTTTTTCACCATAGCCCTCTATGGGCTTCCAAATATCCCTTTGCCAATTCCACAAGAACAGCTTTAGCGAAAGGCTTCTTGAAGGGAAAGATGTAACTCTGTGAGATGAATTAACAGAACACAGAGCAGTTTCTCAGAAAGCTTCTTTACAGTTTTGAACGGAAGATATTTCCTTTTTCACCATAGCCCTCTTTGGGCTTCCAAATATCCCTTTGCCAATTCCACAAGAACAGCCTTAGCAAAAGGCTTCTTGAAGGGAAAGATGTAACTCTTTGAGATGAATTAACAGAACAGAGAACAGTTTCTCAGAAATCTTCTTTCCAGTTTTGAACGGAAGATATTTCCGTTTTCACTATAGCCCTCTATGGGCTTCCAAATATCCCTTTGCCAATTCCACAAGAACAGCCTTAGCGAAAGGCTTCTTGAAGGGAAAGACTAAACTCTGTGAGATGAATTAACAGAACACAGAGCAGTTTCTCAGAAAGCTTCTTTCCAGTTTTGAACGGAAGATATTTCCTTTTTCACCATAGCCCTCTATGGGCTTCCAAATATCCCTTTTCCAATTCCACAAGAACAGCCTTAGCGAAAGGCTTCTTGAAGGGAAAGATGTAACTCTGTGAGATGAATTAACAGAACACAGAGCAGTTTCTCAGAAAGCTTCTTTCCAGTTTTGAACGGAAGATATTTCCTTTTTCACCATAGCCATCTATGGGCTTCCAAATATCCCTTTGCCAATTCCACAAGAACAGCCTTAGCGAAAGGCTTCTTGAAGGGAAAGATGTAACTCTGTGAGATGAATTAACAGAACACAGAGCAGTTTCTCAGAAAGCTTCTTTCCAGGTTTGAACGGAAGATATTTCCTTTTTCACCATAGCCCTCTATGGGCTTCCAAATATCCCTTTGCCAATTCCACAAGAACAGCCTTAGTGAAAGGATTCTTGAAGGGAGAGATGTAACTCTGTGAGACGAATTAACAGAACACAGAGCAGTTTCTCAGAAAGCTTCTTTCCAGTTTTGAACGGAAGATATTTCCTTTTTCACCATAGCCCTCTATGGGCTTCCAAATATCCTTTTGCCAATTCAACAAGAACAGCCTTAGCGAAAGGCTTCTTGAAGGGAAAGATGTAACTCTGTGAGATGAATTAACAGAACACAGAGAAGTTTCTCAGAAAGCTTCTTTCCAGTTTTGAACGGAAGATATTTCCTTTTTCACCATAGCCCTCTATGGGCTTCCAAATATCCCTTTGCCAATTGCACAAGAACAGCCTTCGCGAAAGGCTTCTTGAAGGGAAAGACGTAACTCTGTGAGATGAATTAAGAGAACACAGAGCAGTTTTTCAGAAAGCTTCTTTCCAGTTTTGAACGGAAGATATTCCTTTTTCACCATAGCACTCTATGGGCTTCCAAATGTCCCTTTGCCAATTCCCCAAGAACGGCCTTAGCGAAAGGCTTCTTGAAGGGAAAGATGTAACTCTGTGAGATGAATTAACAGAACACAGAGCAGTTTCTCAGAAAGCTTCTTTCCAGTTTTGAACGGAAGATATTTCCTTTTTCACCATAGCCCTCTATGGGCTTCCAAATATCCCTTCGCCAATTCCACAAGAACAGCCTTAGCGAAAGGCTTCTTGAAGGGAAAGATGTAACTCTGTGAGATGAATTAACAGAACACAGAGCAGTTTCTCAGAAAGCTTCTTTCCAGTTTTGAACGGAAGATATTTCCTTTTTCACCATAGCCCTCTATGGGCTTCCAAATATCCCTTTGCCAATTCCACAAGAACAGCCTTAGCGAAAGGCTTCTTGAAGGGAAAGATGTAACTCTGTGAGATGAATTAACAGAACACAGAGCAGTTTCTCAGAAAGCTTCTTTCCACTTTTCAACGGAAGATATTTCCTTTTTCACCATAGCCCACTATGGGCTTCCAAATATCCCTTTGCCAATTCCACAAGAACAGCCTTAGCGAAAGGCTTCTTGAAGGGAAAGATGTAACTCTGTGAGATGAATTAACAGAACACAGAGCAGTTTCTCAGAAAGCTTCTTTCCAGTTTTGAACGGAAGATATTTCCTTTTTCACCATAGCCCTCTAAGGGCTTCCAAATATCCCTTTGCCAATTCCACAAGAACAGCCTTAGCGAAAGGCTTCTTGAAGGGAAAGATGTAACTCTGTGAGATGAATTAACAGAACACAGAGCAGTTTCTCAGAAAGCTTCTTTCCAGTTTTGAACGGAAGATATTTCCTTTTTCACCATAGCCCTCTATGGGCTTCCAAATATCCCTTTGACAATTCCACAAGAACAGCCTTAGCGAAAGGCTTCTTGAAGGGAAACATGTAACTCTGTGAGATGAATTAACAGAACACAGAGCAGTTTCTCAGAAAGCTTCTTTCCAGTTTTGAACGGAAGATATTTCCTTTTTCACCATAGCCCTCTATGGGCTTCCAAATATCCCTTTGCCAATTCCACAAGAACAGCCTTAGCGAAAGGCTTCTTGAAGGGAAAGATGTAACTCTGTGAGATGAATTAACAGAACACAGAGCAGTTTCTCAGAGAGCTTCTTTCCAGTTTTGAACGGAAGATATTTCCTTTTTCACCATAGCCCTGTATGGGTTTCCTAATATCCCTTTGCCAATTCCACAAAAACAGCCTTAGCGAAAGGCTTCTTGAAGGGAAAGATGTAACTCTGTGAGATGAATTAACAGAACACAGAGCAGTTTCTCAGAAAGCTTCTTTCCACTTTTCAACGGAAGATATTTCCTTTTTCACCATTGCCCTCTATGGGCTTCCAAATATCCCTTTGCCAATTCCCCAAGAACAGCCTTAGCGAAAGGCTTCTTGAAGAGAAAGATGTAACTCTGTGAGATGAATTAACAGAACACAAAGCAGTTTCTCAGAAAGCTTCTTTCCAGTTTTGAACGGAAGATATTTCCTTTTTCACCATAGCCCTCTATGGGCTTCCAAATATCCCTTTGCCAATTCCACAAGAACAGCTTTAGCGAAAGGCTTCTTGAAGGGAAAGATGTAACTCTGTGAGATGAATTAACAGAACACAGAGCAGTTTCTCAGAAAGCTTCTTTACAGTTTTGAACGGAAGATATTTCCTTTTTCACCATAGCCCTCTTTGGGCTTCCAAATATCCCTTTGCCAATTCCACAAGAACAGCCTTAGCAAAAGGCTTCTTGAAGGGAAAGATGTAACTCTTTGAGATGAATTAACAGAACAGAGAACAGTTTCTCAGAAAGCTTCTTTCCAGTTTTGAACGGAAGATATTTCCGTTTTCACCATAGCCCTCTATGGGCTTCCAAATATCCCTTTGCCAATTCCACAAGAACAGCCTTAGCGAAAGGCTTCTTGAAGGGAAAGACTAAACTCTGTGAGATGAATTAACAGAACACAGAGCAGTTTCTCAGAAAGCTTCTTTCCAGTTTTGAACGGAAGATATTTCCTTTTTCACCATAGCCCTCTATGGGCTTCCAAATATCCCTTTTCCAATTCCACAAGAACAGCCTTAGCGAAAGGCTTCTTGAAGGGAAAGATGTAACTCTGTGAGATGAATTAACAGAACACAGAGCAGTTTCTCAGAAAGCTTCTTTCCAGTTTTGAACGGAAGATATTTCCTTTTTCACCATAGCCATCTATGGGCTTCCAAATATCCCTTTGCCAATTCCACAAGAACAGCCTTAGCGAAAGGCTTTTTGAAGGGAAAGATGTAACTCTGTGAGATGAATTAACAGAACACAGAGCAGTTTCTCAGAAAGCTTCTTTCCAGGTTTGAACGGAAGATATTTCCTTTTTCACCATAGCCCTCTATGGGCTTCCAAATATCCCTTTGCCAATTCCACAAGAACAGCCTTAGTGAAAGGATTCTTGAAGGGAGAGATGTAACTCTGTGAGACGAATTAACAGAACACAGAGCAGTTTCTCAGAAAGCTTCTTTCCAGTTTTGAACGGAAGATATTTCCTTTTTCACCATAGCCCTCTATGGGCTTCCAAATATCCTTTTGCCAATTCCACAAGAATAGCCTTAGCGAAAGGCTTCTTGAAGGGAAAGATGTAACTCTGTGAGATGAATTAACAGAACACAGAGAAGTTTCTCAGAAAGCTTCTTTCCAGTTTTGAACGGAAGATATTTCCTTTTTCACCATAGCCCTCTATGGGCTTCCAAATATCCCTTTGCCAATTGCACAAGAACAGCCTTCGCGAAAGGCTTCTTGAAGGGAAAGACGTAACTCTGTGAGATGAATTAACAGAACACAGAGCAGTTTTTCAGAAAGCTTCTTTCCAGTTTTGAACGGAAGATATTCCTTTTTCACCATAGCCCTCTATGGGCTTCCAAATGTCCCTTTGCCAATTCCCCAAGAACGGCCTTAGCGAAAGGCTTCTTGAAGGGAAAGATGTAACTCTGTGAGATGAATTAACAGAACACAGAGCAGTTTCTCAGAAAGCTTCTTTCCAGTTTTGAACGGAAGATATTTCCTTTTTCACCATAGCCCTCTATGGGCTTCCAAATATCCCTTCGCCAATTCCACAAGAACAGCCTTAGCGAAAGGCTTCTTGAAGGGAAAGATGTAACTCTGTGAGATGAATTAACAGAACACAGAGCAGTTTCTCAGAAAGCTTCTTTCCAGTTTTGAACGGAAGATATTTCCTTTTTCACCATAGCCCTCTATGGGCTTCCAAATATCCCTTTGCCAATTCCACAAGAACAGCCTTAGCGAAAGGCTTCTTGAAGGGAAAGATGTAACTCTGTGAGATGAATTAACAGAACACAGAGCAGTTTCTCAGAAAGCTTCTTTCCACTTTTCAACGGAAGATATTTCCTTTTTCACCATAGCCCTCTATGGGCTTCCAAATATCCCTTTGCCAATTCCACAAGAACAGCCTTAGCGAAAGGCTTCTTGAAGGGAAAGATGTAACTCTGTGAGATGAATGAACAGAACACAGAGCAGTTTCTCAGAAAGATTCTTTCCAGTTTTCAACGGAAGATATTTCCTTTTTCACCATAGCCCTCTAAGGGCTTCCAAATATCCCTTTGCCAATTCCACAAGAATAGCCTTAGCGAAAGGCTTCTTGAAGGGAAAGATGTAACTCTTTGAGATGAATTAACAGAACACAGAGCAGTTTCTCAGAAAGCTTCTTTCCAGTTTTGAATGGAAGATATTTCCTTTTTCACCATAGCCCTCTATGGGCTTCCAAATATCCCTTTGCCAATTGCACAAGAACAGCCTTAGCGAAAGGCTTCTTGAAGGGAAAGATGTAACTCTGTGAGATGAATTAACAGAACACAGAGCAGTTTCTCAGAAAGCTACTTTCCAGTTTTGAACGGAAGATATTTCCTTTTTCACCCTAGCCCTCTATGGGCTTCCAAATATCCCTTTGACAATTCCTCAAGAACAGCCTTAGTGAAAGGCTTCTTGAAGGGAAAGATGTAACTCTTTGAGATGAATTAACAGAACACAGAGCAGTTTCTCAGAAAGCTTCTTTCCAGTTTTGAACGGAAGATATTTCCTTTTTCACCATAGCCCTCTATGGGCTTCCAAATATCCCTTTGCCAATTCCACAAGAACAGCCTTAGCGAAAGGCTTCTTGAAGGGAAAGATGTAACTCTGTGAGATGAATTAACAGAACACAGAGCAGTTTCTCAGAGAGCTTCTTTCCAGTTTTGAACGGAAGATATTTCCTTTTTCACCATAGCCCTCTATGGGCTTCCAAATATCCCTTTGCCAATTCCACAAGAACAGCCTTAGCGAAAGGCTTCTTGAAGGGAAAGATGTAACTCTGTGAGATGAATTAACAGAACACAGAGCAGTTTCTCAGAAAGCTTCTTTCCAGGTTTGAACGGAAGATATTTCCTTTTTCACCATAGCCCTCTATGGGCTTCCAAATATCCCTTTGCCAATTCCACAAGAACAGCCTTAGTGAAAGGATTCTTGAAGGGAGAGATGTAACTCTGTGAGACGAATTAACAGAACACAGAGCAGTTTCTCAGAAATCTTCTTTCCAGTTTTGAACGGAAGATATTTCCTTTTTCACAATAGCCCTCTATGGGCTTCCAAATATCCCTTTGCCTATTCTACAAGAACAGCCTTAGCGAAAGGCTTCTTGAAGGGAAAGATGTAACTCTGTGAGATGAATTAACAGAACACAGAGCAGATTCTTAGAAAGCTTCTTTCCAGTTTTGAACGGAAGATATTTCCTTTTTCACCATAGCCCTCTATGGGCTTCCAAATATCCCTTTGCCAATTCCACAAGAACAGCCTTCGCGAAAGGCTTCTGGAAAGGAAAGATGTAACTCTGTGAGATGAATTAACAGAACACAGAGCAGTTTCTCAGAAAGGTTCTTTACAGTTTTGAACGGAAGATATTTCCTTTTTCACCATAGCCCTCTATGGGCTTCCAAATGTCCCTTTGCCAATTCACAAGAACAGCCTTAGCGAAAGGCTTCTTGAAGGGAAAGATGTAACTCTGTGAGATGAATTAACAGAACACAGAGCAGTTTCTCAGAAAGCTTCTTTCCAGTTTTGAACGGAAGATATTTCCTTTTTCACCATTGCCCTCTATGGGCTTCCAAATATCCCTTTGCCAATTCCACAAGAACAGCCTTAGCGAAAGGCTTCTTGAAGGGAAAGATGTAACTCTGTGAGATGAATTAACAGAACACAGAGCAGTTTCTCAGAAAGCTTCTTTCCAGTTTTGAACGGAAGATATTTCCTTTTTCACCATAGCCCTCTATGGGCTTCCAAATATCCCTTTGCCAATTCCACAAGAACAGCCTTAGCGAAAGGCTTCTTGAAGGGAAACATGTAACTCTGTGAGATGAATTAACAGAACACAGAGCAGTTTCTCAGAAAGCTTCTTTCCAGTTTTGAACGGAAGATATTTCCTTTTTCACCATAGCCCTCTATGGGCTTCCAAATATCCCTTTGCCAATTCCACAAGAACAGCCTTAGCGAAAGGCTTCTTGAAGGGAAAGATGTAACTCTGTGAGATGAATTAACAGAACACAGAGCAGTTTCTCAGAGAGCTTCTTTCCAGTTTTGAACGGAAGATATTTCCTTTTTCACCATAGCCCTGTATGGGTTTCCTAATATCCCTTTGCCAATTCCACAAAAACAGCCTTAGCGAAAGGCTTCTTGAAGGGAAAGATGTAACTCTGTGAGATGAATTAACAGAACACAGAGCAGTTTCTCAGAAAGCTTCTTTCCACTTTTCAACGGAAGATATTTCCTTTTTCACCATTGCCCTCTATGGGCTTCCAAATATCCCTTTGCCAATTCCCCAAGAACAGCCTTAGCGAAAGGCTTCTTGAAGGGAAAGATGTAACTCTGTGAGATGAATAAACAGAACACAAAGCAGTTTCTCAGAAAGCTTCTTTCCAGTTTTGAACGGAAGATATTTCCTTTTTCACCATAGCCCTCTATGGGCTTCCAAATATCCCTTTGCCAATTCCACAAGAACAGCTTTAGCGAAAGGCTTCTTGAAGGGAAAGATGTAACTCTGTGAGATGAATTAACAGAACACAGAGCAGTTTCTCAGAAAGCTTCTTTACAGTTTTGAACGGAAGATATTTCCTTTTTCACCATTGCCCTCTTTGGGCTTCCAAATATCCCTTTGCCAATTCCACAAGAACAGCCTTAGCAAAAGGCTTCTTGAAGGGAAAGATGTAACTCTTTGAGATGAATTAACAGAACAGAGAACAGTTTCTCAGAAAGCTTCTTTCCAGTTTTGAACGGAAGATATTTCCGTTTTCACCATAGCCCTCTATGGGCTTCCAAATATCCCTTTGCCAATTCCACAAGAACAGCCTTAGCGAAAGGCTTCTTGAAGGGAAAGACTAAACTCTGTGAGATGAATTAACAGAACACAGAGCAGTTTCTCAGAAAGCTTCTTTCCAGTTTTGAACGGAAAATATTTCCTTTTTCACAATAGCCCTCTATGGGCTTCCAAATATCCCTTTGCCAATTCCACAAGAACAGCCTTAGCGAAAGGCTTCTTGAAGGGAAAGATGTAACTCTGTGAGATGAATTAACAGAACACAGAGCAGTTTCTCAGAAAGCTTCTTTCCAGTTTTGAACGGAAGATATTTCCTTTTTCACCATAGCCCTCTATGGGCTTAAAATATCCCTTTGCCAACTCCACAAGAACAACCTTAGCGAAAGACTTCTTGAAGGGAAAGATGTAACTCTGTGAGATGAATTAACAGAACACAGAGCAGTTTCTCAGAAAGCTTCTTTCCAGTTTTGAACGGAAGATATTTCCTTTTTCACCATAGCCCTCTATGGGCTTCCAAATATCCCTTTGCCAATTCCACAAGAACAGCCTTAGCGAAAGGCTTCTTGAAGGGAAAGATGTAACTCTTTGAAATGAATTAACAGAACACAGAGCAGTTTCTCAGAAAGCTTCTTTCCAGTTTTGAACGGAAGATATTTCCTTTTTCACCATAGCCCTCTATGGGCTTCCAAATATCCCTGTGCCAATTCCACAAGAACAGACTTAGCGAAAGGCTTCTTGAAGGGAAAGATGTAACTCTGTGAGATGAATTAACAGAACACAGAGCAGTTTCTCAAAGAGCTTCTTTCCAGTTTTGAACGGAAGATATTTCCTTTTTCACCATAGCCCTCTATGGGCTTCCAAATATCCCTTTGCCAATTCCACAAAAACAGCCTTAGCGAAAGGCTTCTTGAAGGGAAAGATGTAACTCTGTGAGATGAATTAACAGAACACAGAGCAGTTTCTCAGAAAGTTTCTTTCCACTTTTCAACGGAAGATATTTCCTTTTTCACCATTGCCCTCTATGGGCTTCCAAATATCCCTTTGCCAATTCCCCAAGAACAGCCTTAGCGAAAGGCTTCTTGAAGGGGAAGATGTAACTCTGTGAGATGAATTAACAGAACACAAAGCAGTTTCTCAGAAAGCTTCTTTCCAGTTTTGAACGGAAGATATTTCCTTTTTCACCATAGCCCTCTATGGGCTTCCAAATATCCCTTTGCCAATTCCACAAGAACAGACTTAGCGAAATTCTTCTTGAAGGGAAAGATGTAACTCTGTGAGATGAATTAACAGAACACAGAGCAGTTTCTCAGAAAGCTTCTTTACAGTTTTGAACGGAAGATATTTCCTTTTTCACCATAGCCCTCTTTGGGCTTCCAAATATCCCTTTGCCAATTCCACAAGAACAGCCTTAGCGAAAGGCTTCTTGAAGGGAAAGATGTAACTCTTTGAGATGAATTAACAGAACAGAGAACAGTTTCTCAGAAAGCTTCTTTCCAGTTTTGAACGGAAGATATTTCCGTTTTCACCATAGCCCTCTATGGGCTTCCAAATATCCCTTTGCCAATTCCACAAGAACAGCCTTAGCGAAAGGCTTCTTGAAGGGAAAGACTTAACTCTGTGAGATGAATTAACAGAACACAGAGCAGTTTCTCAGAAACCTTCTTTCCAGTTTTGAACGGAAAATATTTCCTTTTTCACAATAGCCCTCTATGGGCTTCCAAATATCCCTTTGCCAATTCCACAAGAACAGCCTTAGTGATAGGCTTCTTGAAGGGAAAGATGTAACTCTTTGAGATGAATTAACAGAACACAGAGCAGTTTCTCAGAAAGCTTCTTTCCAGTTTTGAACGGAAGATATTTCCTTTTTCACCGTAGCCCTCTATGGGCTTCCAAATATCCCTTTGCCAATTCCACAAGAACAGCCTTAGCGAAACGCTTCTTGAAAGGAAAGATGTAACTCTGTGAGATGAATTAACAGAACACAGAGCAGTTTCTCAGAAAGGTTCTTTACAGTTTTGAACGGAAGATATTTCCTTTTTCACCATAGCCCTCTATGGGCTTCCAAATGTCCCTTTGCCAATTCCACAAGAACAGCCTTAGCGAAAGGCTTCTTGAAGGGAAAGATGTAACTCTGTGAGATGAATTAACAGAACACAGAGCAGTTTCTCAGAAAGCTTCTTTCCACTTTTCAACGGAAGATATTTCCTTTTTCACCATAGCCCTCAATGGGCTTCCAAATATCCCTTTGCCAATTCCCCAAGAACAGCCTTAGCGAAAGGCTTCTTGAAGGGAAAGATGTAACTCTGTGAGATGAATTAACATAACACAGAGCAGTTTCTCAGAAAGCTTCTTTCCAGTTTTGAACGGAAGATATTTCCTTTTTCACCATAGCCCTCTACGGGCTTCCAAATATCCCTTTGCCAATTCCACAAGAACAGACTTAGCGAAATTCTTCTTGAAGGGAAAGATGTAACTCTGTGAGATGAATTAACAGAAAACAGAGCAGTTTCTCAGAGAGCTTCTTTCCAGTTTTGAACGGAAGATATTTCCTTTTTCACCATAGCCCTCTATGGGCTTCCATATATCCCTTTGCCAATTCCACAAAAACAGCCTTAGCGAAAGGCTTCTTGAAGGGAAAGATGTAACTCTGTGAGATGAATTAACAGAACACAGAGCAGTTTCTCAGAAAGCTTCTTTCCACTTTTCAACGGAAGATATTTCCTTTTTCACCATTGCCCTCTATGGGCTTCCAAATATCCCTTTGCCAATTCCCCAAGAACAGCCTTAGCGAAAGGCTTCTTGAAGGGAAAGATGTAACTCTGTGAGATGAATTAACAGAACACAAAGCAGTTTCTCAGAAAGCTTCTTTCCAGTTTTGAACGGAAGATATTTCCTTTTTCACCATAGCCCTCTATGGGCTTCCAAATATCCCTTTGCCAATTCCGCAAGAACAGACTTAGCGAAATTCTTCTTGAAGGGAAAGATGTAACTCTGTGAGATGAATTAACAGAACACAGAGCAGTTTCTCAGAAAGCTTCTTTCCAGTTTTGAACGGAAGATATTTCCTTTTTCACCATAGTCCTCTATGGTCTTCCAAATGTCCCTTTGCCAATTCCACAAGAACAGCCTTAGCGAAAGGCTTCTTGAAGGGAAAGATGTAACTCTGTGAGACGAATTAACAGAACACAGAGCAGTTTCTCAGAATGCTTCTTTCCAGTTTTGAACGGAAGATATTTCCTTTTTCACCATAGCCCTCTATGGGCTTCCAAATATCCCTTTGCCAATTCCACAAGAACAGCCTTAGCGAAAGGCTTCTTGAAGGGAAAGATGTAACTCTGTGAGATGAATTAACAGAACACAGAGCAGTTTCTCAGAAAGCTTCTTTCCAGTTTTGAACGGAAGATATTTCCTTTTTCACCATAGCCTTCTATGGGCTTCCAAATATCCCTTTGCCAATTCCACAAGAACAGCCTTAGCGAAAGGCTTCTTGAAGGGAAAGATGTAACTCTGTGAGATGAATTAACAGAACACAGAGCAGTTTCTCAGAAAGCTTCTTTCCAGTTTTGAACGGAAGATATTTCCTTTTTCACCATAGCCCTCTATGGGCTTCCAAATATCCCTTTGCCAATTCCACAAGAACAGCCTTAGCGAAAGGCTTCTTGAAGGGAAAGATGTAACTCTGTGAGATGAATTAACAGAACACAGAGCAGTTTCTCAGAAAGCTTCTTTCCAGTTTTGAACGGAAGATATTTCCTTTTTCACCATAGCCCTCTATGGGCTTCCAAATATCCCTTTGCCAATTCCACAAGAACAGCCTTAGCGAAAGGCTTCTTGAAGGGAAAGATGTAACTCTGTGAGATGAATGAACAGATCACAGAGCAGTTTCTCAGAAAGCTTCTTTCCACTTTTCAACGGAAGATATTTCCTTTTTCACCATAGCCCTCTATGGGCTTCCAAATATCCCTTTGCCAATTCCACAAGAACAGCCTTAGCGAAAGGCTTCTTGAAGGGAAATATGTAACTCTGTGAGATGAATTAACAGAACACAGAGCAGTTTCTCAGAAAGCTTCTTTCCAGTTTTGAACGGAAGATATTTCCTTTTTCACCATAGCCCTCTATGGGCTTCCAAATATCCCTTTGCCAATTCCACAAGAACAGCCTTAGCGAAAGGCTTCTTGAAGGGAAAGATGTAACTCTGTGAGATGAATTAACAGAACACAGAGCAGTTTCTCAGAAAGCTTCTTTCCAGTTTTGAACGGAAGATATTTCCTTTTTCACCATAGCCCTCTATGGGCTTCAAAATATCCCTTTGCCAATTGCACAAGAACAGCCTTCGCGAAAGGCTTCTTGAAGGTAAAGACGTAACTCTGTGAGAAGAATTAACAGAACACAGAGCAGTTTTTCAGAAAGCTTCTTTCCAGTTTTGAACGGAAGATATTTCCTTTTTCACCATAGCCCTCTATGGGCTTTTAAATGTCCCTTTGCCAATTCCCCAAGAACGGCCTTAGCGAAAGGCTTCTTGAAGGGAAAGATGTAACTCTGTGAGATGAATTAACAGAACACAGAGCAGTTTCTCAGAAAGCTTCTTTCCAGTTTTGAACGGAAGATATTTCCTTTTTCACCATAGCCTTCTATGGGCTTCCAAATATCCCTTTGCCAATTCCAGAAGAACAGCCTTAGCGAAAGGCTTCTTGAAGAGAAAGATGTAACTCTGTGAGATGAATTAAGAGAACACAGAGCAGTTTCTCAGAAAGCTTCTTTCCAGTTTTGAACGGAAGATATTTCCTTTTTCACCATAGCCTTCTATGGGCTTCCAAATATCCCTTTGCCAATTCCACAAGAACAGCCTTAGCGAAAGGCTTCTTGAAGGGAAAGATGTAACTCTGTGAGATGAATTAACAGAACACAGAGCAGTTTCTCAGAAAGCTTCTTTCCACTTTTCAACGGAAGATATTTCCTTTTTCACCATAGCCCTCTATGGGCTTCCAAATATCCCTTTGCCAATTCCACAAGAACAGCCTTAGCGAAAGGCTTCTTGAAGGGAAAGATGTAACTCTGTGAGATGAAATAACAGAACACAGAGCTGTTTCTCAGAAAGCTTCTTTCCAGTTTTGAACGGAAGATATTTCCTTTTTCACCATAGCCCTCTATGGGCTTCCAAATATCCCTTTGCCCATTCCACAAGAACAGCCTTAGCGAAAGGCTTCTTGAAGGGAAAGATGTAACTCTGTGAGATGAATTAACAGAACACAGAGCAGTTTATCAGAAAGCTTCTTTCCAGTTTTGAACGGAAGATATTTCCTTTTTCACCGTAGCCCTCTATGGGCTTCTAAATATCCCTTTGCCAATTCCACAAGAACAGCCTTAGCGAAAGGCTTCTTGAAGGTAAAGATGTAACTCTGTGAGATGAATGAACAGATCACAGAGCAGTTTCTCAGAAAGCTTCTTTCCACTTTTCAACGGAAGATATTTCCTTTTTCACCATAGCCCTCTATGGGCTTCCAAATATCCCTTTGCAAATTCCACAAGAACAGCCTTAGCGAAAGGCTTCTTGTAGGGAAAGATATAACTCAGTGAGATGAATTAACAGAACACAGAGCTGTTTCTCAGAAAGCTTCTTTCCAGTTTTGAACGGAAGATATTTCCTTTTTCACCATAGTCCTCTATGGTCTTCCAAATGTCCCTTTGCCAATTGCACAAGAACAGCCTTAGCGAAAGGCTTCTTGAAGGGAAAGATGTAACTCTATGAGACGAATTAACAGAACACAGAGCAGTTTCTCAGAATGCTTCTTTCCAGTTTTGAACGGAAGATATTTCCTTTTTCACCATAGCCCTCTATGGGCTTCCAAATATCCCTTTGCCAATTCCACAAGAACAGCCTTAGCGAAAGGCTTCTTGAAGGGAAAGATGTAACTCTGTGAGATGAATTAACAGAACACAGAGCAGTTTCTCAGAAAGCTTCTTTCCAGTTTTGAACGGAAGATATTTCCTTTTTCACCATAGCCTTCTATGGGCTTCCAAATATCCCTTTGCCAATTCCACAAGAACAGCCTTAGCGAAAGGCTTCTTGAAGGGAAAGATGTAACTCTGTGAGATGAGTTAACAGAACACAGAGCAGTTTCTCAGAAAGCTTCTTTCCACTTTTCAACGGAAGATATTTCCTTTTTCACCATAGCCCTCTATGGGCTTCCAAATATCCCTTTGCCAATTCCACAAGAACAGCCTTAGCGAAAGGCTTCTTGAAGGGAAAGATGTAACTCTGTGAGATGAATTAACAGAACACAGAGCAGTTTCTCAGAAAGCTTCTTTCCAGTTTTGAACGGAAGATATTTCCTTTTTCACCATAGCCCTCTATGGGCTTCCAAATATCCCTTTGCCCATTCCACAAGAACAGCCTTAGCGAAAGGCTTCTTGAAGGGAAAGATGTAACTCTGTGAGATGAATTAACAGAACACAGAGCAGTTTCTCAGAAAGCTTCTTTCCAGTTTTGAACGGAAGATATTTCCTTTTTCACCAAAGCCCTCTATGGGCTTCCAAATATCCCTTTGCCAATTCCACAAGAACAGCCTTCGCGAAAGGCTTCTTGAAGGGAAAGCCGTAACTCTGTGAGATGAATTAACAGAACACAGAGCAGTTTTTCAGAAAGCTTCTTTCCAGTTTTGAACGGAAGATATTTCCTTTTTCACCATAGCCCTCTATGGGCTTCCAAATGTCCCTTTGCCAATTCCCCAAGAACGGCCTTAGCGAAAGGCTTCTTGAAGGGAAAGATGTAACTCTGTGAGATGAATTAACAGAACACAGAGCAGTTTCTCAGAAAGCTTCTTTCCAGTTTTGAACGGAAGATATTTCCTTTTTCACCATAGCCTTCTATGGGCTTCCAAATATCCCTTTGCCAATTCCACAAGAACAGCCTTAGCGAAAGGCTTCTTGAAGGGAAAGATGTAACTCTGTGAGATGAATTAACAGAACACAGAGCAGTTTCTCAGAAAGCTTCTTTCCACTTTTCAACGGAAGATATTTCCTTTTTCACCATAGCCCTCTATGGGCTTACAAATATCCCTTTGCCAATTCCACAAGAACAGCCTTAGCGAAAGGCTTCTTGAAGGGAAAGATGTAACTCTGTGAGATGAATTAACAGAACACAGAGCAGTTTATCAGAAAGCTTCTTTCCAGTTTTGAACGGAAGAAATTGCCTTTTCACCATAGCCTTCTATGGGCTTCCAAATATCCCTTTGCCAATTCCACAAGAACAGCCTTAGCGAAAGGCTTCTTGAAGGGAAAGATGTAACTCTGTGAGATGAATTAACAGAACACAGAGCAGTTTCTCAGAAAGCTTCTTTCCAGTTTTGAACGGAAGATATTTCCTTTTTCACCATAGCCCTCTATGGGCTTCCAAATATCCCTTTGCCCATTCCACAAGAACAGCCTTAGCGAAAGGCTTCTTGAAGGGAAAGATGTAACTCTGTGAGATGAATTAACAGAACACAGAGCAGTTTATCAGAAAGCTTCTTTCCAGTTTTGAACGGAAGATATTTCCTTTTTCACCGTAGACCTCTATGGGCTTCCAAATATCCCTTTGCCAATTCCACAAGAACAGCCTTAGCGAAAGGCTTCTTGAAGGGAAAGATGTAACTCTGTGAGATGAATGAACAGATCACAGAGCAGTTTCTCAGAAAGCTTCTTTCCACTTTTCAACGGAAGATATTTCCTTTTTCACCATAGCCCTATATGGGCTTCCAAATATCCCTTTGCCAATTCCACAAGAACAGCCTTAGCGAAAGGCTTCTTGAAGGGAAATATGTAACTCTGTGAGATGAATTAACAGAACACAGAGCAGTTTCTCAGAAAGCTTCTTTCCAGTTTTGAACGGAAGATATTTCCTTTTTCACCATAGCCCTCTATGGGCTTCCAAATATCCCTTTGCCAATTCCCCAAGAACAGCCTTAGCGAAAGGCTTCTTGAAGGGAAAGATGTAACTCTGTGAGATGAATTAACAGAACACAGAGAAGTTTCTCAGAAAGCTTCTTTCCAGTTTTGAACGGAAGATATTTCCTTTTTCACCATAGCCCTCTATGGGCTTCCAAATATCCCTTTGCCAATTGCACAAGAACAGCCTTCGCGAAAGGCTTCTTGAAGGGAAAGACGTAACTCTGTGAGATGAATTAACAGAACACAGAGCAGTTTTTCAGAAAGCTTCTTTCCAGTTTTGAACGGAAGATATTCCTTTTTCACCATAGCCCTCTATGGGCTTCCAAATGTCCCTTTGCCAATTCCCCAAGAACGGCCTTAGCGAAAGGCTTCTTGAAGGGAAAGATGTAACTCTGTGAGATGAATTAACAGAACACAGAGCAGTTTCTCAGAAAGCTTCTTTCCAGTTTTGAACGGAAGATATTTCCTTTTTCACCATAGCCCTCTATGGGCTTCCAAATATCCCTTCGCCAATTCCACAAGAACAGCCTTAGCGAAAGGCTTCATGAAGGGAAAGATGTAACTCTGTGAGATGAATTAACAGAACACAGAGCAGTTTCTCAGAAAGCTTCTTTCCAGTTTTGAACGGAAGATATTTCCTTTTTCACCATAGCCCTCTATGGGCTTCCAAATATCCCTTTGCCAATTCCCCAAGAACAGCCTTAGCGAAAGGTTTCTTGAAGGGAAAGATGTAACTCTGTGAGATGAATTAACAGAACACAGAGCAGTTTCTCAGAAAGCTTCTTTCCAGTTTTGAACGGAAGATATTTCCTTTTTCACAATAGCCCTCTATGGGCTTCCAAATATCCCTTTGCCAATTCCACAAGAACAGCCTTAGCGAAAGGCTTCTTGAAGAGAAAGATGTATCTCTGTGAGATGAATTAACAGAACACAGAGCAGTTTCTCAGAAAGCTTCTTTCCAGTTTTGAACGGAAGATATTTCCTTTTTCACCATAGCCCTCTATGGGCTTCCAAATATCCCTTTGCCAATTGCACAAGAACAGCCTTAGCGAAAGGCTTCTTGAAGGGAAAGATGTAACTCTGTGAGATGAATGAACAGAACACAGAGCAGTTTCTCAGAAAGCTACTTTCCAGTTTTGAACGGAAGATATTTCCTTTTTCACCATTGCCCTCTATGGGCTTCCAAATATCCCTTTGCCAATTCCCCAAGAACAGCCTTAGCGAAAGGCTTCTTGAAGGGAAAGATGTAACTCTGTGAGATGAATTAACAGAACACAAAGCAGTTTCTCAGAAAGCTTCTTTCCAGTTTTGAACGGAAGATATTTCCTTTTTCACCATAGCCCTCTATGGGCTTCCAAATATCCCTTTGCCAATTCCACAAGAACAGACTTAGCGAAATTCTTCTTGAAGGGAAAGATGTAACTCTGTGAGATGAATTAACAGAACACAGAGCAGTTTCTCAGAAAGCTTCTTTACAGTTTTGAACGGAAGATATTTCCTTTTTCACCATAGCCCTCTTTGGGCTTCCAAATATCCCTTTGCCAATTCCACAAGAACAGCCTTAGCGAAAGGCTTCTTGAAGGGAAAGATGTAACTCTTTGAGATGAATTAACAGAACAGAGAACAGTTTCTCAGAAAGCTTCTTTCCAGTTTTGAACGGAAGATATTTCCGTTTTCACCATAGCCCTCTATGGGCTTCCAAATATCCCTTTGCCAATTCCACAAGAACAGCCTTAGCGAAAGGCTTCTTGAAGGGAAAGACTTAACTCTGTGAGATGAATTAACAGAACACAGAGCAGTTTCTCAGAAACCTTCTTTCCAGTTTTGAACGGAAAATATTTCCTTTTTCACAATAGCCCTCTATGGGCTTCCAAATATCCCTTTGCCAATTCCACAAGAACAGCCTTAGTGATAGGCTTCTTGAAGGGAAAGATGTAACTCTTTGAGATGAATTAACAGAACACAGAGCAGTTTCTCAGAAAGCTTCTTTCCAGTTTTGAACGGAAGATATTTCCTTTTTCACCGTAGCCCTCTATGGGCTTCCAAATATCCCTTTGCCAATTCCACAAGAACAGCCTTAGCGAAACGCTTCTTGAAAGGAAAGATGTAACTCTGTGAGATGAATTAACAGAACACAGAGCAGTTTCTCAGAAAGGTTCTTTACAGTTTTGAACGGAAGATATTTCCTTTTTCACCATAGCCCTCTATGGGCTTCCATATATCCCTTTGCCAATTCCACAAGAACAGCCTTAGCGAAAGGCTTCTTGAAGGGAAAGATGTAACTCTGTGAGATGAATTAACAGAACACAGAGCAGTTTCTCAGAAAGCTTCTTTCCACTTTTCAACGGAAGATATTTCCTTTTTCACCATTGCCCTCTATGGGCTTCCAAATATCCCTTTGCCAATTCCCCAAGAACAGCCTTAGCGAAAGGCTTCTTGAAGGGAAAGATGTAACTCTGTGAGATGAATTAACAGAACACAGAGCAGTTTATCAGAAAGCTTCTTTCCAGTTTTGAACGGAAGAAATTGCCTTTTCACCATAGCCTTCTATGGGCTTCCAAATATCCCTTTGCCAATTCCACAAGAACAGCCTTAGCGAAAGGCTTCTTGAAGGGAAAGATGTAACTCTGTGAGATGAATTAACAGAACACAGAGCAGTTTCTCAGAAAGCTTCTTTCCAGTTTTGAACGGAAGATATTTCCTTTTTCACCATAGCCCTCTATGGGCTTCCAAATATCCCTTTGCCCATTCCACAAGAACAGCCTTAGCGAAAGGCTTCTTGAAGGGAAAGATGTAACTCTGTGAGATGAATTAACAGAACACAGAGCAGTTTATCAGAAAGCTTCTTTCCAGTTTTGAACGGAAGATATTTCCTTTTTCACCGTAGACCTCTATGGGCTTCCAAATATCCCTTTGCCAATTCCACAAGAACAGCCTTAGCGAAAGGCTTCTTGAAGGGAAAGATGTAACTCTGTGAGATGAATGAACAGATCACAGAGCAGTTTCTCAGAAAGCTTCTTTCCACTTTTCAACGGAAGATATTTCCTTTTTCACCATAGCCCTCTATGGGCTTCCAAATATCCCTTTGCCAATTCCACAAGAACAGCCTTAGCGAAAGGCTTCTTGAAGGGAAATATGTAACTCTGTGAGATGAATTAACAGAACACAGAGCAGTTTCTCAGAAAGCTTCTTTCCAGTTTTGAACGGAAGATATTTCCTTTTTCACCATAGCCCTCTATGGGCTTCCAAATATCCCTTTGCCAATTCCACAAGAACAGCCTTAGCGAAAGGCTTCTTGAAGGGAAAGATGTAACTCTGTGAGATGAATTAACAGAACACAGAGAAGTTTCTCAGAAAGCTTCTTTCCAGTTTTGAACGGAAGATATTTCCTTTTTCACCATAGCCCTCTATGGGCTTCCAAATATCCCTTTGCCAATTGCACAAGAACAGCCTTCGCGAAAGGCTTCTTGAAGGGAAAGACGTAACTCTGTGAGATGAATTAACAGAACACAGAGCAGTTTTTCAGAAAGCTTCTTTCCAGTTTTGAACGGAAGATATTCCTTTTTCACCATAGCCCTCTATGGGCTTCCAAATGTCCCTTTGCCAATTCCCCAAGAACGGCCTTAGCGAAAGGCTTCTTGAAGGGAAAGATGTAACTCTGTGAGATGAATTAACAGAACACAGAGCAGTTTCTCAGAAAGCTTCTTTCCAGTTTTGAACGGAAGATATTTCCTTTTTCACCATAGCCCTCTATGGGCTTCCAAATATCCCTTCGCCAATTCCACAAGAACAGCCTTAGCGAAAGGCTTCTTGAAGGGAAAGATGTAACTCTGTGAGATGAATTAACAGAACACAGAGCAGTTTCTCAGAAAGCTTCTTTCCAGTTTTGAACGGAAGATATTTCCTTTTTCACCATAGCCCTCTATGGGCTTCCAAATATCCCTTTGCCAATTCCCCAAGAACAGCCTTAGCGAAAGGTTTCTTGAAGGGAAAGATGTAACTCTGTGAGATGAATTAACAGAACACAGAGCAGTTTCTCAGAAAGCTTCTTTCCAGTTTTGAACGGAAGATATTTCCTTTTTCACAATAGCCCTCTATGGGCTTCCAAATATCCCTTTGCCAATTCCACAAGAACAGCCTTAGCGAAAGGCTTCTTGAAGAGAAAGATGTATCTCTGTGAGATGAATTAACAGAACACAGAGCAGTTTCTCAGAAAGCTTCTTTCCAGTTTTGAACGGAAGATATTTCCTTTTTCACCATAGCCCTCTATGGGCTTCCAAATATCCCTTTGCCAATTGCACAAGAACAGCCTTAGCGAAAGGCTTCTTGAAGGGAAAGATGTAACTCTGTGAGATGAATTAACAGAACACAGAGCAGTTTCTCAGAAAGCTACTTTCCAGTTTTGAACGGAAGATATTTCCTTTTGCACCCTAGCCCTCTATGGGCTTCCAAATATCCCTTTGACAATTCCTCAAGAACAGCCTTAGTGAAAGGCTTCTTGAAGGGAAAGATGTAACTCTTTGAGATGAATTAACAGAACACAGAGCAGTTTCTCAGAAAGCTTCTTTCCAGTTTTGAACGGAAGATATTTCCTTTTTCACCATAGCCCTCTATGGGCTTCCAAATATCCCTTTGCCAATTCCACAAGAACAGCCTTAGCGAAAGGCTTCTTGAAGGGAAAGATGTAACTCTGTGAGATGAATTAACAGAACACAGAGCAGTTTCTCAGAGAGCTTCTTTCCAGTTTTGAACGGAAGATATTTCCTTTTTCACCATAGCCCTCTATGGGCTTCCAAATATCCCTTTGCCAATTCCACAAAAACAGCCTTAGCGAAAGGCTTCTAGAAGGGAAAGATGTAACTCTGTGAGATGAATTAACAGAACACAGAGCAGTTTCTCAGAAAGCTTCTTTCCACTTTTCAACGGAAGATATTTCCTTTTTCACCATAGCCCTCTATGGGCTTCCAAATATCCCTTTGCCAATTCCCCAAGAACAGCCTTAGCGAAAGGCTTCTTGAAGGGAAAGATGTAACTCTGTGAGATGAATTAACAGAACACAAAGCAGTTTCTCAGAAAGCTTCTTTCCAGTTTTGAACGGAAGATATTTCCTTTTTCACCATAGCCCTCTATGGGCAGCCAAATATCCCTTTGCCAATTCCACAAGAACAGACTTAGCGAAATTCTTCTTGAAGGGAAAGATGTAACTCTGTGAGATGAATTAACAGAACACAGAGCAGTTTCTCAGAAAGCTTCTTTCCACTTTTGAACGGAAGATATTTCCTTTTTCACCATAGCCCTCTATGGGCTTCCAAATATCCCTTTGCCAATTCCACAAGAACAGCCTTCGCGAAAGGCTTCTTGAAGGGAAAGCCGTAACTCTGTGAGATGAATTAACAGAACACAGAGCAGTTTCTCAGAAAGCTTCTTTCCAGTTTTGAACGGAAGATATTTCCTTTTTCACCATAGCCCTCTATGGGCTTCCAAATATCCCTTTGCCAATTGCACAAGAACAGCCTTAGCGAAAGTCTTCTTGAAGGGAAAGATGTAACTCTTTGAGATGAATTAACAGAACACAGAGCAGTTTCTCAGAAAGCTTCTTTCCAGTTTTGAACGGAAGATATTTCCTTTTTCTCCATAGCCCTCCATGGGCTTCCAAATATCCCTTTGCCAATTGCACAAGAACAGCCTTAGCGAAAGGCTTCTTGAAGGGAAAGATGTAACTCTGTGAGATGAATTAACAGAACACAGAGCAGTTTCTCAGAAAGCTTCTTTCCAGTTTTGAACGGAAGATATTTCCTTTTTCACCCTAGCCCTCTATGGGCTTCCAAATATCCCTTTGACAATTCCTCAAGAACAGCCTTAGCGAAAGGCTTCTTGAAGGGAAAGATGTAACTCTGTGAGATGAATTAACAGAACACAGAGCAGTTTCTCAGAAAGCTTCTTTCCAGTTTTGAACGGAAGATATTTCCTTTTTCACCATAGCCCTCTATGGGCTTCCAAATATCCCTTTGACAATTCCTCAAGAACAGCCTTAGCGAAAGGCTTCTTGAAGGGAAAGATGTAACTCTGTGAGATGAATTAACAGAACACAGAGCAGTTTCTCAGAAAGCTTCTTTCCAGTTTTGAACGGAAGATATTTCCTTTTTCACCATAGCCCTCTATGGGTTTCCAAATATCCCTTTGCCAATTCCACAAGAACAGCCTTAGCGAAAGGCTTCTTGAAGGGAAAGATGTAACTCTGTGAGATGAATTAACAGAACACAGAGCAGTTTCTCAGAGAGCTTCTTTCCAGTTTTGAACGGAAGATATTTCCTTTTTCACCATAGCCCTCTATGGGCTTCCAAATATCCCTTTGCCAATTCCACAAGAACAGCTTTAGCGAAAGGCTTCTTGAAGGGAAAGATGTAACTCTGTGAGATGAATTAACAGAACACAGAGCAGTTTCTGAGAAAGCTTCTTTACAGTTTTGAACGGAAGATATTTCCTTTTTCACCATAGCCATCTTTGGGCTTCCAAATATCCCTTTGCCAATTCCACAAGAACAGCCTTAGCAAAAAGCTTCTTGAAGGGAAAGATGTAACTCTTTGAGATGAATTAACAGAACAGAGAACAGTTTCTCAGAAAGCTTCTTTCCAGTTTTGAACGGAAGATATTTCCGTTTTCACCATAGCCCTCTAAGGGCTTCCAAATATCCCTTTGCCAATTCCACAAGAACAGCCTTAGCGAAAGGCTTCTTGAAGGGAAAGACTTAACTCTGTGAGATGAATTAACAGAACACAGAGCAGTTTCTCAGAAAGCTTCTTTCCAGTTTTGAACGGAAGATATTTCCTTTTTCACCATAGCCCTCTATGGGCTTCCAAATATCCCTTTGCCAATTGCACAAGAACAGCCTTAGCGAAAGTCTTCTTGAAGGGAAAGATGTAACTCTTTGAGATGAATTAACAGAACACAGAGCAGTTTCTCAGAAAGCTTCTTTCCAGTTTTGAACGGAAGATATTTCCTTTTTCACCCTAGCCCTCTATGGGCTTCCAAATATCCCTTTGACAATTCCTCAAGAACAGCCTTAGCGAAAGGCTTCTTGAAGGGAAAGATGTAACTCTGTGAGATGAATTAACAGAACACAGAGCAGTTTCTCAGAAAGCTTCTTTCCAGTTTTGAACGGAAGATATTTCCTTTTTCACCATAGCCCTCTATGGGTTTCCAAATATCCCTTTGCCAATTCCACAAGAACAGCCTTAGCGAAAGGCTTCTTGAAGGGAAAGATGTAACTCTGTGTGATGTATTAACAGAACACAGAGCAGTTTCTCAGAGAGCATCTTTCCAGTTTTGAACGGAAGATATTTCCTTTTTCACCATAGCCCTCTATGGGCGTCCAAATATCCCTTTGCCAATTCCACAAAAACAGCCTTAGCGAAAGGCTTCTTGAAGGGAAAGATGTAACTCTGTGAGATGAATTAACAGAACACAGAGCAGTTTCTCAGAAAGCTTCTTTCCACTTTTCAACGGAAGATATTTCCTTTTTCACCATTGCCCTCTATGGGCTTCCAAATATCCCTTTGCCAATTCCCCAAGAACAGCCTTAGCGAAAGGCTTCTTGAAGGGAAAGATGTAACTCTGTGAGATGAATTAACAGAACACAAAGCAGTTTCTCAGAAAGCTTCTTTCCAGTTTTGAACGGAAGATATTTCCTTTTTCACCATAGCCCTCTATGGGCTTCCAAATATCCCTTTGCCAATTCCACAAGAACAGACTTAGCGAAATTCTTCTTGAAGGGAAAGATGTAACTCTGTGAGATGAATTAACAGAACACAGAGCAGTTTCTCAGAAAGCTTCTTTACAGTTTTGAACGGAAAATATTTCCTTTTTCACAATAGCCCTCTATGGGCTTCCAAATATCCCTTTGCCAATTCCACAAGAACAGCCTTAGCGAAAGGCTTCTTGAAGGGAAAGATGTAACTCTGTGAGATGAATTAACAGAACACAGAGCAGTTTCTCAGAAAGCTTCTTTCCAGTTTTGAACGGAAGATATTTCCTTTTTCACCATAGCCCTCTATGGGCTTCCAAATATCCCTTTGACAATTCCTCAAGAACAGCCTTAGCGAAAGGCTTCTTGAAGGGAAAGATGTAACTCTGTGAGATGAATTAACAGAACACAGAGCAGTTTCTCAGAAAGCTTCTTTCCAGTTTTGAACGGAAGATATTTCCTTTTTCACCATAGCCCTCTATGGGTTTCCAAATATCCCTTTGCCAATTCCACAAGAACAGCCTTAGCGAAAGGCTTCTTGAAGGGAAAGATGTAACTCTGTGAGATGAATTAACAGAACACAGAGCAGTTTCTCAGAGAGCTTCTTTCCAGTTTTGAACGGAAGATATTTCCTTTTTCACCATAGCCCTCTATGGGCTTCCAAATATCCCTTTGCCAATTCCACAAGAACAGCCTTAGCGAAAGGCTTCTTGAAGGGAAAGATGTAACTCTTTGAGATGAATTAACAGAACACAGAGCAGTTTCTCAGAAAGCTTCTTTCCAGTTTTGAACGGAAGATATTTCCTTTTTCACCCTAGCCCTCTATGGGCTTCCAAATATCCCTTTGACAATTCCTCAAGAACAGCCTTAGCGAAAGGCTTCTTGAAGGGAAAGATGTAACTCTGTGAGATGAATTAACAGAACACAGAGCAGTTTCTCAGAAAGCTTCTTTCCAGTTTTGAACGGAAGATATTTCCTTTTTCACCATAGCCCTCTATGGGTTTCCAAATATCCCTTTGCCAATTCCACAAGAACAGCCTTAGCGAAAGGCTTCTTGAAGGGAAAGATGTAACTCTGTGTGATGAATTAACAGAACACAGAGCAGTTTCTCAGAGAGCATCTTTCCAGTTTTGAACGGAAGATATTTCCTTTTTCACCATAGCCCTCTATGGGCGTCCAAATATCCCTTTGCCAATTCCACAAAAACAGCCTTAGCGAAAGGCTTCTTGAAGGGAAAGATGTAACTCTGTGAGATGAATTAACAGAACACAGAGCAGTTTCTCAGAAAGCTTCTTTCCACTTTTCAACGGAAGATATTTCCTTTTTCACCATTGCCATCTATGGGCTTCCAAATATCCCTTTGCCAATTCCCCAAGAACAGCCTTAGCGAAAGGCTTCTTGAAGGGAAAGATGTAACTCTGTGAGATGAATTAACAGAACACAAAGCAGTTTCTCAGAAAGCTTCTTTCCAGTTTTGAACGGAAGATATTTCCTTTTTCACCATAGCCCTCTATGGGCTTCCAAATATCCCTTTGCCAATTCCACAAGAACAGACTTAGCGAAATTCTTCTTGAAGGGAAAGATGTAACTCTGTGAGATGAATTAACAGAACACAGAGCAGTTTCTCAGAAAGCTTCTTTACAGTTTTGAACGGAAGATATTTCCTTTTTCACCATAGCCCTCTTTGGGCTTCCAAATATCCCTTTGCCAATTCCACAAGAACAGCCTTAGCGAAAGGCTTCTTGAAGGGAAAGATGTAACTCTTTGAGATGAATTAACAGAACAGAGAACAGTTTCTCAGAAAGCTTCTTTCCAGTTTTGAACGGAAGATATTTCCGTTTTCACCATAGCCCTCTATGGGCTTCCAAATATCCCTTTGCCCATTCCACAAGAACAGCCTTAGCGAAAGGCTTCTTGAAGGGAAAGACTTAACTCTGTGAGATGAATTAACAGAACACAGAGCAGTTTCTCAGAAAGCTTCTTTCCAGTTTTGAACGGAAAATATTTCCTTTTTCACAATAGCCCTCTATGGGCTTCCAAATATCCCTTTGCCAATTCCACAAGAACAGCCTTAGCGAAAGGGTTCTTGAAGGGAAAGATGTAACTCTGTGAGATGAATTAACAGAACACAGAGCAGTTTCTCAGAAAGCTTCTTTCCAGTTTTGAACGGAAGATATTTCCTTTTTCACCATTGCCCTCTATGGGCTTCCAAATATCCCTTTGCCAATTCCCCAAGAACAGCCTTAGCGAAAGGCTTCTTGAAGGGAAAGATGTAACTCTGTGAGATGAATTAACAGAACACAAAGCAGTTTCTCAGAAAGCTTCTTTCCAGTTTTAAACGGAAGATATTTCCTTTTTCACCATAGCCCTCTATGGGCTTCCAAATATCCCTTTGCCAATTCCACAAGAACAGCTTTAGCGAAAGGCTTCTTGAAGGGAAAGATGTAACTCTGTGAGATGAATTAACAGAACACAGAGCAGTTTCTGAGAAAGCTTCTTTACAGTTTTGAACGGAAGATATTTCCTTTTTCACCATAGCCCTCTTTGGGCTTCCAAATATCCCTTTGCCAATTCCACAAGAACAGCCTTAGCAAAAGGCTTCTTGAAGGGAAAGGTGTAACTCTTTGAGATGAATTAACAGAACAGAGAACAGTTTCTCATAAAGCTTCTTTCCAGTTTTGAACGGAAGATATTTCCGTTTTCACCATAGCCCTCTATGGGCTTCCAAATATCCCTTTGCCAATTCCACAAGAACAGCCTTAGCGAAAGGCTTCTTGAAGGGAAAGACTTAACTCTGTGAGATGAATTAACAGAACACAGAGCAGTTTCTCAGAAAGCTTCTTTCCAGTTTTGAACGGAAAATATTTCCTTTTTCACCATAGCCCTCTATGGGCTTAAAATATCCCTTTGCCAACTCCACAAGAACAGCCTTAGCGAAAGGCTTCTTGAAGGGAAAGATGTAACTCTGTGAGATGAATTAACAGAACACAGAGCAGTTTCTCAGAAAGCTTCTTTCCAGTTTTGAACGGAAGATATTTCCTTTTTCACCATAGCCCTCTATGGGCTTCCAAATATCCCTTTGCCAATTCCACAAGAACAGCCTTAGCGAAAGTCTTCTTGAAGGGAAAGATGTAACTCTTTGAGATGAATTAACAGAACACAGAGCAGTTTCTCAGAAAGCTTCTTTCCAGTTTTGAACGGAAGATATTTCCTTTTTCTCCATAGCCCTCTATGGGCTTCCAAATATCCCTTTGCCAATTGCACAAGAACAGCCTTAGCGAAAGGCTTCTTGAAGGGAAAGATGTAACTCTGTGAGATGAATTAACAGAACACAGAGAAGTTTCTCAGAAAGCTTCTTTCCAGTTTTGAACGGAAGATATTTCCTTTTTCACCCTAGCCCTCTATGGGCTTCCAAATATCCCTTTGACAATTCCTCAAGAACAGCCTTAGCGAAAGGCTTCTTGAAGGGAAAGATGTAACTCTGTGAGATGAATTAACAGAACACAGAGCAGTTTCTCAGAAAGCTTCTTTCCAGTTTTGAACGGAAGATATTTCCTTTTTCACCATTGCCCTCTATGGGCTTCCAAATATCCCTTTGCCAATTCCCCAAGAACAGCCTTAGCGAAAGGCTTCTTGAAGGGAAAGATGTAACTCTGTGAGATGAATTAACAGAACACAAAGCAGTTTCTCAGAAAGCTTCTTTCCAGTTTTGAACGGAAGATATTTCCTTTTTCACCATAGCCCTCTATGGGCTTCCAAATATCCCTTTGCGAATTCCACAAGAACAGCTTTAGCGAAAGGCTTCTTGAAGGGAAAGATGTAACTCTGTGAGATGAATTAACAGAACACAGAGCAGTTTCTGAGAAAGCTTCTTTACAGTTTTGAACGGAAGATATTTCATTTTTCACCATAGCCCTCTTTGGGCTTCCAAATATCCCTTTGCCAATTCCACAAGAACAGGCTTAGCAAAAGGCTTCTTGAAGGGAAAGATGTAACTCTTTGAGATGAATTAACAGAACAGAGAACAGTTTCTCAGAAAGCTTCTTTCCAGTTTTGAACGGAAGATATTTCCGTTTTCACCATAGCCCTCTAAGGGCTTCCAAATATCCCTTTGCCAATTCCACAAGAACAGCCTTAGCGAAAGGCTTCTTGAAGGGAAAGACTTAACTCTGTGAGATGAATTAACAGAACACAGAGCAGTTTCTCAGAAAGCTTCTTTCCAGTTTTGAACGGAAAATATTTCCTTTTTCACAATAGCCCTCTATGGGCTTCCAAATATCCCTTTGCCAATTCCACAAGAACAGCCTTAGCGAAAGGCTTCTTGAAGGGAAAGATGTAACTCTGTGAGATGAATTAACAGAACACAGAGCAGTTTCTCAGAAAGCTTCTTTCCAGTTTTGAACGGAAGATATTTCCTTTTTCACCATAGCCCTCTATGGGCTTAAAATATCCCTTTGCCAACTCCACAAGAACAACCTTAGCGAAAGACTTCTTGAAGGGAAAGATGTAACTCTGTGAGATGAATTAAGAGAACACAGAGCAGCTTTTCAGAAAGCTTCTTTCCAGTTTTGAACGGAAGATATTTCCTTTCTCACCATAGCACTCTATGGGCTTCCAAATATCCCTTTGCCAATTCCACAAGAACAGCCTTAGCGAAAGGCTTCTTGTAGGGAAAGATGTAACTCTGTGAGATGAATTAACAGAACACAGAGCAGTTTCTCAGAAAGCTTCTTTCCAGTTTTGAACGGAACATATTTCCTTTTTCACCATAGCCCTCTATGGGCTTCCAAATATCCCTTTGCCAATTCCACAAGAACAGCCTTAGCGAAAGGCTTCTTGAAGGGAAAGATGTAACTCTGTGAGATGAATTAACAGAACACAGAGCAGTTTCTCAGAAAGCTTCTTTCCAGTTTTGAACGGAAGATATTTCCTTTTTCACCATAGCCCTCTATGGGCTTCCAAATATCCCTTTGCCAATTCCACAAGAACAGCCTTAGCGAAAGGCTTCTTGAAGGGAAAGATGTAACTCTGTGAGATGAATTAAGAGAACACAGAGCAGTTTCTCAGAAAGCTTCTTTCCAGTTTTGAACGGAAGATATTTCCTTTTTCACCCTAGCCCTCTATGGGCTTCCAAATATCCCTTTGCCAATTGCACAAGAACAGCCTTAGCGAAAGGCTTCTTGAAGGGAAAGATGTAACTCTGTGAGATGAATTAACAGAACACAGAGCACTTTCTCAGAAAGATTCTTTGCAGTTTAGAACGGAAGATATTTCCTTTTTCACCATAGCCCTCTATGGGCTTAAAATATCCCTTTGCCAATTCCACAAGAACAGCCTTAGCGAAAGACTTCTTGAAAGGAAAGATGTAACTTTGTGAGATGAATTAACAGAACACAGAGCAGATTCTCAGAAAGCTTCTTTCCAGTTTTGAACGGAAGATATTTCCTTTTTCACCATAGCCCTCTATGGGCTTCCAAATATCCCTTTGCCAATTCCACAAGAACAGCCTTAGCGAAAGGCTTCTTGAAGGGAAAGATGTAACTCTGTGAGATGAATTAACAGAACACAGAGCAGTTTCTCAGAAAGCTTCTTTCCAGTTTTGAACGGAAGATATTTCCTTTTTCACCATAGCCCTCTATGGCCTTCCAAATATCCCTTTGACAATTCCTCAAGAACAGCCTTAGCGAAAGGCTTCTTGAAGGGAAAGATGTAACTCTGTGAGATGAATTAACAGAACACAGAGCAGTTTCTCAGAAAGCTTCTTTCCAGTTTTGAACGGAAGTTATTTCCTTTTTCACCATAGCCCTCTATGGGCTTCCAAATATCCCTTTGCCAATTCCACAAGAACAGCCTTAGCGAAAGGCTTCTTGAAGGGAAAGATGTAACTCTGTGAGATGAATTAACAGAAAACAGAGCAGTTTCTCAGAGAGCTTCTTTCCAGTTTTGAACGGAAGATATTTCCTTTTTCACCATAGCCCTCTATGGGCTTCCAAATATCCCTTTGCCAATTCCACAAAAACAGCCTTAGCGAAAGGCTTCTTGAAGGGAAAGATGTAACTCTGTGAGATGAATTAACAGAACACAGAGCAGTTTCTCAGAAAGCTTCTTTCCACTTTTCAACGGAAGATATTTCCTTTTTCACCATTGCCCTCTATGGGCTTCCAAATATCCCTTTGCCAATTCCACAAGAACAGACTTAGCGAAATTCTTCTTGAAGGGAAAGATGTAACTCTGTGAGATGAATTAACAGAACACAGAGCAGTTTCTCAGAAAGCTTCTTTCCAGTTTTGAACGGAAGATATTTCCTTTTTCACCATAGCCCTCTATGGGCTTCCAAATATCCCTTTGCCAATTCCACAAGAACAGCCTTAGCGAAAGGCTTCTTGAAGGGAAAGATGTAACTCTGTGAGATGAATTAACAGAACACAGAGCAGTTTCTCAGAAAGCTTCTTTCCAGTTTTGAACGGAAGATATTTCCTTTTTCACAATAGCCCTCCATGGGCTTCCAAATATCCCTTTGCCAATTCCACAAGAACAGCCTTAGCGAAAGGCTTCTTGAAGGGAAAGATGTAACTCTGTGAGCTGAATTAACAGAACACAGAGCAGTTTCTCAGAAAGCTTCTTTCCAGTTTTGAACGGAAGATATTTCCTTTTTCACCATAGCCCTCTAGGGGCTTCCAAATATCCCTTTGCCAATTCCACAAGAACAGCCTTAGCGAAAGGCTTCTTGAAGGGAAAGATGTAACTCTGTGAGATGAATTAACAGAACACAGAGCAGTTTCTCAGAAAGCTTCTTTCCAGTTTTGAACGGAAGATATTTCCTTTTTCACCATAGCCCTCTATGGGCTTCCAAATATCCCTTTGCCAATTCCACAAGAACAGCCTTAGCGAAAGGCTTCTTGAAGGGAAAGATGTAACTCTGTGAGATGAATTAACAGAACCCAGAGCAGTTTCTCAGAAAGCTTCTTTCCAGTTTTGAACGGAAGATATTTCCTTTTTCACCATAGCCCTCTATGGGCTTCCAAATATCCCTTTGCCAATTCCACAAGAACAGCCTTAGCGAAAGGCTTCTTGAAGGGAAAGATGTAACTCTGTGAGATGAATTAACAGAACACAGAGCAGTTTCTCAGAAAGCTTCTTTCCAGTTTTGAAAGGAAAATATTTCCGTTTTCACCATAGCCCTCTATGGGCTTCCAAATATCCCTTTGCCAATTGCACAGGAACAGCATTAGCAAAAGGCTTCTTGAAGGGAAAGATGTAACTCTGTGAGATGAATTAACAGAACACAGAGCAGTTTCTCAGAAAGCTTCTTTCCAGTTTTGAACGGAAAATATTTCCTTTTTCACCATAGCCCTCTATGGGCTTCCAAATATCCCTTTGCCAATTCCACAAGAACAGCCTTAGCGAAAGGCTTCTTGAAGGGAAAGATGTAACTCTGTGAGATGAATTAACAGAACACAGAGCAGTTTCTCAGAATGCTTCTTTCCAGTTTTGAAAGGAATATATATCCTTTTTCACCATAGCCCTCTATGGGCTTCCAAATATCCCTTTGCCAATTCCACAGGAACAGCCTTAGCGAAAGACTTCTTGAAGGGAAAGATGTAACTCTGTGAGATGAATTAACAGAACACAGAGCCGTTTCTCAGAAAGCTTCTTTCCAGTTTTGAACGGAAGATATTTCCTTTTTCACCATAGCCCTCTATGGGCTTCCAAATATCCCTTTGCCAATTCCACAAGAACAGCCTTAGCGAAAGGCTTCTTGAAGGGAAAGATGTAACTCTGTGAGATGAATTAACAGAACCCAGAGCAGTTTCTCAGAAAGCTTCTTTCCAGTTTTGAACGGAAGATATTTCCTTTTTCACCATAGCCCTCTATGGGCTTCCAAATATCCCTTTGCCAATTCCACAAGAACAGCCTTAGCGAAAGGCTTCTTGAAGGGAAAGATGTAACTCTGTGAGATGAATTAACAGAACACAGAGCAGTTTCTCAGAAAGCTTCTTTCCAGTTTTGAAAGGAAAATATTTCCGTTTTCACCATAGCCCTCTATGGGCTTCCAAATATCCCTTTGCCAATTGCACAGGAACAGCATTAGCAAAAGGCTTCTTGAAGGGAAAGATGTAACTCTGTGAGATGAATTAACAGAACACAGAGCAGTTTCTCAGAAAGCTTCTTTCCAGTTTTGAACGGAAAATATTTCCTTTTTCACCATAGCCCTCTATGGGCTTCCAAATATCCCTTTGCCAATTCCACAAGAACAGCCTTAGCGAAAGGCTTCTTGAAGGGAAAGATGTAACTCTGTGAGATGAATTAACAGAACACAGAGCAGTTTCTCAGAATGCTTCTTTCCAGTTTTGAAAGGAATATATATCCTTTTTCACCATAGCCCTCTATGGGCTTCCAAATATCCCTTTGCCAATTCCACAGGAACAGCCTTAGCGAAAGACTTCTTGAAGGGAAAGA
This sequence comes from Chlorocebus sabaeus, assembly GCF_047675955.1. Taxonomy (NCBI): domain Eukaryota; kingdom Metazoa; phylum Chordata; class Mammalia; order Primates; family Cercopithecidae; genus Chlorocebus; species Chlorocebus sabaeus. The sequence continues at coordinate 339,347 of NW_027327970.1, forward strand.
TGTAACTCTGTGAGATGAATTAACAGAACACAGAGCCGTTTCTCAGAAAGCTTCTTTCCAGTTTTGAACGGAAGATATTTCCTTTTTCACCCTAGCCCTCTATGGGCTTCCAAATATCCCTTTGCCAATTCCACAAGAACAGCCTTAGCGAAAGGCTTCTTGAAGGGAAAGATGTAACTCTGTGAGATGAATTAACAGAACACAGAGCCGTTTCTCAGAAAGCTTCTTTCCAGTTTTGAACGGAAGATATTTCCTTTTTCACCATAGCCCCCTATGGGCTTCCAAATATCCCTTTGCCAATTCCACAAGAACAGCCTTAGCGAAAGGCTTCTTGAAGGGAAAGATGTACCTCTGTGAGATGAATTAACAGAACACAGAGCAGTTTCTCAGAAAGCTTCTTTCCAGTTTTGAACGGAAGATATTTCCTTTTTCACCATAGCCCTCTATGGGCTTCCAAATATCCCTTTGCCAATTCCACAAGAACAGCCTTAGCGAAAGGCTTCTTGAAGGGAAAGATGTAACTCTGTGAGATGAATTAACAGAACACAGAGCAGTTTCTCAGAAAGCTTCTTTCCAGTTTTGAACGGAAGATATTTCCTTTTTCACCATAGCCCTCTATGGGCTTCCAAATATCCCTTTGCCAATTGCACAAGAACAGCCTTAGCGAAAGGCTTCTTGAAGGGAAAGATGTAACTCTGTGAGATGAATTAACAGAACACAGAGCAGTTTCTCAGAAAGCTTCTTTCCAGTTTTGAACGGAAAATATTTCCTTTTTCACCATAACCCTCTATGGGCTTCCAAATATCCCTTTGCCAATTGCACAAGAACAGCCTTAGCGAAAGGCTTCTTGAAGGGAAAGATGTAACTCTGTGAGATGAATTAACAGAACACAGAGCACTTTCTCAGAAAGATTCTTTGCAGTTTTGAACGGAAGATATTTCCTTATTCACCATAGCCCTCTATGGGCTTCCAAATATCCCTTTGCCAATTCCACAAGAACAGCCTTAGCGAAAGGCTTCTTGAAGGGAAAGATGTAACTCTGTGAGATGAATTAACAGAACACAGAGCAGTTTCTCAGAAAGCTTCTTTCCAGTTTTGAACGGAAGATATTTCCTTTTTCACCATAGCCCTCTAGGGGTTCCAAATATCCCTTTGCCAATTCCACAAGAACAGCCTTAGCGAAAGGCTTCTTGAAGGGAAAGATGTAACTCTCTGAGATGAATTAACAGAACACATAGCAGTTTCTCAGAAAGCTTCTTTCCAGTTTTGAACGGAAGATATTTCCTTTTTCACCATAGCACTCTATGGGCTTCCAAATATCCCTTTGCCAATTCCACAAGAACAGCCTTAGCGAAAGGCTTCTTGAAGGGAAAGATGTAACTCTGTGAGATGAATTAACAGAACACAGAGCAGTTTCTCAGAGAGCTTCTTTCCAGTTTTGAACGGAAGATATTTCCTTTTTCACCAGAGCCCTCTATGGGCTTCCAAATATCCCTTTGCCAATTCCAAAAGAACAGCCTTAGCGAAAGGCTTCTTGAAGGGAAAGATGTAACTCTGTGAGATGAATTAACAGAACACAGAGCACTTTCTCAGAAAGCTTCTTTCCAGTTTTGAACGGAAGATATTTCCGTTTTCACCATAGCCCTTTATGGGCTTCCAAATATCCCTTTGCCAATTGCACAAGAACAGCCTTAGCGAAAGGCTTCTTGAAGGGAAAGATGTAATTCTGTGAGATGAATTAACAGAACACAGAGCAGTTTCTCAGAAAGCTTCTTTCCAGTTTTGAACGGAAAATATTTCCATTTTCACAATAGCCCTCTATGGGCTTCCAAATATCCCTTTGACAATTCCACAAGAACAGCCTTAGCGAAAGGCTTCTTGAAGGGAAAGATGTAACTCTGTGAGATGAATTAACAGAACACACAGCAGCTTCTCAGAAAGCTTCTTTCCAGTTTTGAACGGAAGATATTTCCTTTTTCACCATAGCACTCTATGGGCTTCCAAATATCCCTTTGCCAATTCCACAAGAACAGCCTTAGCGAAAGGCTTCTTGTAGGGAAACATGTAACTCTGTGACATGAATAAACAGAACACAGAGCAGTTTCTCAGAAAGCTTCTTTCCAGTTTTGAACGGAAGATATTTCCTTTTTCACCATAGCCCTCTATGGGCTTCCAAATATCCCTTTGCCAATTCCACAAGAACAGCCTTAGCGAAAGGCTTCTTGAAGGGAAAGATGTAACTCTGTGAGATGAATTAACAGAACACAGAACAGTTTTTCAGAAAGCTTCTTTCCAGTTTTGAACGGAAGATATTTCCTTTTTCACCATAGCCCTCTATGGGCTTCCAAATATCCCTTTGCCAATTCCACAAGAACAGCCTTAGCGAAAGGCTTCTTGAAGGGAAATATGTAACTCTGTGAGATGAATTAACATAACACAGAGCAGTTTCTCAGAAAGCTTCTTTCCAGTTTTGAACGGAAGATATTTCCTTTTTCACCATAGCCCTCTAAGGGCTTTCCAAATATCCCTTTGCCAATTCCACAAGAACAGCCTTAGCGAAAGGCTTCTTGAAGGGAAAGATGTAACTCTGTGAGATGAATTAAGAGAACACAGAGCAGTTTCTCAGAAAGCTTCTTTCCAGTTTTGAACGGAAGATATTTCCTTTTTCACCATAGCCCTCTATGGGCTTCCAAATATCCTTTTGCCAATTCCACAAAAACAGCCTTAGCGAAAGGCTTCTTGAAGGGAAAGATGAAACTCTGTGAGATGAATTAACAGAACACAAAGCAGTTTCTCAGAAAGCTTCCTTCCAGTTTTGAACGGAAGATATTTCCTTTTTCACCATAGCCCTCTATGGGCTTCCAAATATAATTTTGCCAATTCCACAAGAACAGCCTTAGCGAAAGGCTTCTTGAAGGGAAAGATGTAACTGTGTGAGATGAATTAACAGAACACAGAGCAGTTTCTCAGAAAGCTTTTTCCAATTTTGAACGGAAGATATTTCCTTTTTCACCATAGCCCTCTATGGGCTTCCAAATATCCCTTTGCCAATTCCACAAGAACAGCCTTAGCGAAAGGCTTTTTGAAGGGAAAGATGTAACTCTGTGAGATGAATTAACAGAACACAGAGCAGTTTCTCAGAAAGCTTCTTTCCAGTTTTAAACGGAAGATATTTCCTTTTTCACCATAGCCCTCTATGGGCTTCCAAATATCACTTTGCCAATTCCACAAGAACAGCCTTAGCGAAAGGCTTCTTGAAGGGAAAGATGTAACTCTGTGAGATGAATTAACAGAACACAGAGCAGTTTCTCAGAAAGCTTCTTTCCAGTTTTGAACGGAAGATATTTCCTTTTTCACCATTGCCCTCTATGGGCTTCCAAATATCCCTTTGCCAATTCCACAAGAACAGCCTTAGCGAAAGGCTTCTTGAAGGGAAAGATGTAACTCTGTGAGATGAATTAACAGAACACAGAGCAGTTTCTCAGAAAGCTTCTTTCCAGTTTTGAACGGAAGATATTTCCTTTTTCTCCATAGCCCTTTATGGGCTTCCAAATATCCCTTTGCCAATTCCACAAGAACAGCCTTAGCGAAAGGCTTCTTGAAGGGAAAGATGTAACTCTGTGAGATGAATTAACAGAACACAGAGCAGTTCCTCAGAAAGCTTCTTTCCAGTTTTGAACGGAAGATATTTCCTTTTTCACCATAGCCCTCTATGGGCTTCCTAATATCAATTTGCCAATTCCACAAGAACAGCCTTAGCGAAAGGCTTCTTGAAGGGAAAGATGTAACTCTGTGATATGAATTATCAGAACACAGAGCAGTTTCTCAGAAAGCTTCTTTCCAGTTTTGAACGGAAGATATTTCCTGTTTCACCATAGCCCTCTATGGGCTTCCAAATATCCCTTTGCCAATTCCACAAGAACAGCCTTAGCGAAAGGCTTCTTGAAGGGAAACATGTAATGTAACTCTGTGAGTTGAATTAACAGAACACAGAGCAGTTTCTCAGAATGATTCTTTCCAGTTTTGAACGGAAAATATTTCCTTTTTCACCATAGCCCTCTATGGGCTTCCAAATATCCCTTTGCCAATTGCACAAGAACAGCCTTAGCGAAAGGCTTCTTGAAGGGAAAGATGTAACTCTGTGAGATGAATTAACAGAACACAGAGCACTTTCTCAGAAAGCTTCTTTCCAGTTCTGAACGGAAGATATTTCCGTTTTCACCATAGCCCTTTATGGGCTTCCAAATATCCCTTTGCCAATTCCACAAGAACAGCCTTATGGAAAGGCTTCTTGAAGGGAAAGATGTAATTCTGTGAGATGAATTAACAGAACACAGAGCAGTTAATCAGAAAGCTTCTTTCCAGTTTTGAACGGAAGATATTTCCTTTTTCACCATAGCCCTCTATGGGCTTCCAAATATCCCTTTGCCAATTGCACAAGAACAGCCTTAGCGAAAGGCTTCTTGAAGGGAAAGATGTAACTCTGTGAGATGAATTAACAGAACACAGAGCAGTTTCTCAGAAAGCTTCTTTCCAGTTTTGAACGGAAAATATTTCCTTTTTCACCATAACCCTCTATGGGCTTCGAAATATCCCTTTGCCAATTGCACAAGAACAGCCTTAGCGAAAGGCTTCTTGAAGGGAAAGATGTAACTCTGTGAGATGAATTAACAGAACACAGAGCAGTTTCTCAGAAAGCTTCTTTCCAGTTTTGAACGGAAGATATTTCCTTTTTCACCATAGCCCTCTATGGGCTTCCAAATATCCCTTTGCCAATTCCACAAGAACAGCCTTAGCGAAAGGCTTCTTGAAGGGAAAGATGTAACTCAGTGAGATGAATTAACAGAACACAGAGCAGTTTCTCAGAAAGCTTCTTTCCAGTTTTGAACGGAAGATATTTGCTTTTTCACCATAGCCCTCTATGGGCTTCCAATTATCCCTTTGCCAATTCCACAAGAACAGCCTTAGCGAAAGGCTTCTTGAAGGGAAAGATGTAACTCTCTGAGATGAATTAACAGAACACACAGCAGTTTCTCAGAAAGCTTCTTTCCAGTTTTGAATGGAAGTTATTTCCTTTTTCACCATAGCACTCTATGGGCTTCCAAATATCCCTTTGCCAATTCCACAAGAACAGCCTTAGCGAAAGGCTTCTTGAAGGGAAAGATGTAACTCTGTGAGATGAATTAACAGAACACAGAGCAGTTTCTCAGAGAGCTTCTTTCCAGTTTTGAACGGAAGATATTTCCTTTTTCACCATAGCCCTCTATGGGCTTCCAAATATCCCTTTGCCAATTCCAAAAGAACAGCCTTAGCGAAAGGCTTCTTGAAGGGAAAGATGTAACTCTGTGAGATGAATTAACAGAACACAGAGCACTTTCTCAGAAAGCTTCTTTCCAGTTTTGAACGGAAGATATTTCCGTTTTCACCATAGCCCTTTATGGGCTTCCAAATATCCCTTTGCCAATTGCACAAGAACAGCCTTAGCGAAAGGCTTCTTGAAGGGAAAGATGTAATTCTGTGAGATGAATTAACAGAACACAGAGCAGTTTCTCAGAAAGCTTCTTTCCAGTTTTGAACGGAAAATATTTCCATTTTCACAATAGCCCTCTATGGGCTTCCAAATATCCCTTTGACAATTCCACAAGAACAGCCTTAGCGAAAGGCTTCTTGAAGGGAAAGATGTAACTCTGTGAGATGAATTAACAGAACACACAGCAGCTTCTCAGAAAGCTTCTTTCCAGTTTTGAACGGAAGATATTTCCTTTTTCACCATAGCACTCTATGGGCTTCCAAATATCCCTTTGCCAATTCCACAAGAACAGCCTTAGCGAAAGGCTTCTTGTAGGGAAACATGTAACTCTGTGACATGAATAAACAGAACACAGAGCAGTTTCTCAGAAAGCTTCTTTAAAGTTTTGAACGGAAGATATTTCCTTTTTCACCATAGCCCTCTATGGGCTTCCAAATATCCCTTTGCCAATTCCACAAGAACAGCCTTAGCGAAAGGCTTCTTGAAGGGAAAGATGTAACTCTGTGAGATGAATTAACAGAACACAGAACAGTTTTTCAGAAAGCTTCTTTCCAGTTTTGAACGGAAGATATTTCCTTTTTCACCATAGCCCTCTATGGGCTTCCAAATATCCCTTTGCCAATTCCACAAGAACAGCCTTAGCGAAAGGCTTCTTGAAGGGAAATATGTAACTCTGTGAGATGAATTAACATAACACAGAGCAGTTTCTCAGAAAGCTTCTTTCCAGTTTTGAACGGAAGATATTTCCTTTTTCACCATAGCCCTCTAAGGGCTTTCCAAATATCCCTTTGCCAATTCCACAAGAACAGCCTTAGCGAAAGGCTTCTTGAAGGGAAAGATGTAACTCTGTGAGATGAATTAAGAGAACACAGAGCAGTTTCTCAGAAAGCTTCTTTCCAGTTTTGAACGGAAGATATTTCCTTTTTCACCATAGCCCTCTATGGGCTTCCAAATATCCTTTTGCCAATTCCACAAAAACAGCCTTAGCGAAAGGCTTCTTGAAGGGAAAGATGAAACTCTGTGAGATGAATTAACAGAACACTAAGCAGTTTCTCAGAAAGCTTCCTTCCAGTTTTGAACGGAAGATATTTCCTTTTTCACCATAGCCCTCTATGGGCTTCCAAATATAATTTTGCCAATTCCACAAGAACAGCCTTAGCGAAAGGCTTCTTGAAGGGAAAGATGTAACTGTGTGAGATGAATTAACAGAACACAGAGCAGTTTCTCAGAAAGCTTTTTCCAATTTTGAACGGAAGATATTTCCTTTTTCACCATAGCCCTCTATGGGCTTCCAAATATCCCTTTGCCAATTCCACAAGAACAGCCTTAGCGAAAGGCTTTTTGAAGGGAAAGATGTAACTCTGTGAGATGAATTAACAGAACACAGAGCAGTTTCTCAGAAAGCTTCTTTCCAGTTTTAAACGGAAGATATTTCCTTTTTCACCATAGCCCTCTATGGGCTTCCAAATATCACTTTGCCAATTCCACAAGAACAGCCTTAGCGAAAGGCTTCTTGAAGGGAAAGATGTAACTCTGTGAGATGAATTAACAGAACACAGAGCAGTTTCTCAGAAAGCTTCTCTCCAGTTTTGAACGGAAGATATTTCCTTTTTCACCATTGCCCTCTATGGGCTTCCAAATATCCCTTTGCCAATTCCACAAGAACAGCCTTAGCGAAAGGCTTCTTGAAGGGAAAGATGTAACTCTGTGAGAAGAATTAACAGAACACAGAGCAGTTTCTCAGAAAGCTTCTTTCCAGTTTTGAACGGAAGATATTTCCTTTTTCACCATAGCCCTTTATGGGCTTCCAAATATCCCTTTGCCAATTCCACAAGAACAGCCTTAGCGAAAGGCTTCTTGAAGGGAAAGATGTAACTCTGTGAGATGAATTAACAGAACACAGAGCAGTTTCTCAGAAAGCTTCTTTCCAGTTTTAAACGGAAGATATTTCCTTTTTCACCATAGCCCTCTATGGGCTTCCAAATATCACTTTGCCAATTCCACAAGAACAGCCTTAGCGAAAGGCTTCTTGAAGGGAAAGATGTAACTCTGTGAGATGAATTAACAGAACACAGAGCAGTTTCTCAGAAAGCTTCTCTCCAGTTTTGAACGGAAGATATTTCCTTTTTCACCATTGCCCTCTATGGGCTTCCAAATATCCCTTTGCCAATTCCACAAGAACAGCCTTAGCGAAAGGCTTCTTGAAGGGAAAGATGTAACTCTGTGAGAAGAATTAACAGAACACAGAGCAGTTTCTCAGAAAGCTTCTTTCCAGTTTTGAACGGAAGATATTTCCTTTTTCACCATAGCCCTTTATGGGCTTCCAAATATCCCTTTGCCAATTCCACAAGAACAGCCTTAGCGAAAGGCTTCTTGAAGGGAAAGATGTAACTCTGTGAGATGAATTAACAGAACACAGAGCAGTTCCTCAGAAAGCTTCTTTCCAGTTTTGAACGGAAGATATTTCCTTTTTCACCATAGCCCTCTATGGGCTTCCTAATATCAATTTGCCAATTCCACAAGAACAGCCTTAGCGAAAGGCTTCTTGAAGGGAAAGATGTAACTCTGTGAGATGAATTATCAGAACACAGAGCAGTTTCTCAGAAAGCTTCTTTCCAGTTTTGAACGGAAGATATTTCCTGTTTCACCATAGCCCTCTATGGGCTTCCAAATATCCCTTTGCCAATTCCACAAGAACAGCCTTAGCGAAAGGCTTCTTGAAGGGAAACATGTAATGTAACTCTGTGAGTTGAATTAACAGAACACAGAGCAGTTTCTCAGAATGATTCTTTCCAGTTTTGAATGGAAAATATTTCCTTTTTCACCATAGCCCTCTATGGGCTTCCAAATATCCCTTTGCCAATTGCACAAGAACAGCCTTAGCGAAAGGCTTCTTGAAGGGAAAGATGTAACTCTGTGAGATGAATTAACAGAACACAGAGCACTTTCTCAGAAAGCTTCTTTCCAGTTCTGAACGGAAGATATTTCCGTTTTCACCATAGCCCTTTATGGGCTTCCAAATATCCCTTTGCCAATTCCACAAGAACAGCCTTATGGAAAGGCTTCTTGAAGGGAAAGATGTAATTCTGTGAGATGAATTAACAGAACACAGAGCAGTTAATCAGAAAGCTTCTTTCCAGTTTTGAACGGAAAATATTTCCATTTTCACATTAGCCCTCTATGGGCTTCCAAATATCCCTTTGCCAATTCCACAAGAAGAGCCTTAGCGAAAGGCTTCTTGAAGGGAAAGATGTAACTCTGTGAGATGAATTAACAGAACACAGAGCAGTTTCTCAGAAAGCTTCTTTCCAGTTTTGAAAGGAAGATATTTCCTTTTTCACCATAGCCCTCTATGGGCTTCCAAATATCCCTTTGCCAATTCCACAAGAACAGCCTTAGCGAAAGACTTCTTGAAGGGAAAGATGTAACTCTGTGAGATGAATTAACAGAAAACAGAGCAGTTTCTCAGAAAGCTTCTTTCCAGTTTTGAACGGAAGATATTTCCTTTTTCACCATAGCCCTCTATGGGCTTCCAAATATCCCTTCGCCAATTCCACAAGAACAGCCTTAGCGAAAGGCTTCTTGAAGGGAAAGATGTAACTCTGTGAGATGAATTAACAGAACACAGAGCAGTTTCTCAGAAAGCTTCTCTCCAGTTTTGAACGGAAGATATTTCCTTTTTCACCATAGCACTCTATGGGCTCCCAAATATCCCTTTGCCAATTCCACAAGAAGCGCCTTAGAGAAAGGCTTCTTGTAGGGAAAGATGTAACTCTGTGAGATGAATAAACAGAACACAGAGCAGTTTCTCAGAAAGCTTCTTTCCAGTTTTGAACGGAAGATATTTCCTTTTTCACCATAGCCCTCTATGGGCTTCCAAATATCCCTTTGCCAATTCCACAAGAACAGCCTTAGCGAAAGGCTTCTTGAAGGGAAAGATGTAACTCTGTGAGATGAATTAACAGAACACAGAGCAGTTTCTCAGAAAGCTTCTTTCCAGTTTTGAACGGAAGATATTTCCTTTTTCACCATAGCCCTCTATGGGCTTCCAAATATCCCTTTGCCAATTCCACAAGAACAGCCTTAGCGAAAGGCTTCTTGAAGGGAAATATGTAACTCTGTGAGATGAATTAACAGAACACAGAGCAGTTTCTCAGAAAGCTTCTTTCCAGTTTTGAACGGAAGATATTTCCTGTTTCACCATAGCCCTCTATGGGCTTCCAAATATCCCTTTGCCAATTCCACAAGAACAGCCTTAGCGAAAGGCTTCCTGAAGGGAAAGATGTAATTCTGTGAGATGAATTAACAGAACACAGAGCAGTTAATCAGAAAGCTTCTTTCCAGTTTTGAACGGAAAATATTTCCATTTTCACATTAGCCCTCTATGGGCTTCCAAATATCCCTTTGCCAATTCCACAAGAACAGCCTTAGCGAAAGGCTTCTTGAAGGGAAAGATGTAACTCTGTGAGATGAATTAACAGAACACAGAGCAGTTTCTCAGAAAGCTTCTTTCCAGTTTTGAAAGGAAGATATTTCCTTTTTCACCATAGCCCTCTATGGGCTTCCAAATATCCCTTTGCCAATTCCACAAGAACAGCCTTAGCGAAAGACTTCTTGAAGGGAAAGATGTAACTCTGTGAGATGAATTAACAGAACACAGAGCAGTTTCTCAGAAAGCTTCTTTCCAGTTTTGAACGGAAGATATTTCCTTTTTCACCATAGCCCTCTATGGGCTTCCAAATATCCCTTCGCCAATTCCACAAGAACAGCCTTAGCGAAAGGCTTCTTGAAGGGAAAGATGTAACTCTGTGAGATGAATTAACAGAACACAGAGCAGTTTCTCAGAAAGCTTCTTTCCAGTTTTGAACGGAAGATATTTCCTTTTTCACCATAGCCCTCTATGGGCTTCCAAATATCCCTTTGCCAATTCCACAAGAACAGCCTTAGCGAAAGGCTTTTGAAGGGAAATATGTAACTCTGTGAGATGAATTAACAGAACACAGAGCAGTTTCTCAGAAAGCTTCTTTCCAGTTTTGAACGGAAGATATTTCCTGTTTCACCATAGCCCTCTATGGGCTTCCAAATATCCCTTTGCCAATTCCACAAGAACAGCCTTAGCGAAAGGCTTCTTGAAGGGAAAGATGTAACTCGGTGAGTTGAATTAACAGAACACAGAGCAGTTTCTCAGAATGATTCTTTCCAGTTTTGAACGGAAAATATTTCCTTTTTCACCATAGCCCTATATGGGCTTCCAAATATCCCTTTGCCAATTGCACAAGAACAGCCATAGCGAAAGGCTTCTTGAAGGGAAAGATGTAACTCTGTGAGATGAATTAACAGAACACACAGCAGCTTCTCAGAAAGCTTCTTTCCAGTTTTGAACGGAAGATATTTCCTTTTTCACCATAGCACTCTATGGGCTTCCAAATATCCCTTTGCCAATTCCACAAGAACAGCCTTAGCGAAAGGATTCTTGTAGGGAAAGATGTAACTCTGTGAGATGAATAAACAGAACACAGAGCAGTTTCTCAGAAAGCTTCTTTCCAATTTTGAATGGAAGATATTTCCTTTTTCACCATAGCCCTCTATGGGCTTCCAAATATCCCTTTGCCAATTCCATAAGAACAGCCTTAGCGAAAGGCTTCTTGAAGGGAAAGATGTAACTCTGTGAGATCAATTAACAGAACACAGAGCAGTTTCTCAGAAAGCTTCTTTCCAGTTTTGAACGAAGATATTTCATGTTTCACCATAGCCCTCTATGGGCTTCCAAATATCCCTTTGCCAATTCCACAAGAACAGCCTTAGCGAAAGGCTTCTTGAAGGGAAAGATGTAACTCTGTGAGATGAATTAAGAGAACACAGAGCAGTTAATCAGAAAGCTTCTTTCCAGTTTTGAACGGAAAATATTTCCATTTTCACATTAGCCCTCTATGGGCTTCCAAATATCCCTTTGCCAATTCCACAAGAACAGCCTTAGCGAAAGGCTTCTTGAAGGGAAAGATGTAACTCTGTGAGATGAATTAACAGAACACAGAGCAGTTTCTCAGAAAGCTTCTTTCCAGTTTTGAAAGGAAGATATTTCCTTTTTCACCATAGCCCTCTATGGGCTTCCAAATATCCCTTTGCCAATTCCACAAGAACAGCCTTAGCGAAAGACTTCTTGAAGGGAAAGATGTAACTCTGTGAGATGAATTAACAGAACACAGAGCAGTTTCTCAGAAAGCTTCTTTCCAGTTTTGAACGGAAGATATTTCCTTTTTCACCATAGCCCTCTATGGGCTTCCAAATATCCCTTCGCCAATTCCACAAGAACAGCCTTAGCGAAAGGCTTCTTGAAGGGAAAGATGTAACTCTGTGAGATGAATTAACAGAACACAGAGCAGTTTCTCAGAAAGCTTCTTTCCAGTTTTGAACGGAAGATATTTCCCTTTCCACCATAGCCCTCTATGGGCTTCCAAATATCCCTTTGCCAATTCCACAAGAACAGCCTTATCGAAAGGCTTCTTGAAGGGAAAGATGTAACTCTGTGAGATGGATTAACAGAACACAGAGCAGTTTCTCAGAAAGCTTCTTTCCAGTTTTGAACGGAAGATATTTCCTTTTTCACCATAGCCCTCTATGGGCTTCCAAATATCCCTTTGCCAATTCCACAAGAACAGCCTTAGCGAAAGGCTTCTTGAAGGGAAAGATGTAACTCTGTGAGATGAATTAACAGAACACACAGCAGCTTCTCAGAAAGCTTCTTTCCAGTTTTGAACGGAAGATATTTCCTTTTTCACCATAGCACTCTATGGGCTTCCAAATATCCCTTTGCCAATTCCACAAGAACAGCCTTAGCGAAAGGCTTCTTGTAGGGAAAGATGTAACTCTGTGAGATGAATAAACAGAACACAGAGCAGTTTCTCAGAAAGCTTCTTTCCAATTTTGAACGGAAGATATTTTCTTTTTCACCATTGCCCTCTATGGGCTTCCAAATATCCCTTTTCCAATTCCATAAGAACAGCCTTAGCGAAAGGCTTCTTGAAGGGAAAGATGTAACTCTGTGAGATGAATTAACAGAACACACAGCAGCTTCTCAGAAAGCTTCTTTCCAGTTTTGAACGGAATATATTTCCTTTTTCACCATAGCACTCTATGGGCTTCCAAATATCCCTTTGCCAATTCCACAAGAACAGCCTTAGCGAAAGGCTTCTTGAAGGGAAATATGTAACTCTGTGAGATGAATTAACAGAACACAGAGCAGTTTCTCAGAAAGCTTCTTTCCAGTTTTGAACGGAAGATATTTCCTGTTTCACCATAGCCCTCTATGGGCTTCCAAATATCCCTTTGCCAATTCCACAAGAACAGCCTTAGCGAAAGGCTTCTTGAAGGGAAAGATGTAACTCGGTGAGTTGAATTAACAGAACACAGAGCAGTTTCTCAGAATGATTCTTTCCAGTTTTGAACGGAAAATATTTCCTTTTTCACCATAGCCCTCTATGGGCTTCCAAATATCCCTTTGCCAATTGCACATAAACAGCCATAGCGAAAGGCTTCTTGAAGGGAAAGATGTAACTCTGTGAGATGAATTAACAGAACACAGAGCATTTTCTCAGAAAGCTTCTTTCCAGTTCTGAACGGAAGATATTTCCGTTTTCACCATAGCCCTTTATGGGCTTCCAAATATCCCTTTGCCAATTCCACAAGAACAGCCTTAGCGAAAGGCTTCCTGAAGGGAAAGATGTAATTCTCTGAGATGAATTAACAGAACACAGAGCAGTTAATCAGAAAGCTTCTTTCCAGTTTTGAACGGAAAATATTTCCATTTTCACATTAGCCCTCTAGGGGCTTCCAAATATCCCTTTGCCAATTCCACAAGAACAGCCTTAGCGAAAGGCTTCTTGAAGGGAAAGATGTAACTCTGTGAGATGAATTAACAGAACACAGAGCAGTTTCTCAGAAAGCTTCTTTCCAGTTTTGAAAGGAAGATATTTCCTTTTTCACCATAGCCCTCTATGGGCTTCCAAATATCCCTTTGCCAATTCCACAAGAACAGCCTTAGCGAAAGACTTCTTGAAGGGAAAGATGTAACTCTGTGAGATGAATTAACAGAACACAGAGCAGTTTCTCAGCAAGCTTCTTTCCAGTTTTGAACGGAAGATATTTCCTTTTTCACCATAGCCCTCTATGGGCTTCCAAATATCCCTTCGCCAATTCCACAAGAACAGCCTTAGCGAAAGGCTTCTTGAAGGGAAAGATGTAACTCTGTGAGATGAATTAACAGAACACAGAGCAGTTTCTCAGAAAGCTTCTTTCCAGTTTTGAACGGAAGATATTTCCTTTTTCACCATAGCCCTCTATGGGCTTCCAAATATCCCTTTGCCAATTCCACAAGAACAGCCTTAGCGAAAGGCTTCTTGAAGGGAAATATGTAACTCTGTGAGATGAATTAACAGAACACAGAGCAGTTTCTCAGAAAGCTTCTTTCCAGTTTTGAACGGAAGATATTTCCTGTTTCACCATAGCCCTCTATGGGCTTCCAAATATCCCTTTGCCAATTCCACAAGAACAGCCTTAGCGAAAGGCTTCTTGAAGGGAAAGATGTAACTCGGTGAGTTGAATTAACAGAACACAGAGCAGTTTCTCAGAATGATTCTTTCCAGTTTTGAACGGAAAATATTTCCTTTTTCACCATAGCCCTCTATGGGCTTCCAAATATCCCTTTGCCAATTGCACAAGAACAGCCATAGCGAAAGGCTTCTTGAAGGGAAAGATGTAACTCTGTGAGATGAATTAACAGAACACAGAGCATTTTCTCAGAAAGCTTCTTTCCAGTTCTGAACGGAAGATATTTCCGTTTTCACCATAGCCCTTTATGGGCTTCCAAATATCCCTTTGCCAATTCCACAAGAACAGCCTTAGCGAAAGGCTTCCTGAAGGGAAAGATGTAATTCTGTGAGATGAATTAACAGAACACAGAGCAGTTAATCAGAAAGCTTCTTTCCAGTTTTGAACGGAAAATATTTCCATTTTCACATTAGCCCTCTATGGGCTTCCAAATATCCCTTTGCCAATTCCACAAGAACAGCCTTAGCGAAAGGCTTCTTGAAGGGAAAGATGTAACTCTGTGAGATGAATTAACAGAACACAGAGCAGTTTCTCAGAAAGCTTCTTTCCAGTTTTGAAAGGAAGATATTTCCTTTTTCACCATAGCCCTCTATGGGCTTCCAAATATCCCTTTGCCAATTCCACAAGAACAGCCTTAGCGAAAGACTTCTTGAAGGGAAAGATGTAACTCTGTGAGATGAATTAACAGAACACAGAGCAGTTTCTCAGAAAGCTTCTTTCCAGTTTTGAACGGAAGATATTTCCTTTTTCACCATAGCCCTCTATGGGCTTCCAAATATCCCTTCGCCAATTCCACAAGAACAGCCTTAGCGAAAGGCTTCTTGAAGGGAAAGATGTAACTCTGTGAGATGAATTAACAGAACACAGAGCAGTTTCTCAGAAAGCTTCTTTCCAGTTTTGAACGGAAGATATTTCCCTTTTCACCATAGCCCTCTATGGGCTTCCAAATATCCCTTTGCCAATTCCACAAGAACAGCCTTAGCGAAAGGCTTCTTGAAGGGAAAGATGTAACTCTGTGAGATGAATTAACAGAACACAGAGCAGTTTCTCAGAAAGCTTCTTTCCAGTTTTGAACGGAAGATATTTCCTTTTTCACCATAGCCCTCTATGGGCTTCCAAATATCCCTTTGCCAATTCCACAAGAACAGCCTTAGCGAAAGGCTTCTTGAAGGGAAAGATGTAACTCTGTGAGATGAATTAACAGAACACACAGCAGCTTCTCAGAAAGCTTCTTTCCAGTTTTGAACGGAAGATATTTCCTTTTTCACCATAGCACTCTATGGGCTTCCAAATATCCCTTTGCCAATTCCACAAGAACAGCCTTAGCGAAAGGCTTCTTGTAGGGAAAGATGTAACTCTGTGAGATGAATAAACAGAACACAGAGCAGTTTCTCAGAAAGCTTCTTTCCAATTTTGAACGGAAGATATTTCCTTTTTCACCATAGCCCTCTATGGGCTTCCAAATATCCCTTTGCCAATTCCATAAGAACAGCCTTAGCGAAAGGCTTCTTGAAGGGAAAGATGTAACTCTGTGAGATCAATTAACAGAACACAGAGCAGTTTCTCAGAAAGCTTCTTTCCAGTTTTGAACGAAGATATTTCATGTTTCACCATAGCCCTCTATGGGCTTCCAAATATCCCTTTGCCAATTCCACAAGAACAGCCTTAGCGAAAGGCTTCTTGAAGGGAAAGATGTAACTCTGTGAGATGAATTAACAGAACACAGAGCAGTTAATCAGAAAGCTTCTTTCCAGTTTTGAACGGAAAATATTTCCATTTTCACATTAGCCCTCTATGGGCTTCCAAATATCCCTTTGCCAATTCCACAAGAACAGCCTTAGCGAAAGGCTTCTTGAAGGGAAAGATGTAACTCTGTGAGATGAATTAACAGAACACAGAGCAGTTTCTCAGAAAGCTTCTTTCCAGTTTTGAAAGGAAGATATTTCCTTTTTCACCATAGCCCTCTATGGGCTTCCAAATATCCCTTTGCCAATTCCACAAGAACAGCCTTAGCGAAAGACTTCTTGAAGGGAAAGATGTAACTCTGTGAGATGAATTAACAGAACACAGAGCAGTTTCTCAGAAAGCTTCTTTCCAGTTTTGAACGGAAGATATTTCCTTTTTCACCATAGCCCTCTATGGGCTTCCAAATATCCCTTCGCCAATTCCACAAGAACAGCCTTAGCGTAAGGCTTCTTGAAGGGAAAGATGTAACTCTGTGAGATGAATTAACAGAACACAGAGCAGTTTCTCAGAAAGCTTCTTTCCAGTTTTGAACGGAAGATATTTCCCTTTCCACCATAGCCCTCTATGGGCTTCCAAATATCCCTTTGCCAATTCCACAAGAACAGCCTTAGCAAAAGGCTTCTTGAAGGGAAAGATGTAACTCTGTGAGATGAATTAACAGAACACAGAGCAGTTTCTCAGAAAGCTTCTTTCCAGTTTTGAACGGAAGATATTTCCTTTTTCACCATAGCCCTCTATGGGCTTCCAAATATCCCTTTGCCAATTCCACAAGAACAGCCTTAGCGAAAGGCTTCTTGAAGGGAAAGATGTAACTCTGTGAGATGAATTAACAGAACACAGAGCCGTTTCTCAGAAAGCTTCTTTCCAGTTTTGAACGGAAGATATTTCCTTTTTCACCATAGCACTCTATGGGCTTCCAAATATCCCTTTGCCAATTCCACAAGAACAGCCTTAGCGAAAGGCTTCTTGTAGGGAAAGATGTAACTCTGTGAGATGAATAAACAGAACACAGAGCAGTTTCTCAGAAAGCTTCTTTCCAATTTTGAACGGAAGATATTTCCTTTTTCACCATAGCCCTCTATGGGCTTCCAAATATCCCTTTGCCAATTCCATAAGAACAGCCTTAGCGAAAGGCTTCTTGAAGGGAAAGATGTAACTCTGTGAGATGAATTAACAGAACACACAGCAGCTTCTCAGAAAGCTTCTTTCCAGTTTTGAACGGAAGATATTTCCTTTTTCACCATAGCACTCTATGGGCTTCCAAATATC
The DNA here is from genome assembly GCF_047675955.1 of Chlorocebus sabaeus. Lineage (NCBI taxonomy): Eukaryota > Metazoa > Chordata > Mammalia > Primates > Cercopithecidae > Chlorocebus > Chlorocebus sabaeus. The sequence goes on from NW_027327970.1 coordinate 356,499, forward strand.
CCTTTGCCAATTCCACAAGAACAGCCTTAGCGAAAGGCTTCTTGAAGGGAAAGATGTAACTCTGTGAGATCAATTAACAGAACACAGAGCAGTTTCTCAGAAAGCTTCTTTCCAGTTTTGAACGGAAGATATTTCATGTTTCACCATAGCCCTCTATGGGCTTCCAAATATCCCTTTGCCAATTCCACAAGAACAGCCTTAGCGAAAGGCTTCTTGAAGGGAAAGATGTAACTCTGTGAGATGAATTAACAGAACACAGAGCAGTTAATCAGAAAGCTTCTTTCCAGTTTTGAACGGAAAATATTTCCATTTTCACATTAGCCCTCTATGGGCTTCCAAATATCCCTTTGCCAATTCCACAAAAACAGCCTTAGCGAAAGGCTTCTTGAAGGGAAAGATGTAACTCTGTGAGATGAATTAACAGAACACAGAGCAGTTTCTCAGAAAGCTTCTTTCCAGTTCTGAAAGGAAGATATTTCCTTTTTCACCATAGCCCTCTATGGGCTTCCAAATATCCCTTTGCCAATTCCACAAGAACAGCCTTAGCGAAAGACTTCTTGAAGGGAAAGATGTAACTCTGTGAGATGAATTAACAGAACACAGAGCAGTTTCTCAGAAAGCTTCTTTCCAGTTTTGAACGGAAGATATTTCCTTTTTCACCATAGCCCTCTATGGGCTTCCAAATATCCCTTCGCCAATTCCACAAGAACAGCCTTAGCGAAAGGCTTCTTGAAGGGAAAGATGTAACTCTGTGAGATGAATTAACAGAACACAGAGCAGTTTCTCAGAAAGCTTCTTTCCAGTTTTGAACGGAAGATATTTCCCTTTTCACCATAGCCCTCTATGGGCTTCCAAATATCCCTTTGCCAATTCCACAAGAACAGCCTTAGCGAAAGGCTTCTTGAAGGGAAAGATGTAACTCTGTGAGATGAATTAACAGAACACAGAGCAGTTTCTCAGAAAGCTTCTTTCCAGTTTTGAACGGAAGATATTTCCTTTTTCACCATAGCCCTCTATGGGCTTCCAAATATCCCTTTGCCAATTCCACAAGAACAGCCTTAGCGAAAGGCTTCTTGAAGGGAAAGATGTAACTCTGTGAGATGAATTAACAGAACACACAGCAGCTTCTCAGAAAGCTTCTTTCTAGTTTTGAACGGAAGATATTTCCTTTTTCACCATAGCACTCTATGGGCTTCCAAATATCCCTTTGCCAATTCCACAAGAACAGCCTTAGCGAAAGGCTTCTTGTAGGGAAAGATGTAACTCTGTGAGATGAATAAACAGAACACAGAGCAGTTTCTCAGAAAGCTTCTTTCCAATTTTGAACGGAAGATATTTCCTTTTTCACCATAGCCCTCTATGGGCTTCCAAATATCCCTTTGCCAATTCCATAAGAACAGCCTTAGCGAAAGGCTTCTTGAAGGGAAAGATGTAACTCTGTGAGATGAATTAACAGAACACACAGCAGCTTCTCAGAAAGCTTCTTTCCAGTTTTGAACGGAAGATATTTCCTTTTTCACCATAGCACTCTATGGGCTTCCAAATATCCCTTTGCCAATTCCACAAGAACAGCCTTAGCGAAAGGCTGCTTGTAGGGAAACATGTAACTCTGTGACATGAATAAACAGAACACAGAGCAGTTTCTCAGCAAGCTTCTTTCCAGTTTTGAACGGAAGATATTTCCTTTTTCACCATAGCCCTCTATGGGCTTCCAAATATCCCTTTGCCAATTCCACAAGAACAGCCTTAGCGAAAGGCTTCTTGAAGGGAAAGATGTAACTCTGTGAGATGAATTAACAGAACACAGAGCAGTTTTTCAGAAAGCTTCTTTCCAGTTTTGAACGGAAGATATTTCCTTTTTCACCATAGCCCTCTATGGGCTTCCAAATATCCCTTTGCCAATTCCACAAGAACAGCCTTAGCGAAAGGCTTCTTGAAGGGAAATATGTAACTCTGTGAGATCAATTAACAGAACACAGAGCAGTTTCTCAGAAAGCTTCTTTCCAGTTTTGAACGGAAGATATTTCATGTTTCACCATAGCCCTCTATGGGCTTCCAAATATCCCTTTGCCAATTCCACAAGAACAGCCTTAGCGAAAGGCTTCTTGAAGGGAAAGATGTAACTCTGTGAGATGAATTAACAGAACACAGAGCAGTTTCTCAGAAAGCTTCTTTCCAGTTTTGAACGGAAGATATTTCCTTTTTCACCATAGCCTTCTATGGGCTTCCAAATATCCCTTTGCCAATTCCACAAGAACAGCCTTAGCGAAAGGCTTCTTGAAGGGAAAGATGTAACTGTGTGAGATGAATTAACATAACACAGAGCAGTTTCTCAGAAAGCTTCTTTCCAGTTTTGAACGGAAGATATTTCCTTTTTCACCATAGCCCTCTAAGGGCTTTCCAAATATCCCTTTGCCAATTCCACAAGAACAGCCTTAGCGAAAGGCTTCTTGAAGGGAAAGATGTAACTCTGTGAGATGAATTAAGAGAACACAGAGCAGTTTCTCAGAAAGCTTCTTTCCAGTTTTGAACGGAAGATATTTCCTTTTTCACCATAGCCCTCTATGGGCTTCCAAATATCCCTTTGCCAATTCCACAAAAACAGCCTTAGCGAAAGGCTTCTTGAAGGGAAAGATGAAACTCTGTGAGATGAATTAACAGAACACAAAGCAGTTTCTCAGAAAGCTTCCTTCCAGTTTTGAACGGAAGATATTTCCTTTTTCACCATAGCCCTCTATGGGCTTCCAAATATAATTTTGCCAATTCCACAAGAACAGCCTTAGCGAAAGGCTTCTTGAAGGGAAAGATGTAACTGTGTGAGATGAATTAACAGAACACAGAGCAGTTTCTCAGAAAGCTTTTTCCAATTTTGAACGGAAGATATTTCCTTTTTCACCATAGCCCTCTATGGGCTTCCAAATATCCCTTCGCCAATTCCACAAGAACAGCCTTAGCGAAAGGCTTTTTGAAGGGAAAGATGTAACTCTGTGAGATGAATTAACAGAACACAGAGCAGTTTCTCAGAAAGCTTCTTTCCAGTTTTAAACGGAAGATATTTCCTTTTTCACCATAGCCCTCTATGGGCTTCCAAATATCACTTTGCCAATTCCACAAGAACAGCCTTAGCGAAAGGCTTCTTGAAGGGAATGATGTAACTCTGTGAGATGAATTAACAGAACACAGAGCAGTTTCTCAGAAAGCTTCTTTCCAGTTTTGAACGGAAGATATTTCCTTTTTCACCATTGCCCTCTATGGGCTTCCAAATATCCCTTTGCCAATTCCACAAGAACAGCCTTAGCGAAAGGCTTCTTGAAGGGAAAGATGTAACTCTGTGAGATGAATTAACAGAACACAGAGCAGTTCCTCAGAAAGCTTCTTTCCAGTTTTGAACGGAAGATATTTCCTTTTTCACCATAGCCCTCTATGGGCTTCCTAATATCAATTTGCCAATTCCACAAGAACAGCCTTAGCGAAAGGCTTCTGGAAGGGAAAGATGTAACTCTGTGAGATGAATTATCAGAACACAGAGCAGTTTCTCAGAAAGCTTCTTTCCAGTTTTGAACGGAAGATATTTCCTTTTTCACCATAGCCCTCTATGGGCTTCCAAATATCCCTTTGCCAATTCCATAAGAACAGCCTTAGCGAAAGGCTTCTTGAAGGGAAAGATGTAACTCTGTGAGATGAATTAACAGAACACACAGCAGCTTCTCAGAAAGCTTCTTTCCAGTTTTGAACGGAAGATATTTCCTTTTTCACCATAGCACTCTATGGGCTTCCAAATATCCCTTTGCCAATTCCACAAGAACAGCCTTAGCGAAAGGCTTCTTGTAGGGAAACATGTAACTCTGTGACATGAATAAACAGAACACAGAGCAGTTTCTCAGCAAGCTTCTTTCCAGTTTTGAACGGAAGATATTTCCTTTTTCACCATAGCCCTCTATGGGCTTCCAAATATCCCTTTGCCAATTCCACAAGAACAGCCTTAGCGAAAGGCTTCTTGAAGGGAAAGATGTAACTCTGTGAGATGAATTAACAGAACACAGAGCAGTTTTTCAGAAAGCTTCTTTCCAGTTTTGAACGGAAGATATTTCCTTTTTCACCATAGCCCTCTATGGGCTTCCAAATATCCCTTTGCCAATTCCACAAGAACAGCCTTAGCGAAAGGCTTCTTGAAGGGAAATATGTAACTCTGTGAGATCAATTAACAGAACACAGAGCAGTTTCTCAGAAAGCTTCTTTCCAGTTTTGAACGGAAGATATTTCATGTTTCACCATAGCCCTCTATGGGCTTCCAAATATCCCTTTGCCAATTCCACAAGAACAGCCTTAGCGAAAGGCTTCTTGAAGGGAAAGATGTAACTCTGTGAGATGAATTAACAGAACACAGAGCAGTTTCTCAGAAAGCTTCTTTCCAGTTTTGAACGGAAGATATTTCCTTTTTCACCATAGCCTTCTATGGGCTTCCAAATATCCCTTTGCCAATTCCACAAGAACAGCCTTAGCGAAAGGCTTCTTGAAGGGAAAGATGTAACTGTGTGAGATGAATTAACATAACACAGAGCAGTTTCTCAGAAAGCTTCTTTCCAGTTTTGAACGGAAGATATTTCCTTTTTCACCATAGCCCTCTAAGGGCTTTCCAAATATCCCTTTGCCAATTCCACAAGAACAGCCTTAGCGAAAGGCTTCTTGAAGGGAAAGATGTAACTCTGTGAGATGAATTAAGAGAACACAGAGCAGTTTCTCAGAAAGCTTCTTTCCAGTTTTGAACGGAAGATATTTCCTTTTTCACCATAGCCCTCTATGGGCTTCCAAATATCCCTTTGCCAATTCCACAAAAACAGCCTTAGCGAAAGGCTTCTTGAAGGGAAAGATGAAACTCTGTGAGATGAATTAACAGAACACAAAGCAGTTTCTCAGAAAGCTTCCTTCCAGTTTTGAACGGAAGATATTTCCTTTTTCACCATAGCCCTCTATGGGCTTCCAAATATCCCTTTGCCAATTCCACAAGAACAGTATTAGCGAAAGGCTTCTTGAAGGGAAACACGTAACTCTGTGAGATGAATTAACAGAACACAGAGCAGTTTCTCAGGAAGCTTCTTTCCAGTTTTGAACGGAAGATATTTCCTTTTTCACCATAGCCCTCTATGGGCTTCCAAATATCCCTTTGCCAATTCCACAAGAACAGCCTTAGCGAAAGGCTTCTTGAAGGGAAAGTTGTAACTCTGTGAGATGAATTAACAGAACACAGAGCAGTTTCTCAGAAAGCTTCTTTCCAGTTTTGAACGGAAGATATTTCCTTTTTCACCATAGCCCTCTATGGGCTTCCAAATATCCCTTTGCCAATTCCACAAGAACAGCCTTAGCGAAAGGCTTCTTGAAGGGAAAGATGTAACTCTGTGAGTTGAATTAACAGAACACAGAGCAGTTTCTCAGAATGATTCTTTCCAGTTTTGAACGGAAAATATTTCCTTTTTCACCATAGCTTTCTATGGGCTTCCAAATATCCCTTTGCCAATTGCACAAGAACAGCCTTAGCGAAAGGCTTCTTGAAGGGAAAGATGTAACTCTGTGAGATGAATTAACAGAACACAGAGCACTTTCTCAGAAAGCTTCTTTCCAGTTCTGAACGGAAGATATTTCCGTTTTCACCATAGCCCTTTATGGGCTTCCAAATATCCCTTTGCCAATTCCACAAGAACAGCCTTATGGAAAGGCTTCTTGAAGGGAAAGATGTAATTCTGTGAGATGAATTAACAGAACACAGAGCAGTTAATCAGAAAGCTTCTTTCCAGTTTTGAACGGAAAATATTTCCATTTTCACATTAGCCCTCTATGGGCTTCCAAATATCCCTTTGCCAATTCCACAAGAAGAGCCTTAGCGAAAGGCTTCTTGAAGGGAAATATGTAACTCTGTGAGATGAATTAACAGAACACAGAGCACTTTCTCAGAAAGCTTCTTTCCAGTTTTGAACGGAAGATATTTCCTTTTTCACCATAGCACTCTATGGGCTTCCAAATATCCCTTTGCCAATTCCACAAGAACAGCCTTAGCGAAAGGCTTCTTGTAGGGAAAGATGTAACTCTGTGAGATGAATAAACAGAACACAGAGCAGTTTCTCAGAAAGCTTCTTTCCAATTTTGAACGGAAGATATTTCCTTTTTCACCATAGCCCTCTATGGGCTTCCAAATATCCCTTTGCCAATTCCATAAGAACAGGCTTAGCGAAAGGCTTCTTGAAGGGAAAGATGTAACTCTGTGAGATGAATTAACAGAACACACAGCAGCTTCTCAGAAAGCTTCTTTCCAGTTTTGAACGGAAGATATTTCCTTTTTCACCATAGCACTCTATGGGCTTCCAAATATCCCTTTGCCAATTCCACAAGAACAGCCTTAGCGAAAGGCTTCTTGTAGGGAAACATGTAACTCTGTGACATGAATAAACAGAACACAGAGCAGTTTCTCAGAAAGCTTCTTTCCAGTTTTGAACGGAAGATATTTCCTTTTTCACCATAGCCCTCTATGGGCTTCTAAATATCCCTTTGCCAATTCCACAAGAACAGCCTTAGCGAAAGGCTTCTTGAAGGGAAAGATGTAACTCTGTGAGATGAATTAACAGAACACAGAGCAGTTTTTCAGAAAGCTTCTTTCCAGTTTTGAACGGAAGATATTTCCTTTTTCACCATAGCCCTCTATGGGCTTCCAAATATCCCTTTGCCAATTCCACAAGAACAGCCTTAGCGAAAGGCTTCTTGAAGGGAAATATGTAACTCTGTGAGATCAATTAACAGAACACAGAGCAGTTTCTCAGAAAGCTTCTTTCCAGTTTTGAACGGAAGATATTTCATGTTTCACCATAGCCCTCTATGGGCTTCCAAATATCCCTTTGCCAATTCCACAAGAACAGCCTTAGCGAAAGGCTTCTTGAAGGGAAAGATGTAACTCTGTGAGATGAATTAACAGAACACAGAGCAGTTTCTCAGAAAGCTTCTTTCCAGTTTTGAACGGAAGATATTTCCTTTTTCACCATAGCCTTCTATGGGCTTCCAAATATCCCTTTGCCAATTCCACAAGAACAGCCTTAGCGAAAGGCTTCTTGAAGGGAAAGATGTAACTGTGTGAGATGAATTAACATAACACAGAGCAGTTTCTCAGAAAGCTTCTTTCCAGTTTTGAACGGAAGATATTTCCTTTTTCACCATAGCCCTCTAAGGGCTTTCCAAATATCCCTTTGCCAATTCCACAAGAACAGCCTTAGCGAAAGGCTTCTTGAAGGGAAAGATGTAACTCTGTGAGATGAATTAAGAGAACACAGAGCAGTTTCTCAGAAAGCTTCTTTCCAGTTTTGAACGGAAGATATTTCCTTTTTCACCATAGCCCTCTATGGGCTTCCAAATATCCCTTTGCCAATTCCACAAAAACAGCCTTAGCGAAAGGCTTCTTGAAGGGAAAGATGAAACTCTGTGAGATGAATTAACAGAACACAAAGCAGTTTCTCAGAAAGCTTCCTTCCAGTTTTGAACGGAAGATATTTCCTTTTTCACCATAGCCCTCTATGGGCTTCCAAATATAATTTTGCCAATTCCACAAGAACAGCCTTAGCGAAAGGCTTCTTGAAGGGAAAGATGTAACTGTGTGAGATGAATTAAGAGAACACAGAGCAGTTTCTCAGAAAGCTTTTTCCAATTTTGAACGGAAGATATTTCCTTTTTCACCATAGCCCTCTATGGGCTTCCAAATATCCCTTTGCCAATTCCACAAGAACAGCCTTAGCGAAAGGCTTTTTGAAGGGAAAGATGTAACTCTGTGAGATGAATTAACAGAACACAGAGCAGTTTCTCAGAAAGCTTCTTTCCAGTTTTAAACGGAAGATATTTCCTTTTTCACCATAGCCCTCTATGGGCTTCCAAATATCACTTTGCCAATTCCACAAGAACAGCCTTAGCGAAAGGCTTCTTGAAGGGAAAGATGTAACTCTGTGAGATGAATTAACAGAACACAGAGCAGTTTCTCAGAAAGCTTCTCTCCAGTTTTGAACGGAAGATATTTCCTTTTTCACCATAGCACTCTATGGGCTTCCAAATATCCCTTTGCCAATTCCACAAGAAGAGCCTTAGAGAAAGGCTTCTTGTAGGGAAAGATGTAACTCTGTGAGATGAATAAACAGAACACAGAGCAGTTTCTCAGAAAGCTTCTTTCCAGTTTTGAACGGAAGATATTTCCTTTTTCACCATAGCCCTCTATGGGCTTCCAAATATCCCTTTGCCAATTCCACAAGAACAGCCTTAGCGAAAGGCTTATTGAAGGGAAAGATGTAACTCTGTGAGATGAATTAACAGAACACAGAGCAGTTTCTCAGAAAGCTTCTTTCCAGTTTTGAACGGAAGATATTTCCTTTTTCACCATAGAACTCTATGGGCTTCCAAATATCCCTTTGCCAATTCCACAAGAACAGCCTTAGCGAAAGGCTTCTTGAAGGGAAAGATGTAACTCTGTGAGATGAATTAACAGATCACAGAGCAGTTTCTCAGAAAGCTTCTTTCCAGTTTTGAACGGAAGATATTTCCTTTTTCACCATAGCCCTCTATGGGCTTCCAAATATCCCTTTGCCAATTCCACAAGAACAGCCTTAGCGAAAGGCTTCTTGAAGGGAAATATGTAACTCTGTGAGATGAATTAACAGAACACAGAGCAGTTTCTCAGAAAGCTTCTTTCCAGTTTTGAACGGAAGATATTTCCTTTTTCACCATAGCCCTCTATGGGCTTCCAAATATCCCTTTGCCAATTGCACAAGAACAGCCTTAGCGAAAGGCTTCTTGAAGGGAAAGATGTATCTCTGTGAGATGAATTAACAGAACACAGAGCACTTTCTCAGAAAGCTTCTTTCCAGTTCTGAACGGAAGATATTTCCGTTTTCACCATAGCCCTTTATGGGCTTCCAAATATCCCTTTGCCAATTCCACAAGAACAGCCTTATGGAAAGGCTTCTTGAAGGGAAAGATGTAATTCTGTGAGATGAATTAACAGAACACAGAGCAGTTAATCAGAAAGCTTCTTTCCAGTTTTGAACGGAAAATATTTCCATTTTCACATTAGCCCTCTATGGGCTTCCAAATATCCCTTTGCCAATTCCACAAGAAGAGCCTTAGCGAAAGGCTTCTTGAAGGGAAATATGTAACTCTGTGAGATGAATTAACAGAACACAGAGCACTTTCTCAGAAAGCTTCTTTCCAGTTTTGAACGGAAGATATTTCCTTTTTCACCATAGCACTCTATGGGCTTCCAAATATCCCTTTGCCAATTCCACAAGAACAGCCTTAGCGAAAGGCTTCTTGTAGGGAAAGATGTAACTCTGTGAGATGAATAAACAGAACACAGAGCAGTTTCTCAGAAAGCTTCTTTCCAATTTTGAACGGAAGATATTTCCTTTTTCACCATAGCCCTCTATGGGCTTCCAAATATCCCTTTGCCAATTCCATAAGAACAGCCTTAGCGAAAGGCTTCTTGAAGGGAAAGATGTAACTCTGTGAGATGAATTAACAGAACACACAGCAGCTTCTCAGAAAGCTTCTTTCCAGTTTTGAACGGAAGATATTTCCTTTTTCACCATAGCACTCTATGGGCTTCGAAATATCCCTTTGCCAATTCCACAAGAACAGCCTTAGCGAAAGGCTTCTTGTAGGGAAACATGTAACTCTGTGACATGAATAAACAGAACACAGAGCAGTTTCTCAGAAAGCTTCTTTCCAGTTTTGAACGGAAGATATTTCCTTTTTCACCATAGCCCTCTATGGGCTTCTAAATATCCCTTTGCCAATTCCACAAGAACAGCCTTAGCGAAAGGCTTCTTGAAGGGAAAGATGTAACTCTGTGAGATGAATTAACAGAACACAGAGCAGTTTTTCAGAAAGCTTCTTTCCAGTTTTGAACGGAAGATATTTCCTTTTTCACCATAGCCCTCTATGGGCTTCCAAATATCCCTTTGCCAATTCCACAAGAACAGCCTTAGCGAAAGGCTTCTTGAAGGGAAATATGTAACTCTGTGAGATCAATTAACAGAACACAGAGCAGTTTCTCAGAAAGCTTCTTTCCAGTTTTGAACGGAAGATATTTCATGTTTCACCATAGCCCTCTATGGGCTTCCAAATATCCCTTTGCCAATTCCACAAGAACAGCCTTAGCGAAAGGCTTCTTGAAGGGAAAGATGTAACTCTTTGAGATGAATTAACAGAACACAGAGCAGTTTCTCAGAAAGCTTCTTTCCAGTTTTGAACGGAAGATATTTCCTTTTTCACCATAGCCTTCTATGGGCTTCCAAATATCCCTTTGCCAATTCCACAAGAACAGCCTTAGCGAAAGGCTTCTTGAAGGGAAAGATGTAACTGTGTGAGATGAATTAACATAACACAGAGCAGTTTCTCAGAAAGCTTCTTTCCAGTTTTGAACGGAAGATATTTCCTTTTTCACCATAGCCCTCTAAGGGCTTTCCAAATATCCCTTTGCCAATTCCACAAGAACAGCCTTAGCGAAAGGCTTCTTGAAGGGAAAGATGTAACTCTGTGAGATGAATTAAGAGAACACAGAGCAGTTTCTCAGAAAGCTTCTTTCCAGTTTTGAACGGAAGATATTTCCTTTTTCACCATAGCCCTCTATGGGCTTCCAAATATCCCTTTGCCAATTCCACAAAAACAGCCTTAGCGAAAGGCTTCTTGAAGGGAAAGATGAAACTCTGTGAGATGAATTAACAGAACACAAAGCAGTTTCTCAGAAAGCTTCCTTCCAGTTTTGAACGGAAGATATTTCCTTTTTCACCATAGCCCTCTATGGGCTTCCAAATATAATTTTGCCAATTCCACAAGAACAGCCTTAGCGAAAGGCTTCTTGAAGGGAAAGATGTAACTGTGTGAGATGAATTAAGAGAACACAGAGCAGTTTCTCAGAAAGCTTTTTCCAATTTTGAACGGAAGATATTTCCTTTTTCACCATAGCCCTCTATGGGCTTCCAAATATCCCTTTGCCAATTCCACAAGAACAGCCTTAGCGAAAGGCTTTTTGAAGGGAAAGATGTAACTCTGTGAGATGAATTAACAGAACACAGAGCAGTTTCTCAGAAAGCTTCTTTCCAGTTTTAAACGGAAGATATTTCCTTTTTCACCATAGCCCTCTATGGGCTTCCAAATATCACTTTGCCAATTCCACAAGAACAGCCTTAGCGAAAGGCTTCTTGAAGGGAAAGATGTAACTCTGTGAGATGAATTAACAGAACACAGAGCAGTTTCTCAGAAAGCTTCTCTCCAGTTTTGAACGGAAGATATTTCCTTTTACACCATAGCACTCTATGGGCTTCCAAATATCCCTTTGCCAATTCCACAAGAAGAGCCTTAGAGAAAGGCTTCTTGTAGGGAAAGATGTAACTCTGTGAGATGAATAAACAGAACACAGAGCAGTTTCTCAGAAAGCTTCTTTCCAGTTTTGAACGGAAGATATTTCCTTTTTCACCATAGCCCTCTATGGGCTTCCAAATATCCCTTTGCCAATTCCACAAGAACAGCCTTAGCGAAAGGCTTCTTGAAGGGAAAGATGTAACTCTGTGAGATGAATTAACAGAACACAGAGCAGTTTCTCAGAAAGCTTCTTTCCAGTTTTGAACGGAAGATATTTCCTTTTTCACCATAGCCCTCTACGGGCTTCCAAATATCCCTTTGCCAATTCCACAAGAACAGCCTTAGCGAAAGGCTTCTTGAAGGGAAATATGTAACTCTGTGAGATGAATTAACAGAACACAGAGCAGTTTCTCAGAAAGCTTCTTTCCAGTTTTGAACGGAAGATATTTCCTTTTTCACCATAGCCCTCTATGGGCTTCCAAATATCCCTTTGCCAATTCCACAAGAACAGCCTTAGCGAAAGGCTTCTTGAAGGGAAAGATGTAACTCTGTGAGATGAATTAACAGAACACAGAGCAGTTTCTCAGAAAGTTTCTTTCCAGTTTTGAACGGAAGATATTTCCTTTTTCACCATAGCCCTCTATGGGCTTCCAAATATCCCTTTGCCAATTCCACAAGAACAGCCTTAGCGAAAGGCTTCTTGAAGGGAAATATGTAACTCTGTGAGATGAATTAACAGAACACAGAGCAGTTTCTCAAAAAGCTTCTTTCCAGTTTTGAACGGAAGGTATTTCCTGTTTCACCATAGCCCTCTATGGGCTTCCAAATATCCCTTTGCCAATTCCACAAGAACAGCCTTAGCGAAAGGCTTCTTGAAGGGAAAGATGTAACTCGGTGAGTTGAATTAACAGAACACAGAGCAGTTTCTCAGAATGATTCTTTCCAGTTTTGAACGGAAGATATTTCCTTTTTCACCATAGCCTTCTATGGGCTTCCAAATATCCCTTTGCCAATTGCACAAGAACAGCCTTAGCGAAAGGCTTCTTGAAGGGAAAGATGTAACTCTGTGAGATGAATTAACAGAACACAGAACAGTTTCTCAGAAAGCTTCTTTCCAGTTTTGAAAGGAAGATATTTCCTTTTTCACCGTAGCCCTCTATGGGCTTCCAAATATCCCTTTGCCAATTCCACAAGAACAGCCTTAGCGAAAGATTTCTTGAAGGGAAAGATGTAACTCTGTGAGATGAATTAACAGAACACAGAGCAGTTTCTCAGAAAGCTTCTTTCCAGTTTTGAACGGAAGATATTTCCTTTTTCACCGTAGCCCTCTATGGGCTTCCAAATATCCCTTCGCCAATTCCACAAGAACAGCCTTAGCGAAAGGCTTCTTGAAGGGAAAGATGTAACTCTGTGAGATGAATTAACAGAACACAGAGCAGTTTCTCAGAAAGCTTCTTTCCAGTTTTGAACGGAAGATATTTCCCTTTTCACCATAGCCCTCTATGGGCTTCCAAATATCCCTTTGCCAATTCCACAAGAACAGCCTTAGCGAAAGGCTTCCTGAAGGGAAAGATGTAACTCTGTGAGATGAATTAACAGAACACAGAGCAGTTTCTCAGAAACCTTCTTTCCAGTTTTGAACGGAAGATATTTCCTTTTTCACCATAGCCCTCTATGGGCTTCCAAATATCCCTTTGCCAATTCCACAAGAACAGCCTTAGCGAAAGGCTTCTTGAAGGGAAATATGTAACTCTGTGAGATGAATTAACAGAACACAGAGCAGTTTCTCGGAAAGCTTCTTTCCAGTTTTGAACGGAAGATATTTCCTTTTTCACCATAGCCCTCTATGGGCTTCCAAATATTCCTTTGCCAATTCCACAAGAACAGCCTTAGCGAAAGGCTTCTTGAAGGGAAAGATGTAACTCTGTGAGATGAATTAACAGAACACAGAGAAGTTTCTCAGAAAGCTTCTTTCCAGTATTGAACGGAAAATATTTCCTTTTTCACCATAGCCCTCTATGGGCTTCCAAATATCCCTTTGCCAATTCCACAAGAACAGCCTTAGCGAAAGGCGTCTTGAAGAGAAAGATGTAACACTGTGAGATGAATTAACAGAACACAGAGCAGTTTCTCAGAAAGCTTCTTTCCAGTTTTGAACGGAAGATATTTCCTTTCTCACCATAGCCCTCTATGGGCTTCCAAATATCCCTTTGCCAATTCCACAAGAACAGCCTTAGCGAAAGACTTCTTGAAGGGAAAGATGTAACTCTGTGAGATGAATTAACAGAACACAGAGCAGTTTCTCAGAAAGCTTCTTTCCAGTTTTGAACGGAAGATATTTCCTTTTTCACCATAGCCCTCTATGGGCTTCCAAATATCCCTTTGCCAATTCCACAAGAACAGCCTTAACGAAAGGCTTCTTGAAGGGAAAGATGTAACTCTGTGAGATGAATTAACAGAACACTGAGCAGTTTCTCAGAAAGCTTCTTTCCAGTCTTCAACGGAAGATATTTCCTTTTTCACCATAGCCCTCTATGGGCTTCCAAATATCCCTTTGCCAATTCCACAAGAACAGTCTTAGCGAAAGGCTTCTTGAAGGTAAAGATGTAACTCTGTGAGATGAATTAAGAGAACACAGAGCAGTTTCTCAGAAAGCTTCTTTCCAGTTTTGAACGGAAGATATTTCCTTTTTCACCATAGCCCTCTATGGGCTTCCAAATATCCCTTTGCCAATTCCACAAGAACAGCCTTATGGAAAGGCTTCTTGAAGGGAAAGATGTAATTCTGTGAGATGAATTAACAGAACACAGAGCAGTTAATCAGAAAGCTTCTTTCCAGTTTTGAACGGAAAATATTTCCATTTTCACATTAGCCCTCTATGGGCTTCCAAATATCCCTTTGCCAATTCCACAAGAAGAGCCTTAGCGAAAGGCTTCTTGAAGGGAAACATGTAACTCTGTGAGATGAATTAACAGAACACAGAGCAGTTTCTCAGAAAGCTTCTTTCCAGTTTTGAAAGGAAGATATTTCCTTTTTCACCATAGCCCTCTATGGGCTTCCAAATATCCCTTTGCCAATTCCACAAGAACAGACTTAGCGAAAGACTTCTTGAAGGGAAAGATGTAACTCTGTGAGATGAATTAACAGAACACAGAGCAGTTTCTCAGAAAGCTTCTTTCCAGTTTTGAACGGAAGATATTTCCTTTTTCACCATAGCCCTCTATGGGCTTCCAAATATCCCTTTGCCAATTCCACAAGAACAGCCTTAGCGAAAGGCTTCTTGAAGGGAAATATGTAACTCTGTGAGATGAATTAACAGAACACAGAGCAGTTTCTCAGAAAGCTTCTTTCCAGTTTTGAACGGAAGATATTTCCTGTTTCACCATAGCCCTCTATGGGCTTCCAAATATCCCTTTGCCAATTCCACAAGAACAGCCTTAGCGAAAGGCTTCTTGAAGGGAAAGATGTAACTCGGTGAGTTGAATTAATAGAACACAGAGCAGTTTCTCAGAATGATTATTTCCAGTTTTGAACGGAAAATATTTCCTTTTTCACCATAGCCCTCTATGGGCTTCCAAATATCCCTTTGCCAATTGCACAAGAACAGCCATAGCGAAAGGCTTCTTGAAGGGAAAGATGTAACTCTGTGAGATGAATTAACAGAACACAGAGCATTTTCTCAGAAAGCTTCTTTCCAGTTCTGAACGGAAGATATTTCCGTTTTCACCATAGCCCTTTATGGGCTTCCAAATATCCCTTTGCCAATTCCACAAGAACAGCCTTAGCGAAAGGCTTCCTGAAGGGAAAGATGTAATTCTGTGAGATGAATTAACAGAACACAGAGCAGTTTATCAGAAAGCTTCTTTCCAGTTTTGAACGGAAAATATTTCCATTTTCACATTAGCCCTCTATGGGCTTCCAAATATCCCTTTGCCAATTCCACAAGAACAGCCTTAGCGAAAGGCTTCTTGAAGGGAAAGATGTAACTCTGTGAGATGAATTAACAGAACACAGAGCAGTTTCTCAGAAAGCTTCTTTCCAGTTTTGAAAGGAAGATATTTCCTTTTTCACCATAGCCCTCTATGGGCTTCCAAATATCCCTTTGCCAATTCCACAAGAACAGCCTTAGCGAAAGACTTCTTGAAGGGAAAGATGTAACTCTGTGAGATGAATTAACAGAACACAGAGCAGTTTCTCAGAAAGCTTCTTTCCAGTTTTGAACGGAAGATATTTCCTTTTTCACCATAGCCCTCTATGGGCTTCCAAATATCCCTTCGCCAATTCCACAAGAACAGCCTTAGCGAAAGGCTTCTTGAAGGGAAAGATGTAACTCTGTGAGATGAATTAACAGAACACAGAGCAGTTTCTCAGAAAGCTTCTTTCCAGTTTTGAACGGAAGATATTTCCTTTTTCACCATAGCCCTCTATGGGCTTCCAAATATCCCTTTGCCAATTCCACAAGAACAGCCTTAGCGAAAGGCTTCTTGAAGGGAAATATGTAACTCTGTGAGATGAATTAACAGAACACAGAGCAGTTTCTCAGAAAGCTTCTTTCCAGTTTTGAACGGAAGATATTTCCTGTTTCACCATAGCCCTCTATGGGCTTCCAAATATCCCTTTGCCAATTCCACAAGAACAGCCTTAGCGAAAGGCTTCTTGAAGGGAAAGATGTAACTCGGTGAGTTGAATTAACAGAACACAGAGCAGTTTCTCAGAATGATTCTTTCCAGTTTTGAACGGAAAATATTTCCTTTTTCACCATAGCCCTCTATGGGCTTCCAAATATCCCTTTGCCAATTGCACAAGAACAGCCATAGCGAAAGGCTTCTTGAAGGGAAAGATGTAACTCTGTGAGATGAATTAACAGAACACAGAGCATTTTCTCAGAAAGCTTCTTTCCAGTTCTGAACGGAAGATATTTCCGTTTTCACCATAGCCCTTTATGGGCTTCCAAATATCCCTTTGCCAATTCCACAAGAACAGCCTTAGCGAAAGGCTTCCTGAAGGGAAAGATGTAATTCTGTGAGATGAATTAACAGAACACAGAGCAGTTAATCAGAAAGCTTCTTTCCAGTTTTGAACGGAAAATATTTCCATTTTCACATTAGCCCTCTATGGGCTTCCAAATATCCCTTTGCCAATTCCACAAGAACAGCCTTAGCGAAAGGCTTCTTGAAGGGAAAGATGTAACTCTGTGAGATGAATTAACAGAACACAGAGCAGTTTCTCAGAAAGCTTCTTTCCAGTTTTGAAAGGAAGATATTTCCTTTTTCACCATAGCCCTCTATGGGCTTCCAAATATCCCTTTGCCAATTCCACAAGAACAGCCTTAGCGAAAGACTTCTTGAAGGGAAAGATGTAACTCTGTGAGATGAATTAACAGAACACAGAGCAGTTTCTCAGAAAGCTTCTTTCCAGTTTTGAACGGAAGATATTTCCTTTTTCACCATAGCCCTCTATGGGCTTCCAAATATCCCTTCGCCAATTCCACAAGAACAGCCTTAGCGAAAGGCTTCTTGAAGGGAAAGATGTAACTCTGTGAGATGAATTAACAGAACACAGAGCAGTTTCTCAGAAAGCTTCTTTCCAGTTTTGAACGGAAGATATTTCCCTTTTCACCATAGCCCTCTATGGGCTTCCAAATATCCCTTTGCCAATTCCACAAGAACAGCCTTAGCGAAAGGCTTCTTGAAGGGAAAGATGTAACTCTGTGAGATGAATTAACAGAACACAGAGCAGTTTCTCAGAAAGCTTCTTTCCAGTTTTGAACGGAAGATATTTCCTTTTTCACCATAGCCCTCTATGGGCTTCCAAATATCCCTTTGCCAATTCCACAAGAACAGCCTTAGCGAAAGGCTTCTTGAAGGGAAAGATGTAACTCTGTGAGATGAATTAACAGAACACACAGCAGCTTCTCAGAAAGCTTCTTTCCAGTTTTGAACGGAAGATATTTCCTTTTTCACCATAGCACTCTATGGGCTTCCAAATATCCCTTTGCCAATTCCACAAGAACAGCCTTAGCGAAAGGCTTCTTGTAGGGAAAGATGTAACTCTGTGAGATGAATAAACAGAACACAGAGCAGTTTCTCAGAAAGCTTCTTTCCAATTTTGAACGGAAGATATTTCCTTTTTCACCATAGCCCTCTATGGGCTTCCAAATATCCCTTTGCCAATTCCATAAGAACAGCCTTAGCGAAAGGCTTCTTGAAGGGAAAGATGTAACTCTGTGAGATCAATTAACAGAACACAGAGCAGTTTCTCAGAAAGCTTCTTTCCAGTTTTGAACGAAGATATTTCATGTTTCACCATAGCCCTCTATGGGCTTCCAAATATCCCTTTGCCAATTCCACAAGAACAGCCTTAGCGAAAGGCTTCTTGAAGGGAAAGATGTAACTCTGTGAGATGAATTAAGAGAACACAGAGCAGTTAATCAGAAAGCTTCTTTCCAGTTTTGAACGGAAAATATTTCCATTTTCACATTAGCCCTCTATGGGCTTCCAAATATCCCTTTGCCAATTCCACAAGAACAGCCTTAGCGAAAGGCTTCTTGAAGGGAAAGATGTAACTCTGTGAGATGAATTAACAGAACACAGAGCAGTTTCTCAGAAAGCTTCTTTCCAGTTTTGAAAGGAAGATATTTCCTTTTTCACCATAGCCCTCTATGGGCTTCCAAATATCCCTTTGCCAATTCCACAAGAACAGCCTTAGCGAAAGACTTCTTGAAGGGAAAGATGTAACTCTGTGAGATGAATGAACAGAACACAGAGCAGTTTCTCAGAAAGCTTCTTTCCAGTTTTGAACGGAAGATATTTCCTTTTTCACCATAGCCCTCTATGGGCTTCCAAATATCCCTTCGCCAATTCCACAAGAACAGCCTTAGCGAAAGGCTTCTTGAAGGGAAAGATGTAACTCTGTGAGATGAATTAACAGAACACAGAGCAGTTTCTCAGAAAGCTTCTTTCCAGTTTTGAACGGAAGATATTTCCCTTTCCACCATAGCCCTCTATGGGCTTCCAAATATCCCTTTGCCAATTCCACAAGAACAGCCTTAGCAAAAGGCTTCTTGAAGGGAAAGATGTAACTCTGTGAGATGAATTAACAGAACACAGAGCAGTTTCTCAGAAAGCTTCTTTCCAGTTTTGAACGGAAGATATTTCCTTTTTCACCATAGCCCTCTATGGGCTTCCAAATATCCCTTTGCCAATTCCACAAGAGCAGCCTTAGCGAAAGGCTTCTTGAAGGGAAAGATGTAACTCTGTGAGATGAATTAACAGAACACAGAGCCGTTTCTCAGAAAGCTTCTTTCCAGTTTTGAACGGAAGATATTTCCTTTTTCACCATAGCACTCTATGGGCTTCCAAATATCCCTTTGCCAATTCCACAAGAACAGCCTTAGCGAAAGGCTTCTTGTAGGGAAAGATGTAACTCTGTGAGATGAATAAACAGAACACAGAGCAGTTTCTCAGAAAGCTTCTTTCCAATTTTGAACGGAAGATATTTCCTTTTTCACCATAGCCCTCTATGGGCTTCCAAATATCCCTTTGCCAATTCCATAAGAACAGCCTTAGCGAAAGGCTTCTTGAAGGGAAAGATGTAACTCTGTGAGATGAATTAACAGAACACACAGCAGCTTCTCAGAAAGCTTCTTTCCAGTTTTGAACGGAAGATATTTCCTTTTTCACCATAGCACTCTATGGGCTTCCAAATATCCCTTTGCCAATTCCACAAGAACAGCCTTAGCGAAAGGCTTCTTGAAGGGAAAGATGTAACTCTGTGAGATCAATTAACAGAACACAGAGCAGTTTCTCAGAAAGCTTCTTTCCAGTTTTGAACGGAAGATATTTCATGTTTCACCATAGCCCTCTATGGGCTTCCAAATATCCCTTTGCCAATTCCACAAGAACAGCCTTAGCGAAAGGCTTCTTGAAGGGAAAGATGTAACTCTGTGAGATGAATTAACAGAACACAGAGCAGTTAATCAGAAAGCTTCTTTCCAGTTTTGAAAGGAAGATATTTCCTTTTTCACCATAGCCCTCTATGGGCTTCCAAATATCCCTTTGCCAATTCCACAAGAACAGCCTTAGCGAAAGACTTCTTGAAGGGAAAGATGTAACTCTGTGAGATGAATTAACAGAACACAGAGCAGTTTCTCAGAAAGCTTCTTTCCAGTTTTGAACGGAAGATATTTCCTTTTTCACCATAGCCCTCTATGGGCTTCCAAATATCCCTTCGCCAATTCCACAAGAACAGACTTAGCGACAGGCTTCTTGAAGGGAAAGATGTAACTCTGTGAGATGAATTAACAGAACACAGAGCAGTTTCTCAGAAAGCTTCTTTCCAGTTTTGAACGGAAGATATTTCCCTTTTCACCATAGCCCTCTATGGGCTTCCAAATATCCCTTTGCCAATTCCACAAGAACAGCCTTAGCGAAAGGCTTCTTGAAGGGAAAGATGTAACTCTGTGAGATGAATTAACAGAACACAGAGCAGTTTCTCAGAAAGCTTCTTTCCAGTTTTGAACGGAAGATATTTCCTTTTTCACCATAGCCCTCTATGGGCTTCCAAATATCCCTTTGCCAATTCCACAAGAACAGCCTTAGCGAAAGGCTTCTTGAAGGGAAAGATGTAACTCTGTGAGATGAATTAACAGAACACACAGCAGCTTCTCAGAAAGCTTCTTTCTAGTTTTGAACGGAAGATATTTCCTTTTTCACCATAGCACTCTATGGGCTTCCAAATATCCCTTTGCCAATTCCACAAGAACAGCCTTAGCGAAAGGCTTCTTGTAGGGAAAGATGTAACTCTGTGAGATGAATAAACAGAACACAGAGCAGTTTCTCAGAAAGCTTCTTTCCAATTTTGAACGGAAGATATTTCCTTTTTCACCATAGCCCTCTATGGGCTTCCAAATATCCCTTTGCCAATTCCATAAGAACAGCCTTAGCGAAAGGCTTCTTGAAGGGAAAGATGTAACTCTGTGAGATGAATTAACAGAACACACAGCAGCTTCTCAGAAAGCTTCTTTCCAGTTTTGAACGGAAGATATTTCCTTTTTCACCATAGCACTCTATGGGCTTCCAAATATCCCTTTGCCAATTCCACAAGAACAGCCTTAGCGAAAGGCTTCTTGTAGGGAAACATGTAACTCTGTGACATGAATAAACAGAACACAGAGCAGTTTCTCAGAAAGCTTCTTTCCAGTTTTGAACGGAAGATATTTCCTTTTTCACCATAGCCCTCTATGGGCTTCCAAATATCCCTTTGCCAATTCCACAAGAACAGCCTTAGCGAAAGGCTTCTTGAAGGGAAAGATGTAACTCTGTGAGATGAATTAACAGAACACAGAGCAGTTTTTCAGAAAGCTTCTTTCCAGTTTTGAACGGAAGATATTTCCTTTTTCACCATAGCCCTCTATGGGCTTCCAAATATCCCTTTGCCAATTCCACAAGAACAGCCTTAGCGAAAGGCTTCTTGAAGGGAAATATGTAACTCTGTGAGATCAATTAACAGAACACAGAGCAGTTTCTCAGAAAGCTTCTTTCCAGTTTTGAACGGAAGATATTTCATGTTTCACCATAGCCCTCTATGGGCTTCCAAATATCCCTTTGCCAATTCCACAAGAACAGCGTTAGCGAAAGGCTTCTTGAAGGGAAAGATGTAACTCTGTGAGATGAATTAACAGAACACAGAGCAGTTTCTCAGAAAGCTTCTTTCCAGTTTTGAACGGAAGATATTTCCTTTTTCACCATAGCCTTCTATGGGCTTCCAAATATCCCTTTGCCAATTCCACAAGAACAGCCTTAGCGAAAGGCTTCTTGAAGGGAAAGATGTAACTGTGTGAGATGAATTAACATAACACAGAGCAGTTTCTCAGAAAGCTTCTTTCCAGTTTTGAACGGAAGATATTTCCTTTTTCACCATAGCCCTCTAAGGGCTTTCCAAATATCCCTTTGCCAATTCCACAAGAACAGCCTTAGCGAAAGGCTTCTTGAAGGGAAAGATGTAACTCTGTGAGATGAATTAAGAGAACACAGAGCAGTTTCTCAGAAAGCTTCTTTCCAGTTTTGAACGGAAGATATTTCCTTTTTCACCATAGCCCTCTATGGGCTTCCAAATATCCCTTTGCCAATTCCACAAGAACAGCCTTAGCGAAAGGCTTCTTGAAGGGAAAGATGAAACTCTGTGAGATGAATTAACAGAACACAAAGCAGTTTCTCAGAAAGCTTCCTTCCAGTTTTGAACGGAAGATATTTCCTTTTTCACCATAGCCCTCTATGGGCTTCCAAATATAATTTTGCCAATTCCACAAGAACAGCCTTAGCGAAAGGCTTCTTGAAGGGAAAGATGTAACTGTGTGAGATGAATTAACAGAACACAGAGCAGTTTCTCAGAAAGCTTTTTCCAATTTTGAACGGAAGATATTTCCTTTTTCACCATAGCCCTCTATGGGCTTCCAAATATCCCTTCGCCAATTCCACAAGAACAGCCTTAGCGAAAGGCTTTTTGAAGGGAAAGATGTAACTCTGTGAGATGAATTAACAGAACACAGAGCAGTTTCTCAGAAAGCTTCTTTCCAGTTTTAAACGGAAGATATTTCCTTTTTCACCATAGCCCTCTATGGGCTTCCAAATATCACTTTGCCAATTCCACAAGAACAGCCTTAGCGAAAGGCTTCTTGAAGGGAAAGATGTAACTCTGTGAGATGAATTAACAGAACACAGAGCAGTTTCTCAGAAAGCTTCTTTCCAGTTTTGAACGGAAGATATTTCCTTTTTCACCATTGCCCTCTATGGGCTTCCAAATATCCCTTTGCCAATTCCACAAGAACAGCCTTAGCGAAAGGCTTCTTGAAGGGAAAGATGTAACTCTGTGAGATGAATTAACAGAACACAGAGCAGTTTCTCAGAAAGCTTCTTTCCAGTTTTGAACGGAAGATATTTCCTTTTTCACCATAGCCCTTTATGGGCTTCCAAATATCCCTTTGCCAATTCCACAAGAACAGCCTTAGCGAAAGGCTTCTTGAAGGGAAAGATGTAACTCTGTGAGATGAATTAACAGAACACAGAGCAGTTCCTCAGAAAGCTTCTTTCCAGTTTTGAACGGAAGATATTTCCTTTTTCACCATAGCCCTCTATGGGCTTCCTAATATCAATTTGCCAATTCCACAAGAACAGCCTTAGCGAAAGGCTTCTGGAAGGGAAAGATGTAACTCTGTGAGATGAATTATCAGAACACAGAGCAGTTTCTCAGAAAGCTTCTTTCCAGTTTTGAACGGAAGATATTTCCTTTTTCACCATAGCCCTCTATGGGCTTCCAAATATCCCTTTGCCAATTCCACAAGAAGAGTATTAGCGAAAGGCTTCTTGAAGGGAAACACGTAACTCTGTGAGATGAATTAACAGAACACAGAGCAGTTTCTCAGGAAGCTTCTTTCCAGTTTTGAACGGAAGATATTTCCTTTTTCACCATAGCCCTCTATGGGCTTCCAAATATCCCTTTGCCAATTCCACAAGAACAGCCTTAGCGAAAGGCTTCTTGAAGGGAAAGTTGTAACTCTGTGAGATGAATTAACAGAACACAGAGCAGTTTCTCAGAAAGCTTCTTTCCAGTTTTGAACGGAAGATATTTCCTTTTTCACCATAGCCCTCTATGGGCTTCCAAATATCCCTTTGCCAATTCCACAAGAACTGCCTTAGCGAAAGGCTTCTTGAAGGGAAAGATGTAACTCTGTGAGTTGAATTAACAGAACACAGAGCAGTTTCTCAGAATGATTCTTTCCAGTTTTGAACGGAAAATATTTCCTTTTTCACCATAGCTTTCTATGGGCTTCCAAATATCCCTTTGCCAATTGCACAAGAACAGCCTTAGCGAAAGGCTTCTTGAAGGGAAAGATGTAACTCTGTGAGATGAATTAACAGAACACAGAGCACTTTCTCAGAAAGCTTCTTTCCAGTTCTGAACGGAAGATATTTCCGTTTTCACCATAGCCCTTTATGGGCTTCCAAATATCCCTTTGCCAATTCCACAAGAACAGCCTTATGGAAAGGCTTCTTGAAGAGAAAGATGTAATTCTGTGAGATGAATTAACAGAACACAGAGCAGTTAATCAGAAAGCTTCTTTCCAGTTTTGAACGGAAAATATTTCCATTTTCACATTAGCCCTCTATGGGCTTCCAAATATCCCTTTGCCAATTCCACAAGAAGAGCCTTAGCGAAAGGCTTCTTGAAGGGAAATATGTAACTCTGTGAGATGAATTAACAGAACACAGAGCACTTTCTCAGAAAGCTTCTTTCCAGTTTTGAACGGAAGATATTTCCTTTTTCACCATAGCACTCTATGGGCTTCCAAATATCCCTTTGCCAATTCCACAAGAACAGCCTTAGCGAAAGGCTTCTTGTAGGGAAAGATGTAACTCTGTGAGATGAATAAACAGAACACAGAGCAGTTTCTCAGAAAGCTTCTTTCCAATTTTGAACGGAAGATATTTCCTTTTTCACCATAGCCCTCTATGGGCTTCCAAATATCCCTTTGCCAATTCCATAAGAACAGCCTTAGCGAAAGGCTTCTTGAAGGGAAGGATGTAACTCTGTGAGATGAATTAACAGAACACACAGCAGCTTTTCAGAAAGCTTCTTTCCAGTTTTGAACGGAAGATATTTCCTTTTTCACCATAGCACTCTATGGGCTTCCAAATATCCCTTTGCCAATTCCACAAGAACAGCCTTAGCGAAAGGCTTCTTGTAGGGAAACATGTAACTCTGTGACATGAATAAACAGAACACAGAGCAGTTTCTCAGAAAGCTTCTTTCCAGTTTTGAACGGAAGATATTTCCTTTTTCACCATAGCCCTCTATGGGCTTCTAAATATCCCTTTGCCAATTCCACAGGAACAGCCTTAGCGAAAGGCTTCTTGAAGGGAAAGATGTAACTCTGTGAGATGAATTAACAGAACACAGAGCAGTTTTTCAGAAAGCTTCTTTCCAGTTTTGAACGGAAGATATTTCCTTTTTCACCATAGCCCTCTATGGGCTTCCAAATATCCCTTTGCCAATTCCACAAGAACAGCCTTAGCGAAAGGCTTCTTGAAGGGAAATATGTAACTCTGTGAGATCAATTAACAGAACACAGAGCAGTTTCTCAGAAAGCTTCTTTCCAGTTTTGAACGGAAGATATTTCATGTTTCACCATAGCCCTCTATGGGCTTCCAAATATCCCTTTGCCAATTCCACAAGAACAGCCTTAGCGAAAGGCTTCTTGAAGGGAAAGATGTAACTCTGTGAGATGAATTAACAGAACACAGAGCAGTTTCTCAGAAAGCTTCTTTCCAGTTTTGAACGGAAGATATTTCCTTTTTCACCATAGCCTTCTATGGGCTTCCAAATATCCCTTTGCCAATTCCACAAGAACAGCCTTAGCGAAAGGCTTCTTGAAGGGAAAGATGTAACTGTGTGAGATGAATTAACATAACACAGAGCAGTTTCTCAGAAAGCTTCTTTCCAGTTTTGAACGGAAGATATTTCCTTTTTCACCATAGCCCTCTAAGGGCTTTCCAAATATCCCTTTGCCAATTCCACAAGAACAGCCTTAGCGAAAGGCTTCTTGAAGGGAAAGATGTAACTCTGTGAGATGAATTAAGAGAACACAGAGCAGTTTCTCAGAAAGCTTCTTTCCAGTTTTGAACGGAAGGTATTTCCTTTTTCACCATAGCCCTCTATGGGCTTCCAAATATCCCTTTGCCAATTCCACAAAAACAGCCTTAGCGAAAGGCTTCTTGAAGGGAAAGATGAAACTCTGTGAGATGAATTAACAGAACACAAAGCAGTTTCTCAGAAAGCTTCCTTCCAGTTTTGAACGGAAGATATTTCCTTTTTCACCATAGCCCTCTATGGGCTTCCAAATATAATTTTGCAAATTCCACAAGAACAGCCTTAGCGAAAGGCTTCTTGAAGGGAAAGATGTAACTGTGTGAGATGAATTAAGAGAACACAGAGCAGTTTCTCAGAAAGCTTTTTCCAATTTTGAACGGAAGATATTTCCTTTTTCACCATAGCCCTCTATGGGCTTCCAAATATCCCTTTGCCAATTCCACAAGAACAGCCTTAGCGAAAGGCTTTTTGAAGGGAAAGATGTAACTCTGTGAGATGAATTAACAGAACACAGAGCAGTTTCTCAGAAAGCTTCTTTCCAGTTTTAAACGGAAGATATTTCCTTTTTCACCATAGCCCTCTATGGGCTTCCAAATATCACTTTGCCAATTCCACAAGAACAGCCTTAGCGAAAGGCTTCTTGAAGGGAAAGATGTAACTCTGTGAGATGAATTAACAGAACACAGAGCAGTTTCTCAGAAAGCTTCTCTCCAGTTTTGAACGGAAGATATTTCCTTTTTCACCATAGCACTCTATGGGCTTCCAAATATCCCTTTGCCAATTCCACAAGAAGAGCCTTAGAGAAAGGCTTCTTGTAGGGAAAGATGTAACTCTGTGAGATGAATAAACGGAACACAGAGCAGTTTCTCAGAAAGCTTCTTTCCAGTTTTGAACGGAAGATATTTCCTTTTTCACCATAGCCCTCTATGGGCTTCCAAATATCCCTTTGCCAATTCCACAAGAACAGCCTTAGCGAAAGGCTTCTTGAAGGGAAAGATGTAACTCTGTGAGATGAATTAACAGAACACAGAGCAGTTTCTCAGAAAGCTTCTTTCCAGTTTTGAACGGAAGATATTTCCTTTTTCACCATAGCCCTCTATGGGCTTCCAAATATCCCTTTGCCAATTCCACAAGAACAGCCTTAGCGAAAGGCTTCTTGAAGGGAAATATGTAACTCTGTGAGATGAATTAACAGAACACAGAGCAGTTTCTCAGAAAGCTTCTTTCCAGTTTTGAACGGAAGATATTTCCTTTTTCACCATAGCCCTCTATGGGCTTCCAAATATCCCTTTGCCAATTCCACAAGAACAGCCTTAGCGAAAGGCTTCTTGAAGGGAAAGATGTAACTCTGTGAGATGAATTAACAGAACACAGAGCAGTTTCTCAGAAAGCTTCTTTCCAGTTTTGAACGGAAGATATTTCCTTTTTCACCATAGCCCTCTATGGGCTTCCAAATATCCCTTTGCCAATTCCACAAGAACAGCCTTAGCGAAAGGCTTCTTGAAGGGAAATATGTAACTCTGTGAGATGAATTAACAGAACACAGAGCAGTTTCTCAAA
Organism: Chlorocebus sabaeus; assembly: GCF_047675955.1. Taxonomy (NCBI): domain Eukaryota; kingdom Metazoa; phylum Chordata; class Mammalia; order Primates; family Cercopithecidae; genus Chlorocebus; species Chlorocebus sabaeus. The sequence goes on from NW_027327970.1 coordinate 383,088, forward strand.
AAGCTTCTTTCCAGTTTTGAACGGAAGGTATTTCCTGTTTCACCATAGCCCTCTATGGGCTTCCAAATATCCCTTTGCCAATTCCACAAGAACAGCCTTAGCGAAAGGCTTCTTGAAGGGAAAGATGTAACTCGGTGAGTTGAATTAACAGAACACAGAGCAGTTTCTCAGAATGATTCTTTCCAGTTTTGAACGGAAGATATTTCCTTTTTCACCATAGCCTTCTATGGGCTTCCAAATATCCCTTTGCCAATTGCACAAGAACAGCCTTAGCGAAAGGCTTCTTGAAGGGAAAGATGTAACTCTGTGAGATGAATTAACAGAACACAGAACAGTTTCTCAGAAAGCTTCTTTCCAGTTTTGAAAGGAAGATATTTCCTTTTTCACCGTAGCCCTCTATGGGCTTCCAAATATCCCTTTGCCAATTCCACAAGAACAGCCTTAGCGAAAGATTTCTTGAAGGGAAAGATGTAACTCTGTGAGATGAATTAACAGAAAACAGAGCAGTTTCTCAGAAAGCTTCTTTCCAGTTTTGAACGGAAGATATTTCCTTTTTCACCATAGCCCTCTATGGGCTTCCAAATATCCCTTCGCCAATTCCACAAGAACAGCCTTAGCGAAAGGCTTCTTGAAGGGAAAGATGTAACTCTGTGAGATGAATTAACAGAACACAGAGCAGTTTCTCAGAAAGCTTCTTTCCAGTTTTGAACGGAAGATATTTCCCTTTTCACCATAGCCCTCTATGGGCTTCCAAATATCCCTTTGCCAATTCCACAAGAACAGCCTTAGCGAAAGGCTTCCTGAAGGGAAAGATGTAACTCTGTGAGATGAATTAACAGAACACAGAGCAGTTTCTCAGAAACCTTCTTTCCAGTTTTGAACGGAAGATATTTCCTTTTTCACCATAGCCCTCTATGGGCTTCCAAATATCCCTTTGCCAATTCCACAAGAACAGCCTTAGCGAAAGGCTTCTTGAAGGGAAAGATGTAACTCTGTGAGATGAATTAACAGAACACACAGCAGCTTCTCAGAAAGCTTCTTTCCAGTTTTGAACGGAAGATATTTCCTTTTTCACCATAGCACTCTATGGGCTTCCAAATATCCCTTTGCCAATTCCACAAGAACAGCCTTAGAGAAAGGCTTCTTGTAGGGAAAGATGTAACTCTGTGAGATGAATAAACAGAACACAGAGCAGTTTCTCAGAAAGCTTCTTTCCAGTTTTGAACGGAAGATATTTCCTTTTTCACCATAGCCCTCTATGGGCTTCCAAATATCCCTTTGCCAATTCCACAAGAACAGCCTTAGCGAAAGGCTTCTTGAAGGGAAAGATGTAACTCTGTGAGATGAATTAACAGAACACAGAGCAGTTTCTCAGAAAGCTTCTTTCCAGTTTTGAACGGAAGATATTTCCTTTTTCACCATAGCCCTCTATGGGCTTCCAAATATCCCTTTGCCAATTCCACAAGAACAGCCTTAGCGAAAGGCTTCTTGAAGGGAAATATGTAACTCTGTGAGATGAATTAACAGAACACAGAGCAGTTTCTCGGAAAGCTTCTTTCCAGTTTTGAACGGAAGATATTTCCTTTTTCACCATAGCCCTCTATGGGCTTCCAAATATTCCTTTGCCAATTCCACAAGAACAGCCTTAGCGAAAGGCTTCTTGAAGGGAAAGATGTAACTCTGTGAGATGAATTAACAGAACACAGAGAAGTTTCTCAGAAAGCTTCTTTCCAGTATTGAACGGAAAATATTTCCTTTTTCACCATAGCCCTCTATGGGCTTCCAAATATCCCTTTGCCAATTCCACAAGAACAGCCTTAGCGAAAGGCGTCTTGAAGAGAAAGATGTAACACTGTGAGATGAATTAACAGAACACAGAGCAGTTTCTCAGAAAGCTTCTTTCCAGTTTTGAACGGAAGATATTTCCTTTCTCACCATAGCCCTCTATGGGCTTCCAAATATCCCTTTGCCAATTCCACAAGAACAGCCTTAGCGAAAGACTTCTTGAAGGGAAAGATGTAACTCTGTGAGATGAATTAACAGAACACAGAGCAGTTTCTCAGAAAGCTTCTTTCCAGTTTTGAACGGAAGATATTTCCTTTTTCACCATAGCCCTCTATGGGCTTCCAAATATCCCTTTGCCAATTCCACAAGAACAGCCTTAGAGAAAGGCTTCTTGTAGGGAAAGATGTAACTCTGTGAGATGAATAAACAGAACACAGAGCAGTTTCTCAGAAAGCTTCTTTCCAGTTTTGAACGGAAGATATTTCCTTTTTCACCATAGCCCTCTATGGGCTTCCAAATATCCCTTTGCCAATTCCACAAGAACAGCCTTAGCGAAAGGCTTCTTGAAGGGAAAGATGTAACTCTGTGAGATGAATTAACAGAACACAGAGCAGTTTCTCAGAAAGCTTCTTTCCAGTTTTGAACGGAAGATATTTCCTTTTTCACCATAGCCCTCTATGGGCTTCCAAATATCCCTTTGCCAATTCCACAAGAACAGCCTTAGCGAAAGGCTTCTTGAAGGGAAATATGTAACTCTGTGAGATGAATTAACAGAACACAGAGCAGTTTCTCGGAAAGCTTCTTTCCAGTTTTGAACGGAAGATATTTCCTTTTTCACCATAGCCCTCTATGGGCTTCCAAATATTCCTTTGCCAATTCCACAAGAACAGCCTTAGCGAAAGGCTTCTTGAAGGGAAAGATGTAACTCTGTGAGATGAATTAACAGAACACAGAGAAGTTTCTCAGAAAGCTTCTTTCCAGTATTGAACGGAAAATATTTCCTTTTTCACCATAGCCCTCTATGGGCTTCCAAATATCCCTTTGCCAATTCCACAAGAACAGCCTTAGCGAAAGGCGTCTTGAAGAGAAAGATGTAACACTGTGAGATGAATTAACAGAACACAGAGCAGTTTCTCAGAAAGCTTCTTTCCAGTTTTGAACGGAAGATATTTCCTTTCTCACCATAGCCCTCTATGGGCTTCCAAATATCCCTTTGCCAATTCCACAAGAACAGCCTTAGCGAAAGACTTCTTGAAGGGAAAGATGTAACTCTGTGAGATGAATTAACAGAACACAGAGCAGTTTCTCAGAAAGCTTCTTTCCAGTTTTGAACGGAAGATATTTCCTTTTTCACCATAGCCCTCTATGGGCTTCCAAATATCCCTTTGCCAATTCCACAAGAACAGCCTTAGCGAAAGGCTTCTTGAAGGGAAAGATGTAACTCTGTGAGATGAATTAACAGAACACTGAGCAGTTTCTCAGAAAGCTTCTTTCCAGTCTTCAACGGAAGATATTTCCTTTTTCACCATAGCCCTCTATGGGCTTCCAAATATCCCTTTGCCAATTCCACAAGAACAGTCTTAGCGAAAGGCTTCTTGAAGGTAAAGATGTAACTCTGTGAGATGAATTAAGAGAACACAGAGCAGTTTCTCAGAAAGCTTCTTTCCAGTTTTGAACGGAAGATATTTCCTTTTTCACCATAGCCCTCTATGGGCTTCCAAATATCCCTTTGCCAATTCCACAAGAACAGCCTTATGGAAAGGCTTCTTGAAGGGAAAGATGTAATTCTGTGAGATGAATTAACAGAACACAGAGCAGTTAATCAGAAAGCTTCTTTCCAGTTTTGAACGGAAAATATTTCCATTTTCACATTAGCCCTCTATGGGCTTTCAAATATCCCTTTGCCAATTCCACAAGAAGAGCCTTAGCGAAAGGCTTCTTGAAGGGAAACATGTAACTCTGTGAGATGAATTAACAGAACACAGAGCAGTTTCTCAGAAAGCTTCTTTCCAGTTTTGAAAGGAAGATATTTCCTTTTTCACCATAGCCCTCTATGGGCTTCCAAATATCCCTTTGCCAATTCCACAAGAACAGACTTAGCGAAAGACTTCTTGAAGGGAAAGATGTAACTCTGTGAGATGAATTAACAGAACACAGAGCAGTTTCTCAGAAAGCTTCTTTCCAGTTTTGAACGGAAGATATTTCCTTTTTCACCATAGCCCTCGATGGGCTTCCAAATATCCCTTCGCCAATTCCACAAGAACAGCCTTAGCGAAAGGCTTCTTGAAGGGAAAGATGTAACTCTGTGAGATGAATTAACAGAACACAGAGCAGTTTCTCAGAAAGCTTCTTTCCAGTTTTGAACGGAAGATATTTCCTTTTTCACCATAGCCCTCTAAGGGCTTCCAAATATCCCTTTGCCAATTCCACAAGAACAGCCTTAGCGAAAGGCTTCTTGAAGGGAAAGATGTAACTCTGTGAGATGAATTAACAGAACACAGAGCAGTTTCTCAGAAAGCTTCTCTCCAGTTTTGAACGGAAGATATTTCCTTTTTCACCATAGCACTCTATGGGCTTCCAAATATCCCTTTGCCAATTCCACAAGAACAGCCTTAGCGAAAGGCTTCTTGAAGGGAAAGATGTAACTCTGTGAGATGAATTAACAGAACACAGAGCAGTTTCTCAGAAAGCTTCTTTCCAGTTTTGAACGGAAGATATTTCCTTTTTCACCATAGCCCTCTATGGGCTTCCAAATATCCCTTTGCCAATTCCACAAGAACAGCCTTAGCGAAAGGCTTCTTGAAGGGAAAGATGTAACTCTGTGAGATGAATTAACAGAACACAGAGCAGTTTCTCAGAAAGCTTCTTTCCAGTTTTCAACGGAAGATATTTCCTTTTTCACCATAGCCCTCTATGGGCTTCCAAATATCCCTTTGCCAATTCCACAAGAACAGCCTTAGCGAAAGGCTTCTTGAAGGGAAATATGTAACTCTGTGAGATGAATTAACAGAACACAGAGCAGTTTCTCAGAAAGCTTCTTTCCAGTTTTGAACGGAAGGTATTTCCTGTTTCACCATAGCCCTCTATGGGCTTCCAAATATCCCTTTGCCAATTCCACAAGAACATCCTTAGCGAAAGGCTTCTTGAAGGGAAAGATGTAACTCGGTGAGTTGAATTAACAGAACACAGAGCAGTTTCTCAGAATGATTCTTTCCACTTTTGAACGGAAGATATTTCCTTTTTCACCATAGCCTTCTATGGGCTTCCAAATATCCCTTTGCCAATTGCACAAGAACAGCCTTAGCGAAAGGCTTCTTGAAGGGAAAGATGTAACTCTGTGAGATGAATTAACAGAACACAGAACAGTTTCTCAGAAAGCTTCTTTCCAGTTTTGAAAGGAAGATATTTCCTTTTTCACCGTAGCCCTCTATGGGCTTCCAAATATCCCTTTGCCAATTCCACAAGAACAGCCTTAGCGAAAGATTTCTTGAAGGGAAAGATGTAACTCTTTGAGATGAATTAACAGAACACAGAGCAGTTTCTCAGAAAGCTTCTTTCCAGTTTTGAACGGAAGATATTTCCTTTTTCACCATAGCCCTCTATGGGCTTCCAAATATCCCTTCGCCAATTCCACAAGAACAGCCTTAGCGAAAGGCTTCTTGAAGGGAAAGATGTAACTCTGTGAGATGAATTAACAGAACACAGAGCAGTTTCTCAGAAAGCTTCTTTCCAGTTTTGAACGGAAGATATTTCCCTTTTCACCATAGCCCTCTATGGGCTTCCAAATATCCCTTTGCCAATTCCACAAGAACAGCCTTAGCGAAAGGCTTCCTGAAGGGAAAGATGTAACTCTGTGAGATGAATTAACAGAACACAGAGCAGTTTCTCAGAAACCTTCTTTCCAGTTTTGAACGGAAGATATTTCCTTTTTCACCATAGCCCTCTATGGGCTTCCAAATATCCCTTTGCCAATTCCACAAGAACAGCCTTAGCGAAAGGCTTCTTGAAGGGAAAGATGTAACTCTGTGAGATGAATTAACAGAACACACAGCAGCTTCTCAGAAAGCTTCTTTCCAGTTTTGAACGGAAGATATTTCCTTTTTCACCATAGCACTCTATGGGCTTCCAAATATCCCTTTGCCAATTCCACAAGAACAGCCTTAGAGAAAGGCTTCTTGTAGGGAAACATGTAACTCTGTGAGATGAATAAACAGAACACAGAGCAGTTTCTCAGAAAGCTTCTTTCCAGTTTTGAACGGAAGATATTTCCTTTTTCACCATAGCCCTCTATGGGCTTCCAAATATCCCTTTGCCAATTCCACAAGAACAGCCTTAGCGAAAGGCTTCTTGAAGGGAAAGATGTAACTCTGTGAGATGAATTAACAGAACACAGAGCAGTTTCTCAGAAAGCTTCTTTCCAGTTTTGAACGGAAGATATTTCCTTTTTCACCATAGCCCTCTATGGGCTTCCAAATATCCCTTTGCCAATTCCACAAGAACAGCCTTAGCGAAAGGCTTCTTGAAGGGAAATATGTAACTCTGTGAGATGAATTAACAGAACACAGAGCAGTTTCTCGGAAAGCTTCTTTCCAGTTTTGAACGGAAGATATTTCCTTTTTCACCATAGCCCTCTATGGGCTTCCAAATATTCCTTTGCCAATTCCACAAGAACAGCCTTAGCGAAAGGCTTCTTGAAGGGAAAGATGTAACTCTGTGAGATGAATTAACAGAACACAGAGAAGTTTCTCAGAAAGCTTCTTTCCAGTATTGAACGGAAAATATTTCCTTTTTCACCATAGCCCTCTATGGGCTTCCAAATATCCCTTTGCCAATTCCACAAGAACAGCCTTAGCGAAAGGCGTCTTGAAGAGAAAGATGTAACACTGTGAGATGAATTAACAGAACACAGAGCAGTTTCTCAGAAAGCTTCTTTCCAGTTTTGAACGGAAGATATTTCCTTTCTCACCATAGCCCTCTATGGGCTTCCAAATATCCCTTTGCCAATTCCACAAGAACAGCCTTAGCGAAAGACTTCTTGAAGGGAAAGATGTAACTCTGTGAGATGAATTAACAGAACACAGAGCAGTTTCTCAGAAAGCTTCTTTCCAGTTTTGAACGGAAGATATTTCCTTTTTCACCATAGCCCTCTATGGGCTTCCAAATATCCCTTTGCCAATTCCACAAGAACAGCCTTAGCGAAAGGCTTCTTGAAGGGAAAGATGTAACTCTGTGAGATGAATTAACAGAACACTGAGCAGTTTCTCAGAAAGCTTCTTTCCAGTCTTCAACGGAAGATATTTCCTTTTTCACCATAGCCCTCTATGGGCTTCCAAATATCCCTTTGCCAATTCCACAAGAACAGTCTTAGCGAAAGGCTTCTTGAAGGTAAAGATGTAACTCTGTGAGATGAATTAAGAGAACACAGAGCAGTTTCTCAGAAAGCTTCTTTCCAGTTTTGAACGGAAGATATTTCCTTTTTCACCATAGCCCTCTATGGGCTTCCAAATATCCCTTTGCCAATTCCACAAGAACAGCCTTATGGAAAGGCTTCTTGAAGGGAAAGATGTAATTCTGTGAGATGAATTAACAGAACACAGAGCAGTTAATCAGAAAGCTTCTTTCCAGTTTTGAACGGAAAATATTTCCATTTTCACATTAGCCCTCTATGGGCTTCCAAATATCCCTTTGCCAATTCCACAAGAAGAGCCTTAGCGAAAGGCTTCTTGAAGGGAAAGATGTAACTCTGTGAGATGAATTAACAGAACACAGAGCAGTTTCTCAGAAAGCTTCTTTCCAGTTTTGAAAGGAAGATATTTCCTTTTTCACCATAGCCCTCTATGGGCTTCCAAATATCCCTTTGCCAATTCCACAAGAACAGACTTAGCGAAAGACTTCTTGAAGGGAAAGATGTAACTCTGTGAGATGAATTAACAGAACACAGAGCAGTTTCTCAGAAAGCTTCTTTCCAGTTTTGAACGGAAGATATTTCCTTTTTCACCATAGCCCTCTATGGGCTTCCAAATATCCCTTCGCCAATTCCACAAGAACAGCCTTAGCGAAAGGCTTCTTGAAGGGAAAGATGTAACTCTGTGAGATGAATTAACAGAACACAGAGCAGTTTCTCAGAAAGCTTCTTTCCAGTTTTGAACGGAAGATATTTCCTTTTTCACCATAGCCCTCTATGGGCTTCCAAATATCCCTTTGCCAATTCCACAAGAACAGCCTTAGCGAAAGGCTTCTTGAAGGGAAAGATGTAACTCTGTGAGATGAATTAACAGAACACAGAGCAGTTTCTCAGAAAGCTTCTCTCCAGTTTTGAACGGAAGATATTTCCTTTTTCACCATAGCACTCTATGGGCTTCCAAATATCCCTTTGCCAATTCCACAAGAAGAGCCTTAGAGAAAGGCTTCTTGTAGGGAAAGATGTAACTCTGTGAGATGAATAAACAGAACACAGAGCAGTTTCTCAGAAAGCTTCTTTCCAGTTTTGAACGGAAGATATTTCCTTTTTCACCATAGCCCTCTATGGGCTTCCAAATATCCCTTTGCCAATTCCACAAGAACAGCCTTAGCGAAAGGCTTCTTGAAGGGAAAGATGTAACTCTGTGAGATGAATTAACAGAACACAGAGCAGTTTCTCAGAAAGCTTCTTTCCAGTTTTGAACGGAAGATATTTCCTTTTTCAACATAGCCCTCTATGGGCTTCCAAATATCCCTTTGCCAATTCCACAAGAACAGCCTTAGCGAAAGGCTTCTTGAAGGGAAATATGTAACTCTGTGAGATGAATTAACAGAACACAGAGCAGTTTCTCAGAAAGCTTCTTTCCAGTTTTGAACGGAAGATATTTCCTTTTTCACCATAGCCCTCTATGGGCTTCCAAATATCCCTTTGCCAATTCCACAAGAACAGCCTTAGCGAAAGGCTTCTTGAAGGGAAATATGTAACTCTGTGAGATGAATTAACAGAACACAGAGCAGTTTCTCAGAAAGCTTCTTTCCAGTTTTGAACGGAAGGTATTTCCTGTTTCACCATAGCCCTCTATGGGCTTCCAAATATCCCTTTGCCAATTCCACAAGAACAGCCTTAGCGAAAGGCTTCTTGAAGGGAAAGATGTAACTCGGTGAGTTGAATTAACAGAACACAGAGCAGTTTCTCAGAATGATTCTTTCCAGTTTTGAACGGAAGATATTTCCTTTTTCACCATAGCCTTCTATGGGCTTCCAAATATCCCTTTGCCAATTGCACAAGAACAGCCTTAGCGAAAGGCTTCTTGAAGGGAAAGATGTAACTCTGTGAGATGAATTAACAGAACACAGAACAGTTTCTCAGAAAGCTTCTTTCCAGTTTTGAAAGGAAGATATTTCCTTTTTCACCGTAGCCCTCTATGGGCTTCCAAATATCCCTTTGCCAATTCCACAAGAACAGCCTTAGCGAAAGATTTCTTGAAAGGAAAGATGTAACTCTGTGAGATGAATTAACAGAACACAGAGCAGTTTCTCAGAAAGCTTCTTTCCAGTTTTGAACGGAAGATATTTCCTTTTTCACCATAGCCCTCTATGGGCTTCCAAATATCCCTTCGCCAATTCCACAAGAACAGCCTTAGCGAAAGGCTTCTTGAAGGGAAAGATGTAACTCTGTGAGATGAATTAACAGAACACAGAGCAGTTTCTCAGAAAGCTTCTTTCCAGTTTTGAACGGAAGATATTTCCCTTTTCACCATAGCCCTCTATGGGCTTCCAAATATCCCTTTGCCAATTCCACAAGAACAGCCTTAGCGAAAGGCTTCCTGAAGGGAAAGATGTAACTCTGTGAGATGAATTAACAGAACACAGAGCAGTTTCTCAGAAACCTTCTTTCCAGTTTTGAACGGAAGATATTTCCTTTTTCACCATAGCCCTCTATGGGCTTCCAAATATCCCTTTGCCAATTCCACAAGAACAGCCTTAGCGAAAGGCTTCTTTAAGGGAAAGATGTAACTCTGTGAGATGAATTAACAGAACACACAGCAGCTTCTCAGAAAGCTTCTTTCCAGTTTTGAACGGAAGATATTTCCTTTTTCACCATAGCACTCTATGGGCTTCCAAATATCCCTTTGCCAATTCCACAAGAACAGCCTTAGAGAAAGGCTTCTTGTAGGGAAAGATGTAACTCTGTGAGATGAATAAACAGAACACAGAGCAGTTTCTCAGAAAGCTTCTTTCCAGTTTTGAACGGAAGATATTTCCTTTTTCACCATAGCCCTCTATGGGCTTCCAAATATCCCTTCGCCAATTCCACAAGAACAGCCTTAGCGAAAGGCTTCTTGAAGGGAAAGATGTAACTCTGTGAGATGAATTAACAGAACACACAGCAGCTTCTCAGAAAGCTTCTTTCCAGTTTTGAACGGAAGATATTTCCTTTTTCACCATAGCACTCTATGGGCTTCCAAATATCCCTTTGCCAATTCCACAAGAACAGCCTTAGCGAAAGGCTTCTTGTAGGGAAACATGTAACTCTGTGACATGAATAAACAGAACACAGAGCAGTTTCTCAGAAAGCTTCTTTCCAGTTTTGAACGGAAGATATTTCCTTTTTCACCATAGCCCTCTATGGGCTTCCAAATATCCCTTTGCCAATTCCACAAGAACAGCCTTAGCGAAAGGCTTCTTGAAGGGAAAGATGTAACTCTGTGAGATGAATTAACAGAACACAGAGCAGTTTTTCAGAAAGCTTCTTTCCAGTTTTGAACGGAAGATATTTCCTTTTTCACCATAGCCCTCTATGGGCTTCCAAATATCCCTTTGCCAATTCCACAAGAACAGCCTTAGCGAAAGGCTTCTTGAAGGGAAATATGTAACTCTGTGAGATCAATTAACAGAACACAGAGCAGTTTCTCAGAAAGCTTCTTTCCAGTTTTGAACGGAAGATATTTCATGTTTCACCATAGCCCTCTATGGGCTTCCAAATATCCCTTTGCCAATTCCACAAGAACAGCCTTAGCGAAAGCCTTCTTGAAGGGAAAGATGTAACTCTGTGAGATGAATTAACAGAACACAGAGCAGTTTCTCAGAAAGCTTCTTTCCAGTTTTGAACGGAAGATATTTCCTTTTTCACCATAGCCCTCTAAGGGCTTTCCAAATATCCCTTTGCCAATTCCACAAGAACAGCCTTAGCGAAAGGCTTCTTGAAGGGAAAGATGTAACTCTGTGAGATGAATTAAGAGAACACAGAGCAGTTTCTCAGAATGCTTCTTTCCAGTTTTGAACGGAAGATATTTCCTTTTTCACCATAGCCCTCTATGGGCTTCCAAATATCCCTTTGCCAATTCCACAAAAACAGCCTTAGCGAAAGGCTTCTTGAAGGGAAAGATGAAACTCTGTGAGATGAATTAACAGAACACAAAGCAGTTTCTCAGAAAGCTTCCTTACAGTTTTGAACGGAAGATATTTCCTTTTTCACCATAGCCCTCTATGGGCTTCCAAATATAATTTTGCCAATTCCACAAGAACAGCCTTAGCGAAAGGCTTCTTGAAGGGAAAGATGTAACTGTGTGAGATGAATTAACAGAACACAGAGCAGTTTCTCAGAAAGCTTTTTCCAATTTTGAACGGAAGATATTTCCTTTTTCACCATAGCCCTCTATGGGCTTCCAAATATCCCTTTGCCAATTCCACAAGAACAGCCTTAGCGAAAGGCTTTTTGAAGGGAAAGATGTAACTCTGTGAGATGAATTAACAGAACACACAGCAGCTTCTCAGAAAGCTTCTTTCCAGTTTTGAACGGAAGATATTTCCTTTTTCACCATAGCACTCTATGGGCTTCCAAATATCCCTTTGCCAATTCCACAGGAACAGCCTTAGCGAAAGGCTTCTTGTAGGGAAAGATGTAACTCTGTGAGATGAATAAACAGAACACAGAGCAGTTTCTCAGAAAGCTTCTTTCCAATTTTGAACGGAAGATATTTCCTTTTTCACCATAGCCCTCTATGGGCTTCCAAATATCCCTTTGCCAATTCCACAAGAACAGCCTTAGAGAAAGGCTTCTTGAAGGGAAAGATGTAACTCTGTGAGATGAATTAACAGAACACAGAGCAGTTTCTCAGAAAGCTTCTTTCCAGTTTTGAACGGAAGATATTTCCCTTTTCACCATAGCCCTCTATGGGCTTCCAAATATCCCTTTGCCAATTCCACAAGAACAGCCTTAGCGAAAGGCTTCTTGAAGGGAAATATGTAACTCTGTGAGATGAATTAACAGAACACAGAGCAGTTTCTCAGAAAGCTTCTTTCCAGTTTTGAACGGAAGATATTTCCTTTTTCACCATAGCCCTCTATGGGCTTCCAAATATCCCTTTGCCAATTCCTCAAGAACAGACTTAGCGAAAGGCTTCTTGAAGGGAAAGATGTAACTCTGTGAGATGAATTAACAGAACACACAGCAGCTTCTCAGAAAGCTTCTTTCCAGTTTTGAACGGAAGATATTTCCTTTTTCACCATAGCACTCTATGGGCTTCCAAATATCCCTTTGCCAATTCCACAAGAACAGCCTTAGCGAAAGGCTTCTTGTAGGGAAAGATGTAACTCTGTGAGATGAATAAACAGAACACAGAGCAGTTTCTCAGAAAGCTTCTTTCCAATTTTGAACGGAAGATATTTCCTTTTTCACCATAGCCCTCTATGGGCTTCCAAATATCCCTTTGCCAATTCCATAAGAACAGCCTTAGCGAAAGGCTTCTTGAAGGGAAAGATGTAACTCTGTGAGATGAATTAACAGAACACACAGCAGCTTCTCAGAAAGCTTCTTTCCAGTTTTGAACGGAAGATATTTCCTTTTTCACCATAGCACTCTATGGGCTTCCAAATATCCCTTTGCCAATTCCACAAGAACAGCCTTAGCGAAAGGCTTCTTGTAGGGAAACATGTAACTCTGTGACATGAATAAACAGAACACAGAGCAGTTTCTCAGAAAGCTTCTTTCCAGTTTTGAACGGAAGATATTTCCTTTTTCACCATAGCCCTCTATGGGCTTCCAAATATCCCTTTGCCAATTCCACAAGAACAGCCTTAGCGAAAGGCTTCTTGAAGGGAAAGATGTAACTCTGTGAGATGAATTAACAGAACACAGAGCAGTTTTTCAGAAAGCTTCTTTCCAGTTTTGAACGGAAGATATTTCCTTTTTCACCATAGCCCTCTATGGGCTTCCAAATATCCCTTTGCCAATTCCACAAGAACAGCCTTAGCGAAAGGCTTCTTGAAGGGAAATATGTAACTCTGTGAGATCAATTAACAGAACACAGAGCAGTTTCTCAGAAAGCTTCTTTCCAGTTTTGAACGGAAGATATTTCATGTTTCACCATAGCCCTCTATGGGCTTCCAAATATCCCTTTGCCAATTCCACAAGAACAGCCTTAGCGAAAGCCTTCTTGAAGGGAAAGATGTAACTCTGTGAGATGAATTAACAGAACACAGAGCAGTTTCTCAGAAAGCTTCTTTCCAGTTTTGAACGGAAGATATTTCCTTTTTCACCATAGCCCTCTAAGGGCTTTCCAAATATCCCTTTGCCAATTCCACAAGAACAGCCTTAGCGAAAGGCTTCTTGAAGGGAAAGATGTAACTCTGTGAGATGAATTAAGAGAACACAGAGCAGTTTCTCAGAATGCTTCTTTCCAGTTTTGAACGGAAGATATTTCCTTTTTCACCATAGCCCTCTATGGGCTTCCAAATATCCCTTTGCCAATTCCACAAAAACAGCCTTAGCGAAAGGCTTCTTGAAGGGAAAGATGAAACTCTGTGAGATGAATTAACAGAACACAAAGCAGTTTCTCAGAAAGCTTCCTTACAGTTTTGAACGGAAGATATTTCCTTTTTCACCATAGCCCTCTATGGGCTTCCAAATATAATTTTGCCAATTCCACAAGAACAGCCTTAGCGAAAGGCTTCTTGAAGGGAAAGATGTAACTGTGTGAGATGAATTAACAGAACACAGAGCAGTTTCTCAGAAAGCTTTTTCCAATTTTGAACGGAAGATATTTCCTTTTTCACCATAGCCCTCTATGGGCTTCCAAATATCCCTTTGCCAATTCCACAAGAACAGCCTTAGCGAAAGGCTTTTTGAAGGGAAAGATGTAACTCTGTGAGATGAATTAACAGAACACACAGCAGCTTCTCAGAAAGCTTCTTTCCAGTTTTGAACGGAAGATATTTCCTTTTTCACCATAGCACTCTATGGGCTTCCAAATATCCCTTTGCCAATTCCACAGGAACAGCCTTAGCGAAAGGCTTCTTGAAGGGAAAGATGTAACTCTGTGAGATGAATTAACAGAACACAGAGCAGTTTTTCAGAAAGCTTCTTTCCAGTTTTGAACGGAAGATATTTCCTTTTTCACCATAGCCCTCTATGGGCTTCCAAATATCCCTTTGCCAATTCCACAAGAACAGCCTTAGCGAAAGGCTTCTTGAAGGGAAATATGTAACTCTGTGAGATCAATTAACAGAACACAGAGCAGTTTCTCAGAAAGCTTCTTTCCAGTTTTGAACGGAAGATATTTCATGTTTCACCATAGCCCTCTATGGGCTTCCAAATATCCCTTTGCCAATTCCACAAGAACAGCCTTAGCGAAAGGCTTCTTGAAGGGAAAGATGTAAATCTGTGAGATGAATTAACAGAACACAGAGCAGTTTCTCAGAAAGCTTCTTTCCAGTTTTGAACGGAAGATATTTCCTTTTTCACCATGGCCTTCTATGGGCTTCCAAATATCCCTTTGCCAATTCCACAAGAACAGCCTTAGCGAAAGGCTTCTTGAAGGGAAAGATGTAACTGTGTGAGATGAATTAACATAACACAGAGCAGTTTCTCAGAAAGCTTCTTTCCAGTTTTGAACGGAAGATATTTCCATTTTCACCATAGCCCTCTAAGGGCTTTCCAAATATCCCTTTGCCAATTCCACAAGAACAGCCTTAGCGAAAGGCTTCTTGAAGGGAAAGATGTAACTCTGTGAGATGAATTAAGAGAACACAGAGCAGTTTCTCAGAAAGCTTCTTTCCAGTTTTAAACGGAAGATATTTCCTTTTTCACCATAGCCCTCGATGGGCTTCCAAATATCACTTTGCCAATTCCACAAGAACAGCCTTAGCGAAAGGCTTCTTGAAGGGAAAGATGTAACTCTGTGAGATGAATTAACAGAACACAGAGCAGTTTCTCAGAAAGCTTCTTTCCAGTTTTGAACGGAAGATATTTCCTTTTTCACCATTGCCCTCTATGGGCTTCCAAATATCCCTTTGCCAATTCCACAAGAACAGCCTTAGCGAAAGGCTTCTTGAAGGGAAAGATGTAACTCTGTGAGATGAATTAACAGAACACAGAGCAGTTTCTCAGAAAGCTTCTTTCCAGTTTTGAACGGAAGATATTTCCTTTTTCACCATAGCCCTTTATGGGCTTCCAAATATCCCTTTGCCAATTCCACAAGAACAGCCTTAGCGAAAGGCTTCTTGAAGGGAAAGATGTAACTCTGTGAGATGATTTAACAGAACACAGAGCAGTTCCTCAGAAAGCTTCTTTCCAGTTTTGAACGGAAGATATTTCCTTTTTCACCATAGCCCTCTATGGGCTTCCTAATATCAATTTGCCAATTCCACAAGAACAGCCTTAGCGAAAGGCTTCTTGAAGGGAAAGATGTAACTCTGTGAGATGAATTATCAGAACACAGAGCAGTTTCTCAGAAAGCTTCTTTCCAGTTTTGAACGGAAGATATTTCCTTTTTCACCATAGCCCTCTATGGGCTTCCAAATATCCCTTTGCCAATTCCACAAGAACAGTATTAGCGAAAGGCTTCTTGAAGGGAAACACGTAACTCTGTGAGATGAATTAACAGAACACAGAGCAGTTTCTCAGGAAGCTTCTTTCCAGTTTTGAACGGAAGATATTTCCTTTTTCACCATAGCCCTCTATGGGCTTCCAAATATCCCTTTGCCAATTCCTCAAGAACAGACTTAGCGAAAGGCTTCTTGAAGGGAAAGATGTAACTCTGTGAGATGAATTAACAGAACACACAGCAGCTTCTCAGAAAGCTTCTTTCCAGTTTTGAACGGAAGATATTTCCTTTTTCACCATAGCACTCTATGGGCTTCCAAATATCCCTTTGCCAATTCCACAAGAACAGCCTTAGCGAAAGGCTTCTTGTAGGGAAAGATGTAACTCTGTGAGATGAATAAACAGAACACAGAGCAGTTTCTCAGAAAGCTTCTTTCCAATTTTGAACGGAAGATATTTCCTTTTTCACCATAGCCCTCTATGGGCTTCCAAATATCCCTTTGCCAATTCCATAAGAACAGCCTTAGCGAAAGGCTTCTTGAAGGGAAAGATGTAACTCTGTGAGATGAATTAACAGAACACACAGCAGCTTCTCAGAAAGCTTCTTTCCAGTTTTGAACGGAAGATATTTCCTTTTTCACCATAGCACTCTATGGGCTTCCAAATATCCCTTTGCCAATTCCACAAGAACAGCCTTAGCGAAAGGCTTCTTGTAGGGAAACATGTAACTCTGTGACATGAATAAACAGAACACAGAGCAGTTTCTCAGAAAGCTTCTTTCCAGTTTTGAACGGAAGATATTTCCTTTTTCACCATAGCCCTCTATGGGCTTCCAAATATCCCTTTGCCAATTCCACAAGAACAGCCTTAGCGAAAGGCTTCTTGAAGGGAAAGATGTAACTCTGTGAGATGAATTAACAGAACACAGAGCAGTTTTTCAGAAAGCTTCTTTCCAGTTTTGAACGGAAGATATTTCCTTTTTCACCATAGCCCTCTATGGGCTTCCAAATATCCCTTTGCCAATTCCACAAGAACAGCCTTAGCGAAAGGCTTCTTGAAGGGAAATATGTAACTCTGTGAGATCAATTAACAGAACACAGAGCAGTTTCTCAGAAAGCTTCTTTCCAGTTTTGAACGGAAGATATTTCATGTTTCACCATAGCCCTCTATGGGCTTCCAAATATCCCTTTGCCAATTCCACAAGAACAGCCTTAGCGAAAGCCTTCTTGAAGGGAAAGATGTAACTCTGTGAGATGAATTAACAGAACACAGAGCAGTTTCTCAGAAAGCTTCTTTCCAGTTTTGAACGGAAGATATTTCCTTTTTCACCATAGCCCTCTAAGGGCTTTCCAAATATCCCTTTGCCAATTCCACAAGAACAGCCTTAGCGAAAGGCTTCTTGAAGGGAAAGATGTAACTCTGTGAGATGAATTAAGAGAACACAGAGCAGTTTCTCAGAATGCTTCTTTCCAGTTTTGAACGGAAGATATTTCCTTTTTCACCATAGCCCTCTATGGGCTTCCAAATATCCCTTTGCCAATTCCACAAAAACAGCCTTAGCGAAAGGCTTCTTGAAGGGAAAGATGAAACTCTGTGAGATGAATTAACAGAACACAAAGCAGTTTCTCAGAAAGCTTCCTTACAGTTTTGAACGGAAGATATTTCCTTTTTCACCATAGCCCTCTATGGGCTTCCAAATATAATTTTGCCAATTCCACAAGAACAGCCTTAGCGAAAGGCTTCTTGAAGGGAAAGATGTAACTGTGTGAGATGAATTAACAGAACACAGAGCAGTTTCTCAGAAAGCTTTTTCCAATTTTGAACGGAAGATATTTCCTTTTTCACCATAGCCCTCTATGGGCTTCCAAATATCCCTTTGCCAATTCCACAAGAACAGCCTTAGCGAAAGGCTTTTTGAAGGGAAAGATGTAACTCTGTGAGATGAATTAACAGAACACACAGCAGCTTCTCAGAAAGCTTCTTTCCAGTTTTGAACGGAAGATATTTCCTTTTTCACCATAGCACTCTATGGGCTTCCAAATATCCCTTTGCCAATTCCACAGGAACAGCCTTAGCGAAAGGCTTCTTGTAGGGAAAGATGTAACTCTGTGAGATGAATAAACAGAACACAGAGCAGTTTCTCAGAAAGCTTCTTTCCAATTTTGAACGGAAGATATTTCCTTTTTCACCATAGCCCTCTATGGGCTTCCAAATATCCCTTTGCCAATTCCATAAGAACAGCCTTAGCGAAAGGCTTCTTGAAGGGAAAGATGTAACTCTGTGAGATGAATTAACAGAACACACAGCAGCTTCTCAGAAAGCTTCTTTCCAGTTTTGAACGGAAGATATTTCCTTTTTCACCATAGCACTCTATGGGCTTCCAAATATCCCTTTGCCAATTCCACAAGAACAGCCTTAGCGAAAGGCTTCTTGTAGGGAAACATGTAACTCTGTGACATGAATAAACAGAACACAGAGCAGTTTCTCAGAAAGCTTCTTTCCAGTTTTGAACGGAAGATATTTCCTTTTTCACCATAGCCCTCTATGGGCTTCCAAATATCCCTTTGCCAATTCCACAAGAACAGCCTTAGCGAAAGGCTTCTTGAAGGGAAAGATGTAACTCTGTGAGATGAATTAACAGAACACAGAGCAGTTTTTCAGAAAGCTTCTTTCCAGTTTTGAACGGAAGATATTTCCTTTTTCACCATAGCCCTCTATGGGCTTCCAAATATCCCTTTGCCAATTCCACAAGAACAGCCTTAGCGAAAGGCTTCTTGAAGGGAAATATGTAACTCTGTGAGATCAATTAACAGAACACAGAGCAGTTTCTCAGAAAGCTTCTTTCCAGTTTTGAACGGAAGATATTTCATGTTTCACCATAGCCCTCTATGGGCTTCCAAATATCCCTTTGCCAATTCCACAAGAACAGCCTTAGCGAAAGCCTTCTTGAAGGGAAAGATGTAACTCTGTGAGATGAATTAACAGAACACAGAGCAGTTTCTCAGAAAGCTTCTTTCCAGTTTTGAACGGAAGATATTTCCTTTTTCACCATAGCCCTCTAAGGGCTTTCCAAATATCCCTTTGCCAATTCCACAAGAACAGCCTTAGCGAAAGGCTTCTTGAAGGGAAAGATGTAACTCTGTGAGATGAATTAAGAGAACACAGAGCAGTTTCTCAGAATGCTTCTTTCCAGTTTTGAACGGAAGATATTTCCTTTTTCACCATAGCCCTCTATGGGCTTCCAAATATCCCTTTGCCAATTCCACAAAAACAGCCTTAGCGAAAGGCTTCTTGAAGGGAAAGATGTAACTCTGTGAGATGAATTAACAGAACACAGAGCAGTTTCTCAGAAACCTTCTTTCCAGTTTTCAACGGAAGATATTTCCTTTTTCACCATAGCCCTCTATGGGCTTCCAAATATCCCTTTGCCAATTCCACAAGAACAGCCTTAGCGAAAGGCTTCTTGAAGGGAAATATGTAACTCTGTGAGATGAATTAAGAGAACACAGAGCAGTTTCTCGGAAAGCTTCTTTCCAGTTTTGAACGGAAGATATTTCCTTTTTCACCATAGCCCTCTATGGGCTTCCAAATATCCCTTTGCCAATTCCACAAGAACAGCCTTAGCGAAAGGCTTCTTGAAGGGAAAGATGTAACTCTGTGAGATGAATTAACAGAACACAGAGAAGTTTCTCAGAAAGCTTCTTTCCAGTATTGAACGGAAAATATTTCCTTTTTCACCATAGCCCTCTATGGGCTTCCAAATATCCCTTTGCCAATTCCGCAAGAACAGCCTTAGCGAAAGGCGTCTTGAAGAGAAAGATGTAACACTGTGAGATGAATTAACAGAACACAGAGCAGTTTCTCAGAAAGCTTCTTTCCAGTTTTGAACGGAAGATATTTCCTTTCTCACCATAGCCCTCTATGGGCTTCCAAATATCCCTTTGCCAATTCCACAAGAACAGCCTTAGCGAAAGGCTTCTTGAAGGGAAAGATGTAACTCTGTGAGATGAATTAACAGAACACTGAGCAGTTTCTCAGAAAGCTTCTTTCCAGTCTTCAACGGAAGATATTTCCTTTTTCACCATAGCCCTCTATGGGCTTCCAAATATCCCTTTGCCAATTCCACAAGAACAGTCTTAGCGAAAGGCTTCTTGAAGGTAAAGATGTAACTCTGTGAGATGAATTAAGAGAACACAGAGCAGTTTCTCAGAAAGCTTCTTTCCAGTTTTGAACGGAAGATATTTGCTTTTTCACCATAGCCCTCTATGGGCTTCCAAATATCCCTTTGCCAATTCCACAAGAACAGCCTTATGGAAAGGCTTCTTGAAGGGAAAGATGTAATTCTGTGAGATGAATTAACAGAACACAGAGCAGTTAATCAGAAAGCTTCTTTCCAGTTTTGAACGGAAAATATTTCCATTTTCACATTAGCCCTCTATGGGCTTCCAAATATCCCTTTGCCAATTCCACAAGAAGAGCCTTAGCGAAAGGCTTCTTGAAGGGAAAGATGTAACTCTGTGAGATGAATTAACAGAACACAGAGCAGTTTCTCAGAAAGCTTCTTTCCAGTTTTGAAAGGAAGATATTTCCTTTTTCACCATAGCCCTCTTTGGGCTTCCAAATATCCCTTTGCCAATTCCACAAGAACAGCCTTAGCGAAAGACTTCTTGAAGGGAAAGATGTAACTCTGTGAGATGAATTAACAGAACACAGAGCAGTTTCTCAGAAAGCTTCTTTCCAGTTTTGAACGGAAGATATTTCCTTATTCACCATAGCCCTCTATGGGCTTCCAAATATCCCTTCGCCAATTCCACAAGAACAGCCTTAGCGAAAGGCTTCTTGAAGGGAAAGATGTATCTCTGTGAGATGAATTAACAGAACACAGAGCAGTTTCTCAGAAAGCTTCTCTCCAGTTTTGAACGGAAGATATTTCCTTTTTCACCATAGCACTCTATGGGCTTCCAAATATCCCTTTGCCAATTCCACAAGAAGAGCCTTAGAGAAAGGCTTCTTGTAGGGAAAGATGTAACTCTGTGAGATGAATAAACAGAACACAGAGCAGTTTCTCAGAAAGCTTCTTTCCAGTTTTGAACGGAAGATATTTCCTTTTTCACCATAGCCCTCTATGGGCTTCCAAATATCCCTTTGCCAATTCCACAAGAACAGCCTTAGCGAAAGGCTTCTTGAAGGGAAAGATGTAACTCTGTGAGATGAATTAACAGAACACAGAGCAGTTTCTCAGAAAGCTTCTTTCCAGTTTTGAACGGAAGATATTTCCTTTTTCACCATAGCCCTGTATGGGCTTCCAAATATCCCTTTGCCAATTCCACAAGAACAGCCTTAGCGAAAGGCTTCTTGAAGGGAAATATGTAACTCTGTGAGATGAATTAACAGAACACAGAGCAGTTTCTCAGAAAGCTTCTTTCCAGTTTTGAACGGAAGATATTTCCTTTTTCACCATAGCCCTCTATGGGCTTCCAAATATCCCTTTGCCAATTCCACAAGAACAGCCTTAGCGAAAGGCTTCTTGAAGGGAAATATGTAACTCTGTGAGATGAATTAACAGAACACAGAGCAGTTTCTCAGAAAGCTTCTTTCCAGTTTTGAACGGAAGGTATTTCCTGTTTCACCATAGCCCTCTATGGGCTTCCAAATATCCCTTTGCCAATTCCACAAGAACAGCCTTAGCGAAAGGCTTCTTGAAGGGAAAGATGTAACTCGGTGAGTTGAATTAACAGAACACAGAGCAGTTTCTCAGAATGATTCTTTCCAGTTTTGAACGGAAAATATTTCCTTTTTCACCATAGCCCTCTATGGGCTTCCAAATATCCCTTTGCCAATTGCACAAGAACAGCCTTAGCGAAAGGCTTCTTGAAGGGAAAGATGTAACTCTGTGAGATGAATTAACAGAACACAGAGCATTTTCTCAGAAAGCTTCTTTCCAGTTCTGAACGGAAGATATTTCCGATTTCACCATAGCCCTTTATGGGCTTCCAAATATCCCTTTGCCAATTCCACAAGAACAGCCTTAGCGAAAGGCTTCCTGAAGGGAAAGATGTAATTCTGTGAGATGAATTAACAGAACACAGAGCAGTTAATCAGAAAGCTTCTTTCCAGTTTTGAACGGAAAATATTTCCATTTTCACATTAGCCCTCTATGGGCTTCCAAATATCCCTTTGCCAATTCCACAAGAACAGCCTTAGCGAAAGGCTTCTTGAAGGGAAAGATGTAACTCTGTGAGATGAATTAACAGAACACATAACAGTTTCTCAGAAAGCTTCTTTCCAGTTTTGAACGGAAGATATTTCCTTTTTCACCATAGCCCTCTATGGGCTTCCAAATATCCCTTTGCCAATTCCACAAGAACAGCCTTAGCGAAAGACTTCTTGAAGGGAAAGATGTAACTCTGTGAGATGAATTAACAGAACACAGAGCAGTTTCTCAGAAAGCTTCTTTCCAGTTTTGAACGGAAGATATTTCCTTTTTCACCATAGCCCTCTATGGGCTTCCAAATATCCCTTCGCCAATTCCACAAGAACAGCCTTAGCGAAAGGCTTCTTGAAGGGAAAGATGTAACTCTGTGAGATGAATTAACAGAACACAGAGCAGTTTCTCAGAAAGCTTCTTTCCAGTTTTGAACGGAAGATATTTCCTTTTTCACCATAGCCCTCTATGGGCTTCCAAATATCCCTTTGCCAATTCCACAAGAACAGCCTTAGCGAAAGGCTTCTTGAAGGGAAAGATGTAACTCTGTGAGATGAATTAACAGAACACACAGCAGCTTCTCAGAAAGCTTCTTTCCAGTTTTGAACGGAAGATATTTCCTTTTTCACCATAGCCTTCTATGGGCTTCCAAATATCCCTTTGCCAATTCCACAAGAACAGCCTTAGCGAAAGGCTTTTGTAGGGAAAGATGTAACTCTGTGAGATGAATAAAGAGAACACAGAGCAGTTTCTCAGAAAGCTTCTTTCCAGTTTTGAACGGAAGATATTTCCTTTTTCACCATAGCCCTCTATGGGCTTCCAAATATCCCTTTGCCAATTCCACAAGAACAGCCTTAGCGAAAGGCTTCTTGAAGGGAAAGATGTAACTCTGTGAGATGAATTAACAGAACACAGAGCAGTTTCTCAGAAAGCTTCTTTCCAGTTTTGAACGGAAGATATTTCCTTTTTCACCATAGCCCTCTATGGGCTTCCAAATATCCCTTTGCCAATTCCACAAGAACAGCCTTAGCGAAAGGCTTCTTGAAGGGAAATATGTAACTCTGTGAGATGAATTAACAGAACACAGAGCAGTTTCTCGGAAAGCTTCTTTCCAGTTTTGAACGGAAGATATTTCCTTTTTCACCATAGCCCTCTATGGGCTTCCAAATATCCCTTTGCCAATTCCACAAGAACAGCCTTAGCGAAAGGCTTCTTGAAGGGAAAGATGTAACTCTGTGAGATGAATTAACAGAACACAGAGAAGTTTCTCAGAAAGCTTCTTTCCAGTATTGAACGGAAAATATTTCCTTTTTCACCATAGCCCTCTATGGGCTTCCAAATATCCCTTTGCCAATTCCACAAGAACAGCCTTAGCGAAAGGCGTCTTGAAGAGAAAGATGTAACACTGTGAGATGAATTAACAGAACACAGAGCAGTTTCTCAGAAAGCTTCTTTCCAGTTTTGAACGGAAGATATTTCCTTTCTCACCATAGCCCTCTATGGGCTTCCAAATATCCCTTTGCCAATTCCACAAGAACAGCCTTAGCGAAAGACTTCTTGAAGGGAAAGATGTAACTCTGTGAGATGAATTAACAGAACACAGAGCAGTTTCTCAGAAAGCTTCTTTCCAGTTTTGAACGGAAGATATTTCCTTTTTCACCATAGCCCTCTATGGGCTTCCAAATATCCCTTTGCCAATTCCACAAGAACAGCCTTAGCGAAAGGCTTCTTGAAGGGAAAGATGTAACTCTGTGAGATGAATTAACAGAACACTGAGCAGTTTCTCAGAAAGCTTCTTTCCAGTCTTCAACGGAAGATATTTCCTTTTTCACCATAGCCCTCTATGGGCTTCCAAATATCCCTTTGCCAATTCCACAAGAACAGTCTTAGCGAAAGGCTTCTTGAAGGTAAAGATGTAACTCTGTGAGATGAATTAAGAGAACACAGAGCAGTTTCTCAGAAAGCTTCTTTCCAGTTTTGAACGGAAGATATTTCCTTTTTCACCATAGCCCTCTATGGGCTTCCAAATATCCCTTTGCCAATTCCACAAGAACAGCCTTATGGAAAGGCTTCTTGAAGGGAAATATGTAATTCTGTGAGATGAATTAACAGAACACAGAGCAGTTAATCAGAAAGCTTCTTTCCAGTTTTGAACGGAAAATATTTCCATTTTCACATTAGCCCTCTATGGGCTTCCAAATATCCCTTTGCCAATTCCACAAGAACAGCCTTAGCGAAAGGCTTCTTGAAGGGAAAGATGTAACTCTGTGAGATGAATTAACAGAACACAGAGCAGTTTCTCAGAAAGCTTCTTTCCAGTTTTGAAAGGAAGATATTTCCTTTTTCACCATAGCCCTCTATGGGCTTCCAAATATCCCTTTGCCAATTCCACAAGAACAGCCTTAGCGAAAGACTTCTTGAAGGGAAAGATGTAACTCTGTGAGATGAATTAACAGAACACAGAGCAGTTTCTCAGAAAGCTTCTTTCCAGTTTTGAACGGAAGATATTTCCTTTTTCACCATAGCCCTCTATGGGCTTCCAAATATCCCTTCGCCAATTCCACAAGAACAGCCTTAGCGAAAGGCTTCTTGAAGGGAAAGATGTAACTCTGTGAGATGAATTAACAGAACACAGAGCAGTTTCTCAGAAAGCTTCTTTCCAGTTTTGAACGGAAGATATTTCCTTTTTCACCATAGCCCTCTATGGGCTTCCAAATATCCCTTCGCCAATTCCACAAGAACAGCCTTAGCGAAAGGCTTCTTGAAGGGAAAGATGTAACTCTGTGAGATGAATTAACAGAACACAGAGCAGTTTCTCAGAAAGCTTCTCTCCAGTTTTGAACGGAAGATATTTCCTTTTTCACCATAGCACTCTATGGGCTTCCAAATATCCCTTTGCCAATTCCACAAGAACAGCCTTAGAGAAAGGCTTCTTGTAGGGAAAGATGTAACTCTGTGAGATGAATAAACAGAACACAGAGCAGTTTCTCAGAAAGCTTCTTTCCAGTTTTGAACGGAAGATATTTCCTTTTTCACCATAGCCCTCTATGGGCTTCCAAATATCCCTTTGCCAATTCCACAAGAACAGCCTTAGGGAAAGGCTTCTTGAAGGGAAAGATGTAACTCTGTGAGATGAATTAACAGAACACAGAGCAGTTTCTCAGAAAGCTTCTTTCCAGTTTTGAACGGAAGATATTTCCTTTTTCACCATAGCCCTCTATGGGCTTCCAAATATCCCTTTGCCAATTCCACAAGAACAGCCTTAGCGAAAGGCTTCTTGAAGGGAAATATGTAACTCTGTGAGATGAATTAACAGAACACAGAGCAGTTTCTCAGAAAGCTTCTTTCCAGTTTTGAACGGAAGATATTTCCTGTTTCACCATAGCCCTCTATGGACTTCCAAATATCCCTTTGCCAATTCCACAAGAACAGCCTTAGCGAAAGGCTTCTTGAAGGGAAAGATGTAACTCGGTGAGTTGAATTAACAGAACACAGAGCAGTTTCTCAGAATGATTCTTTCCAGTTTTGAACGGAAAATATTTCCTTTTTCACCATAGCCCTCTATGGGCTTCCAAATATCCCTTTGCCAATTGCACAAGAACAGCCTTAGCGAAAGGCTTCTTGAAGGGAAAGATGTAACTCTGTGAGATGAATTAACAGAACACAGAGCATTTTCTCAGAAAGCTTCTTTCCAGTTCTGAACGGAAGATATTTCCGTTTTCACCATAGCCCTTTATGGGCTTCCAAATATCCCTTTGCCAATTCCACAAGAACAGCCTTAGCGAAAGGCTTCCTGAAGGGAAAGATGTAATTCTGTGAGATGAATTAACAGAACACAGAGCAGTTAATCAGAAAGCTTCTTTCCAGTTTTGAACGGAAAATATTTCCATTTTCACATTAGCCCTCTATGGGCTTCCAAATATCCCTTTGCCAATTCCACAAGAACAGCCTTAGCGAAAGGCTTCTTGAAGGGAAAGATGTAACTCTGTGAGATGAATTAACAGAACACAGAGCAGTTTCTCAGAAAGCTTCTTTCCAGTTTTGAAAGGAAGATATTTCCTTTTTCACCATAGCCCTCTATGGGCTTCCAAATATCCCTTTGCCAATTCCACAAGAACAGATTTAGCGAAAGACTTCTTGAAGGGAAAGATGTAACTCTGTGAGATGAATTAACAGAACACAGAGCAGTTTCTCAGAAAGCTTCTTTCCAGTTTTGAACGGAAGATATTTCCTTTTTCACCATAGCCCTCTATGGGCTTCCAAATATCCCTTCGCCAATTCCACAAGAACAGCCTTAGCGAAAGGCTTCTTGAAGGGAAAGATGTAACTCTGTGAGATGAATTAACAGAACACAGAGCAGTTTCTCAGAAAGCTTCTTTCCAGTTTTGAACGGAAGATATTTCCCTTTTCACCATAGCCCCCTATGGGCTTCCAAATATCCCTTTGCCAATTCCACAAGAACAGCCTTAGCGAAAGGCTTCTTGAAGGGAAAGATGTAACTCTGTGAGATGAATTAACAGAACACAGAGCAGTTTCTCAGAAAGCTTCTTTCCAGTTTTGAACGGAAGATATTTCCTTTTTCACCATAGCCCTCTATGGGCTTCCAAATATCCCTTTGCCAAATCCACAAGAACAGCCTTAGCGAAAGGCTTCTTGAAGGGAAAGATGTAACTCTGTGAGATGAATTAACAGAACACACAGCAGCTTCTCAGAAAGCTTCTTTCCAGTTTTGAACGGAAGATATTTCCTTTTTCACCATAGCACTCTATGGGCTTCCAAATATCCCTTTGCCAATTCCACAAGAACAGCCTTAGCGAAAGGCTTCTTGTAGGTAAAGATGTAACTCTGTGAGATGAATTAACAGAACACAGAGCAGTTTCTCAGAAAGCTTCTTTCCAGTTTTGAACGGAAGATATTTCCTTTTTCACCATAGCCCTCTATGGGCTTCCAAATATCCCTTTGCCAATTCCACAAGAACAGCCTTAGCGAAAGGCTTCTTGAAGGGAAATATGTAACTCTGTGAGATGAATTAACAGAACACAGAGCAGTTTCTCAGAAAGCTTCTTTCCAGTTTTGAACGGAAGATATTTCCTTTTTCACCATAGCCCTCTATGGGCTTCCAAATATCCCTTTGCCAATTCCACAAGAACAGCCTTAGCGAAAGGCTTCTTGAAGGGAAAGATGTAACTCTGTGAGATGAATTAACAGAACACAGAGAAGTTTCTCAGAAAGCTTCTTTCCAGTATTGAACGGAAAATATTTCCTTTTTCACCATAGCCCTCTATGGGCTTCCAAATATCCCTTTGCCAATTCCACAAGAACAGCCGTAGCGAAAGGCGTCTTGAAGAGAAAGATGTAACACTGTGAGATGAATTAACAGAACACAGAGCAGTTTCTCAGAAAGCTTCTTTCCAGTTTTGAACGGAAGATATTTCCTTTCTCACCATAGCCCTCTATGGGCTTCCAAATATCCCTTTGCCAATTCCACAAGAACAGCCTTAGCGAAAGACTTCTTGAAGGGAAAGATGTAACTCTGTGAGATGAATTAACAGAACACAGAGCAGTTTTTCAGAAAGCTTCTTTCCAGTTTTGAACGGAAGATATTTCCTTTTTCACCATAGCCCTCTATGGGCTTCCAAATATCCCTTTGCCAATTCCACAAGAACAGCCTTAGCGAAAGGCTTCTTGAAGGGAAAGATGTAACTCTGTGAGATGAATTAACAGAACACTGAGCAGTTTCTCAGAAAGCTTCTTTCCAGTCTTCAACGGAAGATATTTCCTTTTTCACCATAGCCCTCTATGGGCTTCCAAATATCCCTTTACCAATTCCACAAGAACAGTCTTAGCGAAAGGCTTCTTGAAGGTAAAGATGTAACTCTGTGAGATGAATTAAGAGAACACAGAGTAGTTTCTCAGAAAGCTTCTTTCCAGTTTTGAACGGAAGATATTTCCATTTTCACCATAGCCCTCTATGGGCTTCCAAATATCCCTTTGCCAATTCCACAAAAACAGCCTTAGCGAAAGGCTTCTTGAAGGGAAAGATGAAACTCTGTGAGATGAATTAACAGAACACAAAGCAGTTTCTCAGAAAGCTTCTTTCCAGTTTTGAACGGAAGATATTTCTTTTTTCACCATAGCCCTCTATGGGCTTCCAAATATAATTTTGCCAATTCCACAAGAACAGCCTTAGCGAAAGGCTTCTTGAAGGGAAAGATGTAACTGTGTGAGATGAATTAACAGAACAAAGAGCAGTTTCTCAGAAAGCTTCTTTCCAATTTTGAACGGAAAATATTTCCTTTTTCACCATAGCCCTCTATGGGCTTCCAAATATCCCTTTGCCAATTCCACAAGAACAGCCTTAGCGAAAGGCTTCTTGAAGAGAAAGATGTAACTCTGTGAGATGAATTAGCAGAACACAGAGCAGTTTCTCAGAAAGCTTCTTTCCAGTTTTGAACGGAAGATATTTCCTTTCTCACCATAGCCCTCTATGGGCTTCCAAATATCCCTTTGCCAATTCCACAAGAACAGCCTTAGCGAAAGACTTCTTGAAGGGAAAGATGTAACTCTGTGAGATGAATTAACAGAACACAGAGCAGTTTCTCAGAAAGCTTCTTACCAGTTTTGAACGGAAGATATTTCCTTTTTCACCATAGCCCTCTATGGGCTTCCAAATATCCCTTTGCCAATTCCACAAGAACAGCCTTAGCGAAAGGCTTCTTGAAAGGAAAGATGTAACTCTGTGAGATGAATTAACAGAACACTGAGCAGTTTCTCAGAAAGCTTCTTTCCAGTCTTCAACGGAAGATATTTCCTTTTTCACCATAGCCCTCTATGGGCTTCCAAATATCTCTTTGCCAATTCCACAAGAACAGCCTTAGCGAAAGGCTTCTTGAAGGTAAAGATGTAACTCTGTGAGATGAATTAAGAGAACACAGAGCAGTTTCTCAGAAAGCTTCTTTCCAGTTTTGAACGGAAGATATTTCCTTTTTCACCATAGCCCTATATGGGCTTCCAAATATCCCTTTGCCAATTCCACAAAAACAGCCTTAGCGAAAGGCTTCTTGAAGGGAAAGATGAAACTCTGTGAGATGAATTAACAGAACACAAAGCAGTTTCTCAGAAAGCTTCTTTCCAGTTTTGAACGGAAGATATTTCCTTTTTCACCATAGCCCTCTATGGGCTTCCAAATATCCCTTTGCCAATTCCACAAGAACAGCTTTAGCGAAAGGCTTCCTGAAGGGAAAGATGTAATTCTGTGAGATGAATTAACAGAACACAGAGCAGTTAATCAGAAAGCTTCTTTCCAGTTTTGAACGGAAAATATTTCCATTTTCACATTAGCCCTCTATGGGCTTCCAAATATCCCTTTGCCAATTCCACAAGAACAGCCTTAGCGAAAGGCTTCTTGAAGGGAAAGATGTAACTCTGTGAGATGAATTAACAGAACACAGAGCAGTTTCTCAGAAAGCTTCTTTCCAGTTTTGAAAGGAAGATATTTCCTTTTTCACCATAGCCCTCTATGGGCTTCCAAATATCCCTTTGCCAATTCCACAAGAACAGCCTTAGCGAAAGACTTCTTGAAGGGAAAGATGTAACTCTGTGAGATGAATTAACAGAACACAGAGCAGTTTCTCAGAAAGCTTCTTTCCAGTTTTGAACGGAAGATATTTCCTTTTTCACCATAGCCCTCTATGGGCTTCCAAATATCCCTTCGCCAATTCCACAAGAACAGCCTTAGCGAAAGGCTTCTTGAAGGGAAAGATGTAACTCTGTGAGATGAATTAACAGAACACAGAGCAGTTTCTCAGAAAGCTTCTTTCCAGTTTTGAACGGAAGATATTTCCCTTTTCACCATAGCCCTCTATGGGCTTCCAAATATCCCTTTGCCAATTCAACAAGAACAGCCTTAGCGAAAGGCTTCTTGAAGGGAAAGATGTAACTCTGTGAGATGAATTAACAGAACACAGAGCAGTTTCTCAGAAAGCTTCTTTCCAGTTTTGAACGGAAGATATTTCCTTTTTCACCATAGCCCTCTATGGGCTTCCAAATATCCCTTTGCCAATTCCACAAGAACAGCCTTAGCGAAAGGCTTCTTGAAGGGAAAGATGTAACTCTGTGAGATGAATTAACAGAACACACAGCAGCTTCTCAGAAAGCTTCTTTCCAGTTTTGAACGGAAGATATTTCCTTTTTCACCATAGCACTCTATGGGCTTCCAAATATCCCTTTGCCAATTCCACAAGAACAGCCTTAGCGAAAGGCTTCTTGTAGGGAAACATGTAACTCTGTGACATGAATAAACAGAACACAGAGCAGTTTCTCAGAAAGCTTCTTTCCAGTTTTGAACGGAAGATATTTCCTTTTTCACCATAGCCCTCTATGGGCTTCCAAATATCCCTTCGCCAATTCCACAAGAACAGCCTTAGCGAAAGGCTTCTTGAAGGGAAAGATGTAACTCTGTGAGATGAATTAACAGAACACAGAGCAGTTTCTCAGAAAGCTTCTTTCCAGTTTTGAACGGAAGATATTTCCCTTTTCACCATAGCCCCCTATGGGCTTCCAAATATCCCTTTGCCAATTCCACAAGAACAGCCTTAGCGAAAGGCTTCTTGAAGGGAAAGATGTAACTCTGTGAGATGAATTAACAGAACACAGAGCAGTTTCTCAGAAAGCTTCTTTCCAGTTTTGAACGGAAGATATTTCCTTTTTCACCATAGCCCTCTATGGGCTTCCAAATATCCCTTTGCCAAATCCACAAGAACAGCCTTAGCGAAAGGCTTCTTGAAGGGAAAGATGTAACTCTGTGAGATGAATTAACAGAACACACAGCAGCTTCTCAGAAAGCTTCTTTCCAGTTTTGAACGGAAGATATTTCCTTTTTCACCATAGCACTCTATGGGCTTCCAAATATCCCTTTGCCATTTCCACAACAGCCTTAGCGAAAGGCTTCTTGTAGGGAAAGATGTAACTCTGTGAGATGAATAAACAGAACACAGAGCAGTTTCTCAGAAAGCTTCTTTCCAGTTTTGAACGGAAGATATTTCCTTTTTCACCATAGCCCTCTATGGGCTTCCAAATATCCCTTTGCCAATTCCACAAGAACAGCCTTAGCGAAAGGCTTCTTGAAGGGAAAGATGTAACTCTGTGAGATGAATTAACAGAACACAGAGCAGTTTCTCAGAAAGCTTCTTTCCAGTTTTGAACGGAAGATATTTCCTTTTTCACCATAGCCCTCTATGGGCTTCCAAATATCCCTTTGCCAATTCCACAAGAACAGCCTTAGCGAAAGGCTTCTTGAAGGGAAATATGTAACTCTGTGAGATGAATTAACAGAACACAGAGCAGTTTCTCAGAAAGCTTCTTTCCAGTTTTGAACGGAAGATATTTCGTTTTTCACCATAGCCCTCTATGGGCTTCCAAATATCCCTTTGCCAATTCCACAAGAACAGCCTTAGCGAAAGGCTTCTTGAAGGGAAAGATGTAACTCTGTGAGATGAATTAACAGAACACAGAGAAGTTTCTCAGAAAGCTTCTTTCCAGTATTGAACGGAAAATATTTCCTTTTTCACCATAGCCCTCTATGGGCTTCCAAATATCCCTTTGCCAATTCCACAAGAACAGCCGTAGCGAAAGGCGTCTTGAAGAGAAAGATGTAACACTGTGAGATGAATTAACAGAACACAGAGCAGTTTCTCAGAAAGCTTCTTTCCAGTTTTGAACGGAAGATATTTCCTTTCTCACCATAGCCCTCTATGGGCTTCCAAATATCCCTTTGCCAATTCCACAAGAACAGCCTTAGCGAAAGACTTCTTGAAGGGAAAGATGTAACTCTGTGAGATGAATTAACAGAACACAGAGCAGTTTTTCAGAAAGCTTCTTTCCAGTTTTGAACGGAAGATATTTCCTTTTTCACCATAGCCCTCTATGGGCTTCCAAATATCCCTTTGCCAATTCCACAAGAACAGCCTTAGCGAAAGGCTTCTTGAAGGGAAAGATGTAACTCTGTGAGATGAATTAACAGAACACTGAGCAGTTTCTCAGAAAGCTTCTTTCCAGTCTTCAACGGAAGATATTTCCTTTTTCACCATAGCCCTCTATGGGCTTCCAAATATCCCTTTACCAATTCCACAAGAACAGTCTTAGCGAAAGGCTTCTTGAAGGTAAAGATGTAACTCTGTGAGATGAATTAAGAGAACACAGAGTAGTTTCTCAGAAAGCTTCTTTCCAGTTTTGAACGGAAGATATTTCCTTTTTCACCATAGCCCTCTATGGGCTTCCAAATATCCCTTTGCCAATTCCACAAAAACAGCCTTAGCGAAAGGCTTCTTGAAGGGAAAGATGAAACTCTGTGAGATGAATTAACAGAACACAAAGCAGTTTCTCAGAAAGCTTCTTTCCAGTTTTGAACGGAAGGTATTTCCTCTTTCACCATAGCCCATTATGGGCTTCCAAATATCCCTTTGCCAATTCCACAAGAACAGCCTTAGCGAAAGGCTTCTTGAAGGGAAAGATGTAACTCTGTGAGATGAATTAACAGAACACAGAGCAGTTTCTCAGAAAGCTTCTTTCCAGTTTTGAAAGGAAGATATTTCCTTTTTCACCATAGCCCTCTATGGGCTTCCAAATATCCCTTTGCCAATTCCACAAGAACAGCCTTAGCGAAAGACTTCTTGAAGGGAAAGATGTAACTCTGTGAGATGAATTAACAGAACACAGAGCAGTTTCTCAGAAAGCTTCTTTCCAGTTTTGAACGGAAGATATTTCCTTTTTCACCATAGCCCTCTATGGGCTTCCAAATATCCCTTCGCCAATTCCACAAGAACAGCCTTAGCTAAAGGCTTCTTGAAGGGAAAGATGTAACTCTGTGAGATGAATTAACAGAACACAGAGCAGTTTCTCAGAAAGCTTCTTTCCAGTTTTGAACGGAAGATATTTACCTTTTCACCATAGCCCTGTATGGGCTTCCAAATATCCCTTTGCCAATTCCACAAGAACAGCCTTAGCGAAAGGCTTCTTGAAGGGAAAGATGTAACTCTGTGAGATGAATTAACAGAACACAGAGCAGTTTCTCAGAAAGCTTCTTTCCAGTTTTGAACGGAAGATATTTCCTTTTTCACCATAGCCCTCTATGGGCTTCCAAATATCCCTTTGCCAATTCCACAAGAACAGCCTTAGCGAAAGGCTTCTTGAAGGGAAAGATGTAACTCTGTGAGATGAATTAACAGAACACACAGCAGCTTCTCAGAAAGCTTCTTTCCAGTTTTGAACGGAAGATATTTCCTTTTTCACCATAGCACTCTATGGGCTTCCAAATATCCCTTTGCCAATTCCACAAGAACAGCCTTAGCGAAAGGCTTCTTGTAGGGAAAGATGTAACTCTGTGAGATGAATAAACAGAACACAGAGCAGTTTCTCAGAAAGCTTCTTTCCAATTTTGAACGGAAGATATTTCCTTTTTCACCATAGCCCTCTATGGGCTTCCAAATATCCCTTTGCCAATTCCATAAGAACAGCCTTAGCGAAAGGCTTCTTGAAGGGAAAGATGTAACTCTGTGAGATGAATTAACAGAACACACAGCAGCTTCTCAGAAAGCTTCTTTCCAGTTTTGAACGGAAGATATTTCCTTTTTCACCATAGCACTCTATGGGCTTCCAAATATCCCTTTGCCAATTCCACAAGAACAGCCTTAGCGAAAGGCTTCTTGTAGGGAAACATGTAACTCTGTGACATGAATAAACAGAACACAGAGCAGTTTCTCAGAAAGCTTCTTTCCAGTTTTGAACGGAAGATATTTCCTTTTTCACCATAGCCCTCTATGGGCTTCCAAATATCCCTTTGCCAATTCCACAAGAACAGCCTTAGCGAAAGGCTTCTTGAAGGGAAAGATGTAACTCTGTGAGATGAATTAACAGAACACAGAGCAGTTTTTCAGAAAGCTTCTTTCCAGTTTTGAACGGAAGATATTTCCTTTTTCACCATAGCCCTCTATGGGCTTCCAAATATCCCTTTGCCAATTCTACAAGAACAGCCTTAGCGAAAGGCTTCTTGAAGGGAAATATGTAACTCTGTGAGATCAATTAACAGAACACAGAGCAGTTTCTCAGAAAGCTTCTTTCCAGTTTTGAACGGAAGATATTTCATGTTTCACCATAGCCCTCTATGGGCTTCCAAATATCCCTTTGCCAATTCCACAAGAACAGCCTTAGCGAAAGGCTTCTTGAAGGGAAAGATGTAACTCTGTGAGATGAATTAAGAGAACACAGAGCAGTTTCTCAGAAAGCTTCTTTCCAGTTTTGAACGGAAGATATTTCCTTTTTCACCATAGCCCTATATGGGCTTCCAAATATCCCTTTGCCAATTCCACAAAAACAGCCTTAGCGAAAGGCTTCTTGAAGGGAAAGATGAAACTCTGTGAGATGAATTAACAGAACACAAAGCAGTTTCTCAGAAAGCTTCTTTCCAGTTTTGAACGGAAGATATTTCCTTTTTCACCATAGCCCTCTATGGGCTTCCAAATATAATTTTGCCAATTCCACAAGAACAGCCTTAGCGAAAGGCTTCTTGAAGGGAAAGATGTAACTCTGTGAGATGAATTAACAGAACACAGAGCAGTTTCTCAGAAAGCTTCTTTCCAGTTTTGAACGGAAGATATTTCCTTTTTCACCATAGCCCTCTATGGGCTTCCAAATATCCCTTTGCCAATTGCACAAGTACAGCCTTAGCGAAAGGCTTCTTGAAGGGAAAGATGTAACTCTGTGAGATGAATTAACAGAACACAGAGCAGTTTCTCAGAAAGCTTCTTTCCAGTTTTGAACGGAAGATATTTCCTTTTTCACCATAGCCCTCTATGGGCTTCCAAATATCCCTTCGCCAATTCCACAAGAACAGCCTTAGCGAAAGGCTTCTTGAAGGGAAAGATGTAACTCTGTGAGATGAATTAACAGAACACAGAGCAGTTTCTCAGAAAGCTTCTCTCCAGTTTTGAACGGAAGATATTTCCTTTTTCACCATAGCACTCTATGGGCTTCCAAATATCCCTTTGCCAATTCCACAAGAAGAGCCTTAGAGAAAGGCTTCTTGTAGGGAAAGATGTAACTCTGTGAGATGAATAAACAGAACACAGAGCAGTTTCTCAGAAAGCTTCTTTCCAGTTTTGAACGGAAGATATTTCCTTTTTCACCATAGCCCTCTATGGGCTTCCAAATATCCCTTTGCCAATTCCACAAGAACAGCCTTAGCGAAAGGCTTCTTGAAGGGAAAGATGTAACTCTGTGAGATGAATTAACAGAACACAGAGCAGTTTCTCAGAAAGCTTCTTTCCAGTTTTGAACGGAAGATATTTCCTTTTTCACCATAGCCCTCTATGGGCTTCCAAATATCCCTTTGCCAATTCCACAAGAACAGCCTTAGCGAAAGGCTTCTTGAAGGGAAATATGTAACTCTGTGAGATGAATTAACAGAACACAGAGCAGTTTCTCAGAAAGCTTCTTTCCAGTTTTGAACGGAAGATATTTCCTGTTTCACCATAGCCCTCTATGGGCTTCCAAATATCCCTTTGCCAATTCCACAAGAACAGCCTTAGCGAAAGGCTTCTTGAAGGGAAAGATGTAACTCGGTGAGTTGAATTAACAGAACACAGAGCAGTTTCTCAGAATGATTCTTTCCAGTTTTGAACGGAAAATATTTCCTTTTTCACCATAGCCCTCTATGGGCTTCCAAATATCCCTTTGCCAATTGCACAAGAACAGCCATAGCGAAAGGCTTCTTGAAGGGAAAGATGTAACTCTGTGAGATGAATTAACAGAACACAGAGCATTTTCTCAGAAAGCTTCTTTCCAGTTCTGAACGGAAGATATTTCCGTTTTCACCATAGCCCTTTATGGGCTTCCAAATATCCCTTTGCCAATTCCACAAGAACAGCCTTAGCGAAAGGCTTCCTGAAGGGAAAGATGTAATTCTGTGAGATGAATTAACAGAACACAGAGCAGTTAATCAGAAAGCTTCTTTCCAGTTTTGAACGGAAAATATTTCCATTTTCACATTAGCCCTCTATGGGCTTCCAAATATCCCTTTGCCAATTCCACAAGAACAGCCTTAGCGAAAGGCTTCTTGAAGGGAAAGATGTAACTCTGTGAGATGAATTAACAGAACACAGAGCAGTTTCTCAGAAAGCTTCTTTCCAGTTTTGAAAGGAAGATATTTCCTTTTTCACCATAGCCCTCTATGGGCTTCCAAATATCCCTTTGCCAATTCCACAAGAACAGCCTTAGCGAAAGACTTCTTGAAGGGAAAGATGTAACTCTGTGAGATGAATTAACAGAACACAGAGCAGTTTCTCAGAAAGCTTCTTTCCAGTTTTGAACGGAAGATATTTCCTTTTTCACCATAGCCCTCTATGGGCTTCCAAATATCCCTTCGCCAATTCCACAAGAACAGCCTTAGCGAAAGGCTTCTTGAAGGGAAAGATGTAACTCTGTGAGATGAATTAACAGAACACAGAGCAGTTTCTCAGAAAGCTTCTTTCCAGTTTTGAACGGAAGATATTTCCCTTTTCACCATAGCCCTCTATGGGCTTCCAAATATCCCTTTGCCAATTCAACAAGAACAGCCTTAGCGAAAGGCTTCTTGAAGGGAAAGATGTAACTCTGTGAGATGAATTAACAGAACACAGAGCAGTTTCTCAGAAAGCTTCTTTCCAGTTTTGAACGGAAGATATTTCCTTTTTCACCATAGCCCTCTATGGGCTTCCAAATATCCCTTTGCCAATTCCACAAGAACAGCCTTAGCGAAAGGCTTCTTGAAGGGAAAGATGTAACTCTGTGAGATGAATTAACAGAACACACAGCAGCTTCTCAGAAAGCTTCTTTCCAGTTTTGAACGGAAGATATTTCCTTTTTCACCATAGCACTCTATGGGCTTCCAAATATCCCTTTGCCAATTCCACAAGAACAGCCTTAGCGAAAGGCTTCTTGTAGGGAAACATGTAACTCTGTGACATGAATAAACAGAACACAGAGCAGTTTCTCAGAAAGCTTCTTTCCAGTTTTGAACGGAAGATATTTCCTTTTTCACCATAGCCCTCTATGGGCTTCCAAATATCCCTTCGCCAATTCCACAAGAACAGCCTTAGCGAAAGGCTTCTTGAAGGGAAAGATGTAACTCTGTGAGATGAATTAAC
The DNA here is from genome assembly GCF_047675955.1 of Chlorocebus sabaeus. Lineage (NCBI taxonomy): Eukaryota > Metazoa > Chordata > Mammalia > Primates > Cercopithecidae > Chlorocebus > Chlorocebus sabaeus. The sequence continues at coordinate 420,043 of NW_027327970.1, forward strand.
AGAACACAGAGCAGTTTCTCAGAAAGCTTCTTTCCAGTTTTGAACGGAAGATATTTCCCTTTTCACCATAGCCCCCTATGGGCTTCCAAATATCCCTTTGCCAATTCCACAAGAACAGCCTTAGCGAAAGGCTTCTTGAAGGGAAAGATGTAACTCTGTGAGATGAATTAACAGAACACAGAGCAGTTTCTCAGAAAGCTTCTTTCCAGTTTTGAACGGAAGATATTTCCTTTTTCACCATAGCCCTCTATGGGCTTCCAAATATCCCTTTGCCAAATCCACAAGAACAGCCTTAGCGAAAGGCTTCTTGAAGGGAAAGATGTAACTCTGTGAGATGAATTAACAGAACACACAGCAGCTTCTCAGAAAGCTTCTTTCCAGTTTTGAACGGAAGATATTTCCTTTTTCACCATAGCACTCTATGGGCTTCCAAATATCCCTTTGCCATTTCCACAACAGCCTTAGCGAAAGGCTTCTTGTAGGGAAAGATGTAACTCTGTGAGATGAATAAACAGAACACAGAGCAGTTTCTCAGAAAGCTTCTTTCCAGTTTTGAACGGAAGATATTTCCTTTTTCACCATAGCCCTCTATGGGCTTCCAAATATCCCTTTGCCAATTCCACAAGAACAGCCTTAGCGAAAGGCTTCTTGAAGGGAAAGATGTAACTCTGTGAGATGAATTAACAGAACACAGAGCAGTTTCTCAGAAAGCTTCTTTCCAGTTTTGAACGGAAGATATTTCCTTTTTCACCATAGCCCTCTATGGGCTTCCAAATATCCCTTTGCCAATTCCACAAGAACAGCCTTAGCGAAAGGCTTCTTGAAGGGAAATATGTAACTCTGTGAGATGAATTAACAGAACACAGAGCAGTTTCTCAGAAAGCTTCTTTCCAGTTTTGAACGGAAGATATTTCGTTTTTCACCATAGCCCTCTATGGGCTTCCAAATATCCCTTTGCCAATTCCACAAGAACAGCCTTAGCGAAAGGCTTCTTGAAGGGAAAGATGTAACTCTGTGAGATGAATTAACAGAACACAGAGAAGTTTCTCAGAAAGCTTCTTTCCAGTATTGAACGGAAAATATTTCCTTTTTCACCATAGCCCTCTATGGGCTTCCAAATATCCCTTTGCCAATTCCACAAGAACAGCCGTAGCGAAAGGCGTCTTGAAGAGAAAGATGTAACACTGTGAGATGAATTAACAGAACACAGAGCAGTTTCTCAGAAAGCTTCTTTCCAGTTTTGAACGGAAGATATTTCCTTTCTCACCATAGCCCTCTATGGGCTTCCAAATATCCCTTTGCCAATTCCACAAGAACAGCCTTAGCGAAAGACTTCTTGAAGGGAAAGATGTAACTCTGTGAGATGAATTAACAGAACACAGAGCAGTTTTTCAGAAAGCTTCTTTCCAGTTTTGAACGGAAGATATTTCCTTTTTCACCATAGCCCTCTATGGGCTTCCAAATATCCCTTTGCCAATTCCACAAGAACAGCCTTAGCGAAAGGCTTCTTGAAGGGAAAGATGTAACTCTGTGAGATGAATTAACAGAACACTGAGCAGTTTCTCAGAAAGCTTCTTTCCAGTCTTCAACGGAAGATATTTCCTTTTTCACCATAGCCCTCTATGGGCTTCCAAATATCCCTTTACCAATTCCACAAGAACAGTCTTAGCGAAAGGCTTCTTGAAGGTAAAGATGTAACTCTGTGAGATGAATTAAGAGAACACAGAGTAGTTTCTCAGAAAGCTTCTTTCCAGTTTTGAACGGAAGATATTTCCTTTTTCACCATAGCCCTCTATGGGCTTCCAAATATCCCTTTGCCAATTCCACAAAAACAGCCTTAGCGAAAGGCTTCTTGAAGGGAAAGATGAAACTCTGTGAGATGAATTAACAGAACACAAAGCAGTTTCTCAGAAAGCTTCTTTCCAGTTTTGAACGGAAGGTATTTCCTCTTTCACCATAGCCCATTATTGGCTTCCAAATATCCCTTTGCCAATTCCACAAGAACAGCCTTAGCGAAAGGCTTCTTGAAGGGAAAGATGTAACTCTGTGAGATGAATTAACAGAACACAGAGCAGTTTCTCAGAAAGCTTCTTTCCAGTTTTGAAAGGAAGATATTTCCTTTTTCACCATAGCCCTCTATGGGCTTCCAAATATCCCTTTGCCAATTCCACAAGAACAGCCTTAGCGAAAGACTTCTTGAAGGGAAAGATGTAACTCTGTGAGATGAATTAACAGAACACAGAGCAGTTTCTCAGAAAGCTTCTTTCCAGTTTTGAACGGAAGATATTTCCTTTTTCACCATAGCCCTCTATGGGCTTCCAAATATCCCTTCGCCAATTCCACAAGAACAGCCTTAGCTAAAGGCTTCTTGAAGGGAAAGATGTAACTCTGTGAGATGAATTAACAGAACACAGAGCAGTTTCTCAGAAAGCTTCTTTCCAGTTTTGAACGGAAGATATTTACCTTTTCACCATAGCCCTGTATGGGCTTCCAAATATCCCTTTGCCAATTCCACAAGAACAGCCTTAGCGAAAGGCTTCTTGAAGGGAAAGATGTAACTCTGTGAGATGAATTAACAGAACACAGAGCAGTTTCTCAGAAAGCTTCTTTCCAGTTTTGAACGGAAGATATTTCCTTTTTCACCATAGCCCTCTATGGGCTTCCAAATATCCCTTTGCCAATTCCACAAGAACAGCCTTAGCGAAAGGCTTCTTGAAGGGAAAGATGTAACTCTGTGAGATGAATTAACAGAACACACAGCAGCTTCTCAGAAAGCTTCTTTCCAGTTTTGAACGGAAGATATTTCCTTTTTCACCATAGCACTCTATGGGCTTCCAAATATCCCTTTGCCAATTCCACAAGAACAGCCTTAGCGAAAGGCTTCTTGTAGGGAAAGATGTAACTCTGTGAGATGAATAAACAGAACACAGAGCAGTTTCTCAGAAAGCTTCTTTCCAATTTTGAACGGAAGATATTTCCTTTTTCACCATAGCCCTCTATGGGCTTCCAAATATCCCTTTGCCAATTCCATAAGAACAGCCTTAGCGAAAGGCTTCTTGAAGGGAAAGATGTAACTCTGTGAGATGAATTAACAGAACACACAGCAGCTTCTCAGAAAGCTTCTTTCCAGTTTTGAACGGAAGATATTTCCTTTTTCACCATAGCACTCTATGGGCTTCCAAATATCCCTTTGCCAATTCCACAAGAACAGCCTTAGCGAAAGGCTTCTTGTAGGGAAACATGTAACTCTGTGACATGAATAAACAGAACACAGAGCAGTTTCTCAGAAAGCTTCTTTCCAGTTTTGAACGGAAGATATTTCCTTTTTCACCATAGCCCTCTATGGGCTTCCAAATATCCCTTTGCCAATTCCACAAGAACAGCCTTAGCGAAAGGCTTCTTGAAGGGAAAGATGTAACTCTGTGAGATGAATTAACAGAACACAGAGCAGTTTTTCAGAAAGCTTCTTTCCAGTTTTGAACGGAAGATATTTCCTTTTTCACCATAGCCCTCTATGGGCTTCCAAATATCCCTTTGCCAATTCAACAAGAACAGCCTTAGCGAAAGGCTTCTTGAAGGGAAATATGTAACTCTGTGAGATCAATTAACAGAACACAGAGCAGTTTCTCAGAAAGCTTCTTTCCAGTTTTGAACGGAAGATATTTCATGTTTCACCATAGCCCTCTATGGGCTTCCAAATATCCCTTTGCCAATTCCACAAGAACAGCCTTAGCGAAAGGCTTCTTGAAGGGAAAGATGTAACTCTGTGAGATGAATTAACAGAACACAGAGCAGTTTCTCAGAAAGCTTCTTTCCAGTTTTGAACGGAAGATATTTCCTTTTTCACCATAGCCTTCTATGGGCTTCCAAATATCCCTTTGCCAATTCCACAAGAACAGCCTTAGCGAAAGGCTTCTTGAAGGGAAAGATGTAACTGTGTGAGATGAATTAACATAACACAGAGCAGTTTCTCAGAAAGCTTCTTTCCAGTTTTGAACGGAAGATATTTCCTTTTTCACCATAGCCCTCTAAGGGCTTTCCAAATATCCCTTTGCCAATTCCACAAGAACAGCCTTAGCGAAAGGCTTCTTGAAGGGAAAGATGTAACTCTGTGAGATGAATTAAGAGAACACAGAGCAGTTTCTCAGAAAGCTTCTTTCCAGTTTTGAACGGAAGATATTTCCTTTTTCACCATAGCCCTCTATGGGCTTCCAAATATCCCTTTGCCAATTCCACAAAAACAGCCTTAGCGAAAGGCTTCTTGAAGGGAAAGATGAAACTCTGTGAGATGAATTAACAGAACACAAAGCAGTTTCTCAGAAAGCTTCCTTCCAGTTTTGAACGGAAGATATTTCCTTTTTCACCATAGCCCTCTATGGGCTTCCAAATATAATTTTGCCAATTCCACAAGAACAGCCTTAGCGAAAGGCTTCTTGAAGGGAAAGATGTAACTGTGTGAGATGAATTAACAGAACACAGAGCAGTTTCTCAGAAAGCTTTTTCCAATTTTGAACGGAAGATATTTCCTTTTTCACCATAGCCCTCTATGGGCTTCCAAATATCCCTTTGCCAATTCCACAAGAACAGCCTTAGCGAAAGGCTTTTTGAAGGGAAAGATGTAACTCTGTGAGATGAATTAACAGAACACAGAGCAGTTTCTCAGAAAGCTTCTTTCCAGTTTTAAACGGAAGATATTTCCTTTTTCACCATAGCCCTCTATGGGCTTCCAAATATCACTTTGCCAATTCCACAAGAACAGCCTTAGCGAAAGGCTTCTTGAAGGGAAAGATGTAACTCTGTGAGATGAATTAACAGAACACAGAGCAGTTTCTCAGAAAGCTTCTTTCCAGTTTTGAACGGAAGATATTTCCTTTTTCACCATTGCCCTCTATGGGCTTCCAAATATCCCTTTGCCAATTCCACAAGAACAGCCTTAGCGAAAGGCTTCTTGAAGGGAAAGATGTAACTCTGTGAGATGAATTAACAGAACACAGAGCAGTTTCTCAGAAAGCTTCTTTCCAGTTTTGAACGGAAGATATTTCCTTTTTCACCATAGCCCTTTATGGGCTTCCAAATATCCCTTTGCCAATTCCACAAGAACAGCCTTAGCGAAAGGCTTCCTGAAGGGAAAGATGTAATTCTGTGAGATGAATTAACAGAACACAGAGCAGTTAATCAGAAAGCTTCTTTCCAGTTTTGAACGGAAAATATTTCCATTTTCACATTAGCCCTCTATGGGCTTCCAAATATCCCTTTGCCAATTCCACAAGAACAGCCTTAGCGAAAGGCTTCTTGAAGGGAAAGATGTAACTCTGTGAGATGAATTAACAGAACACAGAGCAGTTTCTCAGAAAGCTTCTTTCCAGTTTTGAAAGGAAGATATTTCCTTTTTCACCATAGCCCTCTATGGGCTTCCAAATATCCCTTTGCCAATTCCACAAGAACAGCCTTAGCGAAAGACTTCTTGAAGGGAAAGATGTAACTCTGTGAGATGAATTAACAGAACACAGAGCAGTTTCTCAGAAAGCTTCTTTCCAGTTTTGAACGGAAGATATTTCCTTTTTCACCATAGCCCTCTATGGGCTTCCAAATATCCCTTCGCCAATTCCACAAGAACAGCCTTAGCGAAAGGCTTCTTGAAGGGAAAGATGTAACTCTGTGAGATGAATTAACAGAACACAGAGCAGTTTCTCAGAAAGCTTCTTTCCAGTTTTGAACGGAAGATATTTCCCTTTTCACCATAGCCCTCTATGGGCTTCCAAATATCCCTTTGCCAATTCCACAAGAACAGCCTTAGCGAAAGGCTTCTTGAAGGGAAAGATGTAACTCTGTGAGATGAATTAACAGAACACAGAGCAGTTTCTCAGAAAGCTTCTTTCCAGTTTTGAACGGAAGATATTTCCTTTTTCACCATAGCCCTCTATGGGCTTCCAAATATCCCTTTGCCAATTCCACAAGAACAGCCTTAGCGAAAGACTTCTTGAAGGGAAAGATGTAACTCTGTGAGATGAATTAACAGAACACAGAGCAGTTTTTCAGAAAGCTTCTTTCCAGTTTTGAACGGAAGATATTTCCTTTTTCACCATAGCCCTCTATGGGCTTCCAAATATCCCTTTGCCAATTCCACAAGAACAGCCTTAGCGAAAGGCTTCTTGAAGGGAAAGATGTAACTCTGTGAGATGAATTAACAGAACACTGAGCAGTTTCTCAGAAAGCTTCTTTCCAGTCTTCAACGGAAGATATTTCCTTTTTCACCATAGCCCTCTATGGGCTTCCAAATATCCCTTTACCAATTCCACAAGAACAGTCTTAGCGAAAGGCTTCTTGAAGGTAAAGATGTAACTCTGTGAGATGAATTAAGAGAACACAGAGTAGTTTCTCAGAAAGCTTCTTTCCAGTTTTGAACGGAAGATATTTCCTTTTTCACCATAGCCCTCTATGGGCTTCCAAATATCCCTTTGCCAATTCCACAAAAACAGCCTTAGCGAAAGGCTTCTTGAAGGGAAAGATGAAACTCTGTGAGATGAATTAACAGAACACAAAGCAGTTTCTCAGAAGGCTTCTTTCCAGTTTTGAACGGAAGGTATTTCCTCTTTCACCATAGCCCATTATGGGCTTCCAAATATCCCTTTGCCAATTCCACAAGAACAGCCTTAGCGAAAGGCTTCTTGAAGGGAAAGATGTAACTCTGTGAGATGAATTAACAGAACACAGAGCAGTTTCTCAGAAAGCTTCTTTCCAGTTTTGAAAGGAAGATATTTCCTTTTTCACCATAGCCCTCTATGGGCTTCCAAATATCCCTTTGCCAATTCCACAAGAACAGCCTTAGCGAAAGACTTCTTGAAGGGAAAGATGTAACTCTGTGAGATGAATTAACAGAACACAGAGCAGTTTCTCAGAAAGCTTCTTTCCAGTTTTGAACGGAAGATATTTCCTTTTTCACCATAGCCCTCTATGGGCTTCCAAATATCCCTTCGCCAATTCCACAAGAACAGCCTTAGCTAAAGGCTTCTTGAAGGGAAAGATGTAACTCTGTGAGATGAATTAACAGAACACAGAGCAGTTTCTCAGAAAGCTTCTTTCCAGTTTTGAACGGAAGATATTTACCTTTTCACCATAGCCCTGTATGGGCTTCCAAATATCCCTTTGCCAATTCCACAAGAACAGCCTTAGCGAAAGGCTTCTTGAAGGGAAAGATGTAACTCTGTGAGATGAATTAACAGAACACAGAGCAGTTTCTCAGAAAGCTTCTTTCCAGTTTTGAACGGAAGATATTTCCTTTTTCACCATAGCCCTCTATGGGCTTCCAAATATCCCTTTGCCAATTCCACAAGAACAGCCTTAGCGAAAGGCTTCTTGAAGGGAAAGATGTAACTCTGTGAGATGAATTAACAGAACACACAGCAGCTTCTCAGAAAGCTTCTTTCCAGTTTTGAACGGAAGATATTTCCTTTTTCACCATAGCACTCTATGGGCTTCCAAATATCCCTTTGCCAATTCCACAAGAACAGCCTTAGCGAAAGGCTTCTTGTAGGGAAAGATGTAACTCTGTGAGATGAATAAACAGAACACAGAGCAGTTTCTCAGAAAGCTTCTTTCCAATTTTGAACGGAAGATATTTCCTTTTTCACCATAGCCCTCTATGGGCTTCCAAATATCCCTTTGCCAATTCCATAAGAACAGCCTTAGCGAAAGGCTTCTTGAAGGGAAAGATGTAACTCTGTGAGATGAATTAACAGAACACACAGCAGCTTCTCAGAAAGCTTCTTTCCAGTTTTGAACGGAAGATATTTCCTTTTTCACCATAGCACTCTATGGGCTTCCAAATATCCCTTTGCCAATTACACAAGAACAGCCTTAGCGAAAGGCTTCTTGTAGGGAAACATGTAACTCTGTGACATGAATAAACAGAACACAGAGCAGTTTCTCAGAAAGCTTCTTTCCAGTTTTGAACGGAAGATATTTCCTTTTTCACCATAGCCCTCTATGGGCTTCCAAATATCCCTTTGCCAATTCCACAAGAACAGCCTTAGCGAAAGGCTTCTTGAAGGGAAAGATGTAACTCTGTGAGATGAATTAACAGAACACAGAGCAGTTTTTCAGAAAGCTTCTTTCCAGTTTTGAACGGAAGATATTTCCTTTTTCACCATAGCCCTCTATGGGCTTCCAAATATCCCTTTGCCAATTCTACAAGAACAGCCTTAGCGAAAGGCTTCTTGAAGGGAAATATGTAACTCTGTGAGATCAATTAACAGAACACAGAGCAGTTTCTCAGAAAGCTTCTTTCCAGTTTTGAACGGAAGATATTTCATGTTTCACCATAGCCCTCTATAGGCTTCCAAATATCCCTTTGCCAATTCCACAAGAACAGCCTTAGCGAAAGGCTTCTTGAAGGGAAAGATGTAACTCTGTGAGATGAATTAACAGAACACAGAGCAGTTTCTCAGAAAGCTTCTTTCCAGTTTTGAACGGAAGATATTTCCTTTTTCACCATAGCCTTCTATGGGCTTCCAAATATCCCTTTGCCAATTCCACAAGAACAGCCTTAGCGAAAGGCTTCTTGAAGGGAAAGATGTAACTGTGTGAGATGAATTAACATAACACAGAGCAGTTTCTCAGAAAGCTTCTTTCCAGTTTTGAACGGAAGATATTTCCTTTTTCACCATAGCCCTCTAAGGGCTTTCCAAATATCCCTTTGCCAATTCCACAAGAACAGCCTTAGCGAAAGGCTTCTTGAAGGGAAAGATGTAACTCTGTGAGATGAATTAAGAGAACACAGAGCAGTTTCTCAGAAAGCTTCTTTCCAGTTTTGAACGGAAGATATTTCCTTTTTCACCATAGCCCTCTATGGGCTTCCAAATATCCCTTTGCCAATTCCACAAAAACAGCCTTAGCGAAAGGCTTCTTGAAGGGAAAGATGAAACTCTGTGAGATGAATTAACAGAACACAAAGCAGTTTCTCAGAAAGCTTCCTTCCAGTTTTGAACGGAAGATATTTCCTTTTTCACCATAGCCCTCTATGGGCTTCCAAATATAATTTTGCCAATTCCACAAGAACAGCCTTAGCGAAAGGCTTCTTGAAGGGAAAGATGTAACTGTGTGAGATGAATTAACAGAACACAGAGCAGTTTCTCAGAAAGCTTTTTCCAATTTTGAACGGAAGATATTTCCTTTTTCACCATAGCCCTCTATGGGCTTCCAAATATCCCTTTGCCAATTCCACAAGAACAGCCTTAGCGAAAGGCTTTTTGAAGGGAAAGATGTAACTCTGTGAGATGAATTAACAGAACACAGAGCAGTTTCTCAGAAAGCTTCTTTCCAGTTTTAAACGGAAGATATTTCCTTTTTCACCATAGCCCTCTATGGGCTTCCAAATATCACTTTGCCAATTCCACAAGAACAGCCTTAGCGAAAGGCTTCTTGAAGGGAAAGATGTAACTCTGTGAGATGAATTAACAGAACACAGAGCAGTTTCTCAGAAAGCTTCTTTCCAGTTTTGAACGGAAGATATTTCCTTTTTCACCATTGCCCTCTATGGGCTTCCAAATATCCCTTTGCCAATTCCACAAGAACAGCCTTAGCGAAAGGCTTCTTGAAGGGAAAGATGTAACTCTGTGAGATGAATTAACAGAACACAGAGCAGTTTCTCAGAAAGCTTCTTTCCAGTTTTGAACGGAAGATATTTCCTTTTTCACCATAGCCCTTTATGGGCTTCCAAATATCCCTTTGCCAATTCCACAAGAACAGCCTTAGCGAAAGGCTTCCTGAAGGGAAAGATGTAATTCTGTGAGATGAATTAACAGAACACAGAGCAGTTAATCAGAAAGCTTCTTTCCAGTTTTGAACGGAAAATATTTCCATTTTCACATTAGCCCTCTATGGGCTTCCAAATATCCCTTTGCCAATTCCACAAGAACAGCCTTAGCGAAAGGCTTCTTGAAGGGAAAGATGTAACTCTGTGAGATGAATTAACAGAACACAGAGCAGTTTCTCAGAAAGCTTCTTTCCAGTTTTGAAAGGAAGATATTTCCTTTTTCACCATAGCCCTCTATGGGCTTCCAAATATCCCTTTGCCAATTCCACAAGAACAGCCTTAGCGAAAGACTTCTTGAAGGGAAAGATGTAACTCTGTGAGATGAATTAACAGAACACAGAGCAGTTTCTCAGAAAGCTTCTTTCCAGTTTTGAACGGAAGATATTTCCTTTTTCACCATAGCCCTCTATGGGCTTCCAAATATCCCTTCGCCAATTCCACAAGAACAGCCTTAGCGAAAGGCTTCTTGAAGGGAAAGATGTAACTCTGTGAGATGAATTAACAGAACACAGAGCAGTTTCTCAGAAAGCTTCTTTCCAGTTTTGAACGGAAGATATTTCCCTTTTCACCATAGCCCTCTATGGGCTTCCAAATATCCCTTTGCCAATTCCACAAGAACAGCCTTAGCGAAAGGCTTCTTGAAGGGAAAGATGTAACTCTGTGAGATGAATTAACAGAACACAGAGCAGTTTCTCAGAAAGCTTCTTTCCAGTTTTGAACGGAAGATATTTCCTTTTTCACCATAGCCCTCTATGGGCTTCCAAATATCCCTTTGCCAATTCCACAAGAACAGCCTTAGCGAAAGGCTTCTTGAAGGGAAAGATGTAACTCTGTGAGATGAATTAACAGAACACACAGCAGCTTCTCAGAAAGCTTCTTTCCAGTTTTGAACGGAAGATATTTCCTTTTTCACCATAGCACTCTATGGGCTTCCAAATATCCCTTTGCCAATTCCACAAGAACAGCCTTAGCGAAAGGCTTCTTGTAGGGAAAGATGTAACTCTGTGAGATGAATAAACAGAACACAGAGCAGTTTCTCAGAAAGCTTCTTTCCAATTTTGAACGGAAGATATTTCCTTTTTCACCATAGCCCTCTATGGGCTTCCAAATATCCCTTTGCCAATTCCATAAGAACAGCCTTAGCGAAAGGCTTCTTGAAGGGAAAGATGTAACTCTGTGAGATGAATTAACAGAACACACAGCAGCTTCTCAGAAAGCTTCTTTCCAGTTTTGAACGGAAGATATTTCCTTTTTCACCATAGCCCTCTATGGGCTTCCAAATATCCCTTTGCCAATTCCACAAGAACAGCCTTAGCGAAAGGCTTCTTGAAGGGAAAGATGTAACTCTGTGAGATGAATTAACAGAACACAGAGCAGTTTCTCAGAAAGCTTCTTTCCAGTTTTGAACGGAAGATATTTCCTTTTTCACCATAGCACTCTATGGGCTTCCAAATATCCCTTTGCCAATTCCACAAGAACAGCCTTAGCGAAAGGCTTCTTGTAGGGAAAGATGTAACTCTGTGAGATGAATAAACAGAACACAGAGCAGTTTCTCAGAAAGCTTCTTTCCAGTTTTGAACGGAAGATATTTCCTTTTTCACCATAGCCCTCTATGGGCTTCAAATATCCCTTTGCCAATTCCATAAGAACAGCCTTAGCGAAAGGCTTCTTGAAGGGAAAGATGTAACTCTGTGAGATGAATTAACAGAACACACAGCAGCTTCTCAGAAAGCTTCTTTCCAGTTTTGAACGGAAGATATTTCCTTTTTCACCATAGCACTCTATGGGCTTCCAAATATCCCTTTGCCAATTCCACAAGAACAGCCTTAGCGAAAGGCTTCTTGTAGGGAAACATGTAACTCTGTGACATGAATAAACAGAACACAGAGCAGTTTCTCAGAAAGCTTCTTTCCAGTTTTGAACGGAAGATATTTCCTTTTTCACCATAGCCCTCTATGGGCTTCCAAATATCCCTTTGCCAATTCCACAAGAACAGCCTTAGCGAAAGGCTTCTTGAAGGGAAAGATGTAACTCTGTGAGATGAATTAACAGAACACAGAGCATTTTCTCAGAAAGCTTCTTTCCAGTTCTGAACGGAAGATATTTCCGTTTTCACCATAGCCCTTTATGGGCTTCCAAATATCCCTTTGCCAATTCCACAAGAACAGCCTTAGCGAAAGGCTTCCTGAAGGGAAAGATGTAATTCTGTGAGATGAATTAACAGAACACAGAGCAGTTAATCAGAAAGCTTCTTTCCAGTTTTGAACGGAAAATATTTCCATTTTCACATTAGCCCTCTATGGGCTTCCAAATATCCCTTTGCCAATTCCACAAGAACAGCCTTAGCGAAAGGCTTCTTGAAGGGAAAGATGTAACTCTGTGAGATGAATTAACAGAACACAGAGCAGTTTCTCAGAAAGCTTCTTTCCAGTTTTGAAAGGAAGATATTTCCTTTTTCACCATAGCCCTCTATGGGCTTCCAAATATCCCTTTGCCAATTCCACAAGAACAGCCTTAGCGAAAGACTTCTTGAAGGGAAAGATGTAACTCTGTGAGATGAATTAACAGAACACAGAGCAGTTTCTCAGAAAGCTTCTTTCCAGTTTTGAACGGAAGATATTTCCTTTTTCACCATAGCACTCTATGGGCTTCCAAATATCCCTTTGCCAATTCCACAAGAACAGCCTTAGCGAAAGGCTTCTTGTAGGGAAACATGTAACTCTGTGACATGAATAAACAGAACACAGAGCAGTTTCTCAGAAAGCTTCTTTCCAGTTTTGAACGGAAGATATTTCCTTTTTCACCATAGCCCTCTATGGGCTTCCAAATATCCCTTCGCCAATTCCACAAGAACAGCCTTAGCGAAAGGCTTCTTGAAGGGAAAGATGTAACTCTGTGAGATGAATTAACAGAACACAGAGCAGTTTCTCAGAAAGCTTCTTTCCAGTTTTGAACGGAAGATATTTCCCTTTTCACCATAGCCCCCTATGGGCTTCCAAATATCCCTTTGCCAATTCCACAAGAACAGCCTTAGCGAAAGGCTTCTTGAAGGGAAAGATGTAACTCTGTGAGATGAATTAACAGAACACAGAGCAGTTTCTCAGAAAGCTTCTTTCCAGTTTTGAACGGAAGATATTTCCTTTTTCATCATAGCCCTCTATGGGCTTCCAAATATCCCTTTGCCAAATCCACAAGAACAGCCTTAGCGAAAGGCTTCTTGAAGGGAAAGATGTAACTCTGTGAGATGAATTAACAGAACACACAGCAGCTTCTCAGAAAGCTTCTTTCCAGTTTTGAACGGAAGATATTTCCTTTTTCACCATAGCACTCTATGGGCTTCCAAATATCCCTTTGCCATTTCCACAACAGCCTTAGCGAAAGGCTTCTTGTAGGGAAAGATGTAACTCTGTGAGATGAATAAACAGAACACAGAGCAGTTTCTCAGAAAGCTTCTTTCCAGTTTTGAACGGAAGATATTTCCTTTTTCACCATAGCCCTCTATGGGCTTCCAAATATCCCTTTGCCAATTCCACAAGAACAGCCTTAGCGAAAGGCTTCTTGAAGGGAAAGATGTAACTCTGTGAGATGAATTAACAGAACACAGAGCAGTTTCTCAGAAAGCTTCTTTCCAGTTTTGAACGGAAGATATTTCCTTTTTCACCATAGCCCTCTATGGGCTTCCAAATATCCCTTTGCCAATTCCACAAGAACAGCCTTAGCGAAAGGCTTCTTGAAGGGAAATATGTAACTCTGTGAGATGAATTAACAGAACACAGAGCAGTTTCTCAGAAAGCTTCTTTCCAGTTTTGAACGGAAGATATTTCGTTTTTCACCATAGCCCTCTATGGGCTTCCAAATATCCCTTTGCCAATTCCACAAGAACAGCCTTAGCGAAAGGCTTCTTGAAGGGAAAGATGTAACTCTGTGAGATGAATTAACAGAACACAGAGAAGTTTCTCAGAAAGCTTCTTTCCAGTATTGAACGGAAAATATTTCCTTTTTCACCATAGCCCTCTATGGGCTTCCAAATATCCCTTTGCCAATTCCACAAGAACAGCCGTAGCGAAAGGCGTCTTGAAGAGAAAGATGTAACACTGTGAGATGAATTAACAGAACACAGAGCAGTTTCTCAGAAAGCTTCTTTCCAGTTTTGAACGGAAGATATTTCCTTTCTCACCATAGCCCTCTATGGGCTTCCAAATATCCCTTTGCCAATTCCACAAGAACAGCCTTAGCGAAAGACTTCTTGAAGGGAAAGATGTAACTCTGTGAGATGAATTAACAGAACACAGAGCAGTTTTTCAGAAAGCTTCTTTCCAGTTTTGAACGGAAGATATTTCCTTTTTCACCATAGCCCTCTATGGGCTTCCAAATATCCCTTTGCCAATTCCACAAGAACAGCCTTAGCGAAAGGCTTCTTGAAGGGAAAGATGTAACTCTGTGAGATGAATTAACAGAACACTGAGCAGTTTCTCAGAAAGCTTCTTTCCAGTCTTCAACGGAAGATATTTCCTTTTTCACCATAGCCCTCTATGGGCTTCCAAATATCCCTTTACCAATTCCACAAGAACAGTCTTAGCGAAAGGCTTCTTGAAGGTAAAGATGTAACTCTGTGAGATGAATTAAGAGAACACAGAGTAGTTTCTCAGAAAGCTTCTTTCCAGTTTTGAACGGAAGATATTTCCTTTTTCACCATAGCCCTCTATGGGCTTCCAAATATCCCTTTGCCAATTCCACAAAAACAGCCTTAGCGAAAGGCTTCTTGAAGGGAAAGATGAAACTCTGTGAGATGAATTAACAGAACACAAAGCAGTTTCTCAGAAAGCTTCTTTCCAGTTTTGAACGGAAGGTATTTCCTCTTTCACCATAGCCCATTATGGGCTTCCAAATATCCCTTTGCCAATTCCACAAGAACAGCCTTAGCGAAAGGCTTCTTGAAGGGAAAGATGTAACTCTGTGAGATGAATTAACAGAACACAGAGCAGTTTCTCAGAAAGCTTCTTTCCAGTTTTGAAAGGAAGATATTTCCTTTTTCACCATAGCCCTCTATGGGCTTCCAAATATCCCTTTGCCAATTCCACAAGAACAGCCTTAGCGAAAGACTTCTTGAAGGGAAAGATGTAACTCTGTGAGATGAATTAACAGAACACAGAGCAGTTTCTCAGAAAGCTTCTTTCCAGTTTTGAACGGAAGATATTTCCTTTTTCACCATAGCCCTCTATGGGCTTCCAAATATCCCTTCGCCAATTCCACAAGAACAGCCTTAGCTAAAGGCTTCTTGAAGGGAAAGATGTAACTCTGTGAGATGAATTAACAGAACACAGAGCAGTTTCTCAGAAAGCTTCTTTCCAGTTTTGAACGGAAGATATTTACCTTTTCACCATAGCCCTGTATGGGCTTCCAAATATCCCTTTGCCAATTCCACAAGAACAGCCTTAGCGAAAGGCTTCTTGAAGGGAAAGATGTAACTCTGTGAGATGAATTAACAGAACACAGAGCAGTTTCTCAGAAAGCTTCTTTCCAGTTTTGAACGGAAGATATTTCCTTTTTCACCATAGCCCTCTATGGGCTTCCAAATATCCCTTTGCCAATTCCACAAGAACAGCCTTAGCGAAAGGCTTCTTGAAGGGAAAGATGTAACTCTGTGAGATGAATTAACAGAACACACAGCAGCTTCTCAGAAAGCTTCTTTCCAGTTTTGAACGGAAGATATTTCCTTTTTCACCATAGCACTCTATGGGCTTCCAAATATCCCTTTGCCAATTCCACAAGAACAGCCTTAGCGAAAGGCTTCTTGTAGGGAAAGATGTAACTCTGTGAGATGAATAAACAGAACACAGAGCAGTTTCTCAGAAAGCTTCTTTCCAATTTTGAACGGAAGATATTTCCTTTTTCACCATAGCCCTCTATGGGCTTCCAAATATCCCTTTGCCAATTCCATAAGAACAGCCTTAGCGAAAGGCTTCTTGAAGGGAAAGATGTAACTCTGTGAGATGAATTAACAGAACACACAGCAGCTTCTCAGAAAGCTTCTTTCCAGTTTTGAACGGAAGATATTTCCTTTTTCACCATAGCACTCTATGGGCTTCCAAATATCCCTTTGCCAATTCCACAAGAACAGCCTTAGCGAAAGGCTTCTTGTAGGGAAACATGTAACTCTGTGACATGAATAAACAGAACACAGAGCAGTTTCTCAGAAAGCTTCTTTCCAGTTTTGAACGGAAGATATTTCCTTTTTCACCATAGCCCTCTATGGGCTTCCAAATATCCCTTTGCCAATTCCACAAGAACAGCCTTAGCGAAAGGCTTCTTGAAGGGAAAGATGTAACTCTGTGAGATGAATTAACAGAACACAGAGCAGTTTTTCAGAAAGCTTCTTTCCAGTTTTGAACGGAAGATATTTCCTTTTTCACCATAGCCCTCTATGGGCTTCCAAATATCCCTTTGCCAATTCCACAAGAACAGCCTTAGCGAAAGGCTTCTTGAAGGGAAATATGTAACTCTGTGAGATCAATTAACAGAACACAGAGCAGTTTCTCAGAAAGCTTCTTTCCAGTTTTGAACGGAAGATATTTCATGTTTCACCATAGCCCTCTATGGGCTTCCAAATATCCCTTTGCCAATTCCACAAGAACAGCCTTAGCGAAAGGCTTCTTGAAGGGAAAGATGTAACTCTGTGAGATGAATTAACAGAACACAGAGCAGTTTCTCAGAAAGCTTCTTTCCAGTTTTGAACGGAAGATATTTCCTTTTTCACCATAGCCTTCTATGGGCTTCCAAATATCCCTTTGCCAATTCCACAAGAACAGCCTTAGCGAAAGGCTTCTTGAAGGGAAAGATGTAACTGTGTGAGATGAATTAACATAACACAGAGCAGTTTCTCAGAAAGCTTCTTTCCAGTTTTGAACGGAAGATATTTCCTTTTTCACCATAGCCCTCTAAGGGCTTTCCAAATATCCCTTTGCCAATTCCACAAGAACAGCCTTAGCGAAAGGCTTCTTGAAGGGAAAGATGTAACTCTGTGAGATGAATTAAGAGAACACAGAGCAGTTTCTCAGAAAGCTTCTTTCCAGTTTTGAACGGAAGATATTTCCTTTTTCACCATAGCCCTCTATGGGCTTCCAAATATCCCTTTGCCAATTCCACAAAAACAGCCTTAGCGAAAGGCTTCTTGAAGGGAAAGATGAAACTCTGTGAGATGAATTAACAGAACACAAAGCAGTTTCTCAGAAAGCTTCCTTCCAGTTTTGAACGGAAGATATTTCCTTTTTCACCATAGCCCTCTATGGGCTTCCAAATATAATTTTGCCAATTCCACAAGAACAGCCTTAGCGAAAGGCTTCTTGAAGGGAAAGATGTAACTGTGTGAGATGAATTAACAGAACACAGAGCAGTTTCTCAGAAAGCTTTTTCCAATTTTGAACGGAAGATATTTCCTTTTTCACCATAGCCCTCTATGGGCTTCCAAATATCCCTTTGCCAATTCCACAAGAACAGCCTTAGCGAAAGGCTTTTTGAAGGGAAAGATGTAACTCTGTGAGATGAATTAACAGAACACAGAGCAGTTTCTCAGAAAGCTTCTTTCCAGTTTTAAACGGAAGATATTTCCTTTTTCACCATAGCCCTCTATGGGCTTCCAAATATCACTTTGCCAATTCCACAAGAACAGCCTTAGCGAAAGGCTTCTTGAAGGGAAAGATGTAACTCTGTGAGATGAATTAACAGAACACAGAGCAGTTTCTCAGAAAGCTTCTTTCCAGTTTTGAACGGAAGATATTTCCTTTTTCACCATTGCCCTCTATGGGCTTCCAAATATCCCTTTGCCAATTCCACAAGAACAGCCTTAGCGAAAGGCTTCTTGAAGGGAAAGATGTAACTCTGTGAGATGAATTAACAGAACACAGAGCAGTTTCTCAGAAAGCTTCTTTCCAGTTTTGAACGGAAGATATTTCCTTTTTCACCATAGCCCTTTATGGGCTTCCAAATATCCCTTTGCCAATTCCACAAGAACAGCCTTAGCGAAAGGCTTCCTGAAGGGAAAGATGTAATTCTGTGAGATGAATTAACAGAACACAGAGCAGTTAATCAGAAAGCTTCTTTCCAGTTTTGAACGGAAAATATTTCCATTTTCACATTAGCCCTCTATGGGCTTCCAAATATCCCTTTGCCAATTCCACAAGAACAGCCTTAGCGAAAGGCTTCTTGAAGGGAAAGATGTAACTCTGTGAGATGAATTAACAGAACACAGAGCAGTTTCTCAGAAAGCTTCTTTCCAGTTTTGAAAGGAAGATATTTCCTTTTTCACCATAGCCCTCTATGGGCTTCCAAATATCCCTTTGCCAATTCCACAAGAACAGCCTTAGCGAAAGACTTCTTGAAGGGAAAGATGTAACTCTGTGAGATGAATTAACAGAACACAGAGCAGTTTCTCAGAAAGCTTCTTTCCAGTTTTGAACGGAAGATATTTCCTTTTTCACCATAGCCCTCTATGGGCTTCCAAATATCCCTTCGCCAATTCCACAAGAACAGCCTTAGCGAAAGGCTTCTTGAAGGGAAAGATGTAACTCTGTGAGATGAATTAACAGAACACAGAGCAGTTTCTCAGAAAGCTTCTTTCCAGTTTTGAACGGAAGATATTTCCCTTTTCACCATAGCCCTCTATGGGCTTCCAAATATCCCTTTGCCAATTCCACAAGAACAGCCTTAGCGAAAGGCTTCTTGAAGGGAAAGATGTAACTCTGTGAGATGAATTAACAGAACACAGAGCAGTTTCTCAGAAAGCTTCTTTCCAGTTTTGAACGGAAGATATTTCCTTTTTCACCATAGCCCTCTATGGGCTTCCAAATATCCCTTTGCCAATTCCACAAGAACAGCCTTAGCGAAAGGCTTCTTGAAGGGAAAGATGTAACTCTGTGAGATGAATTAACAGAACACACAGCAGCTTCTCAGAAAGCTTCTTTCCAGTTTTGAACGGAAGGTATTTCCTTTTTCACCATAGCACTCAGTGGGCTTCCAAATATCCCTTTGCCAATTCCACAAGAACAGCCTTAGCGAAAGGCTTCTTGTAGGGAAAGATGTAACTCTGTGAGATGAATAAACAGAACACAGAGCAGTTTCTCAGAAAGCTTCTTTCCAATTTTGAACGGAAGATATTTCCTTTTTCACCATAGCCCTCTATGGGCTTCCAAATATCCCTTTGCCAATTCCATAAGAACAGCCTTAGCGAAAGGCTTCTTGAAGGGAAAGATGTAACTCTGTGAGATGAATTAACAGAACACACAGCAGCTTCTCAGAAAGCTTCTTTCCAGTTTTGAACGGAAGATATTTCCTTTTTCACCATAGCCCTCTATGGGCTTCCAAATATCCCTTTGCCAATTCCACAAGAACAGCCTTAGCGAAAGGCTTCTTGAAGGGAAAGATGTAACTCTGTGAGATGAATTAACAGAACACAGAGCAGTTTCTCAGAAAGCTTCTTTCCAGTTTTGAACGG
This sequence comes from Chlorocebus sabaeus, assembly GCF_047675955.1. NCBI lineage: Eukaryota > Metazoa > Chordata > Mammalia > Primates > Cercopithecidae > Chlorocebus > Chlorocebus sabaeus. Next base: position 439,347 of record NW_027327970.1, read on the forward strand.
AAGATATTTCCTTTTTCACCATAGCACTCTATGGGCTTCCAAATATCCCTTTGCCAATTCCACAAGAACAGCCTTAGCGAAAGGCTTCTTGTAGGGAAAGATGTAACTCTGTGAGATGAATAAACAGAACACAGAGCAGTTTCTCAGAAAGCTTCTTTCCAATTTTGAACGGAAGATATTTCCTTTTTCACCATAGCCCTCTATGGGCTTCCAAATATCCCTTTGCCAATTCCATAAGAACAGCCTTAGCGAAAGGCTTCTTGAAGGGAAAGATGTAACTCTGTGAGATGAATTAACAGAACACACAGCAGCTTCTCAGAAAGCTTCTTTCCAGTTTTGAACGGAAGATATTTCCTTTTTCACCATAGCACTCTATGGGCTTCCAAATATCCCTTTGCCAATTCCACAAGAACAGCCTTAGCGAAAGGCTTCTTGTAGGGAAACATGTAACTCTGTGACATGAATAAACAGAACACAGAGCAGTTTCTCAGAAAGCTTCTTTCCAGTTTTGAACGGAAGATATTTCCTTTTTCACCATAGCCCTCTATGGGCTTCCAAATATCCCTTTGCCAATTCCACAAGAACAGCCTTAGCGAAAGGCTTCTTGAAGGGAAAGATGTAACTCTGTGAGATGAATTAACAGAACACAGAGCAGTTTTTCAGAAAGCTTCTTTCCAGTTTTGAACGGAAGATATTTCCTTTTTCACCATAGCCCTCTATGGGCTTCCAAATATCCCTTTGCCAATTCCACAAGAACAGCCTTAGCGAAAGGCTTCTTGAAGGGAAATATGTAACTCTGTGAGATCAATTAACAGAACACAGAGCAGTTTCTCAGAAAGCTTCTTTCCAGTTTTGAACGGAAGATATTTCATGTTTCACCATAGCCCTCTATGGGCTTCCAAATATCCCTTTGCCAATTCCACAAGAACAGCCTTAGCGAAAGGCTTCTTGAAGGGAAAGATGTAACTCTGTGAGATGAATTAACAGAACACAGAGCAGTTTCTCAGAAAGCTTCTTTCCAGTTTTGAACGGAAGATATTTCCTTTTTCACCATAGCCTTCTATGGGCTTCCAAATATCCCTTTGCCAATTCCACAAGAACAGCCTTAGCGAAAGGCTTCTTGAAGGGAAAGATGTAACTGTGTGAGATGAATTAACATAACACAGAGCAGTTTCTCAGAAAGCTTCTTTCCAGTTTTGAACGGAAGATATTTCCTTTTTCACCATAGCCCTCTAAGGGCTTTCCAAATATCCCTTTGCCAATTCCACAAGAACAGCCTTAGCGAAAGGCTTCTTGAAGGGAAAGATGTAACTCTGTGAGATGAATTAAGAGAACACAGAGCAGTTTCTCAGAAAGCTTCTTTCCAGTTTTGAACGGAAGATATTTCCTTTTTCACCATAGCCCTCTATGGGCTTCCAAATATCCCTTTGCCAATTCCACAAAAACAGCCTTAGCGAAAGGCTTCTTGAAGGGAAAGATGAAACTCTGTGAGATGAATTAACAGAACACAAAGCAGTTTCTCAGAAAGCTTCCTTCCAGTTTTGAACGGAAGATATTTCCTTTTTCACCATAGCCCTCTATGGGCTTCCAAATATAATTTTGCCAATTCCACAAGAACAGCCTTAGCGAAAGGCTTCTTGAAGGGAAAGATGTAACTGTGTGAGATGAATTAACAGAACACAGAGCAGTTTCTCAGAAAGCTTTTTCCAATTTTGAACGGAAGATATTTCCTTTTTCACCATAGCCCTCTATGGGCTTCCAAATATCCCTTTGCCAATTCCACAAGAACAGCCTTAGCGAAAGGCTTCTTGAAGGGAAAGATGTAACTCTGTGAGATGAATTATCAGAACACAGAGCAGTTTCTCAGAAAGCTTCTTTCCAGTTTTGAACGGAAGATATTTCCTTTTTCACCATAGCCCTCTATGGGCTTCCAAATATCCCTTTGCCACTTCCACAAGAAGAGCCTTAGCGAAAGGCTTCTTGAAGGGAAAGATGTAACTCTGTGAGATGAATGAACAGAACACAGAGCAGTTTCTCAGAAAGCTTCTTTCCAGTTTTGAACGGAAGATATTTCCTTTTTCACCATAGCCCTCTATGGGCTTCCAAATATCCCTTTGCCAATTCCACAAGAACAGCCTTAGCGAAAGGCTTCTTGAAGGGAAATATGTAACTCTGTGAGATGAATTAACAGAACACAGAGCAGTTTCTCAGAAAGCTTCTTTCCAGTTTTGAACGGAAGATATTTCCTGTTTCACCATAGCCCTCTATGGGCTTCCAAATATCCCTTTGCCAATTCCACAAGAACAGCCTTAGCGAAAGGCTTCTTGAAGGGAAACATGTAATGTAACTCTGTGAGTTGAATTAACAGAACACAGAGCAGTTTCTCAGAATGATTCTTTCCAGTTTTGAACGGAAAATATTTCCTTTTTCACCATAGCCCTCTATGGGCTTCCAAATATCCCTTTGCCAATTGCACAAGAACAGCCTTAGCGAAAGGCTTCTTGAAGGGAAAGATGTAACTCTGTGAGATGAATTAACAGAACACAGAGCACTTTCTCAGAAAGTTTCTTTCCAGTTCTGAACGGAAGATATTTCCGTTTTCACCATAGCCCTTTATGGGCTTCCAAATATCCCTTTGCCAATTCCACAAGAACAGCCTTTTGGAAAGGCTTCTTGAAGGGAAAGATGTAATTCTGTGAGATGAATTAACAGAACACAGAGCAGTTAATCAGAAAGCTTCTTTCCAGTTTTGAACGGAAAATATTTCCATTTTCACATTAGCCCTCTATGGGCTTCCAAATATCCCTTTGCCAATTCCACAAGAAGAGCCTTAGCGAAAGGCTTCTTGAAGGGAAAGATGTAACTCTGTGAGATGAATTAACAGAACACAGAGCAGTTTCTCAGAAAGCTTCTTTCCAGTTTTGAAAGGAAGATATTTCCTTTTTCACCATAGCCCTCTATGGGCTTCCAAATATCCCTTTGCCAATTCCACAAGAACAGCCTTAGCGAAAGACTTCTTGAAGGGAAAGATGTAACTCTGTGAGATGAATTAACAGAACACAGAGCAGTTTCTCAGAAAGCTTCTTTCCAGTTTTGAACGGAAGATATTTCCTTTTTCACCATAGCCCTCTATGGGCTTCCAAATATCCCTTCGCCAATTCCACAAGAACAGCCTTAGCGAAAGGCTTCTTGAAGGGAAAGATGTAACTCTGTGAGATGAATTAACAGAACACAGAGCAGTTTCTCAGAAAGCTTCTCTCCAGTTTTGAACGGAAGATATTTCCTTTTTCACCATAGCATTCTATGGGCTTCCAAATATCCCTTTGCCAATTCCACAAGAAGAGCCTTAGAGAAAGGCTTCTTGTAGGGAAAGATGTAACTCTGTGAGATGAATAAACAGAACACAGAGCAGTTTCTCAGAAAGCTTCTTTCCAGTTTTGAACGGAAGATATTTCCTTTTTCACCATAGCCCTCTATGGGCTTCCAAATATCCCTTTGCCAATTCCACAAGAACAGCCTTAGCGAAAGGCTTCTTGAAGGGAAAGATGTAACTCTGTGAGATGAATTAACAGAACACAGAGCAGTTTTTCAGAAAGCTTCTTTCCAGTTTTGAACGGAAGATATTTCCTTTTTCACCATAGCCCTCTATGGGCTTCCAAATATCCCTTTGCCAATTCCACAAGAACAGCCTTAGCGAAAGGCTTCTTGAAGGGAAATATGTAACTCTGTGAGATCAATTAACAGAACACAGAGCAGTTTCTCAGAAAGCTTCTTTCCAGTTTTGAACGGAAGATATTTCATGTTTCACCATAGCCCTCTATGGGCTTCCAAATATCCCTTTGCCAATTCCACAAGAACAGCGTTAGCGAAAGGCTTCTTGAAGGGAAAGATGTAACTCTGTGAGATGAATTAACAGAACACAGAGCAGTTAATCAGAAAGCTTCTTTCCAGTTTTGAACGGAAAATATTTCCATTTTCACATTAGCCCTCTATGGGCTTCCAAATATCCCTTTGCCAATTCCACAAGAACAGCCTTAGCGAAAGGCTCCTTGAAGGGAAAGATGTAACTCTGTGAGATGAATTAACAGAACACAGAGCAGTTTCTCAGAAAGCTTCTTTCCAGTTTTGAAAGGAAGATATTTCCTTTTTCACCATAGCCCTCTATGGGCTTCCAAATATCCCTTTGCCAATTCCACAAGAACAGCCTTAGCGAAAGACTTCTTGAAGGGAAAGATGTAACTCTGTGAGATGAATTAACAGAACACAGAGCAGTTTCTCAGAAAGCTTCTTTCCAGTTTTGAACGGAAGATATTTCCTTTTTCACCATAGCCCTCTATGGGCTTCCAAATATCCCTTCGCCAATTCCACAAGAACAGCCTTAGCGAAAGGCTTCTTGAAGGGAAAGATGTAACTCTGTGAGATGAATTAACAGAACACAGAGCAGTTTCTCAGAAAGCTTCTTTCCAGTTTTGAACGGAAGATATTTCCCTTTTCACCATAGCCCTCTATGGGCTTCCAAATATCCCTTTGCCAATTCCACAAGAACAGCCTTAGCGAAAGGCTTCTTGAAGGGAAAGATGTAACTCTGTGAGATGAATTAACAGAACACAGAGCAGTTTCTCAGAAAGCTTCTTTCCAGTTTTGAACGGAAGATATTTCCTTTTTCACCATAGCCCTCTATGGGCTTCCAAATATCCCTTTGCCAATTCCACAAGAACAGCCTTAGCGAAAGGCTTCTTGAAGGGAAAGATGTAACTCTGTGAGATGAATTAACAGAACACAGAGCAGTTTCTCAGAAAGCTTCTTTCCAGTTTTGAACGGAAGATATTTCCTTTTTCACCATAGCACTCTATGGGCTTCCAAATATCCCTTTGCCAATTCCACAAGAACAGCCTTAGCGAAAGGCTTCTTGTAGGGAAAGATGTAACTCTGTGAGATGAATAAACAGAACACAGAGCAGTTTCTCAGAAAGCTTCTTTCCAGTTTTGAACGGAAGATATTTCCTTTTTCACCATAGCCCTCTATGGGCTTCCAAATATCCCTTTGCCAATTCCACAAGAACAGCCTTAGCGAAAGGCTTCTTGAAGGGAAATATGTAACTCTGTGAGATCAATTAACAGAACACAGAGCAGTTTCTCAGAAAGCTTCTTTCCAGTTTTGAACGGAAGATATTTCATGTTTCACCATAGCCCTCTATGGGCTTCCAAATATCCCTTTGCCAATTCCACAAGAACAGCCTTAGCGAAAGGCTTCTTGAAGGGAAAGATGTAACTCTGTGAGATGAATTAACAGAACACAGAGCAGTTTCTCAGAAAGCTTCTTTCCAGTTTTGAACGGAAGATATTTCCTTTTTCACCATAGCCTTCTATGGGCTTCCAAATATCCCTTTGCCAATTCCACAAGAACAGCCTTAGCGAAAGGCTTCTTGAAGGGAAAGATGTAACTGTGTGAGATGAATTAACATAACACAGAGCAGTTTCTCAGAAAGCTTCTTTCCAGTTTTGAACGGAAGATATTTCCTTTTTCACCATAGCCCTCTAAGGGCTTTCCAAATATCCCTTTGCCAATTCCACAAGAACAGCCTTAGCGAAAGGCTTCTTGAAGGGAAAGATGTAACTCTGTGATATGAATTAAGAGAACACAGAGCAGTTTCTCAGAAAGCTTCTTTCCAGTTTTGAACGGAAGATATTTCCTTTTTCACCATAGCCCTCTATGGGCTTCCAAATATCCCTTTGCCAATTCCACAAAAACAGCCTTAGCGAAAGGCTTCTTGAAGGGAAAGATGAAACTCTGTGAGATGAATTAACAGAACACAAAGCAGTTTCTCAGAAAGCTTCCTTCCAGTTTTGAACGGAAGATATTTCCTTTTTCACCATAGCCCTCTATGGGCTTCCAAATATAATTTTGCCAATTCCACAAGAACAGCCTTAGCGAAAGGCTTCTTGAAGGGAAAGATGTAACTGTGTGAGATGAATTAACAGAACACAGAGCAGTTTCTCAGAAAGCTTTTTCCAATTTTGAACGGAAGATATTTCCTTTTTCACCATAGCCCTCTATGGGCTTCCAAATATCCCTTTGCCAATTCCACAAGAACAGCCTTAGCGAAAGGCTTTTTGAAGGGAAAGATGTAACTCTGTGAGATGAATTAACAGAACACAGAGCAGTTTCTCAGAAAGCTTCTTTCCAGTTTTGAACGGAAGATATTTCCTTTTTCACCATAGCCCTCTTTGGGCTTCCAAATATCACTTTGCCAATTCCACAAGAACAGCCTTAGCGAAAGGCTTCTTGAAGGGAAAGATGTAACTCTGTGAGATGAATTAACAGAACACAGAGCAGTTTCTCAGAAAGCTTCTTTCCAGTTTTGAACGGAAGATATTTCCTTTTTCACCATTGCCCTCTATGGGCTTCCAAATATCCCTTTGCCAATTCCACAAGAACAGCCTTAGCGAAAGGCTTCTTGAAGGGAAAGATGTAACTCTGTGAGATGAATTAACAGAACACAGAACAGTTTCTCAGAAAGCTTCTTTCCAGTTTTGAACGGAAGATATTTCCTTTTTCACCATAGCCCTTTATGGGCTTCCAAATATCCCTTTGCCCATTCCACAAGAACAGCCTTAGCGAAAGGCTTCTTGAAGGGAAAGATGTAACTCTGTGAGATGAATTAACAGAACACAGAGCAGTTCCTCAGAAAGCTTCTTTCCAGTTTTGAACGGAAGATATTTCCTTTTTCACCATAGCCCTCTATGGGCTTCCTAATATCAATTTGCCAATTCCACAAGAACAGCCTTAGCGAAAGGCTTCTTGAAGGGAAAGATGTAACTCTGTGAGATGAATTATCAGAACACAGAGCAGTTTCTCAGAAAGCTTCTTTCCAGTTTTGAACGGAAGATATTTCCTTTTCACCATAGCCCTCTATGGGCTTCCAAATATCCCTTTGCCAATTCCACAAGAACAGTATTAGCGAAAGGCTTCTTGAAGGGAAACACGTAACTCTGTGAGATGAATTAACAGAACACAGAGCAGTTTCTCAGGAAGTTTCTTTCCAGTTTTGAACGGAAGATATTTCCTTTTTCACCATAGCCCTCTATGGGCTTCCAAATATCCCTTTGCCAATTCCACAAGAACAGCCTTAGCGAAAGGCTTCTTGAAGGGAAAGTTGTAACTCTGTGAGATGAATTAAGGGAACACAGAGCAGTTTCTCAGAAAGCTTCTTTCCAGTTTTGAACGGAAGATATTTCCTTTTTCACTATAGCCCTCTATGGGATTCCAAATATCCCTTTGCCAATTCCACAAGAACAGCCTTAGCGAAAGGCTTCTTGAAGGGAAAGATGTAACTCTGTGAGATGAATTAACAGAACACACAGCAGCTTCTCAGAAAGCTTCTTTCCAGTTTTGAACGGAAGATATTTCCTTTTTCACCATAGCACTCTATGGGCTTCCAAATATCCCTTTGCCAATTCCACAAGAACAGCCTTAGCGAAAGGCTTCTTGTAGGGAAAGATGTAACTCTGTGAGATGAATATACAGAACACAGAGCAGTTTCTCAGAAAGCTTCTTTCCAGTTTTGAACGGAAGATATTTCCTTTTTCACCATAGCCCTCTATGGGCTTCCAAATATCCCTTTGCCACTTCCACAAGAACAGCCTTAGCGAAAGGCTTCTTGAAGGGAAAGATGTAACTCTGTGAGATGAATGAACAGAACACAGAGCAGTTTCTCAGAAAGCTTCTTTCCAGTTTTGAACGGAAGATATTTCCTTTTTCACCATAGCCCTCTATGGGCTTCCAAATATCCCTTTGCCAATTCCACAAGAACAGCCTTAGCGAAAGGCTTCTTGAAGGGAAATATGTAACTCTGTGAGATGAATTAACAGAACACAGAGCAGTTTCTCAGAAAGCTTCTTTCCAGTTTTGAACGGAAGATATTTCCTGTTTCACCATAGCCCTCTATGGGCTTCCAAATATCCCTTTGCCAATTCCACAAGAACAGCCTTAGCGAAAGGCTTCTTGAAGGGAAACATGTAATGTAACTCTGTGAGTTGAATTAACAGAACACAGAGCAGATTCTCAGAATGATTCTTTCCAGTTTTGAACGGAAAATATTTCCTTTTTCACCATAGCCCTCTATGGGCTTCCAAATATCCCTTTGCCAATTGCACAAGAACAGCCTTAGCGAAAGGCTTCTTGAAGGGAAAGATGTAACTCTGTGAGATGAATTAACAGAACACAGAGCACTTTCTCAGAAATCTTCTTTCCAGTTCTGAACGGAAGATATTTCCGTTTTCACCATAGCCCTCTATGGGCTTCCAAATATCCCTTTGCCAATTCCACAAGAACAGCCTTATGGAAAGGCTTCTTGAAGGGAAAGATGTAATTCTGTGAGATGAATTAACAGAACACAGAGCAGTTAATCAGAAAGCTTCTTTCCAGTTTTGAACGGAAAATATTTCCATTTTCACATTAGCCCTCTATGGGCTTCCAAATATCCCTTTGCCAATTCCACAAGAAGAGCCTTAGCGAAAGGCTTCTTGAAGGGAAAGATGTAACTCTGTGAGATGAATTAACAGAACACAGAGCAGTTTCTCAGAAAGCTTCTTTCCAGTTTTGAAAGGAAGATATTTCCTTTTTCACCATAGCCCTCTATGGGCTTCCAAATATCCCTTTGCCAATTCCACAAGAACAGCCTTAGCGAAAGACTTCTTGAAGGGAAAGATGTAACTCTGTGAGATGAATTAACAGAACACAGAGCAGTTTCTCAGAAAGCTTCTTTCCAGTTTTGAACGGAAGATATTTCCTTTTTCACCATAGCCCTCTATGGGCTTCCAAATATCCCTTCGCCAATTCCACAAGAACAGCCTTAGCGAAAGGCTTCTTGAAGGGAAAGATGTAACTCTGTGAGATGAATTAACAGAACACAGAGCAGTTTCTCAGAAAGCTTCTCTCCAGTTTTGAACGGAAGATATTTCCTTTTTCACCATAGCACTCTATGGGCTTCCAAATATCCCTTTGCCAATTCCACAAGAAGAGCCTTAGAGAAAGGCTTCTTGTAGGGAAAGATGTAACTCTGTGAGATGAATAAACAGAACACAGAGCAGTTTCTCAGAAAGCTTCTTTCCAGTTTTGAACGGAAGATATTTCCTTTTTCACCATAGCCCTCTATGGGCTTCCAAATATCCCTTTGCCAATTCCACAAGAACAGCCTTAGCGAAAGGCTTCTTGAAGGGAAATATGTAACTCTGTGAGATGAATTAACAGAACACAGAGCAGTTTCTCAGAAAGCTTCTTTCCAGTTTTGAACGGAAGGTATTTCCTGTTTCACCATAGCCCTCTATGGGCTTCCAAATATCCCTTTGCCAATTCCACAAGAACAGCCTTAGCGAAAGGCTTCTTGAAGGGAAAGATGTAACTCGGTGAGATCAATTAACAGAACACAGAGCAGTTTCTCAGAAAGCTTCTTTCCAGTTTTGAACGGAAGATATTTCCTTTTTCACCATAGCCCTCTATGGGCTTCCAAATATCCCTTTGCCAATTCCACAAGAACAGCCTTAGCGAAAGGCTTCTTGAAGGGAAAGATGTAACTGTGTGAGATGAATTAACATAACACAGAGCAGTTTCTCAGAAAGCTTCTTTCCAGTTTTGAACGGAAGATATTTCCTTTTTCACCATAGCCCTCTAAGGGCTTTCCAAATATCCCTTTGCCAATTCCAGAAGAACAGCCTTAGCGAAAGGCTTCTTGAAGGGAAAGATGTAACTCTGTGAGATGAATTAAGAGAACACAGAGCAGTTTCTCAGAAAGCTTCTTTCCAGTTTTGAACGGAAGATATTTCCTTTTTCACCATAGCCCTCTATGGGCTTCCAAATATCCCTTTGCCAATTCCACAAAAACAGCCTTAGCGAAAGGCTTCTTGAAGGGAAAGATGAAACTCTGTGAGATGAATTAACAGAACACAAAGCAGTTTCTCAGAAAGCTTCCTTCCAGTTTTGAACGGAAGATATTTCCTTTTTCACCATAGCCCTCTATGGGCTTCCAAATATAATTTTGCCAATTCCACAAGAACAGCCTTAGCGAAAGGCTTCTTGAAGGGAAAGATGTAACTGTGTGAGATGAATTAACAGAACACAGAGCAGTTTCTCAGAAAGCTTTTTCCAATTTTGAACGGAAGATATTTCCTTTTTCACCATAGCCCTCTATGGGCTTCGAAATATCCCTTTGCCAATTCCACAAGAACAGCCTTAGCGAAAGGCTTCTTGAAGGGAAAGATGTAACTCTGTGAGATGAATTATCAGAACACAGAGCAGTTTCTCAGAAAGCTTCTTTCCAGTTTTGAACGGAAGATATTTCCTTTTTCACCATAGCCCTCTATGGGCTTCCAAATATCCCTTTGCCACTTCCACAAGAAGAGCCTTAGCGAAAGGCTTCTTGAAGGGAAAGATGTAACTCTGTGAGATGAATGAACAGAACACAGAGCAGTTTCTCAGAAAGCTTCTTTCCAGTTTTGAACGGAAGATATTTCCTTTTTCACCATAGCCCTCTATGGGCTTCCAAATATCCCTTTGCCAATTCCACAAGAACAGCCTTAGCGAAAGGCTTCTTGAAGGGAAATATGTAACTCTGTGAGATGAATTAACAGAACACAGAGCAGTTTCTCAGAAAGCTTCTTTCCAGTTTTGAACGGAAGATATTTCCTGTTTCACCATAGCCCTCTATGGGCTTCCAAATATCCCTTTTCCAATTCCACAAGAACAGCCTTAGCGAAAGGCTTCTTGAAGGGAAACATGTAATGTAACTCTGTGAGTTGAATTAACAGAACACAGAGCAGTTTCTCAGAATGATTCTTTCCAGTTTTGAACGGAAAATATTTCCTTTTTCACCATAGCCCTCTATGGGCTTCCAAATATCCCTTTGCCAATTGCACAAGAACAGCCTTAGCGAAAGGCTTCTTGAAGGGAAAGATGTAACTCTGTGAGATGAATTAACAGAACACAGAGCACTTTCTCAGAAAGCTTCTTTCCAGTTCTGAACGGAAGATATTTCCGTTTTCACCATAGCCCTTTATGGGCTTCCAAATATCCCTTTGCCAATTCCACAAGAACAGCCTTTTGGAAAGGCTTCTTGAAGGGAAAGATGTAATTCTGTGAGATGAATTAACAGAACACAGAGCAGTTAATCAGAAAGCTTCTTTCCAGTTTTGAACGGAAAATATTTCCATTTTCACATTAGCCCTCTATGGGCTTCCAAATATCCCTTTGCCAATTCCACAAGAAGAGCCTTAGCGAAAGGCTTCTTGAAGGGAAAGATGTAACTCTGTGAGATGAATTAACAGAACACAGAGCAGTTTCTCAGAAAGCTTCTTTCCAGTTTTGAAAGGAAGATATTTCCTTTTTCACCATAGCCCTCTATGGGCTTCCAAATATCCCTTTGCCAATTCCACAAGAACAGCCTTAGCGAAAGACTTCTTGAAGGGAAAGATGTAACTCTGTGAGATGAATTAACAGAACACAGAGCAGTTTCTCAGAAAGCTTCTTTCCAGTTTTGAACGGAAGATATTTCCTTTTTCACCATAGCCCTCTATGGGCTTCCAAATATCCCTTCGCCAATTCCACAAGAACAGCCTTAGCGAAAGGCTTCTTGAAGGGAAAGATGTAACTCTGTGAGATGAATTAACAGAACACAGAGCAGTTTCTCAGAAAGCTTCTCTCCAGTTTTGAACGGAAGATATTTCCTTTTTCACCATAGCATTCTATGGGCTTCCAAATATCCCTTTGCCAATTCCACAAGAAGAGCCTTAGAGAAAGGCTTCTTGTAGGGAAAGATGTAACTCTGTGAGATGAATAAACAGAACACAGAGCAGTTTCTCAGAAAGCTTCTTTCCAGTTTTGAACGGAAGATATTTCCTTTTTCACCATAGCCCTCTATGGGCTTCCAAATATCCCTTTGCCAATTCCACAAGAACAGCCTTAGCGAAAGGCTTCTTGAAGGGAAAGATGTAACTCTGTGAGATGAATTAACAGAACACAGAGCAGTTTTTCAGAAAGCTTCTTTCCAGTTTTGAACGGAAGATATTTCCTTTTTCACCATAGCCCTCTATGGGCTTCCAAATATCCCTTTGCCAATTCCACAAGAACAGCCTTAGCGAAAGGCTTCTTGAAGGGAAATATGTAACTCTGTGAGATCAATTAACAGAACACAGAGCAGTTTCTCAGAAAGCTTCTTTCCAGTTTTGAACGGAAGATATTTCATGTTTCACCATAGCCCTCTATGGGCTTCCAAATATCCCTTTGCCAATTCCACAAGAACAGCGTTAGCGAAAGGCTTCTTGAAGGGAAAGATGTAACTCTGTGAGATGAATTAACAGAACACAGAGCAGTTAATCAGAAAGCTTCTTTCCAGTTTTGAACGGAAAATATTTCCATTTTCACATTAGCCCTCTATGGGCTTCCAAATATCCCTTTGCCAATTCCACAAGAACAGCCTTAGCGAAAGGCTCCTTGAAGGGAAAGATGTAACTCTGTGAGATGAATTAACAGAACACAGAGCAGTTTCTCAGAAAGCTTCTTTCCAGTTTTGAAAGGAAGATATTTCCTTTTTCACCATAGCCCTCTATGGGCTTCCAAATATCCCTTTGCCAATTCCACAAGAACAGCCTTAGCGAAAGACTTCTTGAAGGGAAAGATGTAACTCTGTGAGATGAATTAACAGAACACAGAGCAGTTTCTCAGAAAGCTTCTTTCCAGTTTTGAACGGAAGATATTTCCTTTTTCACCATAGCCCTCTATGGGCTTCCAAATATCCCTTCGCCAATTCCACAAGAACAGCCTTAGCGAAAGGCTTCTTGAAGGGAAAGATGTAACTCTGTGAGATGAATTAACAGAACACAGAGCAGTTTCTCAGAAAGCTTCTTTCCAGTTTTGAACGGAAGATATTTCCCTTTTCACCATAGCCCTCTATGGGCTTCCAAATATCCCTTTGCCAATTCCACAAGAACAGCCTTAGCGAAAGGCTTCTTGAAGGGAAAGATGTAACTCTGTGAGATGAATTAACAGAACACAGAGCAGTTTCTCAGAAAGCTTCTTTCCAGTTTTGAACGGAAGATATTTCCTTTTTCACCATAGCCCTCTATGGGCTTCCAAATATCCCTTTGCCAATTCCACAAGAACAGCCTTAGCGAAAGGCTTCTTGAAGGGAAAGATGTAACTCTGTGAGATGAATTAACAGAACACAGAGCAGTTTCTCAGAAAGCTTCTTTCCAGTTTTGAACGGAAGATATTTCCTTTTTCACCATAGCACTCTATGGGCTTCCAAATATCCCTTTGCCAATTCCACAAGAACAGCCTTAGCGAAAGGCTTCTTGTAGGGAAAGATGTAACTCTGTGAGATGAATAAACAGAACACAGAGCAGTTTCTCAGAAAGCTTCTTTCCAGTTTTGAACGGAAGATATTTCCTTTTTCACCATAGCCCTCTATGGGCTTCCAAATATCCCTTTGCCAATTCCACAAGAACAGCCTTAGCGAAAGGCTTCTTGAAGGGAAAGATGTAACTCTGTGAGATGAATTAACAGAACACAGAGCAGTTTTTCAGAAAGCTTCTTTCCAGTTTTGAACGGAAGATATTTCCTTTTTCACCATAGCCCTCTATGGGCTTCCAAATATCCCTTTGCCAATTCCACAAGAACAGCCTTAGCGAAAGGCTTCTTGAAGGGAAATATGTAACTCTGTGAGATCAATTAACAGAACACAGAGCAGTTTCTCAGAAAGCTTCTTTCCAGTTTTGAACGGAAGATATTTCATGTTTCACCATAGCCCTCTATGGGCTTCCAAATATCCCTTTGCCAATTCCACAAGAACAGCCTTAGCGAAAGGCTTCTTGAAGGGAAAGATGTAACTCTGTGAGATGAATTAACAGAACACAGAGCAGTTTCTCAGAAAGCTTCTTTCCAGTTTTGAACGGAAGATATTTCCTTTTTCACCATAGCCTTCTATGGGCTTCCAAATATCCCTTTGCCAATTCCACAAGAACAGCCTTAGCGAAAGGCTTCTTGAAGGGAAAGATGTAACTGTGTGAGATGAATTAACATAACACAGAGCAGTTTCTCAGAAAGCTTCTTTCCAGTTTTGAACGGAAGATATTTCCTTTTTCACCATAGCCCTCTAAGGGCTTTCCAAATATCCCTTTGCCAATTCCACAAGAACAGCCTTAGCGAAAGGCTTCTTGAAGGGAAAGATGTAACTCTGTGATATGAATTAAGAGAACACAGAGCAGTTTCTCAGAAAGCTTCTTTCCAGTTTTGAACGGAAGATATTTCCTTTTTCACCATAGCCCTCTATGGGCTTCCAAATATCCCTTTGCCAATTCCACAAAAACAGCCTTAGCGAAAGGCTTCTTGAAGGGAAAGATGAAACTCTGTGAGATGAATTAACAGAACACAAAGCAGTTTCTCAGAAAGCTTCCTTCCAGTTTTGAACGGAAGATATTTCCTTTTTCACCATAGCCCTCTATGGGCTTCCAAATATAATTTTGCCAATTCCACAAGAACAGCCTTAGCGAAAGGCTTCTTGAAGGGAAAGATGTAACTGTGTGAGATGAATTAACAGAACACAGAGCAGTTTCTCAGAAAGCTTTTTCCAATTTTGAACGGAAGATATTTCCTTTTTCACCATAGCCCTCTATGGGCTTCCAAATATCCCTTTGCCAATTCCACAAGAACAGCCTTAGCGAAAGGCTTTTTGAAGGGAAAGTTGTAACTCTGTGAGATGAATTAACAGAACACAGAGCAGTTTCTCAGAAAGCTTCTTTCCAGTTTTGAACGGAAGATATTTCCTTTTTCACCATAGCCCTCTTTGGGCTTCCAAATATCACTTTGCCAATTCCACAAGAACAGCCTTAGCGAAAGGCTTCTTGAAGGGAAAGATGTAACTCTGTGAGATGAATTAACAGAACACAGAGCAGTTTCTCAGAAAGTTTCTTTCCAGTTTTGAACGGAAGATATTTCCTTTTTCACCATTGCCCTCTATGGGCTTCCAAATATCCCTTTGCCAATTCCACAAGAACAGCCTTAGCGAAAGGCTTCTTGAAGGGAAAGATGTAACTCTGTGAGATGAATTAACAGAACACAGAGCAGTTTCTCAGAAAGCTTCTTTCCAGTTTTGAACGGAAGATATTTCCTTTTTCACCATAGCCCTTTATGGGCTTCCAAATATCCCTTTGCCAATTCCACAAGAACAGCCTTAGCGAAAGGCTTCTTGAAGGGAAAGATGTAACTCTGTGAGATGAATTAACAGAACACAGAGCAGTTCCTCAGAAAGCTTCTTTCCAGTTTTGAACGGAAGATATTTCCTTTTTCACCATAGCCCTCTATGGGCTTCCTAATATCAATTTGCCAATTCCACAAGAACAGCCTTAGCGAAAGGCTTCTTGAAGGGAAAGATGTAACTCTGTGAGATGAATTATCAGAACACAGAGCAGTTTCTCAGAAAGCTTCTTTCCAGTTTTGAACGGAAGATATTTCTTTTTCACCATAGCCCTCTATGGGCTTCCAAATATCCCTTTGCCAATTCCACAAGAACAGTATTAGCGAAAGGCTTCTTGAAGGGAAACACGTAACTCTGTGAGATGAATTAACAGAACACAGAGCAGTTTCTCAGGAAGCTTCTTTCCAGTTTTGAACGGAAGATATTTCCTTTTTCACCATAGCCCTCTATGGGCTTCCAAATATCCCTTTGCCAATTCCACAAGAACAGCCTTAGCGAAAGGCTTCTTGAAGGGAAAGTTGTAACTCTGTGAGATGAATTAAGGGAACACAGAGCAGTTTCTCAGAAAGCTTCTTTCCAGTTTTGAACGGAAGATATTTCCTTTTTCACTATAGCCCTCTATGGGATTCCAAATATCCCTTTGCCAATTCCACAAGAACAGCCTTAGCGAAAGGCTTCTTGAAGGGAAAGATGTAACTCTGTGAGATGAATTAACAGAACACACAGCAGCTTCTCAGAAAGCTTCTTTCCAGTTTTGAACGGAAGATATTTCCTTTTTCACCATAGCACTCTATGGGCTTCCAAATATCCCTTTGCCAATTCCACAAGAACAGCCTTAGCGAAAGGCTTCTTGTAGGGAAAGATGTAACTCTGTGAGATGAATATACAGAACACAGAGCAGTTTCTCAGAAAGCTTCTTTCCAGTTTTGAACGGAAGATATTTCCTTTTTCACCATAGCCCTCTATGGGCTTCCAAATATCCCTTTGCCACTTCCACAAGAACAGCCTTAGCGAAAGGCTTCTTGAAGGGAAAGATGTAACTCTGTGAGATGAATGAACAGAACACAGAGCAGTTTCTCAGAAAGCTTCTTTCCAGTTTTGAACGGAAGATATTTCCTTTTTCACCATAGCCCTCTATGGGCTTCCAAATATCCCTTTGCCAATTCCACAAGAACAGCCTTAGCGAAAGGCTTCTTGAAGGGAAATATGTAACTCTGTGAGATGAATTAACAGAACACAGAGCAGTTTCTCAGAAAGCTTCTTTCCAGTTTTGAACGGAAGATATTTCCTGTTTCACCATAGCCCTCTATGGGCTTCCAAATATCCCTTTGCCAATTCCACAAGAACAGCCTTAGCGAAAGGCTTCTTGAAGGGAAACATGTAATGTAACTCTGTGAGTTGAATTAACAGAACACAGAGCAGATTCTCAGAATGATTCTTTCCAGTTTTGAACGGAAAATATTTCCTTTTTCACCATAGCCCTCTATGGGCTTCCAAATATCCCTTTGCCAATTGCACAAGAACAGCCTTAGCGAAAGGCTTCTTGAAGGGAAAGATGTAACTCTGTGAGATGAATTAACAGAACACAGAGCACTTTCTCAGAAATCTTCTTTCCAGTTCTGAACGGAAGATATTTCCGTTTTCACCATAGCCCTCTATGGGCTTCCAAATATCCCTTTGCCAATTCCACAAGAACAGCCTTATGGAAAGGCTTCTTGAAGGGAAAGATGTAATTCTGTGAGATGAATTAACAGAACACAGAGCAGTTAATCAGAAAGCTTCTTTCCAGTTTTGAACGGAAAATATTTCCATTTTCACATTAGCCCTCTATGGGCTTCCAAATATCCCTTTGCCAATTCCACAAGAAGAGCCTTAGCGAAAGGCTTCTTGAAGGGAAAGATGTAACTCTGTGAGATGAATTAACAGAACACAGAGCAGTTTCTCAGAAAGCTTCTTTCCAGTTTTGAAAGGAAGATATTTCCATTTTCACCATAGCCCTCTATGGGCTTCCAAATATCCCTTTGCCAATTCCACAAGAACAGCCTTAGCGAAAGACTTCTTGAAGGGAAAGATGTAACTCTGTGAGATGAATTAACAGAACACAGAGCAGTTTCTCAGAAAGCTTCTTTCCAGTTTTGAACGGAAGATATTTCCTTTTTCACCATAGCCCTCTATGGGCTTCCAAATATCCCTTCGCCAATTCCACAAGAACAGCCTTAGCGAAAGGCTTCTTGAAGGGAAAGATGTAACTCTGTGAGATGAATTAACAGAACACAGAGCAGTTTCTCAGAAAGCTTCTCTCCAGTTTTGAACGGAAGATATTTCCTTTTTCACCATAGCACTCTATGGGCTTCCAAATATCCCTTTGCCAATTCCACAAGAAGAGCCTTAGAGAAAGGCTTCTTGTAGGGAAAGATGTAACTCTGTGAGATGAATAAACAGAACACAGAGCAGTTTCTCAGAAAGCTTCTTTCCAGTTTTGAACGGAAGATATTTCCTTTTTCACCATAGCCCTCTATGGGCTTCCAAATATCCCTTTGCCAATTCCACAAGAACAGCCTTAGCGAAAGGCTTCTTGAAGGGAAATATGTAACTCTGTGAGATGAATTAAGAGAACACAGAGCAGTTTCTCAGAAAGCTTCTTTCCAGTTTTGAACGGAAGGTATTTCCTGTTTCACCATAGCCCTCTATGGGCTTCCAAATATCCCTTTGCCAATTCCACAAGAACAGCCTTAGCGAAAGGCTTCTTGAAGGGAAAGATGTAACTCGGTGAGATCAATTAACAGAACACAGAGCAGTTTCTCAGAAAGCTTCTTTCCAGTTTTGAACGGAAGATATTTCCTTTTTCACCATAGCCCTCTATGGGCTTCCAAATATCCCTTTGCCAATTCCACAAGAACAGCCTTAGCGAAAGGCTTCTTGAAGGGAAAGATGTAACTCTGTGAGATGAATTAACAGAACACAGAGCAGTTAATCAGAAAGCTTCTTTCCAGTTTTGAACGGAAAATATTTCCATTTTCACCATAGCCATCTATGGGCTTCCAAATATCCCTTTGCCAATTCCACAAGAACAGCCTTAGCGAAAGGCTTCTTGAAGGGAAAGATGTAACTCTGTGAGATGAATTAACAGAACACAGAGCAGTTTCTCAGAAAGCTTCTTTCCAGTTTTGAAAGGAAGATATTTCCTTTTTCACCATAGCCCTCTATGGGCTTCCAAATATCCCTTTGCCAATTCCACAAGAACAGCCTTAGCGAAAGACTTCTTGAAGGGAAAGATGTAACTCTGTGAGATGAATTAACAGAACACAGAGCAGTTTCTCAGAAAGCTTCTTTCCAGTTTTGAACGGAAGATATTTCCTTTTTCACCATAGCCCTCTATGGGCTTCCAAATATCCCTTCGCCAATTCCACAAGAACAGCCTTAGCGAAAGGCTTCTTGAAGGGAAAGATGTAACTCTGTGAGATGAATTAACAGAACACAGAGCAGTTTCTCAGAAAGCTTCTTTCCAGTTTTGAACGGAAGATATTTCCCTTTTCACCATAGCCCTCTATGGGCTTCCAAATATCCCTTTGCCAATTCCACAAGAACAGCCTTAGCGAAAGGCTTCTTGAAGGGAAAGATGTAACTCTGTGAGATGAATTAACAGAACACAGAGCAGTTTCTCAGAAAGCTTCTTTCCAGTTTTGAACGGAAGATATTTCCTTTTTCACCATAGCCCTCTATGGGCTTCCAAATATCCCTTTGCCAATTCCACAAGAACAGCCTTAGCGAAAGGCTTCTTGAAGGGAAAGATGTAACTCTGTGAGATGAATTAACAGAACACACAGCAGCTTCTCAGAAAGCTTCTTTCCAGTTTTGAACGGAAGATATTTCCTTTTTCACCATAGCACTCTATGGGCTTCCAAATATCCCTTTGCCAATTCCACAAGAACAGCCTTAGCGAAAGGCTTCTTGTAGGGAAAGATGTAACTCTGTGAGATGAATAAACAGAACACAGAGCAGTTTCTCAGAAAGCTTCTTTCCAATTTTGAACGGAAGATATTTCCTTTTTCACCATAGCCCTCTATGGGCTTCCAAATATCCCTTTGCCAACTCCATAAGAACAGCCTTAGCGAAAGGCTTCTTGAAGGGAAAGATGTAACTCTGTGAGATGAATTAACAGAACACACAGCAGCTTCTCAGAAAGCTTCTTTCCAGTTTTGAACGGAAGATATTAACTTTTTCACCATAGCACTCTATGGGCTTCCAAATATCCCTTTGCCAATTCCACAAGAACAGCCTTAGCGAAAGGCTTCTTGAAGGGAAAGATGTAACTCGGTGAGTTGAATTAACAGAACACAGAGCAGTTTCTCAGAATGATTCTTTCCAGTTTTGAACGGAAAATATTTCCTTTTTCACCATAGCCCTCTATGGGCTTCCAAATATCCCTTTGCCAATTGCACAAGAACAGCCTTAGCGAAAGGCTTCTTGAAGGGAAAGATGTAACTCTGTGAGATGAATTAACAGAACACAGAGCATTTTCTCAGAAAGCTTCTTTCCAGTTCTGAACGGAAGATATTTCCGTTTTCACCATAGCCCTTTATGGGCTTCCAAATATCCCTTTGCCAATTCCACAAGAACAGCCTTAGCGAAAGGCTTCCTGAAGGGAAAGATGTAATTCTGTGAGATGAATTAACAGAACACAGAGCATTTTCTCAGAAAGCTTCTTTCCAGTTCTGAACGGAAGATATTTCCGTTTTCACCATAGCCCTCTATGGGCTTCCAAATATCCCTTTGCCAATTCCACAAGAACTGCCTTAGCGAAAGGCTTCTTGAAGGGAAATATGTAACTCTGTGAGATGAATTAACAGAACACAGAGAAGTTTCTCAGAAAGCTTCTTTCCAGTATTGAACGGAAAATATTTCCTTTTTCACCATAGCCCTCTATGGGCTTCCAAATATCCCTTTGCCAATTCCACAAGAACAGCCTTAGCGAAAGGCGTCTTGAAGAGAAAGATGTAACACTGTGAGATGAATTAACAGAACACAGAGCAGTTTCTCAGAAAGCTTCTTTCCAGTTTTGAACGGAAGATATTTCCTTTCTCACCATAGCCCTCTATGGGCTTCCAAATATCCCTTTGCCAATTCCACAAGAACAGCCTTAGCGAAAGGCTTCTTGAGGGGAAAGATGTAACTCTGTGAGATGAATGAACAGAACACAGAGCAGTTTCTCATAAAGATTCTTTCCAGTTATCAACGGAAGATATTTCCTTTTTCACCATAGCCCTCTATGGGCTTCCAAATATAATCTTGCCAATTCCACAAGAACAGCCTTATCGAAAGGCTTCTTGAAGGGAAAGATGTAACTGTGTGAGATGAATTAACAGAACAAAGAGCAGTTTCTCAGAAAGCTTCTTTCCAGTTTTAAACGGAAGATATTTCCTTTTTCACCATAGCTCTCTATGGGCTTCCAAATATCCCTTTGCCAATTCCACAAGAACAGCCTTAGCGAAAGGCTTCTTGAAGGGAAATATGTAACTCTGTGAGATGAATTAGCAGAACACAGAGCAGTTTCTCAGAAAGCTTCTTTCCAGTTTTGAACGGAAGATATTTCCTTTCTCACCATAGCCCTCTATGGGCTTCCAAATATCCCTTTGCCAATTCCACAAGAACAGCCTTAGCGAAAGACTTCTTGAAGGGAAAGATGTAACTCTGTGAGATGAATTAACAGAACACAGAGCAGTTTCTCAGAAAGCTTCTTACCAGTTTTGAACGGAAGATATTTCCTTTTTCACCATAGCCCTCTATGGGCTTCCAAATATCCCTTTGCCAATTCCACAAGAACAGCCTTAGCGAAAGGCTTCTTGAAGGGAAAGATGTAACTCTGTGAGATGAATTAACAGAACACTGAGCACTTTCTCAGAAAGCTTCTTTCCAGTCTTCAACGGAAGATATTTCCTTTTTCACCATAGCCCTCTATGGGCTTCCAAATATCTCTTTGCCAATTCCACAAGAACAGCCTTAGCGAAAGGCTTCTTGAAGGTAAAGATGTAACTCTGTGAGATGAATTAAGAGAACACAGAGCAGTTTCTCAGAAAGCTTCTTTCCAGTTTTGAACGGAAGATATTTCCTTTTTCACCATAGCCCTATAAGGGCTTCCAAATATCCCTTTGCCAATTCCACAAAAACAGCCTTAGCGAAAGGCTTCTTGAAGGGAAAGATGAAACTCTGTGAGATGAATTAACAGAACACAAAGCAGTTTCTCAGAAAGCTTCTTTCCAGTTTTGAACGGAAGATATTTTTTTTTTCACCATAGCACTCTATGGGCTTCCAAATATAATTTTGCCAATTCCACAAGAACAGCCTTAGCGAAAGGCTTCTTGAAGGGAAAGATGTAACTCTGTGAGATGAATTAACAGAACACAGAGCAGTTTCTCAGAAAGCTTCTTTCCAGTTTTGAACGGAAGATATTTCCTTTTTCACCATAGCCCTCTATGGGCTTCCAAATATCCCTTTGCCAATTGCACAAGTACAGCCTTAGCGATAGGCTTCTTGAAGGGAAAGATGTAACTCTGTGAGATGAATTAACAGAACACAGAGCAGTTTCTCAGAAAGCTTCTTTCCAGTTTTGAACGGAAGATATTTCCTTTTTCACCATAGCCCTCTATGGGCTTCCAAATATCCCTTTGCCAATTCCACAAGAACAGCCTTAGCGAAAGGCTTCTTGAAGGGAAAGATGTAACTCTGTGAGATGAATTAACAGAACACAGAGCAGTTTCTCAGAAAGCTTCTTTCCAGTTTTGAACGGAAGATATTTCCTTTTTCACCATAGCCCTCTATGGGCTTCCAAATATCCCTTTGCCAATTCCACAAGAACAGCCTTAGCGAAAGGCTTCATGAAGGGAAAGATGTAACTCTGTGAGATGAATTAACAGAACACAGAGCAGTTTCTCAGAAAGCTTCTTTCCAGTTTTGAACGGAAGATATTTCCTTTTTCACCATAGCCCACTATGGGCTTCCCAATATCCCTTTGCCAATTCCACAAGAACAGCCTTAGCGAAAGGCTTCTTGAAGGGAAAGATGTAACTCTGTGAGATGAATTAACAGAACACAGAGCAGTTTCTCAGAAAGCTTCTTTCCAGTTTTGAACGGAAGATATTTCCTTTTTCACCATAGCCCTCTATGGGCTTCCAAATATCCCTTTGCCAATTCCACAAGAACAGCCTTAGCGAAAGGCTTCTTGAAGGGAAAGATGTAACTCTGTGAGATGAATTAACAGAACACAGAGCAGTTTCTCAGAAAGCTTCTTTCCAGTTTTGAACGGAAGATATTTCCTTTTTCACCATAGCCTTCTATGGGCTTCCAAATATCCCTTTGCCATATCCACAAGAACAGCCTTAGCGAAAGGCTTCTTGAAGGGAAAGATGTAACTCTGTGAGGTGAATTAAGAGAACACAGAGCAGTTTCTCAGAAAGCTTCTTTCCAGTTTTGAACGGAAGATATTTCCTTTTTCACAGTAGACCTCCATGGGCTTCGAAATATCCCTTTGCCAATTCCACAAGAACAGCCTTAGCGAAAGGCTTCTTGAAGGGAAAAATGTAACTCTTTGAGATGAATTAACAGAACACAGAGAAGTTTCTCAGAAAGCCTCTTTCCAGTTTTGAACGGAAGATATTTCCTTTTTCACCATAGCCCTCTATGGGCTTCCAAATATCCCTTTGCCAATTCCACAAGAACAGCCTTAGCGAAAGGTTTCTGGAAGGGAAAGATGTAACTCTGTGAGATGAATTAACAGAACACAGAGCAGTTTCTCAGAAAGCTTCTTTCCAGTTTTGAACGGAAGATATTTCCTTTTTCACCATAGCCATCTATGGGATTCCAAATATCCCTTTGCAAATTCCAAAAGAACAGCCTTAGCGAAAGGCTTCTTGAAGGGAAAGATGTAACTCTGTGAGATGAATTAACAGAACACAGAGCAGTTTCTCAGAAAGCTTCTTTCCAGTTTTGAACGGAAGATATTTCCGTTTTCACCATAGCCCTTTATGGGCTTTCAAATATCC
This sequence comes from Chlorocebus sabaeus, assembly GCF_047675955.1. Taxonomy (NCBI): domain Eukaryota; kingdom Metazoa; phylum Chordata; class Mammalia; order Primates; family Cercopithecidae; genus Chlorocebus; species Chlorocebus sabaeus. Next base: position 462,633 of record NW_027327970.1, read on the forward strand.
CTTTGCCAATTGCACAAGAACAGCCTTAGCGAAAGGCTTCTTGAAGGGAAAGATGTAACTCTGTGAGATGAATTAACAGAACACAGAGCAGTTTCTCAGAAAGCTTCTTTCCAGTTTTGAACGGAAGATATTTCCTTTTTCACCATAGCCCTCTATGGGCTTCCAAATATCCCTTTGCCAATTCCACAAGAACAGCCTTAGCGAAAGGCTTCTTGAAGGGAAAGATGTAACTCTGTGAGATGAATTAACAGAACACAGAGCAGTTTCTCAGAAAGCTTCTTTCCAGTTTTGAACGGAAGATATTTCCTTTTTCACCATAGCCCTCTATGGGCTTTCCAAATATCCCTTTGCCAATTCCACAAGAACAGCCTTAGTGAAAGGCTTCTTGAAGGGAAAGATGTAATTCTGTGAGATGAATTAACAGAACACAGAGCAGTTTGTCAGAAAGCTTCTTTCCAGTTTTGAACGGAAGATATTTCCTTTTTCACCATAGCCCTCTATGGGCTTCCAAATATCCCTTTGCCAATTCCACAAGAACAGCCTTAGCGAAAGGCTTCTTGAAGGGAAAGATGTAACTCTGTGAGATGAATTAACAGAACACAGAGCAGTTTCTCAGAAAGCTTCTTTCCAGTTTTGAACGGAAGATATTTCCTTTTTCACCATAGCCCTCTATGGGCTTCCAAATATCCCTTTGCCAATTCCACAAGAACAGCCTTAGCGAAAGGCTTCATGAAGGGAAAGATGTAACTCTGTGAGATGAATTAACAGAACACAGAGCAGTTTCTCAGAAAGCTTCTTTCCAGTTTTGAACGGAAGATATTTCGTTTTTCACCATAGCCCACTATGGGCTTCCCAATATCCCTTTGCCACTTCCACAAGAACAGCCTTAGCGAAAGGCTTCTTGAAGGGAAAGATGTAACTCTGTGAGATGAATTAACAGAACACAGAGCAGTTTCTCAGAAAGCTTCTTTCCAGTTTTGAACGGAAGATATTTCCTTTTTCACCATAGCCCTCTATGGGCTTCCAAATATCCCTTTGCCAATTACACAAGAACAGCCTTAGCGAAAGGCTTCTTGAAGGGAAAGATGTAACTCTGTGAGATGAATTAACAGAACACAGAGCAGTTTCTCAGAAAGCTTCTTTCCAGTTTTGAACGGAAGATATTTCCTTTTTCACCATAGCCCTCTATGGGCTTCCAAATATCCCTTTGCCATATCCACAAGAACAGCCTTAGCGAAAGGCTTCTTGAAGGGATAGATGTAACTCTGTGAGATGAATTAGCAGAACACAGAGCAGTTTCTCAGAAAGCTTCTTTCCAGTTTTGAACGGAAGATATTTCCTCTTTCACCATAGCCCTCTATGGGCTTCCAAATATCCCTTTGCCAATTCCACAAGAACAGCCTTAGCGAAAGGCTTCTTGAAGGGAAAGATGTAACTCTGTGAGATGAATTAATAGATCACAGAGCAGTTTCTCAGAAAGCTTCTTTCCAGTTTTGAACGGAAGATATTTCGTTTTTCACCAAAGCCCTCTAAGGGCTTCCAAATATCCATTTTCCAATTCCACAAGAACAGACTTAGCGATAGACTTCTTGAAGGGAAAGATGTAACTGTGTGAGATGAATTAACAGAACAGAGAGCAGTTTCTCAGAAAGCTTCTTTCCAGTTTTGAACGGAAAATATTTCCTTTTTCACCATAGCCCTCTATGGGCTTCCAAATATCCCTTTGCCAATTCCACAAGAACAGCCTTAGCGAAAGGCTTCTTGAAGGGAAAGATGTAACTCTGTGAGATGAATTAACAGAACACAGAGCAGTTTCACAGAAAGCTTCTTTCCAGTTTTGAACGGAAGATATTTCCTTTTTCACCCTAGCCCACTATGGGCTTCCAAATATCAATTTGCCAATTCCACAAGAACAGCCTTAGCGAAAGGCTTCTTGAAGGGAAAGATGTAACTCTGTGAGATGAATTAACAGAACACAGAGCAGTTTCTCAGAAAGCTTCTTTCCAGTTTTGAACGGAAGATATTTCCTTTTTCACCATAGCCCTCTATGGGCTTACAAATATCCCTTTGCCAATTCCACAAGAACAGCCTTAGCGAAAGGCTTCTTGAAGGGAAAGATGTAACTCTGTGAGATGAATTAACAGAACACAGAGCAGTTTCTCAGAAAGCTTCTTTCCAGTTTTGAACGGAAAATATTTCCTTTTTCACCATAGCCCTCTATGGGCTTCCAAATATCCCTTTGCCAATTCCACAAGAACAGCCTTCGCGAAAGGCTTCTTGAAGGGAAAGATATAACTCTGTGAGATGAATTAACAGAACACAGAGCAGTTTCTCAGAAAGCTTCTTTCCAGTTTTCAACGGAAGATATTTCCTTTTTCACCATAGCCCTCTATGGGCTTCCAAATATCCCTTTGCCAATTGCACAAGAACAGCCTTAGCGAAAGGCTTCTTGAAGGGATAGATGTAACTCTGTGAGATGAATTAACAGAACACAGAGCAGTTTCTCAGAAAGCTTCTTTCCAGTTTTGAACGGAAGATATTTCCTTTTTCACCATAGCCCTCTATGGGCTTCCAAATATCCCTTTGCCAATTCAACAAGAACAGCTTTAGCGAAAGGCTTCTTGAAGGGAAAGATGTAACTCTGTGAGATGAATTAGCAGAACACAGAGCAGTTTCTCAGAAAGCTTCTTTCCAGTTTTGAACGGAAGATATTTCCTTTTTCACCATAGCCCTCTATGGGCTTACAAATATCCCTTTGCCAATTCCACAAGAACAGCCTTAGCGAAAGGCTTCTTGAAGGGAAAGATGTAACTCTGTGAGATGAATTAATAGAACACAGAGCAGTTTCTCAGAAAGCTTCTTTCCAGTTTTGAACGGAAGATATTTCCTTTTTCACCATAGCCCTCTATGGGCTTCCAAATATCCATTTTCCAATTCCACAAGAACAGCCTTAGCGATAGACTTCTTGAAGGGAAAGATGTAACTGTGTGAGATGAATTAACACAACAGAGAGCAGTTTCTCAGAAAGCTTCTTTCCACTTTTGAACGGAAGATATTTCCTTTTTCACCATAGCCATCTATGGGCTTCCAAATATCCCTTTGCAAATTCCAAAAGAACAGCATTAGCGAAAGGCTTCTTGAAGGGAAAGATGTAACTCTGTGAGATGAATTAACAGAACACAGAGCAGTTTCTCAGAAAGCTTCTTTCCAGTTTTGAACGGAAGATATTTCCGTTTTCACCATAGCCCTTTATGGGCTTTCAAATATCCCTTTGCCAATTGCACAAGAACAGCCTTAGCGTAAGGCGTCATGAAGGGAAAGATGTAACTCTGTGAGATGAATTAACAGAACACAGACCAGTTTCTCAGAAAACTTCTTTCCAGTTTTGAACGGAAAATATTTCCTTTTTCACCATAGCCCTCTATGGACTTCAAAATATCCCTTTGCCAATTCCACAAGAACAGCCTTCGCGAAAGGCTTCTTGAAGGGAAAGATGTAACTCTGTGAGATGAATTAACAGAACACAGAACAGTTTCTCAGGAAGCTTCTTTCCAGTTTTGAACGGAAGATATTTCCTTTTTCACCATAGCCCTCTATGGGCTTCCAAATATCCCTTTGCCAATTCCACAAGAAAAGCCTTAGCGAAAGGCTTCTTGAAGGGAAAGATGTAACTCTGTGAGATGAATTAGCAGAACACAGAGCAGTTTCTCAGAAAGCTTCTTTCCAGTTTTGAACGGAAGATATTTCCTTTTTCACCATAGCCCTCTATGGGCTTCCAAATATCCCTTTGCCAATTCCACAAGAACAGCCTTAGCGAAAGGCTTCTTGAAGGGAAAGATGTAACTCTGTGAGATGAATTAACAGAACACAGAGCAGTTTCTCAGAAAGCTTCTTTCCAGTTTTCAACGGAAGATATTTCCTTTTTCACCATAGCCCTCTATGGGCTTCCAAATATCCCTTTGCCAATTGCACAAGAACAGCCTTAGCGAAAGGCTTCTTGAAGGGATAGATGTAACTCTGTGAGATGAATTAACAGAACACAGAGCAGTTTCTCAGAAAGCTTCTTTCCAGTTTTGAACGGAAGATATTTCCTTTTTCACCATAGCCCTCTATGGGCTTCCAAATATCCCTTTGCCAATTCCACAAGAACAGCTTTAGCTGAAAGGCTTCTTGAAGGGAAAGATGTAACTCTGTGAGATGAATTAACAGAACACAGAGCAGTTTCTCAGAAAGCTTCTTTTCAGTTTTGAACGGAAGATATTTCCTTTTTCACCATAGCCCTCTATGGGCTTACAAATATCCCTTTGCCAATTCCACAAGAACAGCCTTAGCGAAAGGCTTCTTGAAGGGAAAGATGTAACTCTGTGAGATGAATTAATAGAACACAGAGCAGTTTCTCAGAAAACTTCTTTCCAGTTTTGAACGGAAGATATTTCCTTTTTCACCATAACCCTCTATGGGCTTCCAAATATCCATTTTCCAATTCCACAAGAACAGCCTTAGCGATAGACTTCTTGAAGGGAAAGATGTAACTGTGTGAGATGAATTAACAGAACAGAGAGCAGTTTCTCAGAAAGCTTCTTTCCAGTTTTGAACGGAAAATATTTCCTTTTTCACCATAGCCCTCTATGGGCTTCCAAATATCCCTTTGCCAATTCCACAAGAACAGCCTTAGCGAAAGGCTCCTTGAAGAGGAAGATGTAACTCTGTGAGATGAATTAACAGAACACAGAGCAGTTTCTCAGAAAGCTTCTTTCCAGTTTTGAACGGAAGATATTTCCTTTCTCACCATAGCCCTCTATGGGCTTCCAAATATCCCTTTGCAAATTCCACAAGAACAGCCTTAGCGAAAGACTTCTTGAAGGGAAAGATGTAACTCTGTGAGATGAATTAACAGAACACAGAGCAGTTTCTCAGAAAGCTTCTTTCCAGTTTTGAACGGAAGATATTTCCTTTTTCACCAAAGCCCTCTATGTGCTTCCAAATATCCCCTTGCCAATTCCACAAGAACAGCCTTAGCGAAAGGCTTCTTGAAGGGAAAGATGTAACTCTGTGAGATGAATTAACAGAACACAGAGCAGTTTCTCAGAAAGCTTCTTTCCAGTTTTGAACGGAAGATATTTCCTTTTTCACCATAGCCCTCTATGGGCTTCCAAATATCCCTTTGCCAATTCCCCAAGAACAGCCTTAGCGAAAGGCTTCTTGAAGGGAAAGATGTAACTCTGTGAGATGAATTAACAGAACACAGGGCAGTTTCTCAGAAAGCTTCTTTCCAGTTTTGAACGGAAGATATTTCCTTTTTCACCATAGCCCTCTATGGGCTTCCAAATATCCCTTTGCCAGTTCCACAAGAACAGCCTTAGCGAAAGGCTTCTTGAAGGGATAGATGTAACTCTGTGCGATGAATTAACAGAACACAGAGCAGTTTCTCAGAAAGCTTCTTTCCAGTTTTGAACGGAAGATATTTCCTTTTTCACCGTAGCCCTCTATGGGCTTCCAAATATCCCTTTGCCAATTCCACAAGAACAGCCTTAGCGAAAGGCTTCTTGAAGGGAAAGATGTAACTCTGTGAGATGAATTAACAGAACAGAGAGCAGTTTCTCAGAAAGCTTCTTTCCAGTTTTGAACGGAAGATATTTCCTTTTTCACCCTAGCCCACTATGGGCTTCCAAATATCCCTTTGCCAATTCCACAAGAACAGCCTTAGCGAAAGGCTTCTTGAAGGGAAAGATGTAACTCTGTGAGATGAATTAACAGAACACAGAGCAGTTTCTCAGAAAGCTTCTTTCCAGTTTTGAACGGAAGGTATTTCCTTTTTCACCGTAGCCCTCTATGGGCTTCCAAATATCCCTTTGCCAATTCCACAAGAACAGTCTTAGCGAAAGGCTTCTTGAAGGGAAAGATGTAACTCTGTGAGATGAATTAACAGAACACAGAGCAGTTTCTCAGAAAGCTTCTTTCCAGTTTTGAACGGAAGATATTTCCTTTTTCACCATAGCCCTCTATGGGCTTCCAAATATCCCTTTGCCAATTCCACAAGAACAGCCTTCGCGAAAGGCTTCTTGAAGGGAAAGACGTAACTCTGTGAGATGAATTAACAGAACACAGAGCAGTTTCTCAGAAACCTTCTTTCCAGTTTTGAACGGAAGATATTTCCTTTTTCACCATAGCCCTCTATGGGCTTCCAAATATCCCTTTGCCAATTCCCCAAGAACGGCCTTAGCGAAAGACTTCTTGAAGGGAAAGATGTAACTCTGTGAGATGAATTAAGAGAACACAGAGCAGTTCCTCAGAAAGCTTCTTTCCAGTTTTGAACGGAAGATATTTCCTTTTTCACCATAGCCTTCTACGGGGTTCCAAATATCCCTTTGCCAATTCCACAAGAACAGCCTTAGCGAAAGGCTTCTTGAAGGGAAAGATGTAACTCTGTGAGGTGAATTAACAGAACACAGAGCAGTTTCTCAGAAAGCTTCTTTCCAGTTTTGAACGGAAGATATTTCCTTTTACACCGTAGACCTCTATGGGCTTCGAAATATCCCTTTGCCAATTCCACAAGAACAGCCTTAGCGAAAGGCTTCTTGAAGGGAAAAATGTAACTCTGTGAGATGAATTAACAGAACACAGAGCAGTTTCTCAGAAAGATTCTTTCCAGTTTTGAACGGAAGATATTTCCTTTTTCACCATAGCCCTCTATGGGCTTCCAAATATCCCTTTTCCAATTCCACAAGAACAGCCTTAGCGAAAGGTTTCTTGAAGGGAAAGATGTAACTCTGTGAGATGAATTAACAGAACACAGAGCAGTTTCTCAGAAAGCTTCTTTCCAGTTTTGAACGGAAGATATTTCCTTTTTCACCATAGCCATCTATGGGCTTCCAAATATCCCTTTGCAAATTCCAAAAGAACAGCCTTAGCGAAAGGCTTCTTGAAGGGAAAGATGTAACTCTGTGAGATGAATTAACAGAACACAGAGCAGTTTCTCAGAAAGCTTCTTTCCAGTTTTGAACGGAAGATATTTCCTTTTTCACCCTAGCCCACAATGGGCTTCCAAATATCGCTTTGCCAATTCCACAAGAACAGCCTTAGCGAAAGGCTTCTTGAAGTGAAAGATGTAACTCTGTGAGATGAATTAACAGAACACAGAGCAGTTTCTCAGAAAGCTTCTTTCCAGTTTTGAACGGAAGGTATTTCCTTTTTCACCGTAGCCCTCTATGGGCTTCCAAATATCCCTTTGCCAATTCCACAAGAACAGTCTTAGCGAAAGGCTTCTTGAAGGGAAAGATGTAACTCTGTGAGATGAATTAACAGAACACAGAGCAGTTTCTCAGAAAGCTTCTTTCCAGTTTTGAACGGAAGATATTTCCTTTTTCACCATAGCCCTCTATGGGCTTCCAAATATCCCTTTGCCAATTCCACAAGAACAGCCTTCGCGAAAGGCTTCTTGAAGGGAAAGACGTAACTCTGTGAGATGAATTAACAGAACACAGAGCAGTTTCTCAGAAACCTTCTTTCCAGTTTTGAACGGAAGATATTTCCTTTTTCACCATAGCCCTCTATGGGCTTCCAAATATCCCTTTGCCAATTCCACAAGAACAGCCTTAGCGAAAGGCTTCCTGAAGGGAAAGATGTAACTCTGTGAGATGAATTAGCAGAACACAGAGCAGTTTCTCAGAAAGCTTCTTACCAGTTTTGAACGGAAGATATTTCCTTTTTCACCATAGCCCTCTATGGGCTTACAAATATCCCTTTGCCAATTCCACAAGAACAGCCTTAGCGAAAGGCTTCTTGAAGGGAAAGATGTAACTCTGTGAGATGAATTAATAGAACACAGAGCAGTTTCTCAGAAAGCTTCTTTCCAGTTTTGAACGGAAGATATTTCCTTTTTCACCATAGCCCTCTATGGGCTTCCAAATATCCATTTTCCAATTCCACAAGAACAGCCTTAGCGATAGACTTCTTGAAGGGAAAGATGTAACTGTGTGAGATGAATTAACAGAACAGAGAGCAGTTTCTCAGAAAGCTTCTTTCCAGTTTTGAACGGAAAATATTTCCTTTTTCACCATAGCCCTCTATGGGCTTCCAAATATCCCTTTGCCAATTCCACAAGAACAGCCTTAGCGAAAGGCTCCTTGAAGAGGAAGATGTAACTCTGTGAGATGAATTAACAGAACACAGAGCAGTTTCTCAGAAAGCTTCTTTCCAGTTTTGAACGGAAGATATTTCCTTTCTCACCATAGACCTCTATGGGCTTCCAAATATCCCTTTGCAAATTCCACAAGAACAGCCTTAGCGAAAGACTTCTTGAAGGGAAAGATGTAACTCTGTGAGATGAATTAACAGAACACAGAGCAGTTTCTCAGAAAGCTTCTTTTCAGTTTTGAACGGAAGATATTTCCTTTTTCACCATAGCCCTCTATGGGCTTACAAATATCCCTTTGCCAATTCCACAAGAACAGCCTTAGCGAAAGGCTTCTTGAAGGGAAAGATGTAACTCTGTGAGATGAATTAATAGAACACAGAGCAGTTTCTCAGAAAGCTTCTTTCCAGTTTTGAACGGAAGATATTTCCTTTTTCACCGTAGCCCTCTATGGCCTTCCAAATATCCATTTTCCAATTCCACAAGAACAGCCTTAGCGATAGACTTCTTGAAGGGAAAGATGTAACTGTGTGAGATGAATTAACAGAACAGAGAGCAGTTTCTCATAAAGCTTCTTTCCAGTTTTGAACGGAAAATATTTCCTTTTTCACCATAGCCCTCTATGGGCTTCCAAATATCCCTTTGTCAATTCCACAAGAACAGCCTTAGCGAAAGGCTCCTTGAAGAGGAAGATGTAACTCTGTGAGATGAATTAACAGAACACAGAGCAGTTTCTCAGAAAGCTTCTTTCCAGTTTTGAACGGAAGATATTTCCTTTCTCACCATAGCCCTCTATGGGCTTCCAAATATCCCTTTGCAAATTCCACAAGAACAGCCTTAGCGAAAGACTTCTTGAAGGGAAAGATGTAACTCGGTGAGATGAATTAACAGAACACAGAGCAGTTTCTCAGAAAGCTTCTTTCCAGTTTTGAACGGAAGATATTTCCTTTTTCACCATAGCCCTCTATGGGCTTCCAAATATCCCGTTGCCAATTCCACAATAACAGCCTTAGCGAAAGGCTTCTTGAAGGGAAAGATGTAACTCTGTGAGATGAATTAACAGAACACAGAGCAGTTTCTCAGAAAGCTTCTTTACAGTTTTGAACGGAAGATATTTCCTTTTTCACCATAGCCCTCTATGGGCTTCCAAATATCCCTTTGCCAATTCCCCAAGAACAGCCTTAGCGAAAGGCTTCTTGAAGGGAAAGATGTAACTCTGTGAGATGAATTAACAGAACACAGGGCAGTTTCTCAGAAAGCTTCTTTCCAGTTTTGAACGGAAGATATTTCCTTTTTCACCATAGCCCTCTATGGGTTTCCAAATATCCCTTTGCCAGTTCCACAAGAACAGCCTTAGCGAAAGGCTTCTTGAAGGGATAGATGTAACTCTGTGAGATGAATTAACAGAACACAGAGCAGTTTCTCAGAAAGCTTCTTTCCAGTTTTGAACGGAAGATATTTCCTTTTTCACCATAGCCCTCTATGGGCTTCCAAATATCCCTTTGCCAATTCCACAAGAACAGCCTTCGCGAAAGGCTTCTTGAAGGGAAAGACGTAACTCTGTGAGATGAATTAACAGAACACAGAGCAGTTTCTCAGAAAGCTTCTTTCCAGTTTTGAACGGAAGATATTTCCTTTTTCACCATAGCCCTCTATGGGCTTCCAAATATCCCTTTGCCAATTCCCCAAGAACGGCCTTAGCGAAAGACTTCTTGAAGGGAAAGATGTAACTCTGTGAGATGAATTAAGAGAACACAGAGCAGTTTCTCAGAAAGCTTCTTTCCAGTTTTGAACGGAAGATATTTCTTTTTCACCATAGCCTTCAATGGGCTTCCAAATATCCCTTTGCCAATTCGACAAGAACAGCCTTAGCGAAAGGCTTCTTGAAGGGAAAGATGTAACTCTGTGAGGTGAATTAACAGAACACAGAGCAGTTTCTCAGAAAGCTTCTTTCCAGTTTTGAACGGAAGATATTTCCTTTTACACCGTAGACCTCTATGGGCTTCGAAATATCCCTTTGCCAATTCCACAAGAACAGCCTTAGCGAAAGGCTTCTTGAAGGGAAAAATGTAACTCTGTGAGATGAATTAACAGAACACAGAGCAGTTTCTCAGAAAGCTTCTTTCCAGTTTTGAACGGAAGATATTTCCTTTTTCACCATAGCCCTCTATGGGCTTCCAAATATGCCTTTGCCAATTCCACAAGAACAGCCTTAGCGAAAGGTTTCTTGAAGGGAAAGATGTAACTCTGTGAGATGAATTAACAGGACACAGAGCAGTTTCTCAGAAAGCTTCTTTCCAGTTTTGAACGGAAGATATTTCCTTTTTCACCATAGCCCTCTATGGGCTTCCAAATATCCATTTTCCAATTCCACAAGAACAGCCTTAGCGATAGACTTCTTGAAGGGAAAGATGTAACTGTGTGAGATGAATTAACAGAACAGAGAGCAGTTTCTCAGAAAGCTTCTTTCCAGTTTTGAACGGAAAATATTTCCTTTTTCACCATAGCCCTCTATGGGCTTCAAAATATCCCTTTGCCAATTCCACAAGAACAGCCTTAGCGAAAGGCTCCTTGAAGAGGAAGATGTAACTCTGTGAGATGAATTAACAGAACACAGAGCAGTTTCTCAGAAAGCTTCTTTCCAGTTTTGAACGGAAGATATTTCCTTTCTCACCGTAGCCCTCTATGGGCTTCCAAATATCCCTTTGCAAATTCCACAAGAACAGCCTTAGCGAAAGACTTCTTGAAGGGAAAGATGTAACTCTGTGAGATGAATTAACAGAACACAGAGCAGTTTCTCAGAAAGCTTCTTTTCAGTTTTGAACGGAAGATATTTCCTTTTTCACCATAGCCCTCTATGGGCTTACAAATATCCCTTTGCCAATTCCACAAGAACAGCCTTAGCGAAAGGCTTCTTGAAGGGAAAGATGTAACTCTGTGAGATGAATTAATAGAACACAGAGCAGTTTCTCAGAAAGCTTCTTTCCAGTTTTGAACGGAAGATATTTCCTTTTTCACCATAGCCCTCTATGGGCTTCCAAATATCCATTTTCCAATTCCACAAGAACAGCCTTAGCGATAGACTTCTTGAAGGGAAAGATGTAACTGTGTGAGATGAATTAACAGAACAGAGAGCAGTTTCTCAGAAAGCTTCTTTCCAGTTTTGAACGGAAAATATTTCCTTTTTCACCATAGCCCTCTATGGGCTTCCAAATATCCCTTTGCCAATTCCACAAGAACAGCCTTAGCGAAAGGCTCCTTGAAGAGGAAGATGTAACTCTGTGAGATGAATTAACAGAACACAGAGCAGTTTCTCAGAAAGCTTCTTTCCAGTTTTGAACGGAAGATATTTCCTTTCTCACCATAGCCCTCTATGGGCTTCCAAATATCCCTTTGCAAATTCCACAAGAACAGCCTTAGCGAAAGACTTCTTGAAGGGAAAGATGTAACTCTGTGAGATGAATTAACAGAACACAGAGCAGTTTCTCAGAAAGCTTCTTTCCAGTTTTGAACGGAAGATATTTCCTTTTTCACCATAGCCCTCTATGGGCTTCCAAATATCCCGTTGCCAATTCCACAAGAACAGCCTTAGCGAAAGGCTTCTTGAAGGGAAAGATGTAACTCTGTGAGATGAATTAACAGAACACAGAGCAGTTTCTCAGAAAGCTTCTTTCCAGTTTTGAACGGAAGATATTTCCTTTTTCACCATAGCCCTCTATGGGCTTCCAAATATCCCTTTGCCAATTCCCCAAGAACAGCCTTAGCGAAAGGCTTCTTGAAGGGAAAGATGTAACTCTGTGAGATGAATTAACAGAACACAGGGCAGTTTCTCAGAAAGCTTCTTTCCAGTTTTGAACGGAAGATATTTCCTTTTTCACCATAGCCCTCTATGGGCTTCCAAATATCCCTTTGCCAGTTCCACAAGAACAGCCTTAGCGAAAGGCTTCTTGAAGGGATAGATGTAACTCTGTGAGATGAATTAACAGAACACAGAGCAGTTTCTCAGAAAGCTTCTTTCCAGTTTTGAACGGAAGATATTTCCTTTTTCACCATAGCCCTCTATGGGCTTCCAAATATCCCTTTGCCAATTCCACAAGAACAGCCTTAGCGAAAGGCTTCTTGAAGGGAAAGATGTAACTCTGTGAGATGAATTAACAGAACACAGAGCAGTTTCTCAGAAAGCTTCTTTCCAGTTTTGAACGGAAGATATTTCCTTTTTCACCCTAGCCCACAATGGGCTTCCAAATATCGCTTTGCCAATTCCACAAGAACAGCCTTAGCGAAAGGCTTCTTGAAGGGAAAGATGTAACTCTGTGAGTTGAATTAACAGAACACAGAGCAGTTTCTCAGAAAGCTTCTTTCCAGTTTTGAACGGAAGGTATTTCCTTTTTCACCGTAGCCCTCTATGGGCTTCCAAATATCCCTTTGCCAATTCCACAAGAACAGTCTTAGCGAAAGGCTTCTTGAAGGGAAAGATGTAACTCTGTGAGATGAATTAACAGAACACAGAGCAGTTTCTCAGAAAGCTTCTTTCCAGTTTTGAACGGAAGATATTTCCTTTTTCACCATAACCCTCTATGGGCTTCCAAATATCCCCTTGCCAATTCCACAAGAACAGCCTTCCCGAAAGGCTTCTTGAAGGGAAAGACGTAACTCTGTGAGATGAATTAACAGAACACAGAGCTGTTTCTCAGAAATCTTCTTTCCAGTTTTGAACGGAAGATATTTCCTTTTTCACCATAGCCCTCTATGGGCTTCCAAATATCCCTTTGCCAATTCCCCAAGAACGGCCTTAGCGAAAGACTTCTTGAAGGGAAAGATGTAACTCTGTGAGATGAATTAAGAGAACACAGAGCAGTTTCTCAGAAAGCTTCTTTCCAGTTTTGAACGGAAGATATTTCCTTTTTCACCATAGCCTTCTATGGGCTTCCAAATATCCCTTTGCCAATTCCACAAGAACAGCCTTAGCGAAAGGCTTCTTGAAGGGAAAGATGTAACTCTGTGAGGTGAATTAACAGAACACAGAGCAGTTTCTCAGAAAGCTTCTTTCCAGTTTTGAACGGAAGATATTTCCTTTTACACCGTAGACCTCTATGGGCTTCGAAATATCCCTTTGCCAATTCCACAAGAACAGCCTTAGCGAAAGGCTTCTTGAAGGGAAAAATGTAACTCTGTGAGATGAATTAACAGAACACAGAGCAGTTTCTCAGAAAGCTTCTTTCCAGTTTTGAACGGAAGATATTTCCTTTTTCACCATAGCCCTCTATGGGCTTCCAAATATCCCTTTGCCAATTGCACAAGAACAGCCTTAGCGAAAGGTTTCTTGAAGGGAAAGATGTAACTCTGGGAGATGAATTAACAGAACACAGAGCAGTTTCTCAGAAAGCTTCTTTCCAGTTTTGAACGGAAGATATTTCCTTTTTCACCATAGCCATCTATGGGCTTCCAAATATCCCTTTGCAAATTCCAAAAGAACAGCCTTAGCGAAAGGCTTCTTGAAGGGAAAGATGTAACTCTGTGAGATGAATTAACAGAGCACAGAGCAGTTTCTCAGAAAGCTTCTTTCCAGTTTTGAACGGAAGATATTTCCGTTTTCACCATAGCCCTTTATGGGCTTTCAAATATCCCTTTGCCAATCGCACAAGAACAGCCTTAGCGAAAGGCTTCTTGAAGGGAAAGATGTAACTCTGTGAGATGAATTAACAGAACACAGAGCAGTTTCTCAGAAAGCTTCTTTCCAGTTTTGAACGGAAGATATTTCCTTTTTCACCATAGCCCTCTATGGGCTTCCAAATATCCCTTTGCCAATTCCACAAGAACAGCCTTCGCGAAAGGCTTCTTGAAGGGAAAGACGTAACTCTGTGAGATGAATTAACAGAACACAGAGCAGTTTCTCAGAAAGCTTCTTTCCAGTTTTGAACGGAAGATATTTCCTTTTTCACCATAGCCCTCTATGGGCTTCCAAATATCCCTTTGCCAATTCCACAAGAACAGCCTTAGCGAAAGGTTTCTTGAAGGGAAAGATGTAACTCTGTGAGATGAATTAACAGAACACAGAGCAGTTTCTCAGAAAGCTTCTTTCCAGTTTTGAACGGAAGATATTTCCTTTTTCACCATAGCCATCTATGGGCTTCCAAATATCCCTTTGCCAGTTCCACAAGAACAGCCTTAGCGAAAGGCTTCTTGAGGGGAAAGATGTAACTCTGTGAGATGAATTAACAGAACACAGAGCAGTTTCTCAGAAAGCTTCTTTCCAGTTTTGAACGGAAGATATTTCCTTTTTCACCATAGCCCTCTATGGGCTTCCAAATATCCCTTTGCCAATTCCACAAGAACAACCTTAGCGAAAGGCTTCTTGAAGGGAAAGATGTAACTCTGTGAGATGAATTAACAGAACACAGAGCAGTTTCTCAGAAAGCTTCTTTCCAGTTTTGAACGGAAGATATTTCCGTTTTCACCCTAGCCCACTATGGGCTTCCAAATATCCCTTTGCCAATTCCACAAGAACAGCGTTAGCGAAAGGCTTCTTGAAGGGAAGGATGTAACTCTGTGAGATGAATTAACAGAACACAGAGCAGTTTCTCAGAAAGCTTCTTTCCAGTTTTGAACGGAAGATATTTCCTTTTTCACCATAGCCCTCTATGGGCTTAAAAATATCCCTTTGCCAATTCCACAAGAACAGCCTTAGCGAAAGGCTTCTTGAAGGGAAAGATGTAACTCTGTGAGATGAATTAACAGAACACAGAGCAGTTTCTCAGAAAGCTTCTTTCCAGTTTTGAACGGAAGATATTTCCTTTTTCACCATAGCCCTCTATGGGCTTCCAAATATCCCTTTGCCAATTCCACAAGAACAGCCTTAGCGAAAGGCTTCTTGAAGGGAAAGATGTAACTGTGAGATGAATTAACAGAACACAGAGCAGTTTCTCAGAAAGCTTCTTTACAGTTTTGAACGGAAGATATTTCCTTTTTCACCATAGTCCTCTATGGGCTTCCAAATGTCCCTTTGCCAATTCCACAAGAACAGCCTTAGCGAAAGGCTTCTTGAAGGGAAAGATGTAACTCTGTGAGATGAATTAACAGAACACAGAGTAGTTTCTCAGAAAGCTTCTTTCCAGTTTTGAACGGAAGATATTTCCTTTTTCACCCTAGCCCACAATGGGCTTCCAAATATCCCTTTGCCAATTCCACAAGAACAGCCTTAGCGAAAGGCTTCTTGAAGGGAAAGATGTAACTCTGTGAGATGAATTAACAGAACACAGAGCAGTTTCTCAGAAAGCTTCTTTCCAGTTTTGAACGGAAGTTATTTCCTTTTTCACCGTAGCCCTCTATGGGCTTCCAAATATCCCTTTGCCAATTCCACAAGAACAGTCTTAGCGAAAGGCTTCTTGAAGGGAAAGATGTAACTCTGTGAGATGAATTAACAGAACACAGAGCAGTTTCTCAGAAAGCTTCTTTCCAGTTTTGAACGGAAGATATTTCCTTTTTCACCATAGCCCTCTATGGGCTTCCAAATATCCCTTTGCCAATTCCACAAGAACAGCCTTCGCGAAAGGCTTCTTGAAGGGAAAGACGTAACTCTGTGAGATGAATTAACAGAACACAGAGCAGTTTCTCAGAAAGCTTCTTTCCAGTTTTGAACGGAAGATATTTCCTTTTTCACCATAGCCCTCTATGGGCTTCCAAATATCCCTTTGCCAATTCCACAAGAACAGCCTTAGCGAAAGGTTTCTTGAAGGGAAAGATGTAACTCTGTGAGATGAATTAACAGAACACAGAGCAGTTTCTCAGAAAGCTTCTTTCCAGTTTTGAACGGAAGATATTTCCTTTTTCACCATAGCCATCTATGGGCTTCCAAATATCCCTTTGCCAGTTCCACAAGAACAGCCTTAGCGAAAGGCTTCTTGAGGGGAAAGATGTAACTCTGTGAGATGAATTAACAGAACACAGAGCAGTTTCTCAGAAAGCTTCTTTCCAGTTTTGAACGGAAGATATTTCCTTTTTCACCATAGCCCTCTATGGGCTTCCAAATATCCCTTTGCCAATTCCACAAGAACAACCTTAGCGAAAGGCTTCTTGAAGGGAAAGATGTAACTCTGTGAGATGAATTAACAGAACACAGAGCAGTTTCTCAGAAAGCTTCTTTCCAGTTTTGAACGGAAGATATTTCCGTTTTCACCCTAGCCCACTATGGGCTTCCAAATATCCCTTTGCCAATTCCACAAGAACAGCGTTAGCGAAAGGCTTCTTGAAGGGAAGGATGTAACTCTGTGAGATGAATTAACAGAACACAGAGCAGTTTCTCAGAAAGCTTCTTTCCAGTTTTGAACGGAAGATATTTCCTTTTTCACCATAGCCCTCTATGGGCTTAAAAATATCCCTTTGCCAATTCCACAAGAACAGCCTTAGCGAAAGGCTTCTTGAAGGGAAAGATGTAACTCTGTGAGATGAATTAACAGAACACAGAGCAGTTTCTCAGAAAGCTTCTTTCCAGTTTTGAACGGAAGATATTTCCTTTTTCACCATAGCCCTCTATGGGCTTCCAAATATCCCTTTGCCAATTCCACAAGAACAGCCTTAGCGAAAGGCTTCTTGAAGGGAAAGATGTAACTGTGAGATGAATTAACAGAACACAGAGCAGTTTCTCAGAAAGCTTCTTTACAGTTTTGAACGGAAGATATTTCCTTTTTCACCATAGTCCTCTATGGGCTTCCAAATGTCCCTTTGCCAATTCCACAAGAACAGCCTTAGCGAAAGGCTTCTTGAAGGGAAAGATGTAACTCTGTGAGATGAATTAACAGAACACAGAGTAGTTTCTCAGAAAGCTTCTTTCCAGTTTTGAACGGAAGATATTTCCTTTTTCACCCTAGCCCACAATGGGCTTCCAAATATCCCTTTGCCAATTCCACAAGAACAGCCTTAGCGAAAGGCTTCTTGAAGGGAAAGATGTAACTCTGTGAGATGAATTAACAGAACACAGAGCAGTTTCTCAGAAAGCTTCTTTCCAGTTTTGAACGGAAGATATTTCCTTTTTCACCATAGCCCTCTATGGGCTTCCAAATATCCCTTTGCCAATTCCACAAGAACAGCCTTCGCGAAAGGCTTCTTGAAGGGAAAGACGTAACTCTGTGAGATGAATTAACAGAACACAGAGCAGTTTCTCAGAAAGCTTCTTTCCAGTTTTGAACGGAAGATATTTCCTTTTTCACCATAGCCCTCTATGGGCTTCCAAATATCCCTTTGCCAATTCCACAAGAACAGCCTTAGCGAAAGGTTTCTTGAAGGGAAAGATGTAACTCTGTGAGATGAATTAACAGAACACAGAGCAGTTTCTCAGAAAGCTTCTTTCCAGTTTTGAACGGAACATATTTCCTTTTTCACCATAGCCATCTATGGGCTTCCAAATATCCCTTTGCAAATTCCAAAAGAACAGCCTTAGCGAAAGGCTTCTTGAAGGGAAAGATGTAACTCTCTGAGATGAATTAACAGAGCACAGAGCAGTTTCTCAGAAAGCTTCTTTCCAGTTTTGAACGGAAGATATTTCCGTTTTCACCATAGCCCTTTATGGGCTTTCAAATATCACTTTGCCAATTGCACAAGAACAGCGTTAGCGAAAGACTTCTTGAAGGGAAAGATGTAACTCTGTGAGATGAATTAACAGAACACAGAGCAGTTTCTCAGAAAACTTCTTTCCAGTTTTGAACGGAAAATATTTCCTTTTTCACCATAGCCCTCTATGGGCTTCCAAATATCCCTTTGCCAATTCCACAAGAACAGCCTTCGCGAAAGGCTTCTTGAAGGGAAAGATGTAACTCTGTGAGATGAATTAACAGAACACAGAGCAGTTTCTCAGAAAGATTCTTTCCAGTTTTGAACGGAAGATATTTCCTTTTTCACCATAGCCCTCTATGGGCTTCCAAATATCCCTTTGCCATTTGCACAAGAACAGCCTTAGCGAAAGGCTTCTTGAAGGGATAGATGTAACTCTGTGAGATGAATTAACAGAACACAGTGCAGTTTCTCAGAAAGCTTCTTTCCAGTTTTGAACGGAGCATATTTCGTTTTTCACCATAGCCCTCTATGGGCTTCCAAATATCCCTTTGCCAATTGCACAAGAACAGCCTTAGCGAAAGGCTTCTTGAAGGGAAAGATGTAACTCTGTGAGATGAATTAACAGAACATAGAGCAGTTTCTCAGAAAACTTCTTTCCAGTTTTGAACGGAAGATATTTCCTTTTTCACCATAGCCCTCTATGGGCTTCCAAATATCCCTTTGCCAATTCCACAAGAACAGCCTTAGCGAAAGGCTTCTTGAAGGGAAAGATGTAACTCTGTGAGATGAATTAACAGAACACAGAGCAGTTTCTCAGAAAGCTTCTTTCCACTTTTGAACGGAAGATATTTACTTTTTCACCATAGCCCTCTATGGGCTTCCAAATATCCCTTTGCCAATTCCACAAGAACAGCCTTAGCGAAAGGCTTCTTGAAGGGAAAGAAGTAACTCTGTGAGATGAATTAGCAGAACACAGAGCAGTTTCTCAGAAAGCTTCTTTCCAGTTTTGAACGGAAGATATTTCCTTTTTCACCATAGCCCTCTATGGGCTTCCAAATATCCCTTTGCCAATTCCACAAGAACAGCCTTCGCGAAAGGCTTCTTGAAGGGAAAGATGTAACTCTGTGAGATGAATTAACAGAACACAGAGCAGTTTCTCAGAAAGCTTCTTTTCAGTTTTGAACTTAAGATATTTCCTTTTTCACCATAGCCCTTCATGGGCTTCCAAATATCCCTTTGCCAATTCCACAAGAACAGCCTTAGAGAAAGGCTTCTTGAAGGGAAAGATGTACTCTGTGAGATGAATTAACAGAACACAGAGCAGTTTCTCAGAAAGCTTCTTTCCAGTTTTGAACGGAAGATATTTCCTTTTTCACCATAGCCCTCTATGGGCTTCCTAATATCAATTTGCCAATTCCACAAGAACAGCCTTAGCGAAAGGCTTCTTGAAGGGAAAGATGTAACTCTGTGAGATGAATTATCAGAACACAGAGCAGTTTCTCAGAAAGCTTCTTTCCAGTTTTGAACGGAAGATATTTCCTTTTTCACCATAGCCCTCTATGGGCTTCCAAATATCCCTTTGCCAATTCCACAAGAACAGCATTAGCGAAAGGCTTCTTGAAGGGAAACACGTAACTCTGTGAGATGAATTAACAGAACACAGAGCAGTTTCTCAGAAAGCTTCTTTCCAGTTTTGAACGGAAGATATTTCCTTTTTCACCATAGCCCTCTATGGGCTTCCAAATATCCCTTTGCCAATTCCACAAGAACAGCCTTAGCGAAAGGCTTCTTGAAGGGAAAGATGAAAGTCTGTGAGATGAATTAACAGAACTCAAAGCAGTTTCTCAGAAAGCTTCTTTCCAGTTTTGAACGGAAGATATTTTCTTTTTCACCATAGCCCTCTATGGGCTACCAAATATCCTTTTGCCAATTCCACAAGAACAGCCTTAGCGAAAGGCTTCTTGAAGGGAAAGATGTAACTGTGTGAGATGAATTAACATAACACAGAGCTGTTTCTCAGAAAGCTTCTTTCCAATTTTGAACGGAAGATATTTCCTTTTTCACCATAGCCCTCTATGGGCTTCCAAATATCCCTTGGCCAATTCCCCAAGAACGGCCTTAGCGAAAGACTTCTTGAAGGGAAAGATGTAACTCTGTGAGATGAATTAAGAGAACACAGAGCAGTTTCTCAGAAAGCTTCTTTCCAGTTTTGAACGGAAGATATTTCCTTTTTCACCATAGCCCTCTATGGGCTTCCAAATATCCCTTTGCCAATTCCACAAGAACAGCCTTAGCGAAAGGCTTCTTGAAGGGAAAGATGTAACTCTGTGAGATGAATTAACAGAATACAGAGCAGTTTCTCAGAAAGCTTCTTTCCAGTTTTGAACGGAAGATATTTCCTTTTTCAAAATAGCCCTCTATGTGCTTCCAAATATCCCGTTGCCAATTCCACAAGAACAGCCTTAGCGAAAGGCTTCTTGAAGGGAAAGATGTAACTCTGTGAGATGAATTAACAGAACACAGAGCAGTTTCTCAGAAAGCTTCTTTCCAGTTTTGAACGGAAGATATTTCCTTTTTCACCATAGCCCTCTATGGGCTTCCAAATATCCCTTTGCCAATTCCCCAATCACAGCCTTAGCGAAAGGCTTCTTGAAGGGAAAGATGTAACTCCGTGAGATGAATTAACAGAACACAGGGCAGTTTCTCAGAAAGCTTCTTTCCAGTTTTGAACGGAAGATATTTCCTTTTTCACCATCGCCCTCTATGGGCTTCCACATATCCCTTTGCCAGTTCCACAAGAACAGCCTTAGCGAAAGGCTTCTTGAAGGGATAGATGTAACTCTGTGAGATGAATTAACAGAACACAGAGCAGTTTCTCAGAAAGCTTCTTTCGAGTTTTGAACGGAAGATATTTCCTTTTTCACCATAGCCCTCTATGGGCTTCCAAATATCCCTTTGCCAATTCCACAAGAACAACCTTAGCGAAAGGCTTCTTGAAGGGAAAGATGTAACTCTGTGAGATGAATTAACAGAACACAGAGCAGTTTCTCAGAAAGCTTCTTTCCAGTTTTGAACGGAAGATATTTCCTTTTTCACCCTAGCCCACTATGGGCTTCCAAATATCCCTTTGCCAATTCCACAAGAACAGCCTTAGCGAAAGGCTTCTTGAAGGGAAAGATGTAACTCTGTGAGATGAATTAACAGAACACAGAGCAGTTTCTCAGAAAGCTTCTTTCCACTTTTGAACGGAAGATATTTCCTTTTTCACCGTAGCCCTCTATGGGCTTCCAAATATCCCTTTGCCAATTCCACAAGAACAGTCTTAGCGAAAGGCTTCTTGAAGGGAAAGATGTAACTCTGTGAGATGAATTAACAGAACACAGAGCAGTTTCTCAGAAAGCTTCTTTCCAGTTTTGAACGGAAGATATTTCCTTTTTCACCATAGCCCTCTATGGGCTTCCAAATATCCCTTTGCCAATTCCACAAGAACAGCCTTCGCGAAAGGCTTCTTGAAGGGAAAGACGTAACTCTGTGAGATGAATTAACAGAACACAGAGCAGTTTCTCAGAAAGCTTCTTTCCAGTTTTGAACGGAAGATATTTCCTTTTTCACGATAGCCCTCTATGGGCTTCCAAATATCCCTTTGCCAATTCCCCAAGAACGGCCTTAGCGAAAGACTTCTTGAAGGGAAAGATGTAACTCGGTGAGATGAATTAAGAGAACACAGAGCAGTTTCTCAGAAAGCTTCTTTCCAGTTTTGAACGGAAGATATTTCCTTTTTCACCATAGCCTTCTAAGGGCTTCCAAATATCCCTTTGCCAATTCCACAAGAACAGCCTTAGCGAAAGGCTTCTTGAAGGGAAAGATGTAACTCTGTGAGGTGAATTAACAGAACACAGAGCAGTTTCTCAGATAGCTTCTTTCCAGTTTTGAACGGAAGATATTTCCTTTTTCACCGTAGACCTCTATGGGCTTCGAAATATCCCTTTGCCAATTCCACAAGAACAGCCTTAGCGAAAGGCTTCTTGAAGGGAAAAATGTAACTCTGTGAGATGAATTAACAGAACACAGAGCAGTTTCTCAGAAAGCTTCTTTCCAGTTTTGAACGGAAGATATTTCCTTTTTCACCATAGCCCTCTATGGGCTTCCAAATATCCCTTTGCAAATTCCAAAAGAACAGCCTTAGCGAAAGGCTTCTTGAAGGGAAAGATGTAGCTCTGTGAGATGAATTAACAGAACACAGAGCAGTTTCTCAGAAAGCTTCTTTCCAGTTTTGAACGGAAGATATTTCCGTTTTCACCATAGCCCTTAATGGGCTTTCAAATATCCCTTTGCCAATTGCACAAGAACAGCCTTAGCGAAAGGCTTCTTGAAGGGAAAGATGTAACTCTGTGAGATGAATTAACAGAACACAGAGCAGTTTCTCATAAAGCTTCTTTCCAGTTTTGAACGGAAGATATTTCCTTTTTCACCATAGCCCTCTATGGGCTTCCAAATATCCCTTTGCCAATTCCACAAGAACAGCCTTAGCGAAAGGCTTCTTGAAGGGAAAGATGTAACTCTGTGAGATGAATTAACAGAACACAGAGCAGTTTCTCAGAAAGCTTCTTTCCAGTTTTGAACGGAAGATATTTCCTTTTTCACCATAGCCCTCTATGGGCTTCCTAATATCCCTTTGCCAATTCCACAAGAACAGCCTTAGCGAAAGGCTTCTTGAAGGGAAAGATGTAACTCTGTGAGATGAATTAGCAGAACACAGAGCAGTCTCTCAGAAAGCTTCTTTCCAGTTTTGAACGGAAGATATTTCCTTTTTCACCATAGCCCTTTATGGGCTTCCAAATATCCCTTTGCCAATTCCACAAGAACAGCCTTAGCGAAAGGCTTCTTGAAGGGAAAGATGTAGCTCTGTGAGATGAATGAACAGAACACAGAGCAGTTTCTCAGAAAGCTTCTTTCCAGTTTTGAAAGGAAGATATTTCCTTTTTCACCAAAGCCCTCTATGTGCTACCATATATCCCGTTGCCAATTCCAAAAGAACAGCCTTAGCGAAAGGCTTCTTGAAGGGAAAGATGTAACTCTGTGAGATGAATTAACAGAACACAGGGCAGTTTCTCAGAAAGCTTCTTTCCAGTTTTGAACGGAAGATATTTCCTTTTTCACCATAGCCCTCTATGGGCTTCCAAATATCCCTTTGCCAGTTCCACAAGAACAGCCTTAGCGAAAGGCTTCTTGAACGGATAGATGTAACTCTGTGAGATGAATTAACAGAACACAGAGCAGTTTCTCAGAAAGCTTCTTTCCAGTTTTGAACGGAAGATATTTCCTTTTTCACCATAGCCCTCTATGGGCTTCCAAATATCCCTTTGCCAATTCCACAAGAACAGCCTTAGCGAAAGGCTTCTTGAAGGGAAAGATGTAACTCTGTGAGATGAATTAACAGAACACAGAGCAGTTTCTCAGAAAGCTTCTTTCCAGTTTTGAACGGAAGATATTTCCTTTTTCAAACTAGCCCACTATGGGCTTCCAAATATCCCTTTGCCAATTCCACAAGAACGGCCTTAGCGAAAGACTTCTTGAAGGGAAAGATGTAACTCTGTGAGATGAATTAAGAGAACACAGAGCAGTTTCTCAGAAAGCTTCTTTCCAGTTTTGAACGGAAGATATTTCCTTTTTCACCATAGCCTTCTAAGGGCTTCCAAATATCCCTTTGCCAATTCCACAAGAACAGCCTTAGCGAAAGGCTTCTTGAAGGGAAAGATGTAACTCTGTGAGGTGAATTAACAGAACACAGAGCAGTTTCTCAGAAAGCTTCTTTCCAGTTTTGAACGGAAGATATTTCCTTTTTCACCGTAGACCTCTATGGGCTTCGAAATATCCCTTTGCCAATTCCACAAGAACAGCCTTAGCGAAAGGCTTCTTGAAGGGAAAAATGTAACTCTGTGAGATGAATTAACAGAACACAGAGCAGTTTCTCAGAAAGCTTCTTTCCAGTTTTGAACGGAAGATATTTCCTTTTTCACCATAGCCCTCTATGGGCTTCCAAATATCCCTTTGCCAATACCACAAGAACAGCCTTCGCGAAAGGCTTCTTGAAGGGAAAGATGTAACTCTGTGAGATGAATTAACAGAACACAGAGCAGTTTCTCAGAAAGCTTCTTTCCAGTTTTGAACGGAAGATATTTCCTTTTTCACCATAGCCCTCTATGGGCTTCCAAATATCCCTTTGCCTTTTGCACAAGAACTGCCTTAGCGAAAGGCTTCTTGAAGGGAACGATGTAACTCTGTGAGATGAATTAACAGAACACAGAGCAGTTTCTCAGAAAGCTTCTTTCCAGTTTTGAACGGAAGATATTTCCTTTTTCACCATAGCCCTCTATGGGCTTCCAAATATCCCTTTGCCAATTGCACAAGAACAGTCTTAGCGAAAGGCTTCTTGAAGGGAAAGATGTAACTCTGTGAGATGAATTAACAGAACACAGAGCAGTTTCTCAGAAAACTTCTTTCCAGTTTTGAACGGAAGGTATTTCCTTTTTCACCATAGCCCTCTATGGGCTTCCAAATATCCCTTTGCCAATTCCACAAGAAAAGCCTTAGCGAAAGGCTTCTTGAAGGGAAAGATGTAACTCTGTGAGATGAATTAACAGAACACAGAGCAGTTTCTCAGAAAGCTTCTTTCCAGTTTTGAACGGAAGATATTTCCTTTTTCACCATAGCCCTCTATGGGCTTCCAAATATCCCTTTGCCAATTTCACAAGAACAGCCTTAGCGAAAGGCTTCTTGAAGGGAAAGATGTAACTCTGTGAGATCAATTAACAGAACACAGAGCAGTTTCTCAGAAAGCTTCTTTCCAGTTTTGAACGGAAGATATTTCCTTTTTCACCATAGCCCTCTATGGGCTTCCAAATATCCCTTTGCCAATTCCACAAGAACAGCCTTCGCGAAAGGCTTCTTGAAGGGAAAGACGTAACTCTGTGAGATGAATTAACAGAACACAGAGCAGTTTCTCAGAAAGCTTCTTTCCAGTTTTGAACGGAAAATATTTCCTTTTTCACAATAGCCCTCTATGGGCTTCCAAATATCCCTTTGCCAATTCCACAAGAACAGCCTTAGCGAAAGGCTTCTTGAAGGGAAAGATGTAACTCTGTGAGATGAATTAACAGAACACAGAGCAGTTTCTCAGAAAGCTTCTTTCCACTTTTGAACGGAAAATATTTCCTTTTTCACCATAGCCCTCTATGGGCTTCCAAATATCCCTTTGCCAATTCCACAAGAACAGCCTTAGCGAAAGGCTTCTTGAAGGGAAAGATGTAACTCTGTGAGATGAATTAACAGAACACAGAGTAGTTTAGCAGAAAGCTTCTTTCCAGTTTTGAACGGAAGATATTTCCTTTTTCACCATAGCCCTCTATGGGCTTCCAAATATCCCTTTGCCAATTCCACAAGAACAGCCTTAGCGAAAGGCTTCTTGAAGGGAAAGATGTAACTCTGTGAGATGAATGAACAGAACACAGAGCAGTTTCTCAGTAAGCTTCTTTCCACTTTTCAACGGAAGATATTTCCTTTTTCACCATAGCCCTCTATGGGCTTCCAAATATCCCTTTGCCAATTCCACAAGAACAGCCTTAGCGAAAGGCTTCTTGAAGGGAAAGATGTAACTCTGTGAGATGAATTAACAGAACACAGAGCAGTTTCTCAGAAAGCTTCTTTCCAGTTTTGAACGGAAGATATTTCCTTTTTCACCATAGCCCTCTATGGGCTTCCAAATACCCTTTGCCAATTCCACAAGAACAGCCTTAGCGAAAGGCTTCTTGAAGGGAAAGATGTAACTCTGTGAGATGAAATAACAGAACACAGAGCAGTTTCTCAGAAAGCTTCTTTCCAGTTTTGAACGGAAGATATTTCCTTTTTCACAATAGCCCTCTATGGGCTTCCAAATATCCCTTTCCCAATTCCACAAGAACAGCCTTAGCGAAAGGCTTCTTGAAGGGAAAGATGTAACTCTGTGAGCTGAATTAACAGAACACAGAGCCGTTTCTCAGAAAGCTTCTTTCCAGTTTTGAGCGGAAGATATTTCCTTTTTCACCATAGCCCTCTATGGGCTTCCAAATATCCCTTTGCCAATTCCACAAGAACAGCCTTAGCGAAAGGCTTCTTGAAGGGAAAGATGTAACTCTGCGAGATGAATTAACAGAACAGAGAGCAGTTTCTCAGAAAGCTTCTTTCCAGTTTTGAACGGAAGATATTTCCTTTTTCACAATAGCCCTCTATGGGCTTCCAAATATCCCTTTGCCAATTCCACAAGAACAGCCTTAGCGAAAGGCTTCTTGAAGGGAAAGATGTAACTCTGTGAGATGAATTAACAGAACACAGAGCAGTTTCTCAGAAAGCTTCTTTCCAGTTTTGAACGGAAGATATTTCCTTTTTCACCATAGCCCTCTATGGGCTTCCAAATATCCCTTTGCCAATTCCACAAGAACAGCCTTAGCGAAAGGCTTCTTGAAGGGAAAGATGTAACTCTGTGAGATGAATTAACAGAACACAGAGCAGTTTCTCAGAAAGCTTCTTTCCAGTTTTGAACGGAAGATATTTCCTTTTTCACCATAGCCCTCTATGGGCTTCCAAATATCCCTTTGCCAATTCCACAAGAACAGCCTTAGCGAAAGGCTTCTTGAAGGGAAAGATGTAACTCTGTGAGATGAATTAACAGAACACAGAGCAGTTTCTCAGAAAGCTTCTTTCCAGTTTTGAACGGAAGGTATTTCCTTTTTCACCATAGCCCTCTATGGGCTTCCAAATATCCCTTTGCCATATCCACAAGAACAGCCTTAGCGAAAGGCTTTTTGAAGGGATAGATGTAACTCTGTGAGATTAATTAACAGAACACAGAGCAGTTTCTCAGAAAGCTTCTTTCCAGTTTTGAACGGAAGATATTTCCTCTTTCACCATAGCCCTCTATGGGCTTCCAAATATCCCTTTGCCAATTCCACAAGAACAGTCTTAGCGAAAGGCTTCTTGAAGGGAAAGATGTAACTCTGTGAGATGAATTAATAGAACACAGAGCAGTTTCTCAGAAAGCTTCTTTCCAGTTTTGAACGGAAGATATTTCCTTTTTCACCATAGCCCTCTATGGGCTTCCAAATATCCCTTTGCCATATCCACAAGAACAGCCTTAGCGAAAGGCTTTTTGAAGGGATAGATGTAACTCTGTGAGATGAATTAACAGAACACAGAGCAGTTTCTCAGAAAGCTTCTTTCCAGTTTTGAACGGAAGATATTTCCTCTTTCACCATAGCCCTCTATGGGCTTCCAAATATCCCTTTGCCAATTCCACAAGAACAGCCTTAGCGAAAGGCTTCTTGAAGGGAAAGATGTAACTCTGTGAGATTAATTAATAGAACACAGAGCAGTTTCTCAGAAAGCTTCTTTCCAGTTTTGAACGGAAGATATTTCCTTTTTCACCATAGCCCTCTATGGGCTTCCAAATATCCATTTTCCAATTCCACAAGAACAGACTTAGCGATAGACTTCTTGAAGGGAAAGATGTAACTGTATGAGATGAATTAACAGAACAGAGAGCAGTTTCTCAGAAAGCTTCTTTCCAGTTTTGAACGGAAAATATTTCCTTTTTCACCATAGCCCTCTATGAGCTTCCCAATATCCCTTTGCCAATTCCACAAGAACAGCCTTAGCGAAAGGCTCCTTGAAAAGGAAGATGTAACTCTGTGAGATGAATTAACAGAACACAGAGCAGTTTCTCAGAAAGCTTCTTTCCAGTTTTGAACGGAAGATATTTCCTTTCTCACCATAGCCCTCTATGGGCTTCCAAATATCCCTTTGCAAATTCCACAAGAACAGCCTTAGCGAAAGACTTCTTGAAGGGAAAGATGTAACTCTGTGAGATGAATTAACAGAACACAGAGCAGTTTCTCAGAAAGCTTCTTTCCAGTTTTCAACGGAAGATATTTCCTTTTTCAAAATAGCCCTCTATGTGCTTCCAATTATCCCGTTGCCAATTCCACAAGAACAGCCTTAGCGAAAGGCTTCTTGAAGGGAAAGATGTAACTCTGTGAGATGAATTAACAGAACACAGAGCAGTTTCTCAGAAAGCTTCTTTCCAGTTTTGAACGGAAGATATTTCCTTTTCCACCATTGCCCTCTATGGGCTTCCAAATATCCCTTTGCCAATTCCCCAAGAACAGCCTTAGCGAAAGGCTTCTTGAAGGGAAAGATGTAACTTTGTGAGATGAATTAACATAACACAGGGCAGTTTCTCAGAAAGCTTCTTTCCAGTTTTGAACGGAAGATATTTCCTTTTTCACCATAGCCCTCTATGGGCTTCCAAATATCCCTTTGCCAGTTCCACAAGAACAGCCTTAGCGAAAGGCTTCTTGAAGGGATAGATGTAACTCTGTTAGATGAATTAACAGAACACAGAGCAGTTTCTCAGAAAGCTTCTTTCCAGTTTTGAACGGAAGGTATTTCCTTTTTCAACATAGCCCTCTATGGGCTTCCAAATATCCCTTTGCCAATTCCACAAGAACAGCCTTAGCGAAAGGCTTCTTGAAGGGAAAGATGTAACTCTGTGAGATGAATTAACAGAACACAGAGCAGTTTCTCAGAAAGCTTCTTTCCAGTTTTGAACGGAAGATATTTCCTTTTTCACCCTAGCCCTCTATGGGCTTCCAAATATCCCTTTGCCAATTCCACAAGAACAGCCTTAGCGAAAGGCTTCTTGAAGGGAAAGATGTAACTCTGTGAGATGAATTAACAGAACACAGGGCAGTTTCTCAGAAAGCTTCTTTCCAGTTTTGAACGGAAGATATTTCCTTTTTCACCTTAGCCCTCTATGGGCTTCCAAATATCCCCTTGCCAGTTCCACAAGAACAGCCTTAGCGAAAGGCTTCTTGAAGGGATAGATGTAACTCTGTGAGATGAATTAACAGAACACAGAGCAGTTTCTCAGAAAGCTTCTTTCCAGTTTTGAACGGAAGATATTTCCTTTTTCACCATAGCCCTCTATGGGCTTCCAAATATCCCTTTGCCAATTCCACAAGAACAGCCTTAGCGAAAGGCTTCTTGAAGGGAAAGATGTAACTCTGTGAGGTGAATAAACAGAACACAGAGCAGTTTCTCAGAAAGCTTCTTTCCAGTTTTGAACGGAAGATATTTCCTTTTTCACCCTAGCCCTCTATGGGCTTCAAAATATCCCTTTGCCAGTTCCACAAGAACAGCCTTAGCGAAAGGCTTCTTGAAGGGATAGATGTAACTCTGTGAGATGAATTAACAGAACACAGAGCAGTTTCTCAGAAAGCTTCTTTTCAGTTTTGAACGGAAGGTATTTCCTTTTTCACCATAGCCCTCTATGGGCTTCCAAATATCCCTTTGCCACTTCCACAAGAACAGCCTTAGCGAAAGGCTTCTTGAAGGGAAAGATGTAACTCTGTGAGATGAATTAACAGAACACAGAGCAGTTTCTCAGAAAGCTTCTTTCCAGTTTTGAACGGAAGATATTTCCTTTTTCACCATAGCCCTCTATGGGCTTCCAAATATCCCTTTGCCAATTCCACAATAACAGCCTTAGCGAAAGGCTTCTTGAAGGGAAAGATGTAACTCTGCGAGATGAATTAACAGAACACAGAGCAGTTTCTCAGAAAGCTTCTTTCCAGTTTTGAACGGAAGATATTTCCTTTTTCACCATAGCCCTCTATGGGCTTCCAAATATCCCTTTGCCAATTCCACAAGAACAGCCTTAGCGAAAGGCTTCTTGAAGGGAAAGATGTAACTCTGTGAGATGAATTAACAGAACACAGAGCAGTTTCTCAGAAAGCTTCTTTCCAGTTTTGAACGGAAGATATTTCCTTTTTCACCATAGCCCTCTATGGGCTTCCAAATATCCCTTTGCCAATTCCACAAGAACAGCCTTAGCGAAAGGCTTCTTGAAGGGAAAGATGTAACTCTGTGAGATGAATTAACAGAACACAGAGCAGTTTCTCAGAAAGCTTCTTTCCAGTTTTGAACGGAAGATATTTCCTTTTTCACCATAGCCTTCTATGGGCTTCCAAATATCCCTTTGCCAATTCCACAAGAACAGCCTTAGCGAAAGGCTTCTTGAAGGGAAAGATGTAACTCTGTGAGATGAATTAACAGAACACAGAGCAGTTTCTCAGAAAGCTTCTTTCCAGTTTTGAACGGAAGATATTTCCTTTTTCACCATAGCCCTCTATGGGCTTCCAAATATCCCTTTGCCATATCCACAAGAACAGCCTTAGCGAAAGGCTTTTTGAAGGGATAGATGTAACTCTGTGAGATGAATTAACAGAACACAGAGCAGTTTCTCAGAAAGCTTCTTTCCAGTTTTGAACGGAAGATATTTCCTCTTTCACCATAGCCCTCTATGGGCTTCCAAATATCCCTTTGCCAATTCCACAAGAACAGCCTTAGCGAAAGGCTTCTTGAAGGGAAAGATGTAACTCTGTGAGATGAATTAATAGAACACAGAGCAGTTTCTCAGAAAGCTTCTTTCCAGTTTTGAACGGAAGATATTTCCTTTTTCACCATAGCCCTCTATGGGCTTCCAAATATCCCTTTGCCATATCCACAAGAACAGCCTTAGCGAAAGGCTTTTTGAAGGGATAGATGTAACTCTGTGAGATGAATTAACAGAACACAGAGCAGTTTCTCAGAAAGCTTCTTTCCAGTTTTGAACGGAAGATATTTCCTCTTTCACCATAGCCCTCTATGGGCTTCCAAATATCCCTTTGCCAATTCCACAAGAACAGCCTTAGCGAAAGGCTTCTTGAAGGGAAAGATGTAACTCTGTGAGATTAATTAATAGAACACAGAGCAGTTTCTCAGAAAGCTTCTTTCCAGTTTTGAACGGAAGATATTTCCTTTTTCACCATAGCCCTCTATGGGCTTCCAAATATCCATTTTCCAATTCCACAAGAACAGCCTTAGCGATAGACTTCTTGAAGGGAAAGATGTAACTGTATGAGATGAATTAACAGAACACAGAGCAGTTTCTCAGAAAGCTTCTTTCCAGTTTTGAACGGAAGATATTTCCTTTTTCACCATAGCCCTCTATGGGCTTCCAAATATCCCTTTGCCAATTCCACAATAACAGCCTTAGCGAAAGGCTTCTTGAAGGGAAAGATGTAACTGTATGAGATGAATTAACAGAACAGAGAGCAGTTTCTCAGAAAGCTTCTTTCCAGTTTTGAACGGAAAATATTTCCTTTTTCACCATAGCCCTCTATGAGCTTCCCAATATCCCTTTGCCAATTCCACAAGAACAGCCTTAGCGAAAGGCTCCTTGAAAAGGAAGATGTAACTCAGTGAGATGAATTAACAGAACACAGAGCAGTTTCTCAGAAGGATTCTTTCCAGTTTTGAACGGAAGATATTTCCTTTCTCACCATAGCCCTCTATGGGCTTCCAAATATCCCTTTGCAAATTCCACAAGAACAGCCTTAGCGAAAGACTTCTTGAAGGGAAAGATGTAACTCTGTGAGATGAATTAACAGAACACAGAGCAGTTTCTCAGAAAGCTTCTTTCCAGTTTTGAACGGAAGATATTTCCTTTTTCAAAATAGCCCTCTATGTGCTTCCAAATATCCCGTTGCCAATTCCACAAGAACAGCCTTAGCGAAAGGCTTCTTGAAGGGAAAGATGTAACTCTGTGAGATGAATTAACAGAACACAGAGCAGTTTCTCAGAAAGCTTCTTTCCAGTTTTGAACGGAAGATATTTCCTTTTTCACCATAGCCCTCTATGGGCTTCCAAATATCCCTTTGCCAATTCCCCAAGAACAGCCTTAGCGAAAGGCTTCTTGAAGGGAAAGATGTAACTTTGTGAGATGAATTAACAGAACACAGGGCAGTTTCTCAGAAAGCTTCTTTCCAGTTTTGAACGGAAGATATTTCCTTTTTCTCCATAGCCCTCTATGGGCTTCCAAATATCCCTTTGCCAGTTCCACAAGAACAGCCTTAGCGAAAGGCTTCTTGAAGGGATAGATGTAACTCTGTGAGATGAATTAACAGAACACAGAGCAGTTTCTCAGAAAGCTTCTTTCCAGTTTTGAACGGAAGGTATTTCCTTTTTCACCATAGCCCTCTATGGGCTTCCAAATATCCCTTTGCCAATTCCACAAGAACAGCCTTAGCGAAAGGCTTCTTGAAGGGAAAGATGTAACTCTGTGAGATGAATTAACAGAACACAGAGCAGTTTCTCAGAAAGCTTCTTTCCAGTTTTGAACGGAAGATATTTCCTTTTTCACCCTAGCCCTCTATGGGCTTCCAAATATCCCTTTGCGAATTCCACAAGAACAGCCTTAGAGAGAGGCTTCTTGAAGGGAAAGATGTAACTCTGTGAGATGAATTAACAGAACACAGAGCAGTTTCTCAGAAAGCTTCTTTCCAGTTTTGAACGGAAGATATTTCCTTTTTCACCATAGCCCTCTATGGGCTTCCAAATATCCCTTTGCCAATTCCCCAAGAACAGCCTTAGCGAAAGGCTTCTTGAAGGGAAAGATGTAACTCTGTGAGATGAATTAACAGAACACAGGGCAGTTTCTCAGAAAGCTTCTTTCCAGTTTTGAACGGAAGATATTTCCTTTTTCACCATAGCCCTCTATGGGCTTCCAAATATCCCTTTGCCAGTTCCACAAGATCAGACTTAGCGAAAGGCTTCTTGAAGGGATAGATGTAACTCTGTGAGATGAATTAACAGAACACAGAGCAGTTTCTCAGAAAGCTTCTTTCCAGTTTTGAACGGAAGATATTTCCTTTTTCACCATAGCCCTCTATGGGCTTCCAAATATCCCTTTGCCAATTCCACAAGAACAGCCTTAGCGAAAGGCTTCTTGAAGGGAAAGATGTAACTCTGTGAGGTGAATTAACAGAACACAGAGCAGTTTCTCAGAAAGCTTCTTTCCAGTTTTGAACGGAAGATATTTCCTTTTTCACCCGAGCCCTCTATGGGCTTCCAAATATCCCTTTGCCAGTTCCACAAGAACAGCCTTAGCGAAAGGCTTCTTGAAGGGATAGATGTAACTCTGTGAGATGAATTAACAGAACACAGAGCAGTTTCTCAGAAAGCTTCTTTGCAGTTTTGAACGGAAGGTATTTCCTTTTTCACCATAGCCCTCTATGGGCTTCCAAATATCCCTTTGCCAATTCCACAAGAACAGCCTTAGCGAAAGGCTTCTTGAAGGGAAAGATGTAACTCTGTGAGATGAATTAACAGAACACAGAGCAGTTTCTCAGAAAGCTTCTTTCCAGTTTTGAACGGAAGATATTTCCTTTTTCACCCTAGCCCTCTATGGGCTTCCAAATATCCCTTTGCCAATTCCACAAGAACAGCCTTAGCGAAAGGCTTCTTGAAGGGAAAGATGTAACTCTGTGAGATGAATTAACAGAACACAGAGCAGTTTCTCAGAAAGCTTCTTTCCAGTTTTGAACGGAAGATATTTCCTTTTTCACCATAGCCCTCTATGGGCTTCCAAATATCCCTTTGCCAATTCCACAATAACAGCCTTAGCGAAAGGCTTCTTGAAGGGAAAGATGTAACTCTGCGAGATGAATTAACAGAACAGAGAGCAGTTTCTCAGAAAGCTTCTTTCCAGTTTTGAACGGAAGATATTTCCTTTTTCACCATAGCCCTCTATGGGCTTCCAAATATCCCTTTGCCAATTCCACAAGAACAGCCTTAGCGAAAGGCTTCTTGAAGGGAAAGATGTAACTCTGTGAGATGAATTAACAGAACACAGAGAAGTTTCTCAGAAAGCTTCTTTCCAGTTTTGAACGGAAGATATTTCCTTTTTCACCATTGCCCTCGATGGGCTTCCAAATATCCCTTGCCAATTCCACAAGAACAGCCTTAGCGAAAGGCTTCTTGAAGGGAAAGATGTAACTCTGTGAGATGAATTAACAGAAAACAGAGCAGTTTCTCAGAAAGCTTCTTTCCAGTTTTGAACGGAAGATATTTCCTTTTTCACCATAGCCCTCTATGGGCTTCCAAATATCCCTTTGCCAATTCCACAAGAACAGCCTTAGCGAAAGGCTTCTTGAAAGGAAAGATGTAGCTCTGTGAGATGAATTAACAGAACACAGAGCAGTTTCTCAGAAAGCTTCTTTCCAGTTTTGAACGGAAGATATTTCCTTTTTCACCATAGCCCTCTATGGGCTTCCAAATATCCCTTTGCCATATCCACAAGAACAGCCTTAGCGAAAGGCTTTTTGAAGGGATAGATGTAACTCTGTGAGATGAATTAACAGAACACAGAGCAGTTTCTCAGAAAGCTTCTTTCCAGTTTTGAACGGAAGATATTTCCTCTTTCACCATAGCCCTCTATGAGCTTCCAAATATCCCTTTGCCAATTCCACAAGAACAGCCTTAGCGAAAGGCTTCTTGAAGGGAAAGATGTAACTCTGTGAGATGAATTAACAGAACACAGAGCAGTTTCTCAGAAAGCTTCTTTCCAGTTTTGAACGGAAGATATTTCCTTTTTCACCATAGCCCTCAATGGGCTTCCAAATATCCATTTTCCAATTCCACAAGAACAGCCTTAGCGATAGACTTCTTGAAGGGAAAGATGTAACTGTATGAGATGAATTAACAGAACAGAGAGCAGTTTCTTAGAAAGCTTCTTTCCAGTTTTGAACGGAAAATATTTCCTTTTTCACCATAGCCCTCTATGAGCTTCCCAATATCCCTTTGCCAATTCCACAAGAACAGCCTTTTTGAAAGGCTCCTTGAAAAGGAAGATGTAACTCTGTGAGATGAATTAACAGAACACAGAGCAGTTTCTCAGAAAGCTTCTTTCCAGTTTTGAACGGAAGATATTTCCTTTCTCACCATAGCCCTCTATGGGCTTCCAAATATCCCTTTGCAAATTCCACAAGAACAGCCTTAGCGAAAGACTTCTTGAAGGGAAAGATGTAACTCTGTGAGATGAATTAACAGAACACAGAGCAGTTTCTCAGAAAGCTTCTTTCCAGTTTTGAACGGAAGATATTTCCTTTTTCAAAATAGCCCTCTATGTGCTTCCAAATATCCCGTTGCCAATTCCACAAGAACAGCCTTAGCGAAAGGCTTCTTGAAGGGAAAGATGTAACTCTGTGAGATGAATTAACAGAACACAGAGCAGTTTCTCAGAAAGCTTCTTTCCAGTTTTGAACGGAAGATATTTCCTTTTTCACCATAGCCCTCTATGGGCTTCCAAATATCCCTTTGCCAATTCCCCAAGAACAGCCTTAGCGAAAGGCTTCTTGAAGGGAAAGATGTAACTTTGTGAGATGAATTAACAGAACACAGGGCAGTTTCTCAGAAAGCTTCTTTCTAGTTTTGAACGGAAGATATTTCCTTTTTCACCATAGCCCTCTATGGGCTTCCAAATATCCCTTTGCCAGTTCCACAAGAACAGCCTTAGCGAAAGGCTTCTTGAAGGGATAGATGTAACTCTGTGAGATGAATTAACAGAACACAGAGCAGTTTCTCAGAAAGATTCTTTCCAGTTTTGAACGGAAGATATTTCCTTTTTCACCCTAGCCCTCTATGGGCTTCCAAATATCCCTTTGCCAATTCCACAAGAACAGCCTTAGCGAAAGGCTTCTTGAAGGGAAAGATGTAACTCTGTGAGATGAATTAACAGAACACAGAGCAGTTTCTCAGAAAGCTTCTTTCCAGTTTTGAACGGAAGATATTTCCTTTTTCACCATAGCCCTCTATGGGCTTCCAAATATCCCTTTGCCAATTCCACAAGAACAGCCTTAGCGAAAGGCTTCTTGAAGGGAAAGATGTAACTCTGTGAGATGAATTAACAGAACACAGAGCAGTTTCTCAGAAAGCTTCTTTCCAGTTTTGAACGGAAGATATTTCCTTTTTCACCATAGCCCTCTATGGGCTTCCAAATATCCCTTTGCCAATTCCACAAGAACAGCCTTAGCGAAAGGCTTCTTGAAGGGAAAGATGTAACTCTGTGAGATGAATTAACAGAACACAGGGCAGTTTCTCAGAAAGCTTCTTTCCAGTTTTGAACGGAAGATATTTCCTTTTTCACCATAGCCCTCTATGGGCTTCCAAATATCCCCTTGCCAGTTCCACAAGAACAGCCTTAGCGAAAGGCTTCTTGAAGGGATAGATGTAACTCTGTGAGATGAATTAACAGAACACAGAGCAGTTTCTCAGAAAGCTTCTTTCCAGTTTTGAACGGAAGATATTTCCTTTTTCACCATAGCCCTCTATGGGCTTCCAAATATCCCTTTGCCAATTCCACAAGAACAGCCTTAGCGAAAGGCTTCTTGAAGGGAAAGATGTAACTCTGTGAGGTGAATTAACAGAACACAGAGCAGTTTCTCAGAAAGCTTCTTTCCAGTTTTGAACGGAAGATATTTCCTTTTTCACCCTAGCCCTCTATGGGCTTCCAAATATCCCTTTGCCAGTTCCACAAGAACAGCCTTAGCGAAAGGCTTCTTGAAGGGATAGATGTAACTCTGTGAGATGAATTAACAGAACACAGAGCAGTTTCTCAGAAAGCTTCTTTTCAGTTTTGAACGGAAGGTATTTCCTTTTTCACCATAGCCCTCTATGGGCTTCCAAATATCCCTTTGCCACTTCCACAAGAACAGCCTTAGCGAAAGGCTTCTTGAAGGGAAAGATGTAACTCTGTGAGATGAATTAACAGAACACAGAGGAGTTTCTCAGAAAGCTTCTTTCCAGTTTTGAACGGAAGATATTTCCTTTTTCACCATAGCCCTCTATGGGCTTCCAAATATCCCTTTGCCAATTCCACAATAACAGCCTTAGCGAAAGGCTTCTTGAAGGGAAAGATGTAACTCTGCGAGATGAATTAACAGAACAGAGAGCAGTTTCTCAGAAAGCTTCTTTCCAGTTTTGAACGGAAGATATTTCCTTTTTCACCATAGCCCTCTATGGGCTTCCAAATATCCCTTTGCCAATTCCACAAGAACAGCCTTAGCGAAAGGCTTCTTGAAGGGAAAGATGTAACTCTGTGAGATGAATTAACAGAACACAGAGCAGTTTCTCAGAAAGCTTCTTTCCAGTTTTGAACGGAAGATATTTCCTTTTTCACCATAGCCCTCTATGGGCTTCCAAATATCCCTTTGCCAATTCCACAAGAACAGCCTTAGCGAAAGGCTTCTTGAAGGGAAAGATGTAACTCTGTGAGATGAATTAACAGAACACAGAGCAGTTTCTCAGAAAGCTTCTTTCCAGTTTTGAACGGAAGATATTTCCTTTTTCACCATAGCCCTCTATGGGCTTCCAAATATCCCTTTGCCAATTCCACAAGAACAGCCTTAGCGAAAGGCTTCTTGAAGGGAAAGATGTAACTCTGTGAGATGAATTAACAGAACACAGAGCAGTTTCTCAGAAAGCTTCTTTCCAGTTTTGAACGGAAGATATTTCCTTTTTCACCATAGCCCTCTATGGGCTTCCAAATATCCCTTTGCCATATCCACAAGAACAGCCTTAGCGAAAGGCTTTTTGAAGGGATAGATGTAACTCTGTGAGATGAATTAACAGAACACAGAGCAGTTTCTCAGAAAGCTTCTTTCCAGTTTTGAACGGAAGATATTTCCTCTTTCACCATAGCCCTCTATGGGCTTCCAAATATCCCTTTGCCAATTCCACAAGAACAGCCTTAGCGAAAGGCTTCTTGAAGGGAAAGATGTAACTCTGTGAGATGAATTAATAGAACACAGAGCAGTTTCTCAGAAAGCTTCTTTCCAGTTTAGAACGGAAGATATTTCCTTTCTCACCATAGCCCTCTATGGGCTTCCAAATATCCATTTTCCAATTCCACAAGAACAGCCTTAGCGATAGACTTCTTGAAGGGAAAGATGTAACTGTATGAGATGAATTAACAGAACAGAGAGCAGTTTCTCAGAAAGCTTCTTTCCAGTTTTGAACGGAAAATATTTCCTTTTTCACCATAGCCCTCTATGAGATTCCCAATATCCCTTTGCCAATTCCACAAGAACAGCCTTAGCGAAAGGCTCCTTGAAAAGGAAGATGTAACTCTGTGAGATGAATTAACAGAACACAGAGCAGTTTCTCAGAAAGCTTCTTTCCAGTTTTGAACGGAAGATATTTCCTTTTTCACCCTAGCCCTCTATGGGCTTCCAAATATCCCTTTGCCAATTCCACAAGAACAGCCTTAGAGAGAGGCTTCTTGAAGGGAAAGATGTAACTCTGTGAGATGAATTAACAGAACACAGAGCAGTTTCTCAGAAAGCTTCTTTCCAGTTTTGAACGGAAGATATTTCCTTTTTCACCATAGCCCTCTATGTGCTTCCAAATATCCCTTTGCCAATTCCCCAAGAACAGCCTTAGCGAAAGGCTTCTTGAAGGGAAAGATGTAACTCTGTGAGATGAATTAACAGAACACAGGGCAGTTTCTCAGAAAGCTTCTTTCCAGTTTTGAACGGAAGATATTTCCTTTTTCACCATAGCCCTCTATGGGCTTCCAAATATCCCTTTGCCAATTCCACAAGATCAGACTTAGCGAAAGGCTTCTTGAAGGGATAGATGTAACTCTGTGAGATGAATTAACAGAACACAGAGCAGTTTCTCAGAAAGCTTCTTTCCAGTTTTGAACGGAAGATATTTCCTTTTTCACCATAGCCCTCCATGGGCTTCCAAATATCCCTTTGCCAATTCCACAAGAACAGCCTTAGCGAAAGGCTTCTTGAAGGGAAAGATGTAACTCTGTGAGGTGAATTAACAGAACACAGAGCAGTTTCTCAGAAAGCTTCTTTCCAGTTTTGAACGGAAGATATTTCCTTTTTCACCCGAGCCCTCTATGGGCTTCCAAATATCCCTTTGCCAGTTCCACAAGAACAGCCTTAGCGAAAGGCTTCTTGAAGGGATAGATGTAACTCTGTGAGATGAATTAACAGAACACAGAGCAGTTTCTCAGAAAGCTTCTTTGCAGTTTTGAACGGAAGGTATTTCCTTTTTCACCATAGCCCTCTATGGGCTTCCAAATATCCCTTTGCCAATTCCACAAGAACAGCCTTAGCGAAAGGCTTCTTGAAGGGAAAGATGTAACTCTGTGAGATGAATTAACAGAACACAGAGCAGTTTCTCAGAAAGCTTCTTTCCAGTTTTGAACGGAAGATATTTCCTTTTTCACCCTAGCCCTCTATGGGCTTCCAAATATCCCTTTGCCAATTCCACAAGAACAGCCTTAGCGAAAGGCTTCTTGAAGGGAAAGATGTAACTCTGTGAGATGAATTAACAGAACACAGAGCAGTTTCTCAGAAAGATTCTTTCCAGTTTTGAACGGAAGATATTTCCTTTTTCACCATAGCCCTCTATGGGCTTCCAAATATCCCTTTGCCAATTCCCCAAGAACAGCCTTAGCGAAAGGCTTCTTGAAGGGAAAGATGTAACTCTGTGAGATGAATTAACAAAACACAGGGCAGTTTCTCAGAAAGCTTCTTTCCAGTTTTGAACGGAAGATATTTCCTTTTTCACCATAGCCCTCTATGGGCTTCCAAATATCCCTTTGCCAGTTCCACAAGAACAGCCTTAGCGAAAGGCTTCTTGAAGGGATAGATGTAACTCTGTGAGATGAATTAACAGAACACAGAGCAGTTTCTCAGAAAGCTTCTTTCCAGTTTTGAACGGAAGATATTTCCTTTTTCACCATAGCCCTCTATGGGCTTCCAAATATCCCTTTGCCAATTCCACAAGAACAGCCTTAGCGAAAGGCTTCTTGAAGGGAAAGATGAAACTCTGTGAGATGAATTAACAGAACACAGAGCAGTTTCTCAGAAAGCTTCTTTCCAGTTTTGAACGGAAGATATTTCCTTTTTCACCCTAGCCCTCTATGGGCTTCCAAATATAACTTTGCCAATTCCACAAGAACAGCCTTAGCGAAAGGCTTCTTGAAGGGA
The DNA here is from genome assembly GCF_047675955.1 of Chlorocebus sabaeus. NCBI lineage: Eukaryota > Metazoa > Chordata > Mammalia > Primates > Cercopithecidae > Chlorocebus > Chlorocebus sabaeus. The sequence continues at coordinate 502,236 of NW_027327970.1, forward strand.
AAGATGTAACTCTGTGAGATGAATTAACAGAACACAGGGCAGTTTCTCAGAAAGCTTCTTTCCAGTTTTGAACGGAAGATATTTCCTTTTTCACCATAGCCCTCTATGGGCTTCCAAATATCCCCTTGCCAGTTCCACAAGAACAGCCTTAGCGAAAGGCTTCTTGAAGGGATAGATGTAACTCTGTGAGATGAATTAACAGAACACAGAGCAGTTTCTCAGAAAGCTTCTTTCCAGTTTTGAACGGAAGATATTTCCTTTTTTACCATAGCCCTCTATGGGCTTCCAAATATCCCTTTGCCAATTCCACAAGAACAGCCTTAGCGAAAGGCTTCTTGAAGGGAAAGATGTAACTCTGTGAGGTGAATTAACAGAACACAGAGCAGTTTCTCAGAAAGCTTCTTTCCAGTTTTGAACGGAAGATATTTCCTTTTTCACCCTAGCCCTCTATGGGCTTCCAAATATCCCTTTGCCAATTCCACAAGAACAGCCTTAGCGAAAGGCGTCTTGAAGGGATAGATGTAACTCTGTGAGATGAATTAACAGAACACAGAGCAGTTTCTCAGAAAGCTTCTTTTCAGTTTTGAACGGAAGGTATTTCCTTTTTCACCATAGCCCTCTATGGGCTTCCAAATATCCCTTTGCCACTTCCACAAGAACAGCCTTAGCGAAAGGCTTCTTGAAGGGAAAGATGTAACTCTGTGAGATGAATTAACAGAACACAGAGCAGTTTCTCAGAAAGCTTCTTTCCAGTTTTGAACGGAAGATATTTCCTTTTTCACCATAGCCCTCTATGGGCTTCCAAATATCCCCTTGCCAATTCCACAATAACAGCCTTAGCGAAAGGCTTCTTGAAGGGAAAGATGTAACTCTGCGAGATGAATTAACAGAACAGAGAGCAGTTTCTCAGAAAGCTTCTTTCCAGTTTTGAACGGAAGATATTTCCTTTTTCACCATAGCCCTCTATGGGCTTCCAAATATCCCTTTGCCAATTCCACAAGAACAGCCTTAGCGAAAGGCTTCTTGAAGGGAAAGATGTAACTCTGTGAGATGAATTAACAGAACACAGAGAAGTTTCTCAGAAAGCTTCTTTCCAGTTTTGAACGGAAGATATTTCCTTTTTCACCATTGCCCTCGATGGGCTTCCAAATATCCCTTGCCAATTCCACAAGAACAGCCTTAGCGAAAGGCTTCTTGAAGGGAAAGATGTAACTCTGTGAGATGAATTAACAGAAAACAGAGCAGTTTCTCAGAAAGCTTCTTTCCAGTTTTGAACGGAAGATATTTCCTTTTTCACCATAGCCCTCTAAGGGCTTCCAAATATCCCTTTGCCAATTCCACAAGAACAGCCTTAGCGAAAGGCTTCTTGAAAGGAAAGATGTAGCTCTGTGAGATGAATTAACAGAACACAGAGCAGTTTCTCAGAAAGCTTCTTTCCAGTTTTGAACGGAAGATATTTCCTTTTTCACCATAGCCCTCTATGGGCTTCCAAATATCCCTTTGCCATATCCAAAAGAACAGCCTTAGCGAAAGGCTTTTTGAAGGGATAGATGTAACTCTGTGAGATGAATTAACAGAACACAGAGCAGTTTCTCAGAAAGCTTCTTTCCAGTTTTGAACGGAAGATATTTCCTCTTTCACCATAGCCCTCTATGAGCTTCCAAATATCCCTTTGCCAATTCCACAAGAACAGCCTTAGCGAAAGGCTTCTTGAAGTGAAAGATGTAACTCTGTGAGATGAATTAACAGAACACAGAGCAGTTTCTCAGAAAGCTTCTTTCCAGTTTTGAACGGAAGATATTTCCTTTTTCACCATAGCCCTCAATGGGCTTCCAAATATCCATTTTCCAATTCCACAAGAACAGCCTTAGCGATAGACTTCTTGAAGGGAAAGATGTAACTGTATGAGATGAATTAACAGAACAGAGAGCAGTTTCTCAGAAAGCTTCTTTCCAGTTTTGAACGGAAAATATTTCCTTTTTCACCATAGCCCTCTATGAGCTTCCCAATATCCCTTTGCCAATTCCACAAGAACAGCCTTAGCGAAAGGCTCCTTGAAAAGGAAGATGTAACTCTGTGAGATGAATTAACAGAACACAGAGCAGTTTCTCAGAAAGCTTCTTTCCAGTTTTGAACGGAAGATATTTCCTTTCTCACCATAGCCCTCTATGGGCTTCCAAATATCCCTTTGCAAATTCCACAAGAACAGCCTTAGCGAAAGACTTCTTGAAGGGAAAGATGTAACTCTGTGAGATGAATTAACAGAACACAGAGCAGTTTCTCAGAAAGCTTCTTTCCAGTTTTGAACGGAAGATATTTCCTTTTTCAAAATAGCCCTCTATGTGCTTCCAAATATCCCGTTGCCAATTCCACAAGAACAGCCTTAGCGAAAGGCTTCTTGAAGGGAAAGATGTAACTCTGTGAGATGAATTAACAGAACACAGAGCAGTTTCTCAGAAAGCTTCTTTCCAGTTTTGAACGGAAGATATTTCCTTTTTCACCATAGCCCTCTATGGGCTTCCAAATATCCCTTTGCCAATTCCCCAAGAACAGCCTTAGCGAAAGGCTTCTTGAAGGGAAAGATGTAACTTTGTGAGATGAATTAACAGAACACAGGGCAGTTTCTCAGAAAGCTTCTTTCTAGTTTTGAACGGAAGATATTTCCTTTTTCACCATAGCCCTCTATGGGCTTCCAAATATCCCTTTGCCAATTCCACAATAACAGCCTTAGCGAAAGGCTTCTTGAAGGGAAAGATGTAACTCTGCGAGATGAATTAACAGAACAGAGAGCAGTTTCTCAGAAAGCTTCTTTCCAGTTTTGAACGGAAGATATTTCCTTTTTCACCATAGCCCTCTATGGGCTTCCAAATATCCCTTTGCCAATTCCACAAGAACAGCCTTAGCGAAAGGCTTCTTGAAGGGAAAGATGTAACTCTGTGAGATGAATTAACAGAACACAGAGCAGTTTCTCAGAAAGCTTCTTTCCAGTTTTGAACGGAAGATATTTCCTTTTTCACCATAGCCCTCTATGGGCTTCCAAATATCCCTTTGCCAATTCCCCAAGAACAGCCTTAGCGAAAGGCTTCTTGAAGGGAAAGATGTAACTCTGTGAGATGAATTAACAGAACACAGAGCAGTTTCTCAGAAAGCTTCTTTCCAGTTTTGAACGGAAGATATTTCCTTTTTCACCATAGCCCTCTATGGGCTTCCAAATATCCCTTTGCCAATTCCACAAGAACAGCCTTAGCGAAAGGCTTCTTGAAGGGAAAGATGTAACTCTGTGAGATGAATTAAGAGAACACAGGGCAGTTTCTCAGAAAGCTTCTTTCCAGTTTTGAACGGAAGATATTTCCTTTTTCACCATAGCCCTCTATGGGCTTCCAAATATCCCCTTGCCAGTTCCACAAGAACAGCCTTAGCGAAAGGCTTCTTGAAGGGATAGATGTAACTCTGTGAGATGAATTAACAGAACACAGAGCAGTTTCTCAGAAAGCTTCTTTCCAGTTTTGAACGGAAGATATTTCCTTTTTCACCATAGCCCTCTATGGGCTTCCAAATATCCCTTTGCCAATTCCACAAGAACAGCCTTAGCGAAAGGCTTCTTGAAGGGAAAGATGTAACTCTGTGAGGTGAATTAACAGAACACAGAGCAGTTTCTCAGAAAGCTTCTTTCCAGTTTTGAACGGAAGATATTTCCTTTTTCACCCTAGCCCTCTATGGGCTTCCAAATATCCCTTTGCCAGTTCCACAAGAACAGCCTTAGCGAAAGGCTTCTTGAAGGGATAGATGTAACTCTGTGAGATGAATTAACAGAACACAGAGCAGTTTCTCAGAAAGCTTCTTTTCAGTTTTGAACGGAAGGTATTTCCTTTTTCACCATAGCCCTCTATGGGCTTCCAAATATCCCTTTGCCACTTCCACAAGAACAGCCTTAGCGAAAGGCTTCTTGAAGGGAAAGATGTAACTCTGTGAGATGAATTAACAGAACACAGAGGAGTTTCTCAGAAAGCTTCTTTCCAGTTTTGAACGGAAGATATTTCCTTTTTCACCATAGCCCTCTATGGGCTTCCAAATATCCCTTTGCCAATTCCACAAGAACAGCCTTAGCGAAAGGCTTCTTGAAGGGAAAGATGTAACTCTGTGAGATGAATTAACAGAACACAGAGCAGTTTCTCAGAAAGCTTCTTTCCAGTTTTGAACGGAAGATATTTCCTTTTTCACCATAGCCCTCTATGGGCGTCCAAATATCCCTTTGCCAATTCCACAAGAACAGCCTTAGCCTAAGGCTTCTTGAAGGGAAAGATGTAACTCTGTGAGATGAATTAACAGAACACAGAGCAGTTTCTCAGAAAGCTTCTTTCCAGTTTTGAACGGAAGATATTTCCTTTTTCACCATAGCCCTCTATGGGCTTCCAAATATCCCTTTGCCAATTCCACAAGAACAGCCTTAGCGAAAGGCTTCTTGAAGGGAAAGATGTAACTCTGTGAGATGAATTAACAGAACACAGAGCAGTTTCTCAGAAAGCTTCTTTCCAGTTTTGAACGGAAGATATTTCCTTTTTCACCATAGCCCTCTATGGGCTTCCAAATATCCCTTTGCCATATCCACAAGAACAGCCTTAGCGAAAGGCTTTTTGAAGGGATAGATGTAACTCTGTGAGATGAATTAACAGAACACAGAGCAGTTTCTCAGAAAGCTTCTTTCCAGTTTTGAACGGAAGATATTTCCTCTTTCACCATAGCCCTCTATGGGCTTCCAAATATCCCTTTGCCAATTCCACAAGAACAGCCTTAGCGAAAGGCTTCTTGAAGGGAAAGATGTAACTCTGTGAGATGAATTAATAGAACACAGAGCAGTTTCTCAGAAAGCTTCTTTCCAGTTTTGAACGGAAGATATTTCCTTTTTCACCATAGCCCTCTATGGGCTTCCAAATATCCATTTTCCAATTCCACAAGAACAGCCTTAGCGATAGACTTCTTGAAGGGAAAGATGTAACTGTATGAGATGAATTAACAGAACAGAGAGCAGTTTCTCAGAAAGCTTCTTTCCAGTTTTGAACGGAAAATATTTCCTTTTTCACCATAGCCCTCTATGAGATTCCCAATATCCCTTTGCCAATTCCACAAGAACAGCCTTAGCGAAAGGCTCCTTGAAAAGGAAGATGTAACTCTGTGAGATGAATTAACAGAACACAGAGCAGTTTCTCAGAAAGCTTCTTTCCAGTTTTGAACGGAAGGTATTTCCTTTTTCACCATAGCCCTCTATGGGCTTCCAAATATCCCTTTGCCAATTCCACAAGAACAGCCTTAGCGAAAGGCTTCTTGAAGGGAAAGATGTAACTCTGTGAGATGAATTAACAGAACACAGAGCAGTTTCTCAGAAAGATTCTTTCCAGTTTTGAACGGAAGATATTTCCTTTTTCACCCTAGCCCTCTATGGGCTTCCAAATATCCCTTTGCCAATTCCACAAGAACAGCCTTAGCGAAAGGCTTCTTGAAGGGAAAGATGTAACTCTGTGAGATGAATTAACAGAACACAGAGCAGTTTCTCAGAAAGCTTCTTTCCAGATTTGAACGGAAGATATTTCCTTTTTCACCATAGCCCTCTATGGACTTCCAAATATCCCTTTGCCAATTCCCCAAGAACAGCCTTATCGAAAGGCTTCTTAAAGGGAAAGACGTATCTCTGCGAGATGAATTAACAGAACAGAGAGCAGTTTCTCAGAAAGCTTCTTTCCAGTTTTGAACGGAAGATATTTCCTTTTTCACCATAGCCCTCTATGGGCTTCCAAATATCCCTTTGCCAATTCCACAAGAACAGCCTTAGCGAAAGGCTTCTTGAAGGGAAAGATGTAACTCTGTGAGATGAATTAATAGAACACAGCGCAGTTTCTCAGAAAGCTTCTTTCCAGTTTTGAACGGAAGATATTTCCTTTTTCACCATAGCCCTCTATGGGCTTCCAAATATCCATTTTCCAATTCCACAAGAACAGCCTTAGCGATAGACTTCTTGAAGGGAAAGATGTAACTGTATGAGATGAATTAACAGAACAGAGAGCAGTTTCTCAGAAAGCTTCTTTCCAGTTTTGAACGGAAAATATTTCCTTTTTCACCATAGCCCTCTATGAGATTCCCAATATCCCTTTGCCAATTCCACAAGAACAGCCTTAGCGAAAGGCTCCTTGAAAAGGAAGATGTAACTCTGTGAGATGAATTAACAGAACACAGAGCAGTTTCTCAGAAACCTTCTTTCCAGTTTTGAACGGAAGATATTTCCTTTCTCACCATAGCCCTCTATGGGCTTCCAAATATCCCTTTGCAAATTCCACAAGAACAGCCTTAGCGAAAGACTTCTTGAAGGGAAAGATGTAACTCTGTGAGATGAATTAACAGAACACAGAGCAGTTTCTCAGAAAGCTTCTTTCCAGTTTTGAACGGAAGATATTTCCTTTTTCAAAATAGCCCTCTATGTGCTTCCAAATATCCCGTTGCCAATTCCACAAGAACAGCCTTAGCGAAAGGCTTCTTGAAGGGAAAGATGTAACTCTGTGAGATGAATTAACAGAACACAGAGCAGTTTCTCAGAAAGCTTCTTTCCAGTTTTGAACGGAAGATATTTCCTTTTTCACCATAGCCCTCTATGGGCTTCCAAATATCCCTTTGCCAATTCCCCAAGAACAGCCTTAGCGAAAGGCTTCTTGAAGGGAAAGATGTAACTCTGTGAGATGAATTAACAGAACACAGAGCAGTTTCTCAGAAAGCTTCTTTCCAGTTTTGAACGGAAGATATTTCCTTTTTCACCATAGCCCTCTATGGACTTCCAAATATCCCTTTGCCAATTCCCCAAGAACAGCCTTAGCGAAAGGCTTCTTGAAGGGAAAGATGTAACTCTGTGTGATGAATTAACAGAACACAGGGCAGTTTCTCAGAAAGCTTCTTTCCAGTTTTGAACGGAAGATATTTCCTTTTTCACCATAGCCCTCTATGGGCTTCCAAATATCCCTTTGCCAGTTCCACAAGAACAGCCTTAGCGAAAGGCTTCTTGAAGGGATAGATGTAACTCTGTGAGATGAATTAACAGAACACAGAGCAGTTTCTCAGAAAGCTTCTTTCCAGTTTTGAACGGAAGATATTTCCTTTTTCACCATAGCCCTCTATGGGCTTCCAAATATCCCTTTGCCAATTCCACAAGAACAGCCTTAGCGAAAGGCTTCTTGAAGGGAAAGATGTAACTCTGTGAGATGAATTAACAGAACACAGAGCAGTTTCTCAGAAAGCTTCTTTCCAGTTTTGAACGGAAGATATTTCCTTTTTCACCCTAGCCCTCTATGGGCTTCCAAATATCCCTTTGCCAATTCCACAAGAACAGCCTTAGCGAAAGGCTTCTTGAAGGGAAAGATGTAACTCTGTGAGATGAATTAACAGAACACAGAGCAGTTTCTCAGAAAGCTTCTTTCCAGTTTTGAACGGAAGATATTTCCTTTTTCACCATAGCCATCTATGGGCTTCCAAATATCCCTTTGCAAATTCCCCAAGAACAGCCTTAGCGAAAGGCTTCTTGAAGGGAAAGATGTAACTCTGTGAGATGAATTAACAGAACACAGGGCAGTTTCTCAGAAAGCTTCTTTCCAGTTTTGAACGGAAGATATTTCCTTTTTCACCCTAGCCCTCTATGGGCTTCCAAATATCCCTTTGCCAATTCCACAAGAACAGCCATAGCGAAAGGCTTCTTGAAGGGAAAGATGTAACTCTGTGAGATGAATTAACAGAACACAGAGCAGTTTCTCAGAAAGCTTCTTTCCAGTTTTGAACGGAAGATATTTCCTTTTTCACCATAGCCCTCTATGGGCTTCCAAATATCCCTTTGCCAATTCCCCAAGAACAGCCTTAGCGAAAGGCTTCTTGAAGGGAAAGATGTAACTCTGTGAGATGAATTAACAGAACACAGGGCAGTTTCTCAGAAAGCTTCTTTCCAGTTTTGAACGGAAGATATTTCCTTTTTCACCATAGCCCTCTATGGGCTTCCAAATATCCCTTTGCCAGTTCCACAAGAACAGCCTTAGCGAAAGGCTTCTTGAAGGGATAGATGTAACTCTGTGAGATGAATTAACAGAACACAGAGCAGTTTCTCAGAAAGCTTCTTTCCAGTTTTGAACGGAAGATACTTCCTTTTTCACCATAGCCCTCTATGGGCTTCCAAATATCCCTTTGCCAATTCCACAAGAACAGCCTTAGCGAAAGGCTTCTTGAAGGGAAAGATGTAACTCTGTGAGATGAATTAACAGAACACAGAGCAGTTTCTCCGAAAGCTTCTTTCCAGTTTTGAACGGAAGATATTTCCTTTTTCACCATAGCCCTCTATGGGCTTCCAAATATCCCTTTGCCAATTCCACAAGAACAGCCTTAGCGAAAGGCTTCTTGAAGGGAAAGATGTAACTCTGTGAGATGAATTAACAGAACACAGAGCAGTTTCTCAGAAAGCTTCTTTCCAGTTTTGAACGGAAGATATTTCCTTTTTCACCATAGCCCTCTATGGGCTTCCAAATATCCCTTTGCCAATTCCCCAAGAACAGCCTTAGCGAAAGGCTTCTTGAAGGGAAAGATGTAACTCTGTAAGATGAATTAACAGAACACAGGGCAGTTTCTCAGAAAGCTTCTTTCCAGTTTTGAACGGAAGATATTTCCTTTTTCACCATAGCCCTCTATGGGCTTCCAAATATCCCTTTGCCAGTTCCACAAGAACAGCCTTAGCGAAAGGCTTCTTGAAGGGATAGATGTAACTCTGTGAGATGAATTAACAGAACACAGAGCAGTTTCTCAGAAAGCTTCTTTCCAGTTTTGAACGGAAGATATTTCCTTTTTCACCATAGCCCTCTATGGGATTCCAAATATCCCTTTGCCAATTCCACAAGAACAGCCTTAGCGAAAGGCTTCTTGAAGGGAAAGATGTAACTCTGTGAGATGAATTAACAGAACACAGAGCAGTTTCTCAGAAAGCTTCTTTCCAGTTTTGAACGGAAGATATTTCCTTTTTCACCATAGCCCTCTATGGGCTTCCAAATATCCCTTTGCCAATTCCACAAGAACAGCCTTAGCGAAAGGCTTCTTGAAGGGAAAGATGTAACTCTGTGAGATGAATTAACAGAACACAGATCAGTTTCTCAGAAAGCTTCTTTCCACTTTTCAACGGAAGATATTTCCTTTTTCACCATAGCCCTCAATTGGCTTCCAAATATCCCTTTGCCAATTCCCCAAGAACAGCCTTAGCGAAAGGCTTCTTGAAGGGAAAGATGTAACTCTGTGAGATGAATTAACAGAACACAGAGCAGTTTCTCAGAAAGCTTCTTTCCAGTTTTGAACGGAAGATATTTCCTTTTTCACCATAGCCCTCTATGGGCTTCCAAGTATCCCTTTGCCAATTCCCCAAGAACAGCCTTAGCGAAAGGCTTCTTGAAGGGAAAGATGTAACTCTGTGAGATGAATTAACAGAACACAGGGCAGTTTCTCAGAAAGCTTCTTTCCAGTTTTGAACGGAAGATATTTCCATTTTCACCATAGCCCTCTATGGGCTTCCAAATATCCCTTTGCCAGTTCCACAAGAACAGCCTTAGCGAAAGGCTTCTTGAAGGGATAGATGTAACTCTGTGAGTTGAATTAACAGAACACAGAGCAGTTTCTCAGAAAGCTTCTTTCCAGTTTTGAACGGAAGGTATTTCCTTTTTCACCATAGCCCTCTATGGGCTTCCAAATATCCCTTTGCCAATACCACAAGAACAGCCTTAGCGAAAGGCTTCTTGAAGGGAAAGATGTAACTCTGTGAGATGAATTAACAGAACACAGAGCAGTTTCTCAGAAAGCTTCTTTCCAGTTTTGAACGGAAGATATTTCCTTTTTCACCCTAGCCCTCTATGGGCTTCCAAATTCCACAAGAACAGCCTTAGCGGAAGGCTTCTTGAAGGGAAAGATGTAACTCTGTGAGATGAATTAACAGAACACAGAGCAGTTTCTCAGAAAGCTTCTTTCCAGTTTTGAACGGAAGATATTTCCTTTTTCACCATAGCCCTCTATGGGCTTCCAAATATCCCTTTGCCAATTCCCCAAGAACAGCCTTAGCGAAAGGCTTCTTGAAGGGAAAGATGTAACTCTGTGAGATGAATTAACAGAACACAGGGCAGTTTCTCAGAAAGCTTCTTTCCAGTTTTGAACGGAAGATATTTCCTTTTTCACCATAGCCCTCTATGGGCTTCCAAATATCCCTTTGCCAGTTCCACAAGAACAGCCTTAGCGAAAGGCTTCTTGAAGGGATAGATGTAACTCTGTGAGATGAATTAACAGAACACAGAGCAGTTTCTCAGAAAGCTTCTTTCCAGTTTTGAACGGAAGATATATCCTTTTTCACCAAAGCCCTCTATGGGCTTCCAAATATCCCTTTGCCAATTCCACAAGAACAGCCTTAGCGAAAGGCTTCTTGAAGGGAAAGATGTAACTCTGTGAGATGAATTAACAGAACACAGAGCAGTTTCTCAGAAAGCTTCTTTCCAGTTTTGAACGGAAGATATTTCCTTTTTCACCATAGCCCTCTATGAGCTTCCAAATATCCCTTTGCCAATTCCACAAGAACAGCCTTAGCGAAAGGCTTCTTGAAGGGAAAGATGTAACTCTGTGAGATGAATTAACAGAACACAGAGCAGTTTCTCAGAAAGCTTCTTTCCACTTTTCAACGTAAGATATTTCCTTTTTCACCATAACCCTCAATGGGCTTCCAAATATCCCTTTGCCAATTCCCCAAGAACAGCCTTAGCGAAAGGCTTCTTGAAGGGAAAGATGTAACTCTGTGAGATGAATTAACAGAACACAGAGCAGTTTCTCAGAAAGCTTCTTTCCAGTTTTGAACGGAAGATATTTCCTTTTTCACCATAGCCCTCTATGGCCTTCCAAATATCCCTTTGCCAATTCCACAAGAACAGACTTAGCGAAATTCCTCTTGAAGGGAAAGATGCAACTCTGTGAGATGAATTAACAGAACACAGAGCAGTTTCTCAGAAAGCTTCTATCCAGTTTTGAACGGAAGATATTTCCTTTTTCAGAATAGCCCTCTATGGGCTTCCAAATATCCCTTTGCCAATTCCACAAGAACAGCCTTAGCGAAAGGCTTCTTGCAGGGAAAGAGGTAACTCTGTGAGATGAATTAACAGAACACAGAGCAGTTTCTCAGAAAGCTTCTTTCCAGTTTTGAACGGAAGATATTTCCTTTTTCACCATAGCCCTCTATGGGCTTCCAAATATCCCTTTGCCAATTCCCCAAGAAGAGCCTTAGCGAAAGAATTCTTGAAGGGAAAGATGTAACTCTGTGAGGTGAATTAACAGAACACAGTGCAGTTTCTCAGAAAGCTTCTTTCCAGTTTTGAACGGAAGATATTTCCTTTTTCACCATAGCCCTCTATGGGCTTCCAAATATCCCTTTGCCAATTCCACAAGAACAGCCTTAGCGAAAGGCTTCTTGAAGGGAAAGATGTAACTCTGTGAGATGAATTAACAGAACACAGAGCAGTTTCTCAGAAAGCTTCTTTCCAGTTTTGAACGGAAGATATTTCCTTTTTCACCATAGCCCTCTATGGGCTTCCAAATATCCCTTTGCCAATTCCACAAGAACAGCCTTAGCGAAAGGCTCCTTGAATTGGAAGATGTAACTCTGTGAGATGAATTAACAGAACACAGAGCAGTTTCTCAGAAAGCTTCTTTCCAGTTTTGAACGGAAGATATTTCCTTTCTCACCATAGCCCTCTATGGGCTTCCAAATATCCCTTTGCCAGTTCCACAAGAACAGCCTTAGCGAAAGGCTTCTTGAAGGGATAGATGTAACTCTGTGAGATGAATTAACAGAACACAGAGCAGTTTCTCAGAAAGCTTCTTTCCAGTTTTGAACGGAAGATATATCCTTTTTCACCAAAGCCCTCTATGGGCTTCCAAATATCCCTTTGCCAATTCCACAAGAACAGCCTTAGCGAAAGGCTTCTTGAAGGGAAAGATGTAACTCTGTGAGATGAATTAACAGAACACAGAGCAGTTTCTCAGAAAGCTTCTTTCCAGTTTTGAACGGAAGATATTTCCTTTTTCACCATAGCCCTCTATGAGCTTCCAAATATCCCTTTGCCAATTCCACAAGAACAGCCTTAGCGAAAGGCTTCTTGAAGGGAAAGATGTAACTCTGTGAGATGAATTAACAGAACACAGAGCAGTTTCTCAGAAAGCTTCTTTCCACTTTTCAACGTAAGATATTTCCTTTTTCACCATAACCCTCAATGGGCTTCCAAATATCCCTTTGCCAATTCCCCAAGAACAGCCTTAGCGAAAGGCTTCTTGAAGGGAAAGATGTAACTCTGTGAGATGAATTAACAGAACACAGAGCAGTTTCTCAGAAAGCTTCTTTCCAGTTTTGAACGGAAGATATTTCCTTTTTCACCATAGCCCTCTATGGCCTTCCAAATATCCCTTTGCCAATTCCACAAGAACAGACTTAGCGAAATTCCTCTTGAAGGGAAAGATGCAACTCTGTGAGATGAATTAACAGAACACAGAGCAGTTTCTCAGAAAGCTTCTATCCAGTTTTGAACGGAAGATATTTCCTTTTTCAGAATAGCCCTCTATGGGCTTCCAAATATCCCTTTGCCAATTCCACAAGAACAGCCTTAGCGAAAGGCTTCTTGCAGGGAAAGAGGTAACTCTGTGAGATGAATTAACAGAACACAGAGCAGTTTCTCAGAAAGCTTCTTTCCAGTTTTGAACGGAAGATATTTCCTTTTTCACCATAGCCCTCTATGGGCTTCCAAATATCCCTTTGCCAATTCCCCAAGAAGAGCCTTAGCGAAAGAATTCTTGAAGGGAAAGATGTAACTCTGTGAGGTGAATTAACAGAACACAGTGCAGTTTCTCAGAAAGCTTCTTTCCAGTTTTGAACGGAAGATATTTCCTTTTTCACCATAGCCCTCTATGGGCTTCCAAATATCCCTTTGCCAATTCCACAAGAACAGCCTTAGCGAAAGGCTTCTTGAAGGGAAAGATGTAACTCTGTGAGATGAATTAACAGAACACAGAGCAGTTTCTCAGAAAGCTTCTTTCCAGTTTTGAACGGAAGATATTTCCTTTTTCACCATAGCCCTCTATGGGCTTCCAAATATCCCTTTGCCAATTCCACAAGAACAGCCTTAGCGAAAGGCTCCTTGAATTGGAAGATGTAACTCTGTGAGATGAATTAACAGAACACAGAGCAGTTTCTCAGAAAGCTTCTTTCCAGTTTTGAACGGAAGATATTTCCTTTCTCACCATAGCCCTCTATGGGCTTCCAAATATCCCTTTGCAAATTCCACAAGAACAGCCTTAGCGAAAGACTTCTTGAAGGGAAAGATGTAACTCTGTGAGATGAATTAACAGAACACAGAGCAGTTTCTCAGAAAGCTTCTTTCCAGTTTTGAACGGAAGATATTTCCTTTTTCAAAATAGCCCTCTATGTGCTTCCAAATATGCCGTTGCCAATTCCACAAGAACAGCCTTAGCGAAAGGCTTCTTGAAGGGAAAGATGTAACTCTGTGAGATGAATTAACAGAACACAGAGCAGTTTCTCAGAAAGCTTCTTTCCAGTTTTGAACGGAAGATATTTCCTTTTTCACCATAGCCCTCTAGGGGCTTCCAAATATCCCTTTGCCAATTCCCCAAGAACAGCCTTAGCGAAAGGCTTCTTGAAGGGAAAGATGTAACTCTGTGAGATGAATTAACAGAACACAGGGCAGTTTCTCAGAAAGCTTCTTTCCAGTTTTGAACGGAAGATATTTCCTTTTTCACCATAGCCCTCTATGGGCTTCCAAATATCCCTTTGCCAGTTCCACAAGAACAGCCTTAGCGAAAGGCTTCTTGAAGGGATAGATGTAACTCTGTGAGATGAATTAACAGAACACAGAGCAGTTTCTCAGAAAGCTTCTTTCCAGTTTTGAACGGAAGATATTTCCTTTTTCACCATAGCCCTCTATGGGCTTCCAAATATCCCTTTGCCAATTCCACAAGAACAGCCTTAGCGAAAGGCTTCTTGAAGGGAAAGATGTAACTCTGTGAGATGAATTAACAGAACACAGAGCAGTTTCTCAGAAAGCTTCTTTCCAGTTTTGAACGGAAGATATTTCCTTTTTCACCCTAGCCCACTATGGGCTTCCAAATATCCCTTTGCCAATTCCACAAGAACAGCCTTAGCGAAAGGCTTCTTGAAGGGAAAGATGTAACTCTGTGAGATGAATTAACAGAACACAGAGCAGTTTCTCAGAAAGCTTCTTTCCACTTTTGAACGGAAGACATTTCCTTTTTCACCGTAGCCCTCTATGGGCTTCCAAATATCCCTTTGTCAATTCCACAAGAACAGTCTTAGCGAAAGGCTTCTTGAAGGGAAAGATGTAACTCTGTGAGATGAATTAACAGAACACAGAGCAGTTTCTCAGAAAGCTTCTTTCCAGTTTTGAACGGAAGATATTTCCTTTTTCACAATAGCCCTCTATGGGCTTCCAAATATCCCTTTGCCAATTCCACAAGAACAGCCTTCGCGAAAGGCTTCTTGAAGGGAAAGACGTAACTCTCTGAGATGAATTAACAGAACACAGAGCAGTTTTTCAGAAAGCTTCTTTCCAGTTTTGAACGGAAGATATTTCCTTTTTCACGAGAGCCCTCTATGGGCTTCCAAATATCCCTTTGCCAATTCCCCAAGAACGGCCTTAGCGAAAGACTTCTTGAATTGAAAGATGTAACTCTGTGAGATTAATTAAGAGAACACAGAGCAGTTTCTCAGAAAGCTTCTTTCCAGTTTTGAACGGAAGATATTTCCTTTTTCACCATAGCCTTCTAAGGGCTTCCAAATATCCCTTTGCCAATTCCACAAGAACAGCCTTAGCGAAAGGCTTCTTGAAGGGAAAGATGTAACTCTGTGAGATGAATTAACAGAACACAGAGCAGTTTCTCAGAAAGCTTCTTTCCAGTTTTGAACGGAAGATATTTCCTTTTTCACCGTAGACCTCTATGGGCTTCGAAATATCCCTTTGCCAATTCCACAAGAACAGCCTTAGCGAAAGGCTTCTTGAAGGGAAAGATGTAACTCTGTGAGATGAATTAACAGAACACAGAGCAGTTTCTCAGAAAGCTTCTTTCCAGTTTTGAACGGAAGATATTTCCTTTTTCACCATAGCCCTCTATGGGCTTCCAAATATCCCTTTGCCATATGCACAAGAACAGCCTTAGCGAAAGGCTTCTTGAAGGGAACGATGTAACACTGTGAGATGAATTAACAGAACACAGAGCAGTTTCTCAGAAAGCTTCTTTCCAGTTTTGAACGGAAGATATTTCCTTTTTCACCATAGCCCTCTATGGGCTTCCAAATATCCCTTTGCCATGTCCACAAGAACAGCCTTAGCGAAAGGCTTCTTGAAGGGAAAGATGTAACTCTGTGAGATGAATTAACAGAACACAGAGCAGTTTCTCAGAAAGCTTCTTTCCAGTTTTGAACGGAAGATATTTCCTTTTTCACCATAGCCCTCTATGGGCTTCCAAATATCCCTTTGCCAATTTCACAAGAACAGCCTTAGCGAAAGGCTTCTTGAAGGGAAAGATGTAACTCTGTGAGATGAATTAACAGAACACAGAGCAGTTTCTCAGAAAGCTTCTTTCCAGTTTTGAATGGAAGATATTTCCTTTTTCACCATAGCCCTCTATGGGCTTCCAAATATCCCTTTGCCAATTCCACAAGAACAGCCTTAGCGAAAGGCTTCTTGAAGGGAAAGATGTAACTCTGTGAGATGAATTAACAGAACAGAGAACAGTTTCTCAGAAAGCTTCTTTCCAGTTTTGAACGGAAGATATTTCCTTTTTCACCATAGCCCTCTATGGGCTTCCAAATATCCCTTTGCCAATTCCACAAGAACAGCCTTAGCGAAAGGCTTCTTGAAGGGAAAGATGTAACTCTGTGAGATGAATTAACAGAACACAGAGCATTTTCTCAGAAAGCTTCTTTCCAGTTTTGAACGGAAGATATTTCCGTTTTCACCATAGCCCTCTATGGGCTTCCAAATATCCCTTTGCCAATTCCACAAGAACAGCCTTAGCGAAAGGCTTCTTGAAGGGAAAGACGTAACTCTGTGAGATGAATTAACAGAACACAGAGCAGTTTCTCAGAAAGCTTCTTTCCAGTTTTGAACGGAAAATATTTCCTTTTTCACAATAGCCCTCTATGGGCTTCCAAATATCCCTTTGCCAATTCCACAAGAACAGCCTTAGCGAAAGGCTTCTTGAAGGGAAAGATGTAACTCTGTGAGATGAATTAACAGAACACAGAGCAGTTTCTCAGAAAGCTTCTTTCCACCTTTGAACGGAAGATATTTCCTTTTTCACCATAGCCCTCTATGGGCTTAAAATATCCCTTTGCCAATTCCACACGAACAGCCTTAGCGAAAGACTTCTTGAAGGGAAAGATGTAACTCTGTGAGATGAATTAACAGAACACAGAGCAGTTTCTCAGTAAGCTTCTTTCCAGTATTGAACGGAAGATATTTCCTTTTTCACCATAGCACTCTATGGGCTTCCAAATATCCCTTTGCCAATTCCACAAGAACAGCCTTAGCGAAAGGCTTCTTGAAGGGAAAGATGTAACTCTTTGAGATGAATTAACAGAACACAGAGCAGTTTCTCAGAAAGCTTCTTTCCAGTTTTGAACGGAAGATATTTCCTTTTTCACCATAGCCCTCTATGGGCTTCCAAATATCCCTTTGCCATGTCCACAAGAACAGCCTTAGCGAAAGGCTTCTTGAAGGGAAAGATGTAACTCTGTGAGATGAATTAACAGAACACAGAGCAGTTTCTCAGAAAGCTTCTTTCCACTTTTGAACGGAAGATATTTCCTTTTTCACCATAGCCCTCTATGGGCTTCCAAATATCCCTTTGCCAATTCCACAAGAACAGCCTTAGCGAAAGGCTTCTTGAAGGGAAAGATGTAACTCTGTGAGATGAATTAACAGAACACAGAGCAGTTTCTCAGAAAGCTTCTTTCCAGTTTTGAACGGAAGATATTTCCTTTTTCACCATAGCCCTCTATGGGCTTAAAAATATCCCTTTGCCAATTCCACAAGAACAGCCTTAGCGAAAGGCTTCTTGAAGGGAAAGATGTAACTCTGTGAGATGAATTAACAGAACACAGAGCAGTTTCATAGAAAGCTTCTTTCCAGTTTTGAACGGAAGATATTTCCTTTTTCACCATAGCCCTCTATGGGCTTCCAAATATCCCTTTGCCAATTCCACAAGAACAGCCTTAGCGAAAGGCTTCTTGAAGGGAAAGATGTAACTCTGTGAGACGAATTAACAGAACGCGGAGCAGTTTCTCAGAAAGCTTCTTTCCAGTTTTCAACGGAAGATATTTCCTTTTTCACCATAGCCCTCTATGGGCTTCCAAATATCCCTTTGCCAATTCCACAAGAACAGCCTTAGCGAAAGGCTTCTTGAAGGGAAAGATGTAACTCTGTGAGATGAATTAACAGAACACAGAGCAGTTTCTCAGAAAGCTTCTTTACAGTTTTGAACGGAAGATATTTCCTTTTTCACCATAGTCCTCTATGGGCTTCCAAATGTCCCTTTGCCAATTCCACAAGAACAGCCTTAGCGAAAGGCTTCTTGAAGGGAAAGATGTAACTCTGTGAGACGAATTAACAGAACACAGAGCAGTTTCTCAGAAAGCTTCTTTCCAGTTTTGAACGGAAGATATTTCCTTTTTCACCATAGCCCTCTATGGGCTTCCAAATATCCCTTTGCCAATTCCACAAGAACAGCCTTAGCGAAAGGCTTCTTGAAGGGAAAGATGTAACTCTGTGAGATGAATTAACAGAACACAGAGCAGTTTCTCAGAAAGCTTCTTTCCACTTTTCAACGGAAGATATTTCCTTTTTCACCATAGCCCTCTATGGGCTTCCAAATATCCCTTTGCCAATTCCACAAGAACAGCCTTAGCGAAAGGCTTCTTGAAGGGAAAGATGTAACTCTCTGAGATGAATTAACAGAACACATAGCAGTTTCTCAGAAAGCTTCTTTCCAGTTTTGAACGGAAGATATTTCCTTTTTCACCTTAGCCCTCTATGGGCTTCCAAATATCCCTTTGCCAATTCCACAAGAACAGCCTTAGCGAAAGGCTTCTTGAAGGGAAAGATGTAACTCTGTGAGATGAATTAACAGAACACAGAGTAGTTTCTCAGAAAGCTTCTTTCCAGTTTTGAACGGAAGATATTTCCTTTTTCACCGTAGCCTTCTATGGGCTTCCAAATATCCCTTTGCCAATTCCACAAGAACAGCCTTAGCGAAAGGCTTCTTGAAGGGAAAGATGTAACTCTGTGAGATGAATTAACAGAACACAGAGCAGTTTCTCAGAAAGCTTCTTTCCAGTTTTGAACGGAAGGTATTTCCTCTTTCACCATAGCCCTCTATGGGCTTCCAAATATCCCTTTGCCAATTCCGCAAGAACAGCCTTAGCGATAGACTTCTTGAAGGGGAAGATGTAACTGTATGAGATGAATTAACAGAACAGAGAGCAGTTTCTCAGAAAGCTTCTTTCCAGTTTTGAACGGAAAATATTTCCTTTTTCACCATAGCCCTCTATGGGCTTCACAATATCCCTTTGCCAATTCCACAAGAACAGCCTTAGCGAAAGGCTCCTTGAATTGGAAGATGTAACTCTGTGAGATGAATTAACAGAACACAGAGCAGTTTCTCAGAAAGCTTCTTTCCAGTTTTGAACGGAAGATATTTCCTTTCTCAACATAGCCCTCTATGGGCTTCCAAATATCCCTTTGCAAATTCCACAAGAACAGCCTTAGCGAAAGACTTCTTGAAGGGAAAGATGTAACTCTGTGAGATGAATTAACAGAACACAGAGCAGTTTCTCAGAAAGCTTCTTTCCAGTTTTGAACGGAAGATATTTCCTTTTTCAAAATAGCCCTCTATGTGCTTCCAAATATCCCGTTGCCAATTCCACAAGAACAGCCTTAGCGAAAGGCTTCTTGAAGGGAAAGATGTAACTCTGTGAGATGAATTAACAGAACACAGAGCAGTTTCTCAGAAAGCTTCTTTCCAGTTTTGAACGGAAGATATTTCCTTTTTCACCATAGCCCTCTAGGGGCTTCCAAATATCCCTTTGCCAATTCCCCAAGAACAGCCTTAGCGAAAGGCTTCTTGAAGGGAAAGATGTAACTCTGTGAGATGAATTAACAGAACACAGGGCAGTTTCTCAGAAAGCTTCTTTCCAGTTTTGAACGGAAGATATTTCCTTTTTCACCATAGCCCTCTATGGGCTTCCAAATATCCCTTTGCCAGTTCCACAAGAACAGCCTTAACGAAAGGCTTCTTGAAGGGATAGATGTAACTCTGTGAGATGAATTAACAGAACACAGAGCAGTTTCTCAGAAAGCTTCTTTCCAGTTTTGAACGGAAGATATTTCCTTTTTCACCATAGCCCTCTATGGGCTTCCAAATATCCCTTTGCCAATTCCAAAAGAACAGCCTTAGCGAAAGGCTTCTTGAAGGGAAAGATGTAACTCTGTGAGATGAATTAACAGAACACAGAGCAGTTTCTCAGAAAGCTTCTTTCCAGTTTTGAACGGAAGATATTTCCTTTTTCACCCTAGCCCACTATGGGCTTCCAAATATCCCTTTGCCAATTCCACAAGAACAGCCTTAGCGAAAGGCTTCTTGAAGGGAAAGATGTAACTCTGTGAGATGAATTAACAGAACACAGAGCAGTTTCTCAGAAAGCTTCTTTCCTCTTTTGAACGGAAGACATTTCCTTTTTCACCGTAGCCCTCTATGGGCTTCCAAATATCCCTTTGCCAATTCCACAAGAACAGTCTTAGCGAAAGGCTTCTTGAAGGGAAAGATGTAACTCTGTGAGATGAATTAACAGAACACAGAGCAGTTTCTCAGAAAGCTTCTTTCCAGTTTTGAACGGAAGATATTTCCTTTTTCACCATAGCCCTCTATGGGCTTCCAAATATCCCTTTGCCAATTCCACAAGAACAGCCTTCGCGAAAGGCTTCTTGAAGGGAAAGACGAAACTCTGTGAGATGAATTAACAGAACACAGAGCAGTTTCTCAGAAAGCTTCTTTCCAGTTTTGAACGGAAGATATTTCCTTTTTCACGAGAGCCCTCTATGGGCTTCCAAATATCCCTTTGCCAATTCCCCAAGAACGGCCTTAGCGAAAGGCTTCTTGAAGGGAAAGATGTAACTCTGTGAGATGAATTAACAGAACACGGAGCAGTTTCTCAGAAAGCTTCTTTCCAGTTTTGAACGGAAGATATTTCCTTTTTCACCATAGCCCTCTATGGGCTTCCAAATATCCCTTTGCCAATTCCACAAGAACAGCCTTAGCGAAAGGCTTCTTGAAGGGAAAGATGTAACTCTGTGAGATGAATTAACAGAACACAGAGCAGTTTCTCAGAAAGCTTCTTTACAGTTTTGAACGGAAGATATTTCCTTTTTCACCATAGTCCTCTATGGGCTTCCAAATGTCCCTTTGACAATTCCACAAGAACAGCCTTAGAGAAAGGCTTCTTGAAGGGAAAGACGTAACTCTGTGAGATGAATTAACAGAACACAGAGCAGTTTCTCAGAAAGCTTCTTTCCAGTTTTGAACGGAAAATATTTCCTTTTTCACAATAGCCCTCTATGGGCTTCCAAATATCCCTTTGCCAATTCCACAAGAACAGCCTTAGCGAAAGGCTTCTTGAAGGGAAAGATGTAACTCTGTGAGATGAATTAACAGAACACAGAGCAGTTTCTAAGAAAGCTTCTTTCCACCTTTGAACGGAAGATATTTCCTTTTTCACCATAGCCCTCTATGGGCTTAAAATATCGCTTTGCCAATTCCACACGAACAGCCTTAGCGAAAGACTTCTTGAAGGGAAAGATGTAACTCTGTGAGATGAATTAACAGAACACAGAGCAGTTTTTCAGAAAGCTTCTTTCCACTTTTGAACGGAAGATATTTCCTTTTTCACCATAGCCCTCTATGGGCTTCCAAATATCCCTTTGCCAATTCCACAAGAACAGCCTTAGCGAAAGGCTTCTTGAAGGGAAAGATGTAACTCTTTGAGATGAATTAACAGAACACAGAGCAGTTTCTCAGAAAGCTTCTTTCCAGTTTTGAACGGAAGATATTTCCTTTTTCACCATTGCCCTCTATGGGCTTCCAAATATCCCTTTGCCATGTCCACAAGAACAGCCTTAGCGAAAGGCTTCTTGAAGGGAAAGATGTAACTCTGTGAGATGAATTAACAGAACACAGAGCAGTTTCTCAGAAAGCTTCTTTCCACTTTTGAACGGAAGATATTTCCTTTTTCACCATAGCCCTCTATGGGCTTCCAAATATCCCTTTGCCAATTCCACAAGAACAGCCTTAGCGAAAGGCTTCTTGAAGGGAAAGATGTAACTCTGTGAGATGAATTAACAGAACACAGAGCAGTTTCTCAGAAAGCTTCTTTCTAGTTTTGAACGGAAGATATTTCCTTTTTCACCATAGCCCTCTATGGGCTTAAAAATATCCCTTTGCCAATTCCACAAGAACAGCCTTAGCGAAAGGCTTCTTGAAGGGAAAGATGTAACTCTGTGAGATGAATGAACAGAACACAGAGCAGTTTCATAGAAAGCTTCTTTCCACTTTTGAACGGAAGATATTTCCTTTTTCACCATAGCCCTCTATGGGCTTCCAAATATCCCTTTGCCAATTCCACAAGAACAGCCTTAGCGAAAGGCTTCTTGAAGGGAAGGATGTAACTCTGTGAGATGAATTAACAGAACACAGAGCAGTTTCTCAGAAAGCTTCTTTCCAGTATTGAACGGAAGATATTTCCTTTTTCACCATAGCCCTCTATGGGCTTCCAAATATCCCTTTGCCAATTCCACAAGAACAGCCTTAGCGAAAGGCTTCTTGAAGGGAAAGATGTAACTCTTTGAGATGAATTAACAGAACACAGAGCAGTTTCTCAGAAAGCTTCTTTCCAGTTTTGAACGGAAGATATTTCCTTTTTCACCATAGCCCTCTATGGGCTTCCAAATATCCCTTTGCCATGTCCACAAGAACAGCCTTAGCGAAAGGCTTCTTGAAGGGAAAGATGTAACTCTGTGAGATGAATTAACAGAACACAGAGCAGTTTCTCAGAAAGCTTCTTTCCACTTTTGAACGGAAGATATTTCCTTTTTCACCATAGCCCTCTATGGGCTTCCAAATATCCCTTTGCCAATTCCACAAGAACAGCCTTAGCGAAAGGCTTCTTGAAGGGAAAGATGTAACTCTGTGAGATGAATTAACAGAACACAGAGCAGTTTCTCAGAAAGCTTCTTTCCAGTTTTGAACGGAAGATATTTCCTTTTTCACCATAGCCCTCTATGGGCTTAAAAATATCCCTTTGCCAATTCCACAAGAACAGCCTTAGCGAAAGGCTTCTTGAAGGGAAAGATGTAACTCAGTGAGATGAATTAACAGAACACAGAGCAGTTTCATAGAAAGCTTCTTTCCACTTTTGAACGGAAGATATTTCCTTTTTCACCATAGCCCTCTATGGGCTTCCAAATATCCCTTTGCCAATTCCACAAGAACAGCCTTAGCGAAAGGCTTCTTGAAGGGAAACATGTAACTCTGTGAGATGAATTAACAGAACACGGAGCAGTTTCTCAGAAAGCTTCTTTCCAGTTTTGAACGGAAGATATTTCCTTTTTCACCATAGCCCTCTATGGGATTCCAAATATCCCTTTGCCAATTCCACAAGAACAGCCTTAGCGAAAGGCTTCTTGAAGGGAAAGATGTAACTCTGTGAGATGAATTAACAGAACACAGAGCAGTTTCTCAGAAAGCTTCTTTACAGTTTTGAACGGAAGATATTTCCTTTTTCACCATAGTCCTCTATGGGCTTCCAAATGTCCCTTTGCCAATTCCACAAGAACAGCCTTAGCGAAAGGCTTCTTGAAGGGAAAGATGTAACTCTGTGAGACGAATTAACAGAACACAGAGCAGTTTCTCAGAATGCTTCTTTCCAGTTTTGAACGGAAGATATTTCCTTTTTCACCATAGCCCTCTATGGGCTTCCAAATATCCCTTTGCCAATTCCACAAGAACAGCCTTAGCGAAAGGCTTCTTGAAGGGAAAGATGTAACTCTGTGAGATGAATTAACAGAACACAGAGCAGTTTCTCAGAAAGCTTCTTTCCAGTTTTGAACGGAAGATATTTCCTTTTTCACCATAGCCTTCTATGGGCTTCCAAATATCCCTTTACCAATTCCACAAGAACAGCCTTAGCGAAAGGCTTCTTGAAGGGAAAGATGTAACTCTGTGAGATGAATTAACAGAACACAGAGCAGTTTCTCAGAAAGCTTCTTTCCAGTTTTGAACGGAAGATATTTCCTTTTTCACCATAGCCCTCTATGGGCTTCCAAATATCCCTTTGCCAATTCCCCAAGAACAGCCTTAGCGAAAGGCTTCTTGAAGGGAAAGATGTAACTCTGTGAGATGAATTAACAGAACACAGAGCAGTTTCTCAGAAAGCTTCTTTCCACTTTTCAACGGAAGATATTTCCTTTTTCACCCTAGCGCTCTATGGGCTTCCAAATATCCCTTTGCCAATTCCAAAAGAACAGCCTTAGCGAAAGGCTTCTTGAAGGGAAAGATGTAACTCTGTGAGATGAATTAACAGAACACAGAGCAGTTTCTCAGAAAGCTTCTTTCCAGTTTTGAACGGAAGATATTTCCTTTTTCACCATAGCCCTCTATGGGTTTCCAAATATCCCTTTGCCAATTCCACAAGAACAGCCTTAGCGAAAGGCTTCTTGAAGGGAAAGATGTAACTCTGTGAGATGAATTAACAGAACACAGAGTAGTTTAGCAGAAAGCTTCTTTTCAGTTTTGAACGGAAGATATTTCCTTTTTCACCATAGCCCTCTATGGGCTTCCAAATATTCCTTTGCCAATTCCACAAGAACAGCCTTAGCGAAAGGCTTCTTGAAGGGAAAGATGTAACTCTGTGAGATGAATGAACAGAACACAGAGCAGTTTCTCAGAAAGCTTCTTTCCACTTTTCAACGGAA
Source organism: Chlorocebus sabaeus (assembly GCF_047675955.1). NCBI lineage: Eukaryota > Metazoa > Chordata > Mammalia > Primates > Cercopithecidae > Chlorocebus > Chlorocebus sabaeus. The sequence goes on from NW_027327970.1 coordinate 526,376, forward strand.
GATATTTCCTTTTTCACCATAGCCCTCTATGGGCTTCCAAATATCCCTTTGCCAATTCCACAAGAACAGCCTTAGCGAAAGGCTTCTTGAAGGGAAACATGTAACTCTGTGAGATGAATGAACAGAACACAGAGCAGTTTCTCAGAAAGCTTCTTTCCACTTTTCAACGGAAGATATTTCCTTTTTCACCATAGCCCTCTATGGGCTTCCAAATATCCCTTTGCCAATTGCACAAGAACAGCCTTAGCGAAAGGCTTCTTGAAGGGAAAGATGTAACTCTGTGAGATGAATTAACAGAACACAGAGCAGTTTCTCAGAAAGCTTCTTTCCAGTTTTGAACGGAAAATATTTCCTTTTTCACCATAGCCCTCTATGGGCTTCGAAATATCCCTTTGCCAATTGCACAAGAACAGCCTTAGCGAAAGGCTTCTTGAAGGGAAAGATGTAACTCTGTGAGATGAATTAACAGAACACAGAGCACTTTCTCAGAAAGCTTCCTTGCAGTTTTGAACGGAAGATATTTCCTTTTTCACCATAGCCCTCTATGGGCTTCCAAATATCCCTTTGCCAATTCCACAAGAACAGCCTTAGCGAAAGGCTTCTTGAAGGAAAGATGTAACTCTGTGAGATGAATTAACAGAACAGAGAACAGTTTCTCAGAAAGCTTCTTTCCAGTTTTGAACGGAAGATATTTCCTTTTTCACCATAGCCCTCTATGGGCTTCCAAATATCCCTTTGCCAATTCCACAAGAACAGCCTTAGCGAAAGGCTTCTTGAAGGGAAAGATGTAACTCTTTGAGATGAATTAACAGAACACAGAGCAGTTTCTCAGAAAGCTTCTTTCCAGTTTTGAACGGAAGATATTTCCGTTTTCACCATAGCCCCCTATGGGCTTCCAAATATCCCTTTGCCATGTCCACAAGAGCAGCCTTAGCGAAATGCTTCTTGAAGGGAAAGATGTAACTCTGTGAGATGAATTAACAGAACACAGAGCAGTTTCTCAGAAAGCTTCTTTCCAGTTTTGAACGGAAGATATTTCCTTTTTCACCATAGCCCTCTATGGGCTTCCAAATATCCCTTTGCCAATTCCACAAGAACAGCCTTAGCGAAAGGCTTCTTGAAGGGAAAGGTGTAACTCTGTGAGATGAATTAACAGAACACAGAGCAGTTTCTCAGAAAGCTTCTTTCCAGTTTTCAACGGAAGATATTTCCTTTTTCACCATAGCCCTCTATGGGCTTCCAAATATCCCTTTGCCAATTCCACAAGAACAGCCTTAGGGAAAGGCTTCTTGAAGGGAAAGATGTAACTATGTGAGATGAATTAACAGAACACAGAGCAGTTTCTCAGAAAGCTTCTTTCCAGTTTTGAACGGAAGTTATTTCCTTTTTCACCATAGCCCTCTATGGGCTTCCAAATATCCCTTTGCCAATTGCACAAGAACAGCCTTAGCGAAAGGCTTCTTGAAGGGAAAGATGTAACTCTGTGAGATGAATTAACAGAACACAGAGCAGTTTCTCAGAAAGCTTCTTTCCAGTTTTGAACGGAAGATATTTCCTTTTTCACCATAGCCCTCTATGGGCTTCGAAATATCCCTTTGCCAATTGCACAAGAACAGCCTTAGCGAAAGGCTTCTTGAAGGGAAAGATGTAACTCTGTGAGATGAATTAACAGAACACAGAGCACTTTCTCAGAAAGCTTCTTTGCAGTTTTGAACGGAAGATATTTCCTTTTTCACCATAGCCCTCTATGGGCTTCCAAATATCCCTTTGCCAATTCCACAAGAACAGCCTTAGCGAAAGGCTTCTTGAAGGAAAGATGTAACTCTGTGAGATGAATTAACAGAACACAGAGCAGTTTCTCAGAAAGCTTCTTTCCAGTTTTGAACGGAAGATATTTCCTTTTTCACCATAGCCCTCTATGGGCTTCCAAATATCCCTTTGCCAATTCCACAAGAACAGCCTTAGCGAAAGGCTTCTTGAAGGGAAAGATGTAACTCTGTGAGAAGAATTAACAGAACACAGAGCAGTTTCTCAGAAAGCTTCTTTCCAGTTTTGAACGGAAGATATTTCCTTTCTCACCATAGCCCTCTAGGGGCTTCCAAATATCCCTTTGCCAATTCCACAAGAACAGCCTTAGCGAAAGGCTTCTTGAAGGGAAAGATGTAACTCTGTGAGATGAATTAACAGAACACAGAGCAGTTTCTCAGAAAGCTTCTTTCCAGTTTTGAACGGAAGATATTTCCTTTTTCACCCTAGCCCACTATGGGCTTCCAAATATCCCTTTGCCAATTCCACAAGAACAGCCTTAGCGAAAGGCTTCTTGAAGGGAAAGATGTAACTCTGTGAGATGAATTAACAGAACACAGAGCAGTTTCTCAGAAAGCTTCTTTCCAGTTTTGAACGGAAGATATTTCCTTTTTCACCATAGCCCTCTATGGGCTTCCAAATATCCCTTTGCCAATTCCACAAGAACAGCCTTCGCGAAAGGCTTCTTGAAGGGAAAGACGTAACTCTGTGAGATGAATTAACAGAACACAGAGCAGTTTCTCAGAAAGCTTCTTTCCAGTTTTGAACGGAAGATATTTCCTTTTTCACGATAGCCTTCTATGGGCTTCCAAATATCCCTTTGCCAATTCCCCAAGAACGGCCTTAGCGAAAGACTTCTTGAAGGGAAAGATGTAACTCTGTGAGATTCATTAAGAGAACACAGAGAAGTTTCTCAGAAAGCTTCTTTCCAGTTTTGAACGGAAGATATTTCCTTTTTCACCATAGCCTTCTAAGGGCTTCCAAATATCCCTTTGCCAATTCCACAAGAACAGCCTTAGCGAAAGGCTTCTTGAAGGGAAAGATGTAACTCTGTGAGATGAATTAACAGAACACAGAGCAGTTTCTCAGAAAGCTTCTTTCCAGTTTTGAACGGAAGATATTTCCTTTTTCACCATAGCCATCTATGGGCTTCCAAATATCCCTTTGCAAATTCCAAAAGAACAGCCTTAGCGAAAGGCTTCTTGAAGGGAAAGATGTAGCTCTGTGAGATGAATTAACAGAACACAGAGCAGTTTCTCAGAAAGCTTCTTTCCAGTTTTGAACGGAAGATATTTCCGTTTTCACCATAGCCCTTTATGGGCTTTCAAATATCCCTTTGCCAATTGCACAAGAACAGCCTTAGCGAAAGGCTTCTTGAAGGGAAAGATGTAACTCTGTGAGATGAATTAACAGAACACAGAGCAGTTTCTCAGAAAACTTCTTTCCAGTTTTGAACGGAAAATATTTCCTTTTTCACCATAGCCCTCTATGGGCTTCCAAATATCCCTTTGCCAATTCCACAAGAACAGCCTTAGCGAAAGGCTTCTTGAAGGGAAAGATGTAACTCTGTGAGACGAATTAACAGAACACAGAGCAGTTTCTCAGAAAGCTTCTTTACAGTTTTGAACGGAAGATATTTCCTTTTTCACCATAGTCCTCTATGGGCTTCCAAATGTCCCTTTGCCAATTCCACAAGAACAGCCTTAGCGAAAGGCTTCTTGAAGGGAAAGATGTAACTCTGTGAGACGAATTAACAGAACACAGAGCAGTTTCTCAGAATGCTTCTTTCCAGTTTTGAACGGAAGATATTTCCTTTTTCACCATAGCCCTCTATGGGCTTCCAAATATCCCTTTGCCAATTCCACAAGAACAGCCTTAGCGAAAGGCTTCTTGAAGGGAAAGATGTAACTCTGTGAGATGAATTAACAGAACACAGAGCAGTTTCTCAGAAAGCTTCTTTCCAGTTTTGAACGGAAGATATTTCCTTTTTCACCATAGCCTTCTATGGGCTTCCAAATATCCCTTTACCAATTGCACAAGAACAGCCTTAGCGAAAGGCTTCTTGAAGGGAAAGATGTAACTCTGTGAGATGAATTAACAGAACACAGAGCAGTTTCTCAGAAAGCTTCTTTCCACTTTTCAACGGAAGATATTTCCTTTTTCACCATAGCCCTCTATGGGCTTCCAAATATCCCTTTGCCAATTCCCCAAGAACAGCCTTAGCGAAAGGCTTCTTGAAGGGAAAGATGTAACTCTGTGAGATGAATTAACAGAACACAGAGCAGTTTCTCAGAAAGCTTCTTTCCACTTTTCAACGGAAGATATTTCCTTTTTCACCCTAGCGCTCTATGGGCTTCCAAATATCCCTTTGCCAATTCCAAAAGAACAGCCTTAGCGAAAGGCTTCTTGAAGGGAAAGATGTAACTCTGTGAGATGAATTAACAGAACACAGAGCAGTTTCTCAGAAAGCTTCTTTCCAGTTTTGAACGGAAGATATTTCCTTTTTCACCATAGCCCTCTATGGGCTTCCAAATATCCCTTTGCCAATTCCACAAGAACAGCCTTAGCGAAAGGCTTCTTGAAGGGAAAGATGTAACTCTGTGAGATGAATGAACAGAACACAGAGCAGTTTCTCAGAAAGCTTCTTTCCACTTTTCAACGGAAGATATTTCCTTTTTCACCATAGCCCTCTATGGGCTTCCAAATATCCCTTTGCCAATTCCACAAGAACAGCCTTAGCGAAAGGCTTCTTGAAGGGAAACATGTAACTCTGTGAGACGAATGAACAGAACACAGAGCAGTTTCTCAGAAAGCTTCTTTCCACTTTTCAACGGAAGATATTTCCTTTTTCACCATAGCCCTCTATGGGCTTCCAAATATCCCTTTGCCAATTGCACAAGAACAGCCTTAGCGAAAGGCTTCTTGAAGGGAAAGATGTAACTCTGTGAGATGAATTAACAGAACACAGAGCAGTTTCTCAGAAAGCTTCTTTCCAGTTTTGAACGGAAAATATTTCCTTTTTCACCATAGCCCTCTATGGGCTTCGAAATATCCCTTTGCCAATTGCACAAGAACAGCCTTAGCGAAAGGCTTCTTGAAGGGAAAGATGTAACTCTGTGAGATGAATTAACAGAACACAGAGCACTTTCTCAGAAAGCTTCTTTGCAGTTTTGAACGGAAGATATTTCCTTTTTCACCATAGCCCTCTATGGGCTTCCAAATATCCCTTTGCCAATTCCACAAGAACAGCCTTAGCGAAAGGCTTTTTGAAGGAAAGATGTAACTCTGTGAGATGAATTAACAGAACAGAGAACAGTTTCTCAGAAAGCTTCTTTCCAGTTTTGAACGGAAGATATTTCCTTTTTCACCATAGCCCTCTATGGGCTTCCAAATATCCCTTTGCCAATTCCACAAGAACAGCCTTAGCGAAAGGCTTCTTGAAGGGAAAGATGTAACTCTTTGAGATGAATTAACAGAACACAGAGCAGTTTCTCAGAAAGCTTCTTTCCAGTTTTGAACGGAAGATATTTCCGTTTTCACCATAGCCCTCTATGGGCTTCCAAATATCCCTTTGCCATGTCCACAAGAGCAGCCTTAGCGAAATGCTTCTTGAAGGGAAAGATGTAACTCTGTGAGATGAATTAACAGAACACAGAGCAGTTTCTCAGAAAGCTTCTTTCCAGTTTTGAACGGAAGATATTTCCTTTTTCACCATAGCCCTCTATGGGCTTCCAAATATCCCTTTGCCAATTCCACAAGAACAGCCTTAGCGAAAGGCTTCTTGAAGGGAAAGATGTAACTCTGTGAGATGAATTAACAGAACACAGAGCAGTTTCTCAGAAAGCTTCTTTCCAGTTTTCAACGGAAGATATTTCCTTTTTCACCATAGCCCTCTATGGGCTTCCAAATATCCCTTTGCCAATTCCACAAGAACAGCCTTAGCGAAAGGCTTCTTGAAGGGAAAGATGTAACTCTGTGAGATGAATTAACAGAACACAGAGCAGTTTCTCAGAAAGCTTCTTTCCAGTTTTGAACGGAAGATATTTCCTTTTTCACCCTAGCCCTCTATGGGCTTCCAAATATCCCTTTGCCAATTCCACAAGAACAGCCTTAGCGAACGGCTTCTTGAAGAGAGAGATGTAACTCTGTGAGATGAATTAACAGAACACAGAGCAGTTTCTCAGAAAGCTTCTTTCCAGTTTTGAACGGAAGATATTTCCTTTTTCACCATAGCCCTCTATGGGCTTCCAAATATCCCTTTGCCAATTCCACAAGAACAGCCTTAGCGAAAGGCTTCTTGAAGGGAAGTATTTAACTCTGTGAGAAGAATTAACAGAACACAGAGCAGTTTCTCAGAAAGCTTCTTTCCAGTTTTGAACGGAAGATATTTCCTTTTTCACCATAGCCCTCTAAGGGCTTCCAAATATCCCTTTGCCAATTCCACAAGAACAGCCTTAGCGAAAGGCTTCTTGAAGGGAAAGATGTAACTCTGTGAGATGAATTAACAGAACACAGAGCAGTTTCTCAGAAAGCTTCTTTCCAGTTTTGAACGGAAGATATTTCCTTTATCACCATAGCCCTCTATGGGCTTCCAAATATCCCTTTGCCAATTCCACAACAGCAGCCTTAGCGAAAGTATTCTTGAAGGGAAAGATGTAACTCGGTGAGATGAATTAACAGAACACAGAGCAGTTTCTAAGAAAGTTTCTTTCCAGTTTTGAACGGAAGATATTTCCTTTTTCACCATAGCCCTCTATGGGCTTCCAAATATCCCTTTGCCAATTCCACAAGAACAGCCTTAGCGAAAGGCTTCTTGAAGGGAAAGATGTAACTCTCTGAGATGAATTAACAGAACACATAGCAGTTTCTCAGAAAGCTTCTTTCCAGTTTTGAACGGAAGATATTACCTTTTTCACCATAGCCCTCTATGGGCTTCCAAATATCCCTTTGCCAATTCCACAAGAACAGCCTTAGCGAAAGGCTTCTTGAAGGGAAAGATGTAACTCTGTGAGATGAATTAACAGAACACAGAGCAGTTTCTCAGAAAGCTTCTTTCCACTTTTGAACGGAAGATATTTCCTTTTTCACCATAGCCCTCTATGGGCTTCCAAATATCCCTTTGCCAATTCCACAAGAACAGCCTTAGCGAAAGGCTTCTTGAAGGGAAAGATGTAACTCTGTGAGATGAATTAACAGAACACAGAGCAGTTTCTCAGAAAGCTTCTTTCCAATTTTGAACTTAAGATATTTCCTTTTTCACCATAGCCCTCTATGGGCTTCCAAATATCCCTTTGCCAATTCCACAAGAACAGCCTTAGCGAAAGGCCTCTTGAAGGGAAAGATGTAACTGTATGAGATGAATTAACAGAACAGAGAGCAGTTTCTCAGAAAGCTTCTTTCCAGTTTTGAACGGAAAATATTTCCTTTTTCACCATAGCCTTCTATGGGCTTCCAAATATCCCTTTGCCAATTCCACAAGAACAGCCTTAGCGAAAGGCTCCTTGAAGAGGAAGAAGTAACTCTGTGAGATGAATTAACAGAACACAGAGCTGTTTCTCAGAAAGCTTCTTTCCAGTTTTGAACGGAAGATATTTCCTTTCTCACCATAGCCCTGTACGGGCTTCCAAATATCCCTTTGCCAATTCCACAAGAACAGCCTTAGCGAAAGGCTTCTTGAAGGGAAAGATGTAACTCTGTGAGATGAATTAACAGAACACAGAGCAGTTTCTCAGAAAGCTTCTTTCCAGTTTTGAACGGAAGATATTTCCTTTTTCACCCTAGCCCACTATGGGCTTCCAAATATCCCTTTGCCAATTCCACAAGAACAGCCTTAGCGAAAGGCTTCTTGAAGGGAAAGATGTAACTCTGTGAGATGAATTAACAGAACACAGAGCAGTTTCTCAGAAAGCTTCTTTCCAGTTTTGAACGGAAGATATTTCCTTTTTCACCATAGCCCTCTATGGGCTTCCAAATATCCCTTTGCCAATTCCACAAGAACAGCCTTCGCGAAAGGCTTCTTGAAGGGAAAGACGTAACTCTGTGAGATGAATTAACAGAACACAGAGCAGTTTCTCAGAAAGCTTCTTTCCAGTTTTGAACGGAAGATATTTCCTTTTTCACCATTGCCCTCTATGGGCTTCCAAATATCCCTTTGCCAATTGCACAAGAACAGCCTTAGCGAAAGGCTTCTTGAAGGGAAAGATGTAACTCTGTGAGATGAATTAACAGAACACAGAGCAGTTTCTCAGAAAACTTCTTTCCAGTTTTGAACGGAAGATATTTCCTTTTTCACCATAGCCCTCTATGGCCTTCCAAATATCCCTTTGCCAATTCCACAAGAACAGCCTTAGCGAAAGGCTTCTTGAAGGGAAAGATGTAACTCTGTGAGATGAATTAACAGAACACAGAGCAGTTTCTCAGAAAGCTTCTTTCCAGTTTTGAACGGAAGATATTTCCTTTTTCACCATAGCCCTCTATGGGCTTCCAAATATCCCTTTGCCAATTCCACAAGAACAGCCTTAGCGAAAGGCTTCTTGAAGGGAAAGATGTAACTCTGTGAGATGAATTAGCAGAACACAGAGCAGTTTCTCAGAAAGCTTCTTTCCAGTTTTGAACGGAAGATATTTCCTTTTTCACCATAGCCCTCTATGGGCTTCCAAATATCCCTTTGCCAATTCCACAAGAACAGCCTTAGCGAAAGGCTTCTTGAAGGGAAAGATGTAGCTCTGTGAGATGAATGAACAGAACACAGAGCAGTTTCTCAGAAAGCTTCTTTCCAGTTTTGAACGGAAGATATTTCCTTTTTCACCAAAGCCCTCTATGGGCTTTCAAATATCCCTTTGCCAATTCCACAAGAACAGCCTTAGCGAAAGGCTTCTTGAAGGGAAAGATGTAACTCTGTGAGATGAATTAACAGAACACAGAGCCGTTTCTCAGAAAGCTTCTTTCCAGTTTTGAACGGAAGATATTTCCTTTTTCACCATAGCCCTCTATGGGCTTCCAAATATCCCTTTGCCAATTTCACAAGAACAGCCTTAGCGAAAGGCTTCTTGAAGGGAAAGATGTAACTCTGTGAGATGAATTAACAGAACACAGAGCAGTTTCTCAGAAAGCTTCTTTCCAGTTTTGAACGGAAGATATTTCCTTTTTCACCATAGCCCTCTATGGGCTTCCAAATATCCCTTTATCAATTCCACAAGAACAGCCTTCGCGAAAGGCTTCTTGAAGGGAAAGACGTATCTCTGTGAGATGAATTAACAGAACACAGAGCAGTTTTTCAGAAAGCTTCTTTCCAGTTTTGAACGGAAGATATTTCCTTTTTCACCATAGCCCTCTAGGTGTTCCAAATATCCCTTTGCCAATTCCACAAGAACAGCCTTAGCGAAAGGCTTCTTGAAGGGAAAGATGTAACTTTGTGAGATTAATTAACAGAACACAGAGCAGTTTCTCAGAAAGCTTCTTTCCAGTTTTGAATGGAAGATATTTCCTTTTTCACCATAGCCCTCTATGGGCTTCCAAATATCCCTTTGCCAATTCCACAAGAACAGCCTTAGCGAAAGGCTTCTTGAAGGGAAAGATGTAACTCTGTGAGATTAATTAACAGAACAGAGTACAGTTTCTCAGAAAGCTTCTTTCCAGTTTTGAACGGAAGATATTTCCTTTTTCACCATAGCCCTCTATGGGCTTCCAAATATCCCTTTGCCAATTCCACAAGAACAGCCTTAGCGAAAGGCTTCTTGAAGGGAAAGATGTAACTCTGTGAGATGAATTAACAGAACACAGAGCAGTTTCTCAGAAAGCTTCTTTCCACCTTTGAACGGAAGATATTTCCTTTTTCACCATAGCCCTCTATGGGCTTAAAATATCGCTTTGCCAATACCACACGAACAGCCTTAGCGAAAGACTTCTTGAAGGGAAAGATGTAACTCTGTGAGATGAATTAACAGAACACAGAGCAGTTTCTCAGAAAGCTTCTTTCCAGTATTGAACGGAAGATATTTCCTTTTTCACCATAGCCCTCTATGGGCTTCCAAATATCCCTTTGCCAATTCCACAAGAACAGCCTTAGCGAAAGGCTTCTTGAAGGGAAAGATGTAACTCTTTGAGATGAATTAACAGAACACAGAGCAGTTTCTCAGAAAGCTTCTTTCCAGTTTTGAACGGAAGATATTTCCTTTTTCACCATAGCCCTCTATGGGCTTCCAAATATCCCTTTGCCATGTCCACAAGAACAGCCTTAGCGATAGGCTTCTTGAAGGGAAAGATGTAACTCTGTGAGATGAATTAACAGAACACTGAGCAGTTTCTCAGAAAGCTTCTTTCCACTTTTGAACGGAAGATATTTCCTTTTTCACCATAGCCCTCTATGGGCTTCCAAATATCCCTTTGCCAATTCCACAAGAACAGGCTTAGCGAAAGGCTTCTTGAAGGGAAAGATGTAACTTTGTGAGATGAATTAACAGAACACAGAGCAGTTTCTCAGAAAGCTTCTTTCCAGTTTTGAACGGAAGATATTTCCTTTTTCACCATAGCCCTCTATGGGCTTAAAAATATCCCTTTGCCAATTCCACAAGAACAGCCTTAGCGAAAGGCTTCTTGAAGGGAAAGATGTAACTCTGTGAGATGAATTAACAGAACACAGAGCAGTTTCTCAGAAAGCTTCTTTCCACTTTTGAACGGAAGATATTTCCTTTTTCACCATAGCCCTCTATGGGCTTCCAAATATCCCTTTGCCAATTCCACGAGAACAGCCTTAGCGAAAGGCTTCTTGAAGGGAAAGATGTAACTCTGTGAGATGAATTAACAGAACACGGAGCAGTTTCTCAGAAAGCTTCTTTCCAGTTTTGAACGGAAGATTTTTCCTTTTTCACCATAGCCCTCTATGGGCTTCCAAATATCCCTTTGCCAATTCCACAAGAACAGCCTTAGCGAAAGGCTTCTTGAAGGGAAAGATGTAACTCTGTGAGATGAATTAACAGAACACAGAGCAGTTTCTCAGAAAGCTTCTTTACAGTTTTGAACGGAAGATATTTCCTTTTTCACCATAGTCCTCTATGGGTTTCCAAATGTCCCTTTGCCAATTCCACAAGAACAGCCTTAGCGAAAGGCTTCTTGAAGGGAAAGATGTAACTCTGTGAGACGAATTAACGGAACACAGAGCAGTTTCTCAGAATGCTTCTTTCCAGTTTTGAACGGAAGATATTTCCTTTTTCACCATAGCCCTCTATGGGCTTCCAAATATCCCTTTGCCAATTCCACAAGAACAGCCTTAGCGAAAGGCTTCTTGAAGGGAGGGATGTAACTCTGTGAGATGAATTAACAGAACACAGAGCAGTTTCTCAGAAAGCTTCTTTCCAGTTTTGAACGGAAGATATTTCCTTTTTCACCATAGCCTTCTATGGGCTTCCAAATATCCCTTTGCCAATTCCACAAGAACAGCCTTAGCGAAAGGCTTCTTGAAGGGAAAGATGTAACTCTGTGAGATGAATTAACAGAACACAGAGCAGTTTCTCAGAAAGCCTCTTTCCACTTTTCAACGTAAGATATTTCCTTTTTCACCATAGCCCGCTATGGGCTTCCAAATATCCCTTTGCCAATTCCCCAAGAACAGCCTTAGCGAAAGGCTTCTTGAAGGGAAAGATGTAACTCTGTGAGATGAATTAACAGAACACATAGCAGTTTCTCAGAAAGCTTCTTTCCACTTTTCAACGGAAGATATTACCTTTTTCACCCTAGCGCTCTATGGGCTTCCAAATATCCCTTTGCCAATTCCAAAAGAACAGACTTAGCGAAAGGCTTCTTGAAGGGAAAGATGTAACTCTGTGAGATGAATTAACAGAACACAGAGCAGTTTCTCAGAAAGCTTCTTTCCAGTTTTGAACGGAAGGTATTTCCTCTTTCACCATAGCCCTCTATGGGCTTCCAAATATCCCTTTGCCAATTCCGCAAGAACAGCCTTAGCGAAAGGCTTCTTGAAGGGAAAGATGTAACTCTGTGAGATGAATTAATAGAACACAGAGCAGTTTCTCAGAAAGCTTCTTTCCAGTTTTGAACGGAAGATATTTCCTTTTTCACCATAGCCCTCTATGGGCTTCCAAATATCCATTTTCCAATTCCACAAGAACAGCCTTAGCGATAGACTTCTTGAAGGGAAAGATGTAACTGTATGAGATGAATTAACAGAACAGAGAGCAGTTTCTCAGAAAGCTTCTTTCCAGTTTTGAACGGAAAATATTTCCTTTTTCACCATAGCCCTCTATGAGCTTCACAATATCCCTTTGCCAATTCCACAAGAACAGCCTTAGCGAAAGGCTCCTTGAAGAGGAAGATGTAACTCTGTGAGATGAATTAACAGAACACAGAGCAGTTTCTCAGAAAGCTTCTTTCCAGTTTTGAACGGAAGATATTTCCTTTCTCACCATAGCCCTCTATGGGCTTCCAAATATCCCTTTGCAAATTCCACAAGAACAGCCTTAGCGAAAGGCTTCTTGAAGGGAAAGATGTAACTCTGTGAGATGAATTAACAGAACACAGAGCAGTTTCTCAGAAAGCTTCTTTCCAGTTTTGAACGGAAGATATTTCCTTTTTCACCCTAGCCCACTATGGGCTTCCAAATATCCCTTTGCCAATTCCACAAGAACAGCCTTAGCGAAAGGCTTCTTGAAGGGAAAGATGTAACTCTGTGAGATGAATTAACAGAACACAGAGCAGTTTCTCAGAAAGCTTCTTTCCACTTTTGAACGGAAGATATTTCCTTTTTCACCGTAGCCCTCTATGGGCTTCCAAATATCCCTTTGCCAATTCCACAAGAACAGTCTTAGCGAAAGGCTTCTTGAAGGGAAAGATGTAACTCTGTGAGATGAATTAACAGAACACAGAGCAGTTTCTCAGAAAGCTTCTTTCCAGTTTTGAACGGAAGATATTTCCTTTTTCACCATAGCCTTCTAAGGGCTTCCAAATATCCCTTTGCCAATTCCACAAGAACAGCCTTAGCGAAAGGCTTCTTGAAGGGAAAGATGTAACTCTGTGAGATGAATGAACAGAACACAGAGCAGTTTCTCAGAAAGCTTCTTTCCAGTTTTGAACGGAAGATATTTCCTTTTTCACCGTAGACCTCTATGGGCTTCGAAATATCCCTTTGCCAATTCCACAAGAACAGCCTTAGCGAAAGGCTTCTTGAAGGGAAATATGTAACTCTGTGAGATGAATTAACAGAACCCAGAACAGTTTCTCAGAAAGCTTCTTTCCAGTTTTGAACGGAAGATATTTCCTTTTTCACCATAGCCCTCTATGGGCTTCCAAATATCCCTTTGCCAATTCCACAAGAACAGCCTTAGAGAAAGGTTTCTTGAAGGGAAAGATGTAACTCTGTGAGATGAATTAACAGAACACAGAGTAGTTTCTCAGAAAGCTTCTTTCCAGTTTTGAACGGAAGATATTTCCTTTTTCACCATAGCCATCTATGGGCTTCCAAATATCCCTTTGCAAATTCCAAAAGAACAGCCTTAGCGAAAGGCTTCTTGAAGGGAAAGATGTAGCTCTGTGAGATGAATTAACAGAACACAGAGCAGTTTCTCAGAAAGCTTCTTTCCAGTTTTGAACGGAAGATATTTCCGTTTTCACCATAGCCCTTTATGGGCTTTCAAATATCCCTTTGCCAATTGCACAAGAACAGCCTTAGCGAAAGGCTTCTTGAAGGGAAAGATGTAACTCTGTGAGATGAATTAACAGAACACAGAGCAGTTTCTCAGAAAACTTCTTTCCAGTTTTGAACGGAAGATATTTCCTTTTTCACCATAGCCCTCTATGGGCTTCCAAATATCCCGTTTCCAATTCCACAAGAACAGCCTTAGCGAAAGGCTTCTTGAAGGGAAAGATGTAACTCTGTGAGATGAATTAACAGAACACAGAGCAGTTTCTCAGAAAGCTTCTTTCCAGTTTTGAACGGAAGATATTTCCTTTTTCACCATAGCCCTCTAAGGGCTTCCAAATATCCCTTTGCCATTTGCACAAGAACAGCCTTAGCGAAAGGCTTCTTGAAGGGAACGATGTAACACTGTGAGATGAATTAACAGAACACAGAGCAGTTTCTCAGAATGCTTCTTTCCAGTTTTGAACGGAAGATATTTCCTTTTTCACCATAGCCCTCTATGGGCTTCCAAATATCCCTTTGCCAATTGCACAAGAACAACCTTAGCGAAAGGCTTCTAAAGGGAAAGATGTAACTCTGTGAGATGAATTAACAGAACACAGAGCAGTTTCTCAGAAAACTTCTTTACAGTTTTGAACGGAAGATATTTCCTTTTTCACCATAGCCCTCTATGGGCTTCCAAATATCCCTTTGCCAATTCCACAAGAACAGCCTTAGCGAAAGGCTTCTTGAAGGGAAAGATGTAACTCTGTGAGATGAATTAACAGAACACAGAGCAGTTTCTCAGAAAGCTTCTTTCCAGTTTTGAACGGAAGATATTTCCTTTTTCACCAAAGCCCTCTATGGGCTTTCAAATATCCCTTTGCCAATTCCACAAGAACAGCCTTAGCGAAAGGCTTCTTGAAGGGAAAGATGTAACTCTGTGAGATGAATTAACAGAACACAGAGCAGTTTCTCAGAAAGCTTCTTTCCAGTTTTGAACGGAAGATATTTCCTTTTTCACCATAGCCCCCTATGGGCTTCCAAATATCCCTTTGCCAATTTCACAAGAACAGCCTTAGCGAAAGGCTTCTTGAAGGGAAAGATGTAACTCTGTGAGATGAATTAACAGAACACAGAGCAGTTTCTCATAAAGCTTCTTTCCAGTTTTGAACGGAAGATATTTCCTTTTTCACCATAGCCCTCTATGGGCTTCCAAATATCCCTTTATCAATTCCACAAGAACAGCCTTCGCGAAAGGCTTCTTGAAGGGAAAGACGTATCTCTGTGAGATGAATTAACAGAACACAGAGCAGTTTTTCAGAAAGCTTCTTTCCAGTTTTGAACGGAAGATATTTCCTTTTTCACCATAGCCCTCCAGGTGTTCCAAATATCCCTTTGCCAATTCCACAAGAACAGCCTTAGCGAAAGGCTTCTTGAAGGGAAAGATGTAACTTTGTGAGATGAATTAACAGAACACAGAGCAGTTTCTCAGAAAGCTTCTTTCCAGTTTTGAATGGAAGATATTTCCTTTTTCACCATAGCCCTCTATGGGCTTCCAAATATCCCTTTGCCAATTCCACAAGAACAGCCTTAGCGAAAGGCTTCTTGAAGGGAAAGATGTAACTCTGTGAGATTAATTAACAGAACAGGGTACAGTTTCTCAGAAAGCTTCTTTCCAGTTTTGAACGGAAGATATTTCCTTTTTCACCATAGCCCTCTATGGGCTTCCAAATATCCCTTTGCCAATTCCACAAGAACAGCCTTAGCGAAAGGCTTCTTGAAGGGAAAGATGTAACTCTGTGAGATGAATTAACAGAACACAGAGCAGTTTCTCAGAAAGCTTCTTTCCAGTTTTGAACGGAAGATATTTCCATTTTCACCATAGCCCTCTATGGGCTTCCAAATATCCCTTTGCCAATTCCACAAGAACAGCCTTAGCGAAAGGCTTCTTGAAGGGAAAGACGTAACTCTGTGAGATGAATTAACAGAACACAGAGCAGTTTCTCAGAAAGCTTCTTTCCAGTTTTGAACGGAAAATATTTCCTTTTTCACAATAGCCCTCAATGGGCTTCCAAATATCCCTTTGCCAATTCCACAAGAACAGCCTTAGCGAAAGGCTTCTTGAAGGGAAAGATGTAACTCTGTGAGATGAATTAACAGAACACAGAGCAGTTTCTCAGAAAGCTTCTTTCCACCTTTGAGCGGAAGATATTTCCTTTTTCACCATAGCCCTCTATGGGCTTAAAATATCGCTTTGCCAATACCACACGAACAGCCTTAGCGAAAGACTTCTTGAAGGGAAAGATGTAACTCTGTGAGATGAATTAACAGAACACAGAGCAGTTTCTCAGAAAGCTTCTTTCCAGTTTTGAACGGAAGATATTTCCTTTTTCACCATAGCCCTCTATGGGCTTCCAAATATCCCTTTGCCAATTCCACAAGAACAGCCTTAGCGAAAGGCTTCTTGAAGGGAAAGATGTAACTCTTTGAGATGAATTAACAGAACACAGAGCAGTTTCTCAGAAAGCTTCTTTCCAGTTTTGAACGGAAGATATTTCCTTTTTCACCATAGCCCTCTATGGGCTTCCAAATATCCCTTTGCCATGTCCACAAGAACAGCCTTAGCGATAGGCTTCTTGAAGGGAAAGATGTAACTCTGTGAGATGAATTAACAGAACACAGAGCAGTTTCTCAGAAAGCTTCTTTCCACTTTTGAACGGAAGATATTTCCTTTTTCACCATAGCCCTCTATGGGCTTCCAAATATCCCTTTGCCAATTCCACAAGAACAGCCTTAGCGAAAGGCTTCTTGAAGGGAAAGATGTAACTCTGTGAGATGAATTAACAGAACACGGAGCAGTTTCTCAGAAAGCTTCTTTCCAGTTTTGAACGGAAGATATTTCCTTTTTCAACATAGCCCTCTATGGGCTTCCAAATATCCCTTTGCCAATTCCACAAGAACAGCCTTAGCGAAAGGCTTCTTGAAGGGAAAGATGTAACTCTGTGAGATGAATTAACAGAACACAGAGCAGTTTCTCAGAAAGCCTCTTTCCACTTTTCAACGGAAGATATTTCCTTTTTCACCATAGCCCTCTATGGGCTTCCAAATATCCCTTTGCAAATTCCCCAAGAACAGCCTTAGCGAAAGGCTTCTTGAAGGGAAAGATGTACCTCTGTGAGATGAATTAACAGAACACAGAGCAGTTTCTCAGAAAGCTTCTTTCCACTTTTCAACGGAAGATATTTCCTTTTTCACCCTAGCGCTCTATGGGCTTCCAAATATCCCTTTGCCAATTCCAAAAGAACAGCCTTAGCGAAAGGCTTCTTGAAGGGAAAGATGTAACTCTGTGAGATGAATTAACAGAACACAGAGCAGTTTCTCAGAAAGCTTCTTTCCAGTTTTGAACGGAAGGTATTTCCTCTTTCACCATAGCCCTCTATGGGCTTCCAAATATCCCTTTGCCAATTCCGCAAGAACAGCCTTAGCGAAAGGCTTCTTGAAGGGAAAGATGTAACTCTGTGAGATGAATTAATAGAACACAGAGCAGTTTCTCAGAAAGCTTCTTTCCAGTTTTGAACGGAAGATATTTCCTTTTTCACCATAGCCCTCTATGGGCTTCCAAATATCCATTTTCCAATTCCACAAGAACAGCCTTAGCGAAAGGCTTCTTGAAGGGAAAGATGTAACTCTGTGAGATGAATTAACAGAACATAGAACAGTTTCTCAGAAAGCTTCTTTCCAGTTTTGAACGGAAGATATTTCCTTTTTCACCATAGACCTCTATGGGCTTCCAAATATTCCTTTGCCAATTTCACAAGAACAGCCTTAGCGAAAGGCTCCTTGACGGGAAAGATGTAACTCTGTGAGATGAATTAACAGAACACAGAGCAGTTTCTCAGAAAGCTTCTTTCCAGTTTTGAACGGAAGATATTTCCTTTCTCACCATAGCCCTCTATGGGCTTCCAAATATCCCTTTGCCAATTCCACAAGAACAGCCTTAGCGAAAGGCTTCTTGAAGGGAAAGATGTAACTCTGTGAGATGAATTAACAGAACACAGAGCAGTTTCTCAGAAAGCTTCTTTCCAGTTTTGAACGGAAGATATTTCCTTTTTCACCCTAGCCCACTATGGGCTTCCAAATATCCCTTTGCCAATTCCACAAGAACAGCCTTAGCGAAAGGCTTCTTGAAGGGAAAGATGTAACTCTGTGAGATGAATTAACAGAACACAGAGCAGTTTCTCAGAAAGCTTCTTTCCACTTTTGAACGGAAGATATTTCCTTTTTCACCGTAGCCCTCTATGGGCTTCCAAATATCCCTTTGCCAATTCCACAAGAACAGTCTTAGCGAAAGGCTTCTTGAAGGGAAAGATGTAACTCTGTGAGATGAATTAACAGAACACAGAGCAGTTTCTCAGAAAGCTTCTTTCCAGTTTTGAACGGAAGATATTTCCTTTTTCACCATAGCCTTCTAAGGGCTTCCAAATATCCCTTTGCCAATTCCACAAGAAAGGCCTTAGCGAAAGGCTTCTTGAAGGGAAAGATGTAACTCTGTGAGATGAATGAACAGAACACAGAGCAGTTTCTCAGAAAGCTTCTTTCCAGTTTTGAACGGAAGATATTTCCTTTTTCACCGTAGACCTCTATGGGCTTCGAAATATCCCTTTGCCAATTCCACAAGAACAGCCTTAGCGAAAGGCTTCTTGAAGGGAAAAATGTAACTCTGTGAGATGAATTAACAGAACACAGAGCAGTTTCTCAGAAAGCTTCTTTCCAGTTTTGAACGGAAGATATTTCCTTTTTCACCATAGCCCTCTATGGGCTTCCAAATATCCCTTTGCCAATTGCACAAGAACAGCCTTAGCGAAAGGCTTCTAAAGGGAAAGATGTAACTCTGTGAGATGAATTAACAGTACACAGAGCAGTTTTTCAGAAAACTTCTTTCCAGTTTTGAACGGAAGATATTTCCTTTTTCACCATAGCCCTCTATGGGCTTCCAAATATCCCTTTGCCAATTCCACAAGAACAGCCTTAGCGAAAGGCTTCTTGAAGGGAAAGATGTAACTCTGTGAGATGAATTAACAGAACACAGAGCAGTTTCTCAGAAAGCTTCTTTCCAGTTTTGAACGGAAGATATTTCCTTTTTCACCATAGCCCTCTATGGGCTTCCAAATATCCCTTTGCCAATTCCACAAGAACAGCCTTAGCGAAAGGCTTCTTGAAGGGAAAGATGTAACTCTGTGAGATGAATTAGCAGAACACAGAGCAGTTTCTCAGAAAGCTTCTTTCCAGTTTTGAACGGAAGATATTTCCTTTTTCACCATAGCCCTCTATGGGCTTCCAAATATCCCTTTGCCAATTCCACAAGAACAGCCTTAGCGAAAGGCTTCTTGAAGGGAAAGATGTAGCTCTGTGAGATGAATGAACAGAACACAGAGCAGTTTCTCAGAAAGCTTCTTTCCAGTTTTGAACGGAAGATATTTCCTTTTTCACCAAAGCCCTCTATGGGCTTTCAAATATCCCTTTGCCAATTCCACAAGAACAGCCTTAGCGAAAGGCTTCTTGAAGGGAAAGATGTAACTCTGTGAGATGAATTAACAGAACACAGAGCAGTTTCTCAGAAAGCTTCTTTCCAGTTTTGAACGGAAGATATTTCCTTTTTCACCATAGCCCTCTATGGGCTTCCAAATATCCCTTTGCCAATTTCACAAGAACAGCCTTAGCGAAAGGCTTCTTGAAGGGAAAGATGTAACTCTGTGAGATGAATTAACAGAACACAGAGCAGTTTCTCAGAAAGCTTCTTTCCAGTTTTGAACGGAAGATATTTCCTTTTTCACCATAGCCCTCTATGGGCTTCCAAATATCCCTTTACCAATTCCACAAGAACAGCCTTCGCGAAAGGCTTCTTGAAGGGAAAGACGTATCTCTGTGAGATGAATTAACAGAACACAGAGCAGTTTTTCAGAAAGCTTCTTTCCAGTTTTGAACGGAAGATATTTCCTTTTTCACCATAGCCCTCTAGGTGTTCCAAATATCCCTTTGCCAATTCCACAAGAACAGCCTTAGCGGAAGGCTTCTTGAATGGAGAGATGTAACTTTGTGAGATGAATTAACAGAACACAGAGCAGTTTCTCAGAAAGCTTCTTTCCAGTTTTGAATGGAAGATATTTCCTTTTTCACCATAGCCCTCTATGGGCTTCCAAATATCCCTTTGCCAATTCCACAAGAACAGCCTTAGCGAAAGGCTTCTTGAAGGGAAAGATGTAACTCTGTGAGATGAATTAACAGAACAGAGTACAGTTTCTCAGAAAGCTTCTTTCCAGTTTTGAACGGAAGATATTTCCTTTTTCACCATAGCCCTCTATGGGCTTCCAAATATCCCTTTGCCAATTCCACAAGAACAGCCTTAGCGAAAGGCTTCTTGAAGGGAAAGATGTAACTCTGTGAGATGAATTAACAGAACACAGATCAGTTTCTCAGAAAGCTTCTTTCCAGTTTTCAACGGAAGATATTTCCGTTTTCACCATAGCCCTCTATGGGCTTCCAAATATCCCTTTGCCAATTCCACAAGAACAGCCTTATCGAAAGGCTTCTTGAAGGGAAAGACGTAACTCTGTGAGATGAATTAACAGAACACAGAGCAGTTTCTCAGAAAGCTTCTTTCCAGTTTTGAACGGAAAATATTTACTTTTTCACAATAGCCCTCTATGGGCTTCCAAATATCCCTTTGCCAATTCCACAAGAACAGCCTTAGCGAAAGGCTTCTTGAAGGGAAAGATGTAACTCTGTGAGATGAATTAACAGAACACAGAGCAGTTTCTCAGAAAGCTTCTTTCCACCTTTGAACGGAAGATATTTCCTTTTTCACCATAGCCCTCTATGGGCTTAAAATATCGCTTTGCCAATACCACACGAACAGCCTTAGCGAAAGACTTCTTGAAGGGAAAGATGTAATTCTGTGAGATGAATTAACAGAACACAGAGCAGTTTCTCAGAAAGCTTCTTTCCAGTATTGAACGGAAGATATTTCCTTTTTCACCATAGCCCTCTATGGGCTTCCAAATATCCCTTTGCCAATTCCACAAGAACAGCCTTAGCGAAAGGCTTCTTGAAGGGAAAGATGTAACTCTTTGAGATGAATTAACAGAACACAGAGCAGTTTCTCAGAAAGCTTCTTTCCAGTTTTGAACGGAAGATATTTCCTTTTTCACCATAGCCCTCTATGGGCTTCCAAATATCACTTTGCCATGTCCACAAGAACAGCCTTAGCGATAGGCTTCTTGAAGGGAAAGATGTAACTCTGTGAGATGAATTAACAGAACACAGAGCAGTTTCTCAGAAAGCTTCTTTCCACTTTTGAACGGAAGATATTTCCTTTTTCACCATAGCCCTCTATGGGCTTCCAAATATCCCTTTGCCAATTCCACAAGAACAGGCTTAGCGAAAGGCTTCTTGAAGGGAAAGATGTAACTTTGTGAGATGAATTAACAGAACACAGAGCAGTTTCTCAGAAAGCTTCTTTCCAGTTTTGAACGGAAGATATTTCCTTTTTCACCATAGCCCTCTATGGGCTTAAAAATATCCCTTTGCCAATTCCACAAGAACAGCCTTAGCGAAAGGCTTCTTGAAGGGAAAGATGTAACTCTGTGAGATGAATTAACAGAACACAGAGCAGTTTCTCAGAAAGCTTCTTTCCACTTTTGAACGGAAGATATTTCCATTTTCACCATAGCCCTCTATGGGCTTCCAAATATCCCTTTGCCAATTCCACAAGAACAGCCTTAGCGAAAGGCTTCTTGAAGGGAAAGATGTAACTCTGTGAGATGAATTAACAGAACACGGAGCAGTTTCTCAGAAAGCTTCTTTCCAGTTTTGAACGGAAGATATTTCCTTTTTCACCATAGCCCTCTATGGGCTTCCAAATATCCCTTTGCCAATTCCACAAGAACAGCCTTAGCGAAAGGCTTCTTGAAGGGAAAGATGTAACTCTGTGAGATGAATTAACAGAACACAGAGCAGTTTCTCAGAAAGCTTCTTTACAGTTTTGAACGGAAGATATTTCCTTTTTCACCATAGTCCTCTATGGGCTTCAAAATGTCCCTTTGCCAATTCCACAAGAACAGCCTTAGCGAAAGGCTTCTTGAAGGGAAAGATGTAACTCTGTGAGACGAATTAACGGAACACAGAGCAGTTTCTCAGAATGCTTCTTTCCAGTTTTGAACGGAAGATATTTCCTTTTTCACCATAGCCCTCTATGGGCTTCCAAATATCCCTTTGCCAATTCCACAAGAACAGCCTTAGCGAAAGGCTTCTTGGAGGGAAAGATGTAACTCTGTGAGATGAATTAACAGAACACAGAGCAGTTTCTCAGAAAGCTTCTTTCCAGTTTTGAACGGAAGATATTTCCTTTTTCACCATAGCCTTCTATGGGCTTCCAAATATCCCTTTGCCAATTCCACAAGAACAGCCTTAGCGAAAGGCTTCTTGAAGGGAAAGATGTAACTCTGTGAGATGAATTAACAGAACACAGAGCAGTTTCTCAGAAAGCCTCTTTCCACTTTTCAACGGAAGATATTTCCTTTTTCACCATAGCCCTCTATGGGCTTCCAAATATCCCTTTGCCAATTCCCCAAGAACAGCCTTAGCGAAAGGCTTCTTGAAGGGAAAGATGTAACTCTGTGAGATGAATTAACAGAACACAGAGCAGTTTCTCAGAAAGCTTCTTTCCACTTTTCAACGGAAGATATTTCCTTTTTCACCCTAGCGCTCTACTTGCTTCCAAATATCCCTTTGCCAATTCCAAAAGAACAGCCTTAGCGAAAGGCTTCTTGAAGGGAAAGATGTAACTCTGTGAGATGAATTAACAGAACACAGAGCAGTTTCTCAGAAAGCTTCTTTCCAGTTTTGAACGGAAGATATTTCCTTTTTCACCATAGCCCTCTTTGGGCTTCCAAATATCCCTTTGCCAATTCCACAAGAACAGCCTTAGCGAAAGGCTTCTTGAAGGGAAAGATGTAACTCTGTGAGATGAATTAACAGATCACAGAGCAGTTTCTCAGAAAGCTTCTTTCCAGTTTTGAACGGAAGATATTTCCTTTTTCACCATAGCCCTCTATGGGCTTCCAAATATCCCTTTGCCAATTCCGCAAGAACAGCCTTAGCGAAAGGCTTCTTGAAGGGAAAGATGTAACTCTGTGAGCTGAATTAACAGAACACAGGGACGTTTCTCAGAAAGCTTCTTTCCAGTTTTTAACGGAAGATATTTCCTTTTTCACCATAGCCCTCTATGGGCTTCCAAATATCCCTTTGCCAATTCCACAAGAACAGCCTTAGCGAAAGGCTTCTTGAAGGGAAAGATGTAACTCTGTGAGATGAATTAACAGAACCCAGAGCACTTTCTCAGAAAGCTTCTTTCCAGTTTTGAACGGAAGATATTTCCTTTTTCACCATAGCCCTCTAGGTGTTCCAAATATCCCTTTGCCAATTCCACAAGAACAGCCTTAGCGAAAGGCTTCTTGAAGGGAAAGATGTAACTCTGTGAGATGAATTAACAGAACACAGAGCAGTTTCTCAGAAAGCTTCTTTCCAGTTTTGAACGGAAGATATTTCCCTTTTCACCATAGCCCTCTATGGGCTTCCAAATATCCCTTTGCCAATTCCACAAGAACAGCTTTAGCGAAAGGCTTCTTGAAGGGAAAGATGTAACTCTGTGAGATGAATTAACAGAACACAGAGCAGTTTCTCAGAAAGCTTCTTTACAGTTTTGAACGGAAGATATTTCCTTTTTCACCATAGCCCTCTATGGGCTTCCAAATATCCCTTTGCCAATTCCACAAGAACAGCCTTAGCGAAAGGCTTCTTGAAGGGAAAGATGTAACTCTTTGAGATGAATTAACAGAACACAGAGCAGTTTCTCAGAAAGCTTCTTTCCAGTTTTGAACGGAAGATATTTCCGTTTTCACCATAGCCCTATATGGGCTTCCAAATATCCCTTTGCCAATTCCACAAGAACAGCCTTAGCGAAAGGCTTCTTGAAGGGAAAGACGTAACTCTGTGAGATGAATTAACAGAACACAGAGCAGTTTCTCAGAAAGCTTCTTTCCAGTTTTGAACGGAAAATATTTCCTTTTTCACCATAGCCCTCTAGGTGTTCCAAATATCCCTTTGCCAATTCCACAAGAACAGCCTTAGCGAAAGGCTTCTTGAAGGGAAAGATGTAACTCTGTGAGATGAATTAACAGAACACAGAGCAGTTTCTCAGAAAGCTTCTTTCCAGTTTTGAACGGAAGATATTTCCCTTTTCACCATAGCCCTCTATGGGCTTCCAAATATCCCTTTTCCAATTCCACAAGAACAGCTTTAGCGAAAGGCTTCTTGAAGGGAAAGATGTAACTCTGTGAGATGAATTAACAGAACACAGAGCAGTTTCTCAGAAAGCTTCTTTACAGTTTTGAACGGAAGATATTTCCTTTTTCACCATAGCCCTCTATGGGCTTCCAAATATCCCTTTGCCAATTCCACAAGAACAGCCTTAGCGAAAGGCTTCTTGAAGGGAAAGATGTAACTCTTTGAGATGAATTAACAGAACAGAGAACAGTTTCTCAGAAAGCTTCTTTCCAGTTTTGAACGGAAGATATTTCCGTTTTCACCATAGCCCTATATGGGCTTCCAAATATCCCTTTGCCAATTCCACAAGAACAGCCTTAGCGAAAGGCTTCTTGAAGGGAAAGACGTAACTCTGTGAGATGAATTAACAGAACACAGAGCAGTTTCTCAGAAAGCTTCTTTCCAGTTTTGAACGGAAAATATTTCCTTTTTCACCATAGCACTCTATGGGCTTCCAAATATCCCTTTGCCAATTCCACAAGAACAGCCTTAGCGAAAGGCTTCTTGAAGGGAAAGATGTAACTCTGTGAGATGAATTAACAGAACACAGAGCAGTTTCTCAGAAAGCTTCTTTCCAGTTTTGAACGGATGATATTTCCTTTTTCACCATAGCCCTCTACGGGCTTAAAATATCCCTTTGCCAATTCCACAAGAACAGCCGTAGTGAAAGACTTCTTGAAGGGAAAGATGTAACTCTGTGAGATGAATTAACAGAACACAGAGCAGTTTCTCAGAAAGCTTCTTTCCAGTTTGAACGGAAGATATTTACTTTTTCACCATAGCCCTCTATGGGCTTCCAAATATCCCTTTGCCAATTCCACAAGAACAGCCTTAGCCAAAGGCTTCTTGAAGGGAAAGATGTAACTCTGTGAGATGAATTAACAGAACACAGAGCAGTTTCTCAGAAAGCTTCTTTCCAGTTTTGAACGGAAGATATTTCCTTTTTCACCATAGCCCTCTATGGGCTTCCAAATATTCCTTTGGCAATTGCACAAGAACAGCCTTAGCGAAAGGCTTCTTGAAGGGAAAGATGTAACTCCGTGAGATGAATTAAGAGAACACAGAGCAGTTTCTCAGAAAGCTTCTTTCCAGTTTTGAACGGAAGATATTTCCTTTTTCACCCTAGCCTTCTATGGGTTTCCAAATATCCCTTTGCCAATTCCTCAAGAACAGCCTTAGCGAAAGGCTTCTTGAAGGGAAAGATGTAACTCTGTGAGATGAATTAACAGAACACAGAGCAGTTTCTCAGAAAGCTTCTTTCCAGTTTTGAACGGAAGATATTTCCTTTTTCACCATAGCCCTCTATGGGCTTCCAAATATCCCTTTGCCAATTCCACAAGAACAGCCTTAGCGAAAGGCTTCTTGAAGGGAAAGATGTAACTCTGTGAGATGAATTAACAGAACACAGAGCAGTTTCTCAGAGAGCTTCTTTCCAGTTTTGAACGGAAGATATTTCCTTTTTCACCATAGCCCTCTATGGGCTTCCAAATATCCCTTTGCCAATTCCACAAGAACAGCCTTAGCGAAAGGCTTATTGAAGGAAAAGATGTAACTCTGTGAGATGAATTAACAGAACAGAGAGCAGTTTCTCAAAAAGCTTCTTTCCACTTTTCAACGGAAGATATTTCCTTTTTCACCATTGCCCTCTATGGGCTTCCAAATATCCCTTTGCCAATTCCCCAAGAACAGCCTTAGCGAAAGGCTTCTTGAAGGGAAAGATGTAACTCTGTGAGATGAATTAACAGAACACAAAGCAGTTTCTCAGAAAGCTTCTTTGCAGTTTTGAACGGAAGATATTTCCTTTTTCACCATAGCCCTCTATGGGCTTCCAAATATCCCTTTGCCAATTCCACAAGAACAGCCTTAGCGAAAGGCTGCTTGAAGGGAAAGATGTAACTCTGTGAGATGAATTAACAGAACACAGAGCAGTTTCTCAGAAAGCTTCTTTCCACTTTTCAACGGAAGATATTTCCTTTTTCACCATAGCCCTCTATGGGCTTCCAAATATCCCTTTGCCAATTCCCCAAGAACAGCCTTAGCGAAAGGCTTCTTGAAGGGAAAGATGTAACTCTGTGAGATGAATTAACAGAACACAGAGCAGTTTCTCAGAAAGCTTCTTTCCACTTTTCAAAGAAAGATATTTCCTTTTTCACCCTAGCGCTCTATGGGCTTCCAAATATCCCTTTGCCAATTCCAAAATAAGAGCCTTAGCGAAAGGCTTCTTGAAGGGAAAGATGTAACTTTGTGAGATGAATTAACAGAACACAGAGCAGTTTCTCAGAAAGCTTCTTTCCAGTTTTGAACGGAAGATATTTCCTTTTTCACCATAGCCCTCTATGGGCTTCCAAATATCCCTTTGCCAATTCCACAAGAACAGCCTTAGCGAAAGGCTTCTTGAAGGGAAAGATGTAACTCTGTGAGATGAATTAACAGAACACAGAGTAGTTTAGCAGAAAGCTTCTTTCCAGTTTTGAACGGAAGATATTTCCTTTTTCACCATAGCCCTCTATGGGCTTCCAAATATCCCTTTGCCAATTCCACAAGAACAGCCTTAGCGAAAGGCTTCTTGAAGGGAAAGATGTAACTCTGTGAGATGAATGAACAGAACACCGAGCAGTTTCTCAGAAAGCTTCTTTCCACTTTTCAACGGAAGATATTTCCTTTTTCACCATAGCCCTCTATGGGCTTCCAAATATCCCTTTGCCAATTCCACAAGAACAGACTTAGCGAAAGGCTTCTTGAAGGGAAATATGTAACTCTGTGAGATGAATTAACAGAACACAGAGCAGTTTCTCAGAAAGCTTCTTTCCAGTTTTGAACGGAAGATATTTCCTTTTTCACCATAGCCCTCTATGGGCTTCCAAATATCCCTTTGCCAATTCCACAAGAACAGCCTTAGCGAAAGGCTTCTTGAAGGGAAAGATGTAACTCTGTGAGATGAATTAACAGAACACAGAGAAGTTTCTCAGAAAGCTTCTTTCCAGTTTTGAACGGAAGATATTTCCTTTTTCACCATAGCCCTCTATGGGCTTCCAAATATCCCTTTGCCAATTGCACAAGAACAGCCTTCGCGAAAGGCTTCTTGAAGGGAAAGACGTAACTCTGTGAGATGAATTAACAGAACACAGAGCAGTTTTTCAGAAAGCTTCTTTCCAGTTTGAACGGAATATATTTCCGTTTTCACCATAGCCCTCTATAGGCTTCCAAATGTCCCTTTGCCAATTCCCCAAGAACAGCCTTAGCGAAAGACTTCTTGAAGGGAAAGATGTAACTCTGTGAGATGAATTAACAGAACACAGAGCAGTTTCTCAGAAAGCTTCTTTCCAGTTTTGAACGGAAGATATTTCCTTTTTCACCATAGCCCTCTATGGGCTTCCAAATATCCCTTTGCCAATTCCACAAGAACAGCCTTAGCGAAAGGCTTCTTGAAGGGAAAGATGTAACTCTGTGAGATGAATTAACAGAACACAGAGCAGTTTCTCAGAAAGCTTCTTTCCAGTTTTGAACGGAAGATATTTCCTTTTTCACCATAGCCCTCTATGGGCTTCCAAATATCCCTTTGCCAATTCCACAAGAACAGCCTTAGCGAAAGGCTTCTTGAGGTGAAAGATGTAACTCTGTGAGATGAATTAACAGAACACAGAGCAGTTTCTCAGAAAGCTTCTTTCCAGTTTTGAACGGAAGATATTTCCTTTTTCACAATAGCCCTCTATTGGCTTCCAAATATCCCTTTGCCAATTCCACAAGAACAGCCTTAGCGAAAGGCTTCTTGAAGGGAAAGATGTAACTCTGTGAGCTGAATTAACAGAACACAGAGCCGTTTCTCAGAAAGCTTCTTTCCAGTTTTGAACGGAAGATATTTCCTTTTTCACCATAGCCCTCTATGGGCTTCAAAATATCCCTTTGCCAATTCCACAAGAACAGCCTTAGCGAAAGGCTTCTTGAAGGGAAAGATGTAACTCTGTGAGATGAATTAACAGAACCCAGAGCACTTTCTCAGAGAGCTTCTTTCCAGTTTTGAACGGAAGATATTTCCTTTTTCACCATAGCCCTCTAGGTGTTCCAAATATCCCTTTGCCAATTCCACAAGAACAGCCTTAGCGAAAGGCTTCTTGAAGGGAAAGATGTAACTCTGTGAGATGAATTAACAGAACACAGAGCAGTTTCTCAGAAAGCTTCTTTCCAGTTTTGAACGGAAGATATTTCCTTTTTCACCATAGCCCTCTATGGGCTTCCAAATATCCCTTTGCCAATTCCACAAGAACAGCTTTAGCGAAAGGCTTCTTGAAGGGAAAGATGTAACTCTGTGAGATGAATTAACAGAACACAGAGCAGTTTCTCAGAAAGCTTCTTTCCAGTTTTGAACGGAAGATATTTCCTTTTTCACCATAGCCCTCTATGGGCTTCCAAATATCCCTTTGCCAATTCCACAAGAACAGCCTTAGCGAAAGGCTTCTTGAAGGGAAAGATGTAACTCTTTGAGATGAATTAACAGAACAGAGAACAGTTTCTCAGAAAGCTTCTTTCCAGTTTTGAACGGAAGATATTTCCGTTTTCAACATAGCCCTGTATGGGCTTCCAAATATCCCTTTGCCAATTCCACAAGAACAGCCTTAGCGAAAGGCTTCTTGAAGGGAAAGATGTAACTCTGTGAGATGAATTAACAGAACACAGAGCAGTTTCTCAGAAAGCTTCTTTCCAGTTTTGAACGGAAGATATTTCCTTTTTCACCATAGCCCTCTATGGGCTTCCAAATATCCCTTTGCCAATTCCACAAGAACAGCCTTAGCGAAAGGCTTCTTGAAGGGAAAGACGTAACTCTGTGAGATGAATTAACAGAACACAGAGCAGTTTTTCAGAAAGCTTCTTTCCAGTTTTGAACGGAAGATATTTCCTTTTTCACCATAGCCCTCTATGGGCTTCCAAATATCCCTTTGCCAATTCCCCAAGAACAGCCTTAGCGAAAGAATTCTTGAAGGGAAAGATGTAAGTCTGTGAGATGAATTAACAGAACACAGAGCAGTTTCTCAGAAAGCTTCTTTCCAGTTTTGAACGGAAGATATTTCCTTTTTCACCATAGCCCTCTATGGGCTTCCAAATATCCCTTTGCCAATTCCAGAAGAACAGCCTTAGCGAAAGGCTTCTTGAAGGGAAAGATGTAACTCTGTGAGATGAATTAACAGAACACAGAGCAGTTTCTCAGAAAGCTTCTTTCCAGTTTTGAACGGAAGATATTTCCTTTTTCACCATAGCCCTCTATGGGCTTCCAAATATCCCTTTGCCAATTCCACAAGAACAGCCTTAGCGAAAGGCTTCTTGAAGGGAAAGATGTAACTCTGTGAGATGAATTAACAGAACACAGAGCAGTTTCTCAGAGAGCTTCTTTCCAGTTTTGAACGAAAGATATTTCCTTTTTCACCATAGCCCTCTAAGGGCTTCCAAATATCCCTTTGCCAATTCCACAAGAACAGCCTTAGCGAAAGGCTTCTTGAAGGGAAAGATGTAACTCTGTGAGTTGAATTAACAGAACAGAGAGCAGTTTCTCAAAAAGCTTCTTTCCACTTTTCAACGGAAGATATTTCCTTTTTCACCATTGCCCTCTATGGGCTTCCAAATATCCCTTTGCCAATTCCCCAAGAACAGCCTTAGCGAAAGGCTTCTTGAAGGGAAAGATGTAACTCTGTGAGATGAATTAACAGAACACAAAGCAGTTTCTCAGAAAGCTTCTTTCCAGTTTTGAACGGAAGATATTTCCTTTTTCACCATAGCCCTCTATGGGCTTCCAAATATCCCTTTGCCAATTCCACAAGAACAGCCTTAGCGAAATTCTTCTTGAAAGGAAAGATATAACTCTGTGAGATGAATTAACAGAACACAGAGCAGTTTCTCAGAAAGCTTCTTTCCAGTTTTGAACGGAAGATATTTCCTTTTTCACCATAGCCCTCTATGGGCTTCCAAATATCCCTTTGCCAATTCCACAAGAACAGCCTTAGCGAAAGGCTGCTTGAAGGGAAAGATGTAACTCTGTGAGATGAATTAACAGAACACAGAGCAGTTTCTCAGAAAGCTTCTTTCCACTTTTCAACGGAAGATATTTCCTTTTTCACCATAGCCCTCTATGGGCTTCCAAATATCCCTTTGCCAATTTCCCAAGAACAGCCTTAGCGAAAGGCTTCTTGAAGGGAAAGATGTAACTCTGTGAGATGAATAAACAGAACACAGAGCAGTTTCTCAGAAAGCTTCTTTCCACTTTTCAACGAAAGATATTTCCTTTTTCACCCTAGCGCTCTATGGGCTTCCAAATATCCCTTTGCCAATTCCAAAAGAAGAGCCTTAGCGAAAGGCTTCTTGAAGGGAAAGATGTAACTCTGTGAGATGAATTAACAGAACACAGAGCAGTTTCTCAGAAAGCTTCTTTCCAGTTTTGAACGGAAGATATTTCCTTTTTCACCCTAGCCCTCTATGGGCTTCCAAATATCCCTTTGCCAATTCCACAAGAACAGCCTTAGCGAAAGGCTTCTTGAAGGGAAAGATGTAACTCTGTGAGATGAATTAACAGAACACAGAGTAGTTTAGCAGAAAGCTTCTTTCCAGTTTTGAACGGAAGATATTTCCTTTTTCACCATAGCCCTCTATGGGCTTCCAAATATCCCTTTGCCAATTCCACAAGAACAGCCTTAGCGAAAGGCTTCTTGAAGGGAAAGATGTAACTCTGTGAGATGAATGAACAGAACACAGAGCAGTTTCTCAGAAAGCTTCTTTCCACTTTTCAACGGAAGATATTTCCTTTTTCACCATAGCCCTCTATGGGCTTCCAAATATCCCTTTGCCAATTCCACAAGAACAGCCTTAGCGAAAGGCTTCTTGAAGGGAAATATGTAACTCTGTGAGATGAATTAACAGAACACAGAGCAGTTTCTCAGAAAGCTTCTTTCCAGTTTTGAACGGAAGATATTTCCTTTTTCACCATAGCCCTCTATGGGCTTCCAAATATCCCTTTGCCAATTCCACAAGAACAGCCTTAGCGAAAGGCTTCTTGAAGGGAAAGATGTAACTCTGTGAGATGAATTAACAGAACACAGAGAAGTTTCTCAGAAAGCTTCTTTCCAGTTTGGAACGGAATATATTTCCTTTTTCACCATAGCCCTCTATGGGCTTCCAAATATCCCTTTGCCAATTGCACAAGAACAGCCTTCGCGAAAGGCTTCTTGAAGGGAAAGACGTAACTCTGTGAGATGAATTAACAGAACACAGAGCAGTTTTTCAGAAACCTTCTTTCCAGTTTTGAACGGAAGATATTTCCTTTTTCACCATAGCCCTCTATGGGCTTCCAAATGTCCCTTTGCCAATTCCCCAAGAACAGCCTTAGCGAAAGACTTCTTGAAGGGAAAGATGTAACTCTGTGAGATGAATTAACAGAACACAGAGCAGTTTCTCAGAAAGCTTCTTTCCAGTTTTGAACGGAAGATATTTCCTTTTTCACCATAGCCCTCTATGGGCTTCCAAATATCCCTTTGCCAATTCCACAAGAACAGCCTTAGCGAAAGGCTTCTTGAAGGGAAAGATGTAACTCTGTGAGATGAATTAACAGAACACAGAGCAGTTTCTCAGAAAGCTTCTTTCCAGTTTTGAACGGAAGATATTTCCTTTTTCACCATAGCCCTCTATGGGCTTCCAAATATCCCATTGCCAATTCCACAAGAACAGCCTTAGCGAAAGGCTTCTTGAGGTGAAAGATGTAACTCTGTGAGATGAATTAACAGAACACAGAGCAGTTTCTCAGAAAGCTTCTTTCCAGTTTTGAACGGAAGATATTTCCTTTTTCACAATAGCCCTCTATTGGCTTCCAAATATCCCTTTGCCAATTCCACAAGAACAGCCTTAGCGAAAGGCTTCTTGAAGGGAAAGATGTAACTCTGTGAGCTGAATTAACAGAACACAGAGCCGTTTCTCAGAAAGCTTCTTTCCAGTTTTGAACGGAAGATATTTCCTTTTTCACCATAGCCCTCTATGGGCTTCCAAATATCCCTTTGCCAATTCCACAAGAACAGCCTTAGCGAAAGGCTTCTTGAAGGGAAAGATGTAACTCTGTGAGATGAATTAACAGAACCCAGAGCACTTTCTCAGAAAGCTTCTTTCCAGTTTTGAACGGAAGATATTTCCTTTTTCACCATAGCCCTCTATGGGCTTCCAAATATCCCTTTGCCAATTCCACAAGAACAGCCTTAGCGAAAGGCTTCTTGAAGGGAAAGATGTAACTCTTTGAGATGAATTAACAGAACAGAGAACAGTTTCTCAGAAAGCTTCTTTCCAGTTTTGAACGGAAGATATTTCCGTTTTCAACATAGCCCTCTATGGGCTTCCAAATATCCCTTTGCCAATTCCACAAGAACAGCCTTAGCGAAAGGCTTCTTGAAGGGAAAGACGTAACTCTGTGAGATGAATTAACAGAACACAGAGCAGTTTCTCCGAAAGCTTCTTTCCAGTTTTGAACGGAAAATATTTCCTTTTTCACCATAGCCCTCTATGGGCTTCCAAATATCCCTTTGCCAATTCCACAAGAACAGCCTTAGCGAAAGGCTTCTTGAAGGGAAAGATGTAACTCTGTGAGATGAATTAACAGAACACAGAGCAGTTTCTCAGAAAGCTTCTTTCCAGTTTTGAACGGAAGATATTTCCTTTTTCACCATAGCCCTCTATGGGCTTCCAAATATCCCTTTGCCAATTCCACAAGAACAGTCTTAGCGAAAGGCTTCTTGAAGGGAAAGATGTAACTCTGTGAGATGAATTAAAGGAACACAGAGCAGTTTCTCAGAAAGCTTCTTTCCAGTTTTGAACGGAAGATATTTCCTTTTTCACCATAGCCCTCTATGGGCTTCCAAATATCCCTTTGCCAATTCCACAAGAACAGCCTTCGCGAAAGGCTTCTTGAAGGGAAAGACGTAACTCTGTGAGATGAATTAACAGAACACAGAGCAGTTTTTCAGAAAGCTTCTTTCCAGTTTTGAACGGAAGATATTTCCTTTTTCACCATAGCCCTCTATGGGCTTCCAAATATCCCTTTGCCAATTCCACAAGAACAGCCTTAGCGAAAGAATTCTTGAAGGGAAAGATGTAACTCTGTGAGATGAATTAACAGAACACAGAGCAGTTTCTCAGAAAGCTTCTTTCCAGTTTTGAACGGAAGATATTTCCTTTTTCACCATAGCCCTCTATGGGCTTCCAAATATCCCTTTGCCAATTCCACAAGAACAGCCTTAGCGAAAGGCTTCTTGAAGGGAAAGATGTAACTCTGTGAGATGAATTAACAGAACACAGAGCAGTTTCTCAGAAAGCTTCTTTCCAGTTTTGAACGGAAGATATTTCCTTTTTCACAAAAGCCCTCTATGGGCTTCCAAATATCCCTTTGCCAATTCCACAAGAACAGCCTTAGCGAAAGGCTTCTTGAAGGGAAAGATGTAACTCTGTGAGATGAATTAACAGAACACAGAGCAGATTCTCAGAAAGCTTCTTTCCAGTTTTGAACGGAAGATATTTCCTTTTTCACCCTAGCCCTCTATGGGCTTCCAAATATCCCTTTGCCAATTCCACAAGAACAGCCTTAGCGAAAGGCTTCTTGAAAGGAAAGATGTAACTCTGTGAGATGAATTAACAGAACACAGAGCAGTTTCTCTGAAAGCTTCTTTCCAGTTTTGAACGTAAGATATTTCCTTTTCCACCATAGCCCTCTATGGGCTTCCAAATGTCCCTTTGCCAATTCCACAAGAACAGCCTTAGCGAAAGGCTTCTTGAAGGGAAAGATGTAACTCTGTGAGATGAATTAACAGAACACAGAGCAGTTTCTCAGAAAGCTTCTTTCCAGTTTTGAACGGAAGATATTTCCTTTTTCACCATAGCCCTCTATGGGCTTCCAAATATCCCTTTGCCAATTCCACAAGAACAGCCTTAGCGAAAGGCTTCTTGAAGGGAAAGATGTAACTCTGTGAGATGAATTAACAGAACACAGAGCAGTTTCTCAGAAAGCTTCTTTCCAGTTTTGAACGGAAGATATTTCCTTTTTCACCATAGCCTTCTATGGGCTTCCAAATATCCCTTTGCCAATTCCACAAGAACAGCCTTAGCGAAAGGCTTCTTGAAGGGAAAGATGTAACTCTGTGAGATGAATTAACAGAACACAGAGCAGTTTCTCAGAAAGCTTCTTTCCAGTTTTGAACGGAAGATATTTCCTTTTTCACCATAGCCCTCTATGGGCTTCCAAATATCCCGTTTCCAATTCCACAAGAACAGCCTTAGCGAAAGGCTTCTTGAAGGGAAAGATGTAACTCTGTGAGATGAATTAACAGAACACAGAGCAGTTTCTCAGAAAGCTTCTTTCCAGTTTTGAACGGAAGATATTTCCTTTTTCACCATAGCCCTCTATGGGCTTCCAAATATCCCTTTGCCAATTCCACAAGAACAGCCTTAGCGAAAGGCTTCTTGAAGGGAAAGATGTAACTCTGTGAGATGAATTAACAGAACACAGAGCAGTTTCTCAGAAAGCTTCTTTCCACTTTTCAACGGAAGATATTTCTTTTTCACCATAGCCCTCAATGCTCTTCCAAATATCCCTTTGCCAATTCCCCAAGAACAGCCTTAGCGAAAGGCTTCTTGAAGGGAAAGATGTAACTCTGTGAGATGAATTAACAGAACACAGAGCAGTTTCTCAGAAAGCTTCTTTCCACTTTTCAACGGAAGATATTTCCTTTTTCACCTTAGCCCTCTATGGGCTTCCAAATATCCCTTTGCCAATTCCACAAGAACAGCCTTAGCGAAAGGCTTCTTGAAGGGAAAGATGTAACTCTGTGAGATGAATTAACAGAACACAGAGCAGTTTCTCAGAAAGCTTCTTTCCAGTTTTGAACGGAAGATATTTCCTTTTTCACCCTAGCCCTCTATGGGCTTCCAAATATCCCTTTGCCAATTCCACAAGAACAGCCTTAGCGAAAGGCTTCTTGAAGGGAAAGATGTAACTCTGTGAGAAGAATTAACAGAACACAGAGCAGTTTCTCAGAAAGCTTCTTTCCAGTTTTGAACGGAAGATATTTCCTTTTTCACCATAGCCCTCTATGGGCTTCCAAATATCCCGTTTCCAATTCCACAAGAACAGACTTAGCGAAAGGCTTCTTGAAGGGAAAGATGTAACTCTGTGAGATGAATTAACAGAACACAGAGCAGTTTCTCAGAAAGCTTCTTTCCAGTTTTGAACGGAAGATATTTCCTTTTTCACCATAGCCCTCTATGGGCTTCCAAATATCCCTTTGCCAATTCCACAAGAACAGCCTTAGCGAAAGGCTTCTTGAAGGGAAAGATGTAACTCTGTGAGATGAATTAACAGAACACAGAGCAGTTTCTCAGAAAGCTTCTTTCCACTTTTCAACGGAAGATATTTCCTTTTTCACCATAGCCCTCAATGCTCTTCCAAATATCCCTTTGCCAATTCCCCAAGAACAGCCTTAGCGAAAGGCTTCTTGAAGGGAAAGATGTAACTCTGTGAGATGAATTAACAGAACACAGAGCTGTTTCTCAGAAAGCTTCTTTCCAGTTTTGAACGGAAGATATTTCCTTTTTCACCATAGCCCTCTATGGGCTTCCAAATATCCCTTTGCCAATTCCACAAGAACAGCCTTAGCGAAAGGCTTCTTGAAGGGAAAGAGGTAACTCTGTGAGATGAATTAACAGAACACAGAGCAGTTTCTCAGAAAGCTTCTTTCCAGTTTTGAACGGAAGATATTTCCTTTTTCACCATAGCCCTCTATGGGCTTCCAAATATCCCTTTGCCAATTCCCCAAGAACAGCCTTAGCGAAAGAATTCTTGAAGGGAAAGATGTAACTCTGTGAGATGAATTAACAGAACACAGAGCAGTTTCTCCAAAAGCTTCTTTCCAGTTTTGAACGGAAGATATTTCCTTTTTCACCATAGCCCTGTATGGGCTTCCAAATATCCCTTTGCCAATTCCACAAGAACAGCCTTAGCGAAAGGCTTCTTGAAGGGAAAGATGTATCTCTGTGAGATGAATTAACAGAACACAGAGCAGTTTCTCAGAAAGCTTCTTTCCAGTTTTGAACGGAAGATATTTCCTTTTTCACCATAGCCTTCTATGGGCTTCCAAATATCCCTCTGCCAATTCCACAAGAACAGCCTTAGCGAAAGGCTTCTTGAAGGGAAAGATGTAACTCTGTGAGATGAATTAACAGAACACAGAGCAGTTTCTCAGAAAGCTTCTTTCCACTTTTCAACGGAAGATATTTCCTTTTTCACCTTAGCCCTCTATGGGCTTCCAAATATCCCTTTGCCAATTCCACAAGAACAGCCTTAGCGAAAGGCTTCTTGAAGGGAAAGATGTAACTCTGTGAGATGAATTAACAGAACACAGAGCAGTTTCTCAGAAAGCTTCTTTCCAGTTTTGAACGGAAGATATTTCCTTTTTCACCCTAGCCCTCTATGGGCTTCCAAATATCCCTTTGCCAATTCCACAAGAACAGCCTTAGCGAAAGGCTTCTTGAAGGGAAAGATGTAACTCTGTGAGATGAATTAACAGAACACAGAGCAGTTTCTCAGAAAGCTTCTTTACAGTTTTGAACGGAAGATATTTCCTTTTTCACCATAGCCCTCTATGGGCTTCCAAATATCCCGTTTCCAATTCCACAAGAACAGCCTTAGCGAAAGGCTTCTTGAAGGGAAAGATGTAACTCTGTGAGACGAATTAACAGAACACAGAGCAGTTTCTCAGAAAGCTTCTTTCCAGTTTTGAACGGAAGATATTTCCTTTTTCACCATAGCCCTCTATGGGCTTCCAAATGTCCCTTTGCCAATTCCACAAGAACAGCCTTAGAGAAAGGCTTCTTGAAGGGAAAGAGTTAACTCTGTGAGATGAATTAACAGAACACAGAGCAGTTTCTCAGAAAGCTTCTTTCCAGTTTTGAACGGAAGATATTTTCTTTTTCACAATAGCCCACTATGGGTTCCAAATATCCCTTTGCCAATTCCACAAGAACAGCCTTAGCGAAAGGCTTCTTGAAGGGAAAGATGTAACTCTGTGAGCTGAATTAACAGAGCACAGAGCAGTTTCTCAGAAAGCTTCTTTCCAGTTTTGAACGGAAGATATTTCCTTTTTCACCATAGCCCTCTATGGGCTTCCAAATATCCCTTTGCCAATTCCACAAGAACAGCCTTAGCGAAAGGCTTCTTGAAGGGAAAGATGTAACTCTGTAAGATGAATTAACAGAACACAGAGCAGTTTCTCAGAAAGCTTCTTTCCAGTTTTGAAAGGAAGATATTTCCTTTTTCACCGTAGCCCTCTATGGGCTTCCAAATATCCCTTTGCCAATTCCACAAGAACAGCCTTAGCGAAAGGCTTCTTGAAGGGAAAGATGTAACTCTGTGAGATGAATGAACAGAACACAGAGCAGTTTCTCAGAAAGCTTCTTTCCAGTTTTGAACGGAAGATATTTCCTTTTTCACCATAGCCCTCTATGGGTTTCCAAATATCCCTTTGCCAATTCCACAAGAACAGCCTTAGCGAAAGGCTTCTTGAAGGGAAAGATGTAACTCTGTGAGATGAATTAACAGAACACAGAGCAGTTTCTCAGAAAGCTTCTTTCCAGTTTTGAACGGAAAATATTTCCGTTTTCACCATAGCCCTCTATGTGCTTCCAAATATCCCTTTGCCAATTGCACAAGAACAGCCTTAGCAAAAGGCATCTTGCAGGGAAAGATGTAACTCTGTGAGATGAATTAACAGAACACAGAGCAGTTTCTCAGAAAGCTTCTTTCCAGTTTTGAACGGAAAATATTTCCTTTTTCACAATAGCCCTCTATGGGCTTCCAAATATCCCTTTGCCAATTCCACAAGAACAGCCTTAGCGAAAGGCTTCTTGAAGGGAAAGATGTAACTCGGTGAGATGAATTAACAGAACACAGAGCAGTTTCTCAGAAAGCTTCTTTCCCGTTTTGAAAGGAAGATATTTCCTTTTTCACCATAGCCCTCTATGGGCTTCCAAATATCCCTTTGCCAATTCCACAGGAACAGCCTTAGCGAAAGACTTCTTGAAGGGAAAGATGTAACTCTGTGAGATGAATTAACAGAACACAGAGCGGTTTCTCAGAAAGCTTCTTTCCAGTTTTGAACGGAAGATATTTCCTTTTTCACCATAGCCCTCTATGGGCTTCCAAATATCCCTTTGCCAATTCCACAAGAACAGCCTTAGCGAAAGGCTTCTTGAAGGGAAAATGTAACTCTTTGAGATGAATTAACAGAACACAGAGCAGTTTCTCAGAAAGCTTCTTTCCAGTTTTGGACGGAAGATATTTCTTTTTTCACCATAGCCCTCTATGGGCTTCCAAATATCCCTTTGCCAATTCCACAAAAACAGCCTTAGCGAAAGGCTTCTTGAAGGGAAAGATGTAACTCTGTGAGATGAATTAACAGAACACAGAGCAGTTTCTCAGAAAGCTTCTTTCCAGTTTTGAACGGAAGATATTTCCTTTTTCACCATAGCCCTCTATGGGCTTCCAAATATCCCTTTGCCAATTCCACAAGAACAGCCTTAGCGAAAGGCTTCTTGAAGGGAAAGATGTAACTCTGTGAGATGAATTAACAGAACACAGACCAGTTTCTCAGAAAGCCTCTTTCCAGTTTTGAACGGAAGATATTTCCTTTTTCACCATAGCCCTCTATGGGCTTCCAAATATCCCTTTGCCAATTCCACAAGAACAGCCTTCGCGAAAGGCTTCTTTAAGGGAAAGATGTAATTCTGTGAGATGAATTAACAGAACACAGAGCAGTTTCTCAGAAAGCTTCTTTCCAGTTTTGAACGGAAGATAATTCCTTTTTCACCATAGCCCTCTATGGGCTTCCAAATATCCCTTTGCCAATTCCACAAGAACAGCCTTAGCGAAAGGCTTCTTGAAGGGAAAGATGTAACTCTGTGAGATGAATTAACAGAACACAGAGCAGTTTCTCAGAAAGCTTCTTTCCAGTTTTGAACGGAAGATATTTCCTTTTTCACCCTAGCCCACTATGGGCTTCCAAATATCCCTTTGCCAATTCCACAAGAACAGCCTTAGCGAAAGGCTTCTTGAAGGAAAAGATGTAACTCTGTGAGATGAATTACGAGAACACAGAGCAGCTTTTCAGAAAGCTTCTTTCCAGTTTTGAACGGAAGATATTTCCTTTTTCACCATAGCACTCTATGGGCTTCCAAATATCCCTTTGCCAATTCCACAAGAACAGCCTTAGCGAAAGGCTTCTTGTAGGGAAAGATGTAACTCTGTGAGATGAATTAACAGAACACAGAGCAGTTTCTCAGAAAGCTTCTTTCCAGTTTTGAACGGAAGATATTTCCTTTTTCACCATAGCCCTCTATGGGCTTCCAAATATCCCTTTGCCAATTCCACAAGAACAGCCTTAGCGAAAGGCTTCTTGAAGGGAAAGATGTAACTCTGTGAGATGAATGAACAGAACACAGAGCAGTTTCTCAGAAAGCTTCTTTCCAGTTTTGAACGGAAGTTATTTCCTTTTTCACCATAGCCCTCTATGGGCTTCCAAATATCCCTTTGCCAATTCCACAAGAACAGCCTTAGCGAAAGGCTTCTTGAAGGGAAAGAATTAACTCTGTGAGATGAATTAACAGAACACAGAGCAGTTTCTCAGAAAGCTTCTTTCCAGTTTTGAACGGAAGATATTTCCTTTTTCACCATAGCCCTCTATGGGCTTCCAAATATCCCTTTGCCAATTCCACAAGAACAGCCTTAGCGAAAGGCTTCTTGAAGGGAAAGATGTAACTCTGTGAGCTGAATTAACAGAACACAGAGCAGTTTCTCAGAAAGCTTCTTTCCAGTTTTGAACGGAAAATATTTCCTTTTTCACCCTAGCCCTCTATGGGCTTCCAAATATCCCTTTCCCAATTCCACAAGAACAGCCTTAGCGAAAGGCTTCTTGAAGAGAAAGATGTAACTCTGTGAGATGAATTAACAGAACACAGAGCAGTTTCTCAGAAAGCTTCTTTCCAGTTTTGTACGGAAGATATTTCCTTTTTCACCATAGCCCTCTATGGGCTTCCAAATATCCCTTTGCCAATTCCACAAGAACAGCCTTAGCGAAAGGCTTCTTGAAGGGAAAGATGTAACTCTGTGAGAAGAATTAACAGAACACAGAGCAGTTTCTCAGAAAGCTTCTTTCCAGTTTTGAACGGAAGATATTTCCTTTTTCACCATAGCCCTCTATGGGCTTCCAAATATCCCTTTGCCAATTCCACAAGAACAGCCTTAGCGAAAGGCTTCTTGAAGGGAAAGATGTAACTCTGTGAGATGAATTAACAGAACACAGAGCAGTTTCTCAGAAAGCTTCTTTCCAGTTTTGAACGGAAGATATTTCCTTTTTCACCATAGCCATCTATGGGCTTCCAATTATCCCTTTGCCAATTCCACAAGAACAGCCTTAGCGAAAGGCTTCTTGAAGGGAAAGATGTAACTCTCTGAGATGAATTAACAGAACACATAGCAGTTTCTCAGAAAGCTTCTTTCCAGTTTTGAACGGAAGATAATTCCTTTTTCACCTTAGCCCTCTATGGGCTTCCAAATATCCCTTTGCCAATTCCACAAGAACAGCCTTAGCGAAAGGCTTCTTGAAGGGAAAGATGTAACTCTGTGAGATGAATTAACAGAACACAGAGCAGTTTCTCAGAAAGATTCTTTCCAGTTTTGAACGGAAGATATTTCCTTTTTCACCATAGCCCTCTATGGGCTTCCAAATATCCCTTTGCCAATTCCACAAGAACAGCCTTAGCGAAAGGCTTCTTGAAGGGAAAGATGTAACTCTGTGAGATGAATTAACAGAACACAGAGCAGTTTCTCAGAAAGCTTCTTTCCACTTTTCAACGGAAGATATTTCCTTTTTCACCATAGCCCTCAATGGGCTTCCAAATATCCCTTTGCCAATTCCACAAGAACAGCCTTAGCGAAAGGCTTCTTGAAGGGAAAGATGTAACTCTGTGAGATGAATTAACAGAACACAGAGCAGTTTCTCAGAAAGCTTCTTTCCAGTTTTGAACGGAAGATATTTCCTTTTTCACCATAGCCCTCTATGGGCTTCCAAATGTCCCTTTGCCAATTCCACAAGAACAGCCTTAGCGAAAGGCTTCTTGAAGGGAAAGAATTAACTCTGTGAGATGAATTAACAGAACACAGAGCAGTTTCTCAGAAAGCTTCTTTCCAGTTTTGAACGGAAGATATTTCCTTTTTCACAATAGCCCACTATGGGCTTCCAAATATCCCTTTGCCAATTCCACAAGAACAGCCTTAGCGAAAGGCTTCTTGAAGAGAAAGATGTAACTCTGTGAGCTGAATTAACAGAGCACAGAGCAGTTTCTCAGAAAGCTTCTTTCCAGTTTTGAACGGAAGATATTTCCTTTTTCACCATAGCCCTCTATGGGCTTCCAAATATCCCTTTGCCAATTCCACAAGAACAGCCTTAGCGAAAGGCTTCTTGAAGGGAAAGATGTAACTCTGTGAGATGAATTAACAGAACACAGAGCAGTTTCTCAGAAAGCTTCTTTCCAGTTTTGAACGGAAGATATTTCCTTTTTCACCATAGCCCTCTATGGGCTTCCAAATATCCCTTTGCCAATTCCACAAGAACAGCCTTAGCGAAAGGCTTCTTGAAGGGAAAGATGTAACTCTGTGAGATGAATTAACAGAACACAGA
Organism: Chlorocebus sabaeus; assembly: GCF_047675955.1. NCBI lineage: Eukaryota > Metazoa > Chordata > Mammalia > Primates > Cercopithecidae > Chlorocebus > Chlorocebus sabaeus. The sequence continues at coordinate 567,941 of NW_027327970.1, forward strand.
CCAGTTTCTCAGAAAGCCTCTTTCCAGTTTTGAACGGAAGATATTTCCTTTTTCACCATAGCCCTCTATGGGCTTCCAAATATCCCTTTGCCAATTCCACAAGAACAGCCTTCGCGAAAGGCTTCTTGAAGGGAAAGATGTAATTCTGTGAGATGAATTAACAGAACACAGAGCAGTTTCTCAGAAAGCTTCTTTCCAGTTTTGAACGGAAGATAATTCCTTTTTCACCATAGCCCTCTATGGGCTTCCAAATATCCCTTTGCCAATTCCACAAGAACAGCCTTAGCGAAAGGCTTCTTGAAGGGAAAGATGTAACTCTGTGAGATGAATTAACAGAACACAGAGCAGTTTCTCAGAAAGCTTCTTTCCAGTTTTGAACGGAAGATATTTCCTTTTTCACCCTAGCCCACTATGGGCTTCCAAATATCCCTTTGCCAATTCCACAAGAACAGCCTTAGCGAAAGGCTTCTTGAAGGAAAAGATGTAACTCTGTGAGATGAATTACGAGAACACAGAGCAGCTTTTCAGAAAGCTTCTTTCCAGTTTTGAACGGAAGATATTTCCTTTTTCACCATAGCACTCTATGGGCTTCCAAATATCCCTTTGCCAATTCCACAAGAACAGCCTTAGCGAAAGGCTTCTTGTAGGGAAAGATGTAACTCTGTGAGATGAATTAACAGAACACAGAGCAGTTTCTCAGAAAGCTTCTTTCCAGTTTTGAACGGAAGATATTTCCTTTTTCACCATAGCCCTCTATGGGCTTCCAAATATCCCTTTGCCAATTCCACAAGAACAGCCTTAGCGAAAGGCTTCTTGAAGGGAAAGATGTAACTCTGTGAGCTGAATTAACAGAACACAGAGCAGTTTCTCAGAAAGCTTCTTTCCAGTTTTGAACGGAAAATATTTCCTTTTTCACCCTAGCCCTCTATGGGCTTCCAAATATCCCTTTGCCAATTCCACAAGAACAGCCTTAGCGAAAGGCTTCTTGAAGAGAAAGATGTAACTCTGTGAGATGAATTAACAGAACACAGAGCAGTTTCTCAGAAAGCTTCTTTCCAGTTTTGAACGGAAGATATTTCCTTTTTCACCATAGCCCTCTATGGGCTTCCAAATATCCCTTTGCCAATTCCACAAGAACAGCCTTAGCGAAAGGCTTCTTGAAGGGAAAGATGTAACTCTGTGAGAAGAATTAACAGAACACAGAGCAGTTTCTCAGAAAGCTTCTTTCCAGTTTTGAACGGAAGATATTTCCTTTTTCACCATAGCCCTCTATGGGCTTCCAAATATCCCTTTGCCAATTCCACAAGAACAGCCTTAGCGAAAGGCTTCTTGAAGGGAAAGATGTAACTCTGTGAGATGAATTAACAGAACACAGAGCAGTTTCTCAGAAAGCTTCTTTCCAGTTTTGAACGGAAGATATTTCCTTTTTCACCATAGCCATCTATGGGCTTCCAATTATCCCTTTGCCAATTCCACAAGAACAGCCTTAGCGAAAGGCTTCTTGAAGGGAAAGATGTAACTCTCTGAGATGAATTAACAGAACACATAGCAGTTTCTCAGAAAGCTTCTTTCCAGTTTTGAACGGAAGATAATTCCTTTTTCACCTTAGCCCTCTATGGGCTTCCAAATATCCCTTTGCCAATTCCAGAAGAACAGCCTTAGCGAAAGGCTTCTTGAAGGGAAAGATGTAACTCTGTGAGATGAATTAACAGAACACAGAGCAGTTTCTCAGAAAGCTTCTTTCCAGTTTTGAACGGAAGATATTTCCTTTTTCACCATAGCCTTCTATGGGCTTCCAAATATCCCTTTGCCAATTCCACAAGAACAGCCTTAGCGAAAGGCTTCTTGAAGGGAAAGATGTAACTCTGTGAGATGAATTAACAGAACACAGAGCAGTTTCTCAGAAAGCTTCTTTCCAGTTTTGAACGGAAGATATTTCCTTTTTCACCATAGCCCTCTATGGGCTTCGAAATATCCCTTTGCCAATTCCACAAGAACAGCCTTAGCGAAAGGCTTCTCGAAGGGAAAGATGTAACTCTGTGAGATGAATTAACAGAACACAGAGCAGTTTCTCAGAAAGCTTCTTTCCAGTTTTGAACGGAAGATATTTCCTTTTTCACAATAGCCCTCTATGGGCTTCCAAATATCCCTTTGCCAACACCACAAGAACAGCCTTAGCGAAAGGCTTCTTGAAGGGAAAGATGTAACTCTGTGAGATGAATTAACAGAACACAGAGCAGATTCTCAGAAAGCTTCTTTCCAGTTTTGAACGGAAGATATTTCCTTTTTCACCATAGCCCTCTATGGGCTTCCAAATATCCCTTTGCCAATTCCACAAGATCACCCTTAGCGAAAGGCTTCTTGAAAGGAAAGATGTAACTCTGTGAGATGAATTAACAGAACACAGAGCAGTTTCTCAGAAAGCTTCTTTACAGTTTTGAACGGAAGATATTTCCTTTTTCACCATAGCCCTCTATGGGCTTCCAAATGTCCCTTTGCCAATTCCACAAGAACAGCCTTAGCGAAAGGCTTCTTGAAGGGAAAGATGTAACTCTGTGAGATGAATTAACAGAACACAGAGCAGTTTCTCAGAAAGCTTCTTTCCAGTTTTGAATGGAAGATATTTCCTTTTTCACCATAGCCCTCTATGGGCTTCCAAATATCCCTTTGCCCATTCCACAAGAACAGCCTTAGCGAAAGGCTTCTGGAAGGGAAAGATGTAACTCTGTGAGATGAATTAACAGAACACAGAGCAGTTTCTCAGAAAGCTTCTTTCCAGTTTTGAACGGAAGATATTTCCTTTTTCAACATAGCCTTCTATGGGCTTCCAAATATCCCTTTGCCAATTCCACAAGAACAGCCTTAGCGAAAGGCTTCTTGAAGGGAAAGATGTAACTCTGTGAGATGAATTAACAGAACACAGAGCAGTTTCTCAGAAAGCTTCTTTCCACTTTTCAACGGAAGATATTTCCTTTTTCACCTTAGCCCTCTATGGGCTTCCAAATATCCATTTGCCAATTCCCCAAGCACAGCCTTAGCGAAAGGCTTCTTGAAGGGAAAGATGTAACTCTGTGAGATGAATTAACAGAACACAGAGCAGTTTCTCAGAAAGCTTCTTTCAAGTTTTGAACGGAAGATATTTCCTTTTTCACCCTAGCCCTCTATGGGCTTCCAAATATCCCTTTGCCAATTCCACAAGAACAGCCTTAGCGAAAGGCTTCTTGAAGGGAAAGATGTAACTCTGTGAGATGAATTAAGAGAACACAGAGCAGTTTCTCAGAAAGCTTCTTTCCAGTTTTGAACGGAAGATATTTCCTTTTTCACCATAGCCCTCTATGGGCTTCCAAATATCCCTTTGCCAATTCCACAAGAACAGCCTTAGCGAAACGTTTCTTGAAGGGAAAGATGTAACTCTGTGAGATGAATTAACAGAACACAGAGCAGTTTTTCAGAAAGATTCTTTCCAGTTTTGAACAGAAGATATTTCCTTTTTCACCATAGCCCTCTATGGGCTTCCAAATATCCCTTTGCCAATTCCCCAAGAACAGCCTTAGCGAAAGAATTCTTGAAGGGAAAGATGTAACTCTGTGAGATGAATTAACAGAACACAGAGCAGTTTCTCAGAAAGCTTCTTTCCAGTTTTGAACGGAAGATATTTCCTTTTTCACCATAGCCCTCTATGGGCTTCCAAATATCCCTTTGCCAATTCCACAAGAACAGCCTTAGCGAAAGGCTTCTTGAAGGGAAAGATGTAACTCTGTGAGCTGAATTAACAGAACACAGAGCAGTTTCTCAGAACGCTTCTTTCCAGTTTTGAACGGAAGATATTTCCTTTTTCACCATAGCCCTCTATGGGCTTCCAAATATCCCTTTGCCAATTCCACAAGAACAGCCTTAGCGAAAGGCTTCTTGAAGGGAAAGATGTAACTCTGTGAGATGAATTTACAGAACACAGAGCAGTTTCTCAGAAAGCTTCTTTCCAGTTTTGAACGGAAGATATTTCCTTTTTCACCATAACCTTCTATGGGCTTCCAAATATCCCTTTGCCAATTCCACAAGAACAGCCTTAGCGAAAGGCTTCTTGAAGGGAAAGATGTAACTCTGTGAGATGAATTAACAGAACACAGAGCAGTTTCTCAGAAAGCTTCTTTCCAGTTTTGAACGGAAGATATTTCCTTTTTCACCATAGCCTTCTATGGGCTTCCAAATATCCCGTTGCCAATTCCACAAGAACAGCCTTAGCGAAAGGCTTCTTGAAGGGAAAGATGTAACTCTGTGAGATGAATTAACAGAACACAGAGCAGTTTCTCAGAAAGCTTCTTTCCACTTTTCAACGGAAGATATTTCCTTTTTCACCATAGCCCTCAATGGGCTTCCAAATATCCCTTTGCCAATTCCCCAAGAACAGCCTTAGCGAAAGGCTTCTTGAGGGGAAAGATGTAACTCTTTGAGATGAATTAACAGAACACAGAGCAGTTTCTCAGAAAGTTTCTTTCCAGTTTTGAACGGAAGATATTTCCTTTTTCACCATAGCCCTCTATGGGCTTCCAAATATCCCTTTGCCAATTCCACAAAAACAGCCTTAGCGAAAGGCTTCTTGAAGGGAAAGATGTAACTCTGTGAGATGAATTAACAGAACACAGAGCAGTTTCTCAGAAAGCTTCTTTCCAGTTTTGAACGGAAGATATTTCCTTTTTCACCATAGCCCTCTATGGGCTTCCAAATATCCCTTTGCCAATTCCACAAGAACAGCCTTCGCGAAAGGCTTCTTGAAGGGAAAGACGTAACTCTGTGAGATGAATTAACAGAACACAGAGCAGTTTTTCAGAAAGCTTCTTTCCAGTTTTGAACAGAAGATATTTCCTTTTTCACCATAGCCCTCTATGGGCTTCCAAATATCCCTTTGCCAATTCCCCAAGAACAGCCTTAGCGAAAGGCTTCTTGAAGGGAAAGATGTAACTCTGTGAGATGAATTAACAGAACACAGAGCAGTTTCTCAGAAACCTTCTTTCCACTTTTCAACGGAAGATATTTCCTTTTTCACCATAGCCCTCAATGGGCTTCCAAATATCCCTTTGCCAATTCCACAAGAACAGCCTTAGCGAAAGGCTTCTTGAAGGGAAAGATGTAACTCTGTGAGATGAATTAACAGAACACAGAGCAGTTTCTCAGAAAGCTTCTTTCCAGTTTTGAACGGAAGATATTTCCTTTTTCACCATAGCCCTCTATGGGCTTCCAAATATCCCTTTGCCAATTCCACAAGAACAGCCTTAGCGAAAGACTTCTTGAAGGGAAAGATGTAACTCTGTGAGATGAATTTACAGAACAGAGAGCAGTTTCTCAGAAAGCTTCTTTCCAGTTTTGAACGGAAGATATTTCCTTTTTCACCATAGCCTTCTATGGGCTTCCAAATATCCCTTTGCCAATTCCACAAGAACAGCCTTAGCGAAAGGCTTCTTGAAGGGAAAGATGTAACTCTGTGAGATGAATTAACAGAACACAGAGCAGTTTCTCAGAAAGCTTCTTTCCAGTTTTGAACGGAAGATATTTCCTTTTTCACCATAGCCTTCTATGGGCTTCCAAATATCCCTTTGCCAATTCCACAAGAACAGCCTTAGCGAAAGGCTTCTTGAAGGGAAAGATGTAACTCTGTGAGATGAATTAACAGAACACAGAGCAGTTTCTCAGAAAGCTTCTTTCCACTTTTCAACGGAAGATATTTCCTTTTTCACCTTAGCCCTCTATGGGCTTCCAAATATCCCTTTGCCAATTCCCCAAGCACAGCGTTAGCGAAAGGCTTCTTGAAGGGAAAGATGTAACTCTGTGAGATGAATTAACAGAACACAGAGCAGTTTCTCAGAAAGCTTCTTTCCAGTTTTGAACGGAAGATATATCCTTTTTCACCCTAGGCCTCTATGGGCTTCCAAATATCCTTTGCCAATTCCACAAGAACAGCCTTAGCGAAAGGCTTCTTGAAGGGAAAGATGTAACTCTGTGAGATGAATTAACAGAACACAGAGCAGTTTCTCAGAAAGCTTCTTTCCAGTTTTGAACGGAAGATATTTCCTTTTTCACCTTAGCACTCTATGGGCTTCCAAATATCCCTTTGCCAATTCCACAAGAACAGCCTTAGCGAAAGGCTTCTTGAAGAGAAAGATGTAACTCTGTGAGATGAATTAACAGAACACAGAGCAGTTTCTCAGAAAGCTTCTTTCCAGTTTTGAACGGAAGATATTTCCTTTTTCACCATAGCCCTCTATGGGCTTCCAAATATCCCTTTGCCAATTCCACAAGAACAGCCTTAGCGAAAGGCTTCTTGAAGGGAAAGATGTAACTCTGTGAGATGAATTAACAGAACACAGAGCAATTTCTCAGAAAGCTTCTTTCCACTTTTCAACGGAAGATATTTCCTTTTTCACCATAGCCCTCAATGGGCTTCCAAATATCCCTTTGCCAATTCCACAAGAACAGCCTTAGCGAAAGGCTTCTTGAAGGGAAAGATGTAACTCTGTGAGATGAATTAACAGAACACAGAGCAGTTTCTCAGAATGCTTCTTTCCAGTTTTGAACGGAAGATATTTCCTTTTTCACCATAGCCCTCTATGGGCTTCCCAATATCCCTTTGCCAATTCCACAAGAACAGCCTTAGCGAAAGGCTTCTTGAAGGGAAAGAGGTAACTCTGTGAGATGAATTAACAGAACACAGAGCAGTTTCTCAGAAAGCTTCTTTCCAGTTTTGAACGGAAGATATTTCCTTTTTCACCATAGCCCTCTATGGGCTTCCAAATATCCCTTTGCCAATTCCACAAGAACAGCCTTCGCGAAAGGCTTCTTGAAGGGAAAGACGTAACTCTGTGAGATGAATTAACAGAACACAGAGCAGTTTTTCAGAAAGCTTCTTTCCAGTTTTGAACGGAAGATATTTCCTTTTTCACCGTAGCCCTCTATGGGCTTCCAAATATCCCTTTGCCAATTCCCCAAGAACAGCCTTAGCGAAAGAATTCTTGAAGGGAAAGATGTAACTCTGTGAGATGAATTAACAGAACACAGAGCAGTTTCTCAGAAAGCTTCTTTCCAGTTTTGAACGGAAGATATTTCCTTTTTCACCATAGCCCTCTATGGGCTTCCAAATATCCCTTTGCCAATTCCCCAAGAACAGCCTTAGCGAAAGAATTCTTGAAGGGAAAGATGTAACTCTGTGAGATGAATTAACAGAACACAGAGCAGTTTCTCAGAAAGCTTCTTTCCAGTTTTGAACGGAAGATATTTCCTTTTTCACCATAGCCCTCTATGGGCTTCCAAATATCCCTTTGCCAATTCCACAAGAACAGCTTTAGCGAAAGGCTTCTTGAAGGGAAAGATGTAACTCTGTGAGATGAATTAACAGAACACAGAGCAGTTTCTCAGAAAGCTTCTTTCCACTTTTCAACGGAAGATATTTCCTTTTTCACCTTAGCCCTCTATGGGCTTCCAAATATCCCTTTGCCAATTCCACAAGAACAGCCTTAGCGAAAGGCTTCTTGAAGGGAAAGATGTAACTCTGTGAGATGAATTAACAGAACACAGAGCAATTTCTCAGAAAGCTTCTTTCCGCTTTTCAACGGAAGATATTTCCTTTTTCACCATAGCCCTCAATGGGCTTCCAAATATCCCTTTGCCAATTCCCCAAGAACAGCCTTAGCGAAAGGCTTCTTGAAGGGAAAGTTGTAACTCTGTGAGATGAATTAACTGAACACAGAGCAGTTTCTCAGAAAGCTTCTTTCCAGTTTTGAACGGAAGATATTTCCTTTTTCACCATAGCCCTCTATGGGCTTCCAAATATCCCTTTGCCAATTCCACAAGAACAGACTTAGCGAAATTCTTCTTGAAGGGAAAGATGTAACTCTGTGAGATGAATTAACAGAACACAGAGCAGTTTCTCAGAATGCTTCTTTCCAGTTTTGAACGGAAGATATTTCCTTTTTCACCATAGCCCTCTATGGGCTTCCCAATATCCCTTTTCCAATTCCACAAGAACAGCCTTAGCGAAAGGCTTCTTGAAGGGAAAGAGGTAACTCTGTGAGATGAATTAACAGAACACAGAGCAGTTTCTCAGAAAGCTTCTTTCCAGTTTTGAGCGGAAGATATTTCCTTTTTCACCATAGCCCTCTATGGGATTCCAAATATCCCTTTGCCAATTCCACAAGAACAGCCTTATCGAAAGGCTTCTTGAAGGGAAAGATGTAACTCTGTGAGCTGAATTAACAGAACACAGAGCAGTTTCTCAGAAAGCTTCTTTCCAGTTTTGAACGGAAGATATTTCCTTTTTCACCATAGCCCTCTATGGGCTTCCAAATATCCCTTTGCCAATTCCACAAGAACAGCCTTAGCGAAAGGCTTCTTGAAGGGAAAGATGTAACTCTGTGAGATGAATTAACAGAACACAGAGCAGTTTCTCAGAAAGCTTCTTTCCAGTTTTGAACGGAAGATATTTCCTTTTTCACCATAGCCCTCTATGGGCTTCCAAATAACCCTTTGCCAATTCCACAAGAACAGCCTTAGCGAAAGGCTTCTTGAAGGGAAAGAGGTAACTCTGTGAGATAAATTAACACAACACAGAGCAGTTTCTCAGAAAGCTTCTTTCCAGTTTTGAACGGAAGATATTTCCTTTTTCACCATAGCCCTCTATGGGCTTCCAAATATCCCTTTGCCAATTCCACAAGAACAGCCTTCGCGAAAGGCTTCCTGAAGGGAAAGACGTAACTCTGTGAGATGAATTAACAGAACACAGAGCAGTTTTTCAGAAAGCTTCTTTCCAGTTTTGAACGGAAGATATTTCCTTTTTCACCATAGCCCTCTATGGGCTTCCAAATATCCCTTTGCCAATTCCCCAAGAACAGCCTTAGCGAAAGAATTCTTGAAGGGAAAGATGTAACTATGTGAGATGAATTAACAGAACACAGAGCAGTTTCTCAGAAAGCTTCTTTCCAGTTTTGAACGGAAGATATTTCCTTTTTCACCATAGCCCTCTATGGGCTTCCAAATATCCCTTTGCCAATTCCACAAGAACAGCCTTAGCGAAAGGCTTCTTGAAGGGAAAGATGTAACTCTGTGAGATGAATTAACAGAACACAGAGCAGTTTCTCAGACAGCTTCTTTCCAGTTTTGAACGGAAGATATTTCCATTTTCACCATAGCCCTCTATGGGCTTCCAAATATCCCTTTGCCAATTCCACAAGAACAGCCTTAGCGAAAGGCTTCTTGAAGGGAAAGATGTAACTCTGTGAGATGAATTAACAGAACACAGAGCAGTTTCTCAGACAGCTTCTTTCCAGTTTTGAACGGAAGATATTTCCATTTTCACCATAGCCCTCTATGGGCTTCCAAATATCCCTTTGCCAATTCCACAAGAACAGCCTTAGCGAAAGGCTTCTTGAAGGGAAAGAGGTAACTCTGTGAGCTGAATTAACAGAACACAGAGCAGTTTCTCAGAAAGCTTCTTTCCAGTTTTGAACGGAAGATATTTCCTTTTTCACCATAGCCCTCTATGGGCTTCCAAATATCCCTTTGCCAATTCCACAAGAACAGCCTTCGCGAAAGGCTTCTTGAAGGGAAAGACGTAACTCTGTGAGATGAATTAACAGAACACAGAGCAGTTTTTCAGAAAGCTTCTTTCCAGTTTTGAACGGAAGATATTTCCTTTTTCACCGTAGCCCTCTATGGGCTTCCAAATATCCCTTTGCCAATTCCCCAAGAACAGCCTTAGCGAAAGAATTCTTGAAGGGAAAGATGTAACTCTGTGAGATGAATTAACAGAACACAGAGCAGTTTCTCAGAAAGCTTCTTTCCAGTTTTGAACGGAAGATATTTCCTTTTTCACCATAGCCCTCTATGGGCTTCCAAATATCCCTTTGCCAATTCCCCAAGAACAGCCTTAGCGAAAGAATTCTTGAAGGGAAAGATGTAACTCTGTGAGATGAATTAACAGAACACAGAGCAGTTTCTCAGAAAGCTTCTTTCCAGTTTTGAACGGAAGATATTTCCTTTTTCACCATAGCCCTCTATGGGCTTCCAAATATCCCTTTGCCAATTCCACAAGAACAGCTTTAGCGAAAGGCTTCTTGAAGGGAAAGATGTAACTCTGTGAGATGAATTAACAGAACACAGAGCAGTTTCTCAGAAAGCTTCTTTCCACTTTTCAACGGAAGATATTTCCTTTTTCACCTTAGCCCTCTATGGGCTTCCAAATATCCCTTTGCCAATTCCACAAGAACAGCCTTAGCGAAAGGCTTCTTGAAGGGAAAGATGTAACTCTGTGAGATGAATTAACAGAACACAGAGCAATTTCTCAGAAAGCTTCTTTCCGCTTTTCAACGGAAGATATTTCCTTTTTCACCATAGCCCTCAATGGGCTTCCAAATATCCCTTTGCCAATTCCCCAAGAACAGCCTTAGCGAAAGGCTTCTTGAAGGGAAAGTTGTAACTCTGTGAGATGAATTAACTGAACACAGAGCAGTTTCTCAGAAAGCTTCTTTCCAGTTTTGAACGGAAGATATTTCCTTTTTCACCATAGCCCTCTATGGGCTTCCAAATATCCCTTTGCCAATTCCACAAGAACAGACTTAGCGAAATTCTTCTTGAAGGGAAAGATGTAACTCTGTGAGATGAATTAACAGAACACAGAGCAGTTTCTCAGAATGCTTCTTTCCAGTTTTGAACGGAAGATATTTCCTTTTTCACCATAGCCCTCTATGGGCTTCCCAATATCCCTTTTCCAATTCCACAAGAACAGCCTTAGCGAAAGGCTTCTTGAAGGGAAAGAGGTAACTCTGTGAGATGAATTAACAGAACACAGAGCAGTTTCTCAGAAAGCTTCTTTCCAGTTTTGAGCGGAAGATATTTCCTTTTTCACCATAGCCCTCTATGGGATTCCAAATATCCCTTTGCCAATTCCACAAGAACAGCCTTATCGAAAGGCTTCTTGAAGGGAAAGATGTAACTCTGTGAGCTGAATTAACAGAACACAGAGCAGTTTCTCAGAAAGCTTCTTTCCAGTTTTGAACGGAAGATATTTCCTTTTTCACCATAGCCCTCTATGGGCTTCCAAATATCCCTTTGCCAATTCCACAAGAACAGCCTTAGCGAAAGGCTTCTTGAAGGGAAAGATGTAACTCTGTGAGATGAATTAACAGAACACAGAGCAGTTTCTCAGAAAGCTTCTTTCCAGTTTTGAACGGAAGATATTTCCTTTTTCACCATAGCCCTCTATGGGCTTCCAAATATCCCTTTGCCAATTCCACAAGAACAGCCTTAGCGAAAGGCTTCTTGAAGGGAAAGAGGTAACTCTGTGAGATAAATTAACACAACACAGAGCAGTTTCTCAGAAAGCTTCTTTCCAGTTTTGAACGGAAGATATTTCCTTTTTCACCATAGCCCTCTATGGGCTTCCAAATATCCCTTTGCCAATTCCACAAGAACAGCCTTCGCGAAAGGCTTCCTGAAGGGAAAGACGTAACTCTGTGAGATGAATTAACAGAACACAGAGCAGTTTTTCAGAAAGCTTCTTTCCAGTTTTGAACGGAAGATATTTCCTTTTTCACCATAGCCCTCTATGGGCTTCCAAATATCCCTTTGCCAATTCCCCAAGAACAGCCTTAGCGAAAGAATTCTTGAAGGGAAAGATGTAACTATGTGAGATGAATTAACAGAACACAGAGCAGTTTCTCAGAAAGCTTCTTTCCAGTTTTGAACGGAAGATATTTCCTTTTTCACCATAGCCCTCTATGGGCTTCCAAATATCCTTTGCCAATTCCACAAGAACAGCCTTAGCGAAAGGCTTCTTGAAGGGAAAGATGTAACTCTGTGAGATGAATTAACAGAACACAGAGCAGTTTCTCAGACAGCTTCTTTCCAGTTTTGAACGGAAGATATTTCCATTTTCACCATAGCCCTCTATGGGCTTCCAAATATCCCTTTTCCAATTCCACAAGAACAGCCTTAGCGAAAGGCTTCTTGAAGGGAAAGATGTAACTCTGTGAGATGAATTAACAGAACACAGAGCAGTTTCTCAGAAAGCTTCTTTCCAGTTTTGAACGGAAGATATTTCCTTTTACACAATAGCCCTCTATGGGCTTCCAAATATCCCTTTGCCAATTCCACAAGAACAGCCTTAGCGAAAGGCTTCTTGAAGGGAAAGATGTAACTCTGTGAGATGAATTAACAGAACACAGAGCAGTTTCTCAGAAAGCTTCTTTCCAGTTTTGAAGGGAAGATATTTCCTTTTTCACCATAGCCCTCTATGGGCTTCCAAATATCCCTTTGCCAATTCCACAAGAACAGCCTTAGCGAAAGGCTTCTTGAAGGGAAAGGTGTAACTCTGTGAGATGAATTAACAGAACACAGAGCAGTTTCTCAGAAAGCTTCTTTCCAGTTTTGAACGGAAGGTATTTCCTTTTTCACCATAGCCCTCTATGGGCTTCCAAATATCCCTTTGCCAATTACACAAGAACAGCCTTCGCGAAAGGCTTCTTGAAGGGAGAGAGGTAACTCTGTGAGATGAATTAACAGAACACAGAGCAGTTTCTCAGAAAGCTTCTTTCCACTTTTCAACGGAAGATATTTCCTTTTTCACCATAGCCCTCTATGGGCTTCCAAATATCCCTTTGCCAATTCCAAAAGAACAGCCTTCGCGAAAGGCTTCTTGAAGGGAAAGACGTAACTCTGTGAGATGAATTAGCAGAACACAAAGCAGTTTCTCAGAAAGCTTCTTTCCAGTTTTGAACGGAAGATATTTCCTTCTTCACCATAGCCCTCTATGGGCTTCCAAATATCCCTTTGCCAATTCCACAAGAACAGCCTTAGCGAAAGAATTCTTGAAGGGAAAGATGTAACTCTGTGAGATGAATTAACAGAACAGAGAGCAGTTTCTCAGAAAGCTTCTTTCAAGTTTTGAACGGAAAATATTTCGTTTTTCACCATAGCCCTCTATGGGCTTCCAAATATCCCTTTGCCAATTCCACAAGAACAGCCTTAGCGAAAGGTTTCTTGAAGGGAAAGATGTAACTGTGTGAGATGAATTAACAGAACACAGAGCAGTTTCTCAGAAAGCTTCTTTCCAGTTTTGAACGGAAGATATTTCCTTTTTCACCATAGCCCTCTATTGGCTTCCAAATACCCCTTTGCCAATTCCACAAGAACAGCCTTAGCGAAAGGCTTCTTGAAGGGAAAGATGTAACTCTGTGAGATGAATTAACAGAACACAGAGCAGTTTCTCAGAAAGCTTCTTTCCAGTTTTGAACGGAAGATATTTCCTTTTTCACCATAGCCCTCTATGGGCTTCCAAATATCCCTTTGCCAATTCCACAAGAACAGCCTTAGCGAAAGGCTTCTTGAAGGGAAAGATGTAACTCTGTGAGATAAATTAACAGAACACAGAGCAGTTTCTCAGAAAGCTTCTTTCCAGTTTTGAAAGGAAGATATTTCCTTTTTCACCATAGCACTGTATGGGCTTCCAAATATCCCTTTGCCAATTCCCAAAGAACAGCCTAAGAGAAAGGCTTCTTGAAGGGAAAGATGTAACTCTGTGAGATGAATTAACTGAACACAGAGCAGTTTCTCAGAAAGCTTCTTTCCAGTTTTGAACGGAAGATATTTCCTTTTTCACCATAGCCCTCTATGGGCTTCCAAATATCCCTTTGCCAATTCCACAAGAACAGACTTAGCGAAATTCTTCTTGAAGGGAAAGATGTAACTCTGTGAGATGAATTAACAGAACACAGAGCAGTTTCTCAGACAGCTTCTTTCCAGTTTTGAACGGAAGATATTTCCATTTTCACCATAGCCCTCTATGGGCTTCCAAATATCCCTTTGCCAATTCCACAAGAACAGCCTTAGCGAAAGGCTTCTTGAAGGGAAAGATGTAACTCTGTGAGATGAATTAACAGAACACAGAGCAGTTTCTCAGACAGCTTCTTTCCAGTTTTGAACGGAAGATATTTCCATTTTCACCATAGCCCTCTATGGGCTTCCAAATATCCCTTTGCCAATTCCACAAGAACAGCCTTAGCGAAAGGCTTCTTGAAGGGAAAGAGGTAACTCTGTGAGATGAATTAACAGAACACAGAGCAGTTTCTCAGAAAGCTTCTTTCCAGTTTTGAACGGAAGATATTTCCTTTTTCACCATAGCCCTCTATGGGCTTCCAAATATCCCTTTGCCAATTCCACAAGAACAGCCTTCGCGAAAGGCTTCTTGAAGGGAAAGACGTAACTCTGTGAGATGAATTAACAGAACACAGAGCAGTTTTTCAGAAAGCTTCTTTCCAGTTTTGAACGGAAGATATTTCCTTTTTCACCGTAGCCCTCTATGGGCTTCCAAATATCCCTTTGCCAATTCCCCAAGAACAGCCTTAGCGAAAGAATTCTTGAAGGGAAAGATGTAACTCTGTGAGATGAATTAACAGAACACAGAGCAGTTTCTCAGAAAGCTTCTTTCCAGTTTTGAACGGAAGATATTTCCTTTTTCACCATAGCCCTCTATGGGCTTCCAAATATCCCTTTGCCAATTCCCCAAGAACAGCCTTAGCGAAAGAATTCTTGAAGGGAAAGATGTAACTCTGTGAGATGAATTAACAGAACACAGAGCAGTTTCTCAGAAAGCTTCTTTCCAGTTTTGAACGGAAGATATTTCCTTTTTCACCATAGCCCTCTATGGGCTTCCAAATATCCCTTTGCCAATTCCACAAGAACAGCTTTAGCGAAAGGCTTCTTGAAGGGAAAGATGTAACTCTGTGAGATGAATTAACAGAACACAGAGCAGTTTCTCAGAAAGCTTCTTTCCACTTTTCAACGGAAGATATTTCCTTTTTCACCTTAGCCCTCTATGGGCTTCCAAATATCCCTTTGCCAATTCCACAAGAACAGCCTTAGCGAAAGGCTTCTTGAAGGGAAAGATGTAACTCTGTGAGATGAATTAACAGAACACAGAGCAATTTCTCAGAAAGCTTCTTTCCGCTTTTCAACGGAAGATATTTCCTTTTTCACCATAGCCCTCAATGGGCTTCCAAATATCCCTTTGCCAATTCCCCAAGAACAGCCTTAGCGAAAGGCTTCTTGAAGGGAAAGTTGTAACTCTGTGAGATGAATTAACTGAACACAGAGCAGTTTCTCAGAAAGCTTCTTTCCAGTTTTGAACGGAAGATATTTCCTTTTTCACCATAGCCCTCTATGGGCTTCCAAATATCCCTTTGCCAATTCCACAAGAACAGACTTAGCGAAATTCTTCTTGAAGGGAAAGATGTAACTCTGTGAGATGAATTAACAGAACACAGAGCAGTTTCTCAGAATGCTTCTTTCCAGTTTTGAACGGAAGATATTTCCTTTTTCACCATAGCCCTCTATGGGCTTCCCAATATCCCTTTTCCAATTCCACAAGAACAGCCTTAGCGAAAGGCTTCTTGAAGGGAAAGAGGTAACTCTGTGAGATGAATTAACAGAACACAGAGCAGTTTCTCAGAAAGCTTCTTTCCAGTTTTGAGCGGAAGATATTTCCTTTTTCACCATAGCCCTCTATGGGATTCCAAATATCCCTTTGCCAATTCCACAAGAACAGCCTTATCGAAAGGCTTCTTGAAGGGAAAGATGTAACTCTGTGAGCTGAATTAACAGAACACAGAGCAGTTTCTCAGAAAGCTTCTTTCCAGTTTTGAACGGAAGATATTTCCTTTTTCACCATAGCCCTCTATGGGCTTCCAAATATCCCTTTGCCAATTCCACAAGAACAGCCTTAGCGAAAGGCTTCTTGAAGGGAAAGATGTAACTCTGTGAGATGAATTAACAGAACACAGAGCAGTTTCTCAGAAAGCTTCTTTCCAGTTTTGAACGGAAGATATTTCCTTTTTCACCATAGCCCTCTATGGGCTTCCAAATATCCCTTTGCCAATTCCACAAGAACAGCCTTAGCGAAAGGCTTCTTGAAGGGAAAGAGGTAACTCTGTGAGATAAATTAACACAACACAGAGCAGTTTCTCAGAAAGCTTCTTTCCAGTTTTGAACGGAAGATATTTCCTTTTTCACCATAGCCCTCTATGGGCTTCCAAATATCCCTTTGCCAATTCCACAAGAACAGCCTTCGCGAAAGGCTTCCTGAAGGGAAAGACGTAACTCTGTGAGATGAATTAACAGAACACAGAGCAGTTTTTCAGAAAGCTTCTTTCCAGTTTTGAACGGAAGATATTTCCTTTTTCACCATAGCCCTCTATGGGCTTCCAAATATCCCTTTGCCAATTCCCCAAGAACAGCCTTAGCGAAAGAATTCTTGAAGGGAAAGATGTAACTATGTGAGATGAATTAACAGAACACAGAGCAGTTTCTCAGAAAGCTTCTTTCCAGTTTTGAACGGAAGATATTTCCTTTTTCACCATAGCCCTCTATGGGCTTCCAAATATCCCTTTGCCAATTCCACAAGAACAGCCTTAGCGAAAGGCTTCTTGAAGGGAAAGATGTAACTCTGTGAGATGAATTAACAGAACACAGAGCAGTTTCTCAGAAAGCTTCTTTCCAGTTTTGAACGGAAGATATTTCCTTTTTCACCTTAGCACTCTATGGGCTTCCAAATATCCCTTTGCCAATTCCACAAGAACAGCCTTAGCGAAAGGCTTCTTGAAGAGAAAGATGTAACTCTGTGAGATGAATTAACAGAACACAGAGCAGTTTCTCAGAAAGCTTCTTTCCAGTTTTGAACGGAAGATATTTCCTTTTTCACCATAGCCCTCTATGGGCTTCCAAATATCCCTTTGCCAATTCCACAAGAACAGCCTTAGCGAAAGGCTTCTTGAAGGGAAAGATGTAACTCTGTGAGATGAATTAACAGAACACAGAGCAGTTTCTCAGAAAGCTTCTTTCCACTTTTCAACGGAAGATATTTCCTTTTTCACCATAGCCCTCAATGGGCTTCCAAATATCCCTTTGCCAATTCCACAAGAACAGCCTTAGCGAAAGGCTTCTTGAAGGGAAAGATGTAACTCTGTGAGATGAATTAACAGAACACAGAGCAGTTTCTCAGAAAGCTTCTTTCCAGTTTTGAACGGAAGGTATTTCCTTTTTCACCATAGCCCTCTATGGGCTTCCAAATATCCCTTTGCCAATTACACAAGAACAGCCTTCGCGAAAGGCTTCTTGAAGGGAGAGAGGTAACTCTGTGAGATGAATTAACAGAACACAGAGCAGTTTCTCAGAAAGCTTCTTTCCAGTTTTGAACGGAAGATATTTCCTTTTTCACCATAGCCCTCTATGGGCTTCCAAATATCCCTTTGCCAATTCCACAAGAACAGCCTTCGCGAAAGGCTTCTTGAAGGGAA
This sequence comes from Chlorocebus sabaeus, assembly GCF_047675955.1. NCBI lineage: Eukaryota > Metazoa > Chordata > Mammalia > Primates > Cercopithecidae > Chlorocebus > Chlorocebus sabaeus. Next base: position 585,274 of record NW_027327970.1, read on the forward strand.
AGACGTAACTCTGTGAGATGAATTAACAGAACACAGAGCAGTTTTTCAGAAAGCTTCTTTCCAGTTTTGAACGGAAGATATTTCCTTCTTCACCGTAGCCCTCTATGGGCTTCCAAATATCCCTTTGCCAATTCCCCAAGAACAGCCTTAGCGAAAGAATTCTTGAAGGGAAAGATGTAACTCTGTGAGATGAATTAACAGAACACAGAGCAGTTTCTCAGAAAGCTTCTTTCCAGTTTTGAACGGAAGATATTTCCTTTTTCACCATAGCCCTCTATGGGCTTCCAAATATCCCTTTGCCAATTCCCCAAGAACAGCCTTAGCGAAAGGTTTCTTGAAGGGAAAGATGTAACTCTGTGAGATGAATTAACAGAACACAGAGCAGTTTCTCAGAAAGCTTCTTTCCAGTTTTGAACGGAAGATATTTCCTTTTTCACCATAGCCCTCTATGGGCTTCCAAATATCCCTTTGCCAATTCCACAAGAACAGCTTTAGCGAAAGGCTTCTTGAAGGGAAAGATGTAACTCTGTGAGATGAATTAACAGAACACAGAGCAGTTTCTCAGAAAGCTTCTTTCCACTTTTCAACGGAAGATATTTCCTTTTTCACCTTAGCCCTCTATGGGCTTCCAAATATCCCTTTGCCAATTCCACAAGAACAGCCTTAGCGAAAGGCTTCTTGAAGGGAAAGATGTAACTCTGTGAGATGAATTAACAGAACACAGAGCAATTTCTCAGAAAGCTTCTTTCCGCTTTTCAACGGAAGATATTTCCTTTTTCACCATAGCCCTCAATGGGCTTCCAAATATCCCTTTGCCAATTCCCCAAGAACAGCCTAAGAGAAAGGCTTCTTGAAGGGAAAGTTGTAACTCTGTGAGATGAATTAACAGAACACAGAGGAGTTTCTCAGAAAGTTTCTTTCCAGTTTTGAACGGAAGATATTTCCTTTTTCAACTTAGCCCTCTATGGGCTTCCAAATATCCCTTTGCCAATTCCACAAGAACAGCCTTCGCGAAAGTCTTCTTGAAGGGAAAGACGTAACTCTGTGAGATGAATTAACAGAACACAGAGCAGTTTCTCAGAAAGCTTCTTTCCAGTTTTGAACGGAAGATATTTCCTTTTTCACCATAGCCCTCTATGGGTTTCCAAATATCCCTTTGCCAATTCCACAAGAACAGCCTTAGCGAAAGGCTTCTTAAAGGGAAAGATGTAACTCTGTGAGATGAATTAACAGAACACAGAGCAGTTTCTCAGAAAGCTTCTTTCCAGTTTTAAACAGAAGATATTTCCTTTTTCACCATAGCCCTCTATGGGCTTCCAAATATCCCTTTGCCAATTCCCCAAGAACTGCCTTACCGAAAGGCTTCTTGAAGGGAAAGATGAAACTCTGTGAGATGAATTAACAGAACACAGAGCAGTTTCTCAGAAAGCTTCTTTCCAGTTTTAAACGGAAGATATTTCCTTTTTCACCATAGCCCTCTATGGGCTTCCAAATATCCCTTTGCCAATTCCACAAGAACAGCCTTAGCGAAAGGCTTCTTGAAGGGAAAGATGTAACTCTGTGAGATGAATTAACAGAACACAGAGCAGTTTCTCAGAAAGCTTCTTTCCAGTTTTGAACGGAAGATAATTCCTTTTTCACCATAGCCCTCTATGGGCTTCCAAATATCCCTTTGCCAATTCCACAAGAACAGCCTTAGCGAAAGGCTTCTTGAAGGGAAAGATGTAACTCTGTGAGATGAATTAAGAGAACACAGAGTAGTTTCTCAGAAAGCTTCTTTCCAGTTTTGAACGGAAGATATTTCCTATTTCACCATAGCACTCTATGGGCTTCCAAATATCCCTTTGCCAATTCCACAAGAACAGCCTTAGCGAAAGGCTTCTTGAAGGGATAGATGCAACTCTGTGAGATGAATTAACAGAACACAGAGCAGTTTCTCAGAAAGCTTCTTTCCAGTTTTGAACGGAAGATATTTCCTTTTTCACCATAGACCTCTTTGGGCTTCCAAATATCCCTTTGCCAATTCCACAAGAACAGCCTTAGCGAAAGGCTTCCTGAAGGGAAAGATGTAACTCTGTGAGATGAATTAACAGAACACAGAGCAGTTTCTCAGAAAGCTTCTTTCCAGTTTTGAACGGAAGATATTTCCTTTTTCACCATAGCCCTCTATGGGCTTCCAAATATCCCTTTGCCAATTCCACAAGAACAGCCTTAGTGAAAGGCTTCTTGAAGGGAAAGATGTAACTCTGTGAGATGAATTAACAGAACACAGAGCAGTTTCTCAGAAAGCTTCTTTCCAGTTTTGAACGGAAGATATTTCCTTTTTCACCATAGCCCTCTATGGGCTTCCAAATATCCCTTTGCCAATTCCACAAGAACAGCCTTAGTGAAAGGCTTCTTGAAGGGAAAGATGTAACTCTGTGAGATGAATTAACAGAACACAGAGCAGTTTCTCAGAAAGCTTCTTTCCAGTTTTGAACGGAAGATATTTCCTTTTTCACCATAGCCCTCTATGGGCCTCCAAAGATCTCTTTGCCAATTCCCCAAGAACAGCGTTAGCGAAAGACTTCTTGAAGGGAAAGATGTAACTCTGTGAGATGAATTAACAGAACACAGAGCAGTTTCTCAGAAAGCTTCTTTCCACTTTTCAACGGAAGATATTTCCTTTTTCACCCTAGCCCTCTATGGGCTTCCAAATATCCTTTTGCCAATTCCACAAGAACAGCCTTAGCGAAAGGCTTCTTGAAGGGAAAGATGTAACTCTGTGAGATGAATTAACAGAACACAGAGCAGTTTCTCAGAAAGCTTCTTTCCAGTTTTGAACGGAAGATATTTCCTTTTTCACCATAGCCCTCTATGGGCTTCCAAATATCCCTTTGCCAATTCCACAAGAACATCCTTAACGAAAGGCTTCTTGAAGGGAAAGATGTAACTCTGTGAGATGAATTAACAGAACACAGAGCAGTTTCTCAGAAAGCTTCTTTCCAGTTTTGAACGGAAGATATTTCCTTTTTCACCATAGCCCTCTATGGGCTTCCAAATATCCCTTTGCCAATTCCCCAAGAACAGCCGTAGCGAAAGGCTTCTTGAAGGGAAAGATGTAACTCTGTGAGATGAATTAACAGAACACAGAGCAGTTTCTCAGACAGCTTCTTTCCAGTTTTGAACGGAAGATATTTCCATTTTCACCATAGCCCTCTATGGGCTTCCAAATATCCCTTTGCCAATTCCACAAGAACAGCCTTCGCGAAAGGCTTCTTGAAGGGAGAGAGGTAACTCTGTGAGATGAATTAACAGAACACAGAGCAGTTTCTCAGAAAGCTTCTTTCCACTTTTCAACGGAAGATATTTCCTTTTTCACCTTAGCCCTCTATGGGCTTCCAAATATCCCTTTGCCAATTCCACAAGAACAGCCTTAGCGAAAGGCTTCTTGAAGGGAAAGATGTAACTCTGTGAGATGAATTAACAGAACACAGAGCAATTTCTCAGAAAGCTTCTTTCCGCTTTTCAACGGAAGATATTTCCTTTTTCACCATAGCCCTCAATGGGCTTCCAAATATCCCTTTGCCAATTCCCCAAGAACAGCCTAAGAGAAAGGCTTCTTGAAGGGAAAGTTGTAACTCTGTGAGATGAATTAACAGAACACAGAGGAGTTTCTCAGAAAGTTTCTTTCCAGTTTTGAACGGAAGATATTTCCTTTTTCAACTTAGCCCTCTATGGGCTTCCAAATATCCCTTTGCCAATTCCACAAGAACAGCCTTCGCGAAAGTCTTCTTGAAGGGAAAGACGTAACTCTGTGAGATGAATTAACAGAACACAGAGCAGTTTCTCAGAAAGCTTCTTTCCAGTTTTGAACGGAAGATATTTCCTTTTTCACCATAGCCCTCTATGGGTTTCCAAATATCCCTTTGCCAATTCCACAAGAACAGCCTTAGCGAAAGGCTTCTTAAAGGGAAAGATGTAACTCTGTGAGATGAATTAACAGAACACAGAGCAGTTTCTCAGAAAGCTTCTTTCCAGTTTTAAACAGAAGATATTTCCTTTTTCACCATAGCCCTCTATGGGCTTCCAAATATCCCTTTGCCAATTCCCCAAGAACTGCCTTACCGAAAGGCTTCTTGAAGGGAAAGATGAAACTCTGTGAGATGAATTAACAGAACACAGAGCAGTTTCTCAGAAAGCTTCTTTCCAGTTTTAAACGGAAGATATTTCCTTTTTCACCATAGCCCTCTATGGGCTTCCAAATATCCCTTTGCCAATTCCACAAGAACAGCCTTAGCGAAAGGCTTCTTGAAGGGAAAGATGTAACTCTGTGAGATGAATTAACAGAACACAGAGCAGTTTCTCAGAAAGCTTCTTTCCAGTTTTGAACGGAAGATAATTCCTTTTTCACCATAGCCCTCTATGGGCTTCCAAATATCCCTTTGCCAATTCCACAAGAACAGCCTTAGCGAAAGGCTTCTTGAAGGGAAAGATGTAACTCTGTGAGATGAATTAAGAGAACACAGAGTAGTTTCTCAGAAAGCTTCTTTCCAGTTTTGAACGGAAGATATTTCCTATTTCACCATAGCACTCTATGGGCTTCCAAATATCCCTTTGCCAATTCCACAAGAACAGCCTTAGCGAAAGGCTTCTTGAAGGGATAGATGCAACTCTGTGAGATGAATTAACAGAACACAGAGCAGTTTCTCAGAAAGCTTCTTTCCAGTTTTGAACGGAAGATATTTCCTTTTTCACCATAGACCTCTTTGGGCTTCCAAATATCCCTTTGCCAATTCCACAAGAACAGCCTTAGCGAAAGGCTTCCTGAAGGGAAAGATGTAACTCTGTGAGATGAATTAACAGAACACAGAGCAGTTTCTCAGAAAGCTTCTTTCCAGTTTTGAACGGAAGATATTTCCTTTTTCACCATAGCCCTCTATGGGCTTCCAAATATCCCTTTGCCAATTCCACAAGAACAGCCTTAGTGAAAGGCTTCTTGAAGGGAAAGATGTAACTCTGTGAGATGAATTAACAGAACACAGAGCAGTTTCTCAGAAAGCTTCTTTCCAGTTTTGAACGGAAGATATTTCCTTTTTCACCATAGCCCTCTATGGGCTTCCAAATATCCCTTTGCCAATTCCACAAGAACAGCCTTAGTGAAAGGCTTCTTGAAGGGAAAGATGTAACTCTGTGAGATGAATTAACAGAACACAGAGCAGTTTCTCAGAAAGCTTCTTTCCAGTTTTGAACGGAAGATATTTCCTTTTTCACCATAGCCCTCTATGGGCCTCCAAAGATCTCTTTGCCAATTCCCCAAGAACAGCGTTAGCGAAAGACTTCTTGAAGGGAAAGATGTAACTCTGTGAGATGAATTAACAGAACACAGAGCAGTTTCTCAGAAAGCTTCTTTCCACTTTTCAACGGAAGATATTTCCTTTTTCACCCTAGCCCTCTATGGGCTTCCAAATATCCTTTTGCCAATTCCACAAGAACAGCCTTAGCGAAAGGCTTCTTGAAGGGAAAGATGTAACTCTGTGAGATGAATTAACAGAACACAGAGCAGTTTCTCAGAAAGCTTCTTTCCAGTTTTGAACGGAAGATATTTCCTTTTTCACCATAGCCCTCTATGGGCTTCCAAATATCCCTTTGCCAATTCCACAAGAACATCCTTAACGAAAGGCTTCTTGAAGGGAAAGATGTAACTCTGTGAGATGAATTAACAGAACACAGAGCAGTTTCTCAGAAAGCTTCTTTCCAGTTTTGAACGGAAGATATTTCCTTTTTCACCATAGCCCTCTATGGGCTTCCAAATATCCCTTTGCCAATTCCCCAAGAACAGCCGTAGCGAAAGGCTTCTTGAAGGGAAAGATGTAACTCTGTGAGATGAATTAACAGAACACAGAGCAGTTTCTCAGACAGCTTCTTTCCAGTTTTGAACGGAAGATATTTCCATTTTCACCATAGCCCTCTATGGGCTTCCAAATATCCCTTTGCCAATTCCACAAGAACAGCCTTAGCGAAAGGCTTCTTGAAGGGAAAGATGTAACTCTGTGAGATGAATTAACAGAACACAGAGCAGTTTCTCAGAAAGCTTCTTTCCAGTTTTGAACGGAAGATATTTCCTTTTACACAATAGCCCTCTATGGGCTTCCAAATATCCCTTTGCCAATTCCACAAGAACAGCCTTAGCGAAAGGCTTCTTGAAGGGAAAGATGTAACTCTGTGAGATGAATTAACAGAACACAGAGCAGTTTCTCAGAAAGCTTCTTTCCAGTTTTGAAGGGAAGATATTTCCTTTTTCACCATAGCCCTCTATGGGCTTCCAAATATCCCTTTGCCAATTCCACAAGAACAGCCTTAGCGAAAGGCTTCTTGAAGGGAAAGGTGTAACTCTGTGAGATGAATTAACAGAACACAGAGCAGTTTCTCAGAAAGCTTCTTTCCAGTTTTGAACGGAAGGTATTTCCTTTTTCACCATAGCCCTCTATGGGCTTCCAAATATCCCTTTGCCAATTACACAAGAACAGCCTTCGCGAAAGGCTTCTTGAAGGGAGAGATGTAACTCTGTGAGATGAATTAACAGAACACAGAGCAGTTTCTCAGAAAGCTTCTTTCCACTTTTCAACGGAAGATATTTCCTTTTTCACCATAGCCCTCTATGGGCTTCCAAATATCCCTTTGCCAATTCCAAAAGAACAGCCTTAGCGAAAGGCTTCTTGAAGGGAAAGATGTAACTCTGTGAGATGAATTAGCAGAACACAAAGCAGTTTCTCAGAAAGCTTCTTTCCAGTTTTGAACGGAAGATATTTCCTTCTTCACCATAGCCCTCTATGGGCTTCCAAATATCCCTTTGCCAATTCCACAAGAACAGCCTTAGCGATAGACTTCTTGAAGGGAAAGATGTAACTCTGTGAGATGAATTAACAGAACAGAGAGCAGTTTCTCAGAAAGCTTCTTTCAAGTTTTGAACGGAAAATATTTCGTTTTTCACCATAGCCCTCTATGGGCTTCCAAATATCCCTTTGCCAATTCCACAAGAACAGCCTTAGCGAAAGGTTTCTTGAAGGGAAAGATGTAACTGTGTGAGATGAATTAACAGAACACAGAGCAGTTTCTCAGAAAGCTTCTTTCCAGTTTTGAACGGAAGATATTTCCTTTTTCACAATAGCCCTCTATTGGCTTCCAAATACCCCTTTGCCAATTCCACAAGAACAGCCTTAGCGAAAGGCTTCTTGAAGGGAAAGATGTAACTCTGTGAGATGAATTAACAGAACACAGAGCAGTTTCTCAGAAAGCTTCTTTCCAGTTTTGAACGGAAGGTACTTCCTTTTTCACCATAGCCCTCTATGGGCTTCCAAATATCCCTTTGCCAATTCCACAAGAACAGCCTTAGCGAAAGGCTTCTTGAAGGGAAAGATGTAACTCTGTGAGATAAATTAACAGAACACAGAGCAGTTTCTCAGAAAGCTTCTTTCCAGTTTTGAAAGGAAGATATTTCCTTTTTCACCATAGCACTGTATGGGCTTCCAAATATCCCTTTGCCAATTCCCAAAGAACAGCCTAAGAGAAAGGCTTCTTGAAGGGAAAGATGTAACTCTGTGAGATGAATTAACAGAACACAGAGGAGTTTCTCAGAAAGTTTCTTTCCAGTTTTGAACGGAAGATATTTCCTTTTTCAACTTAGCCCTCTATGGGCTTCCAAATATCCCTTTGCCAATTCCACAAGAACAGCCTTCGCGAAAGTCTTCTTGAAGGGAAAGACGTAACTCTGTGAGATGAATTAACAGAACACAGAGCAGTTTCTCAGAAAGCTTCTTTCCAGTTTTGAACGGAAGATATTTCCTTTTTCACCATAGCCCTCTATGGGTTTCCAAATATCCCTTTGCCAATTCCACAAGAACAGCCTTAGCGAAAGGCTTCTTAAAGGGAAAGATGTAACTCTGTGAGATGAATTAACAGAACACAGAGCAGTTTCTCAGAAAGCTTCTTTCCAGTTTTAAACAGAAGATATTTCCTTTTTCACCATAGCCCTCTATGGGCTTCCAAATATCCCTTTGCCAATTCCCCAAGAACTGCCTTAGCGAAAGGCTTCTTGAAGGGAAAGATGAAACTCTGTGAGATGAATTAACAGAACACAGAGCAGTTTCTCAGAAAGCTTCTTTCCAGTTTTAAACGGAAGATATTTCCTTTTTCACCATAGCCCTCTATGGGCTTCCAAATATCCCTTTGCCAATTCCACAAGAACAGCCTTAGCGAAAGGCTTCTTGAAGGGAAAGATGTAACTCTGTGAGATGAATTAACAGAACACAGAGCAGTTTCTCAGAAAGCTTCTTTCCAGTTTTGAACGGAAGATAATTCCTTTTTCACCATAGCCCTCTATGGGCTTCCAAATATCCCTTTGCCAATTCCACAAGAACAGCCTTAGCGAAAGGCTTCTTGAAGGGAAAGATGTAACTCTGTGAGATGAATTAAGAGAACACAGAGTAGTTTCTCAGAAAGCTTCTTTCCAGTTTTGAACGGAAGATATTTCCTATTTCACCATAGCACTCTATGGGCTTCCAAATATCCCTTTGCCAATTCCACAAGAACAGCCTTAGCGAAAGGCTTCTTGAAGGGATAGATGCAACTCTGTGAGATGAATTAACAGAACACAGAGCAGTTTCTCAGAAAGCTTCTTTCCAGTTTTGAACGGAAGATATTTCCTTTTTCACCATAGACCTCTTTGGGCTTCCAAATATCCCTTTGCCAATTCCACAAGAACAGCCTTAGCGAAAGGCTTCCTGAAGGGAAAGATGTAACTCTGTGAGATGAATTAACAGAACACAGAGCAGTTTCTCAGAAAGCTTCTTTCCAGTTTTGAACGGAAGATATTTCCTTTTTCACCATAGCCCTCTATGGGCTTCCAAATATCCCTTTGCCAATTCCACAAGAACAGCCTTAGTGAAAGGCTTCTTGAAGGGAAAGATGTAACTCTGTGAGATGAATTAACAGAACACAGAGCAGTTTCTCAGAAAGCTTCTTTCCAGTTTTGAACGGAAGATATTTCCTTTTTCACCATAGCCCTCTATGGGCTTCCAAATATCCCTTTGCCAATTCCACAAGAACAGCCTTAGTGAAAGGCTTCTTGAAGGGAAAGATGTAACTCTGTGAGATGAATTAACAGAACACAGAGCAGTTTCTCAGAAAGCTTCTTTCCAGTTTTGAACGGAAGATATTTCCTTTTTCACCATAGCCCTCTATGGGCCTCCAAAGATCTCTTTGCCAATTCCCCAAGAACAGCGTTAGCGAAAGGCTTCTTGAAGGGAAAGATGTAACTCTGTGAGATGAATTAACAGAACACAGAGCAGTTTCTCAGAAAGCTTCTTTCCACTTTTCAACGGAAGATATTTCCTTTTTCACCCTAGCCCTCTATGGGCTTCCAAATATCCTTTTGCCAATTCCACAAGAACAGCCTTAGCGAAAGGCTTCTTGAAGGGAAAGATGTAACTCTGTGAGATGAATTAACAGAACACAGAGCAGTTTCTCAGAAAGCTTCTTTCCAGTTTTGAACGGAAGATATTTCCTTTTTCACCATAGCCCTCTATGGGCTTCCAAATATCCCTTTGCCAATTCCACAAGAACATCCTTAACGAAAGGCTTCTTGAAGGGAAAGATGTAACTCTGTGAGATGAATTAACAGAACACAGAGCAGTTTCTCAGAAAGCTTCTTTCCAGTTTTGAACGGAAGATATTTCCTTTTTCACCATAGCCCTCTATGGGCTTCCAAATATCCCTTTGCCAATTCCCCAAGAACAGCCGTAGCGAAAGGCTTCTTGAAGGGAAAGATGTAACTCTGTGAGATGAATTAACAGAACACAGAGCAGTTTCTCAGAAAGCTTCTTTCCAGTTTTGAACGGAAGATATTTAATTTTTCACCATAGCCCTCTATGGGCTTCCAAATATCCCTTTGCCAATTCCACAAGAACAGCCTTCGCGAAAGGCTTCTTGAAGGGAAAGATGTAATTCTGTGAGATGAATTAAGAGAACACAGAGCAGTTTCTCAGAAAGCTTCTTTCCAGTTTTGAACGGAAGATATTTCCTTTTTCACCATAGCCCTCTATGGGCTTCCAAATATCCCTTTGCCAATTCCACAAGAACAGCCTTAGCGAAAGGCTTCTTGAAGGGAAAGAGGTAACTCTGTGAGATAAATTAACACAACACAGAGCAGTTTCTCAGAAAGCTTCTTTCCAGTTTTGAACGGAAGATATTTCCTTTTTCACCATAGCCCTCTATGGGCTTCCAAATATCCCTTTGCCAATTTCACAAGAACAGCCTTCGCGAAAGGCTTCCTGAAGGGAAAGACGTAACTCTGTGAGATGAATTAACAGAACACAGAGCAGTTTTTCAGAAAGCTTCTTTCCAGTTTTGAACGGAAGATATTTCCTTTTTCACCATAGCCCTCTATGGGCTTCCAAATATCCCTTTGCCAATTCCCCAAGAACAGCCTTAGCGAAAGAATTCTTGAAGGGAAAGATGTAACTATGTGAGATGAATTAACAGAACACAGAGCAGTTTCTCAGAAAGCTTCTTTCCAGTTTTGAACGGAAGATATTTCCTTTTTCACCATAGCCCTCTATGGGCTTCCAAATATCCCTTTGCCAATTCCACAAGAACAGCCTTAGCGAAAGGCTTCTTGAAGGGAAAGATGTAACTCTGTGAGATGAATTAACAGAACACAGAGCAGTTTCTCAGAAAGCTTCTTTCCAGTTTTGAACGGAAGATATTTCCTTTTTCACCATAGCCCTCTATGGGCTTCCAAATATCCCTTTGCCAATTCCACAAGAACAGCCTTAGCGAAAGGCTTCTTGAAGGGAAAGATGTAACTCTGTGAGATGAATTAACACAACACAGAGCAGTTTCTCAGAAAGCTTCTTTCCAGTTTTGAACGGAAGATATTTCCTTTTACACAATAGCCCTCTATGGGCTTCCAAATATCCCTTTGCCAATTCCACAAGAACAGCCTTAGCGAAAGGCTTCTTGAAGGGAAAGATGTAACTCTGTGAGATGAATTAACAGAACACAGAGCAGTTTCTCAGAAAGCTTCTTTCCAGTTTTGAACGGAAGATATTTCCTTTTTCACCATAGCCCTCTATGGGCTTCCAAATATCCCTTTGCCAATTCCACAAGAACAGCCTTAGCGAAAGGCTTCTTGAAGGGAAAGATGTAACTCTGTGAGATGAATTACCAGACACAGAGCAGTTTCTCAGAAAGCTTCTTTCCAGTTTTGAACGGAAGGTATTTCCTTTTTCACCATAGCCCTCTATGGGCTTCCAAATATCCCTTTGCCAATTACACAAGAACAGCCTTCGCGAAAGGCTTCTTGAAGGGAGAGATGTAACTCTGTGAGATGAATTAACAGAACACAGAGCAGTTTCTCAGAAAGCTTCTTTCCACTTTTCAACGGAAGATATTTCCTTTTTCACCATAGCCCTCTATGGGCTTCCAAATATCCCTTTGCCAATTCCCCAAGAACAGCCTTAGCGAAAGGCTTCTTGAAGGGAAAGATGTAACTCTGTGAGATGAATTAGCAGAACACAAAGCAGTTTCTCAGAAAGCTTCTTTCCAGTTTTGAACGGAAGATATTTCCTTCTTCACCATAGCCCTCTATGGGCTTCCAAATATCCCTTTGCCAATTCCACAAGAACAGCCTTAGCGATAGACTTCTTGAAGGGAAAGATGTAACTCTGTGAGATGAATTAACAGAACAGAGAGCAGTTTCTCAGAAAGCTTCTTTCAAGTTTTGAAAGGAAAATATTTCGTTTTTCACCATAGCCCTCTATGGGCTTCCAAATATCCCTTTGCCAATTCCACAAGAACAGCCTTAGCGAAAGGTTTCTTGAAGGGAAAGATGTAACTGTGTGAGATGAATTAACAGAACACAGAGCAGTTTCTCAGAAAGCTTCTTTCCAGTTTTGAACGGAAGATATTTCCTTTTTCACAATAGCCCTCTATGGGCTTCCAAATACCCCTTTGCCAATTCCACAAGAACAGCCTTAGCGAAAGGCTTCTTGAAGGGAAAGATGTAACTCTGTGAGATGAATTAACAGAACACAGAGCAGTTTCTCAGAAAGCTTCTTTCCAGTTTTGAACGGAAGGTACTTCCTTTTTCACCGTAGCCCTCTATGGGCTTCCAAATATCCCTTTGCCAATTCCACAAGAACAGCCTTAGCGAAAGGCTTCTTGAAGGGAAAGATGTAACTCTGTGAGATAAATTAACAGAACACAGAGCAGTTTCTCAGAAAGCTTCTTTCCAGTTTTGAAAGGAAGATATTTCCTTTTTCACCATAGCACTGTATGGGCTTCCAAATATCCCTTTGCCAATTCCCCAAGAACAGCCTAAGAGAAAGGCTTCTTGAAGGGAAAGATGTAACTCTGTGAGATGAATTAACAGAACACAGAGGAGTTTCTCAGAAAGTTTCTTTCCAGTTTTGAACGGAAGATATTTCCTTTTTCAACTTAGCCCTCTATGGGCTTCCAAATATCCCTTTGCCAATTCCACAAGAACAGCCTTCGCGAAAGTCTTCTTGAAGGGAAAGACGTAACTCTGTGAGATGAATTAACAGAACACAGAGCAGTTTCTCAGAAAGCTTCTTTCCAGTTTTGAACGGAAGATATTTCCTTCTTCACCATAGCACTCTATGGGCTTCCAAATATCCCTTTGCCAATTCCACAAGAACAGCCTTAGCGAAAGGCTTCTTGAAGGGATAGATGCAACTCTGTGAGATGAATTAACAGAACACAGAGCAGTTTCTCAGAAAGCTTCTTTCCAGTTTTGAACGGAAGATATTTCCTTTTTCACCATAGACCTCTTTGGGCTTCCAAATATCCCTTTGCCAATTCCACAAGAACAGCCTTAGCGAAAGGCTTCCTGAAGGGAAAGATGAAACTCTGTGAGATGAATTAACAGAACACAGAGCAGTTTCTCAGAAAGCTTCTTTCCAGTTTTGAACGGAAGATATTTCCTTTTTCACCATAGCCCTCTATGGGCTTCCAAATATCCCTTTGCCAATTCCACAAGAACAGCCTTAGCGAAAGGCTTCTTGAAGGGAAAGATGTAACTCTGTGAGATGAATTAACAGAACACAGAGCAGTTTCTCAGAAAGCTTCTTTCCAGTTTTGAACGGAAGATATTTCCTTTTTCACCATAGCCCTCTATGGGCTTCCAAATATCCCTTTGCCAATTCCACAAGAACAGCCTTAGTGAAAGGCTTCTTGAAGGGAAAGATGTAACTCTGTGAGATGAATTAACAGAACACAGAGCAGTTTCTCAGAAAGCTTCTTTCCAGTTTTGAACGGAAGATATTTCCTTTTTCACCATAGCCCTCTATTGGCCTCCAAAGATCTCTTTGCCAATTCCCCAAGAACAGCGTTAGCGAAAGGCTTCTTGAAGGGAAAGATGTAACTCTGTGAGATGAATTAACAGAACACAGAGCAGTTTCTCAGAAAGCTTCTTTCCACTTTTCAACGGAAGATATTTCCTTTTTCACCCTAGCCCTCTATGGGCTTCCAAATATCCTTTTTCCAATTCCACAAGAACAGCCTTAGCGAAAGGCTTCTTGAAGGGAAAGATGTAACTCTGTGAGATGAATTAACAGAACACAGAGCAGTTTCTCAGAAAGCTTCTTTCCAGTTTTGAACAGAAGATATTTCCTTTTTCACCATAGCCCTCTATGGGCTTCCAAATATCCCTTTGCCAATTCCACAAGAACAGCCTTAACGAAAGGCTTCTTGAAGGGAAAGATGTAACTCTGTGAGATGAATTAACAGAACACAGAGCAGTTTCTCAGAAAGCTTCTTTCCAGTTTTGAACGGAAGATATTTCCTTTTTCACCATAGCCCTCTATGGGCTTCCAAATATCCCTTTGCCAATTCCCCAAGAACAGCCGTAGCGAAAGGCTTCTTGAAGGGAAAGATGTAACTCTGTGAGATGAATTAACAGAACACAGAGCAGTTTCTCAGAAAGCTTCTTTCCAGTTTTGAACGGAAGATATTTAATTTTTCACCATAGCCCTCTATGGGCTTCCAAATATCCCTTTGCCAATTCCACAAGAACAGCCTTCGCGAAAGGCTTCTTGAAGGGAAAGATGTAATTCTGTGAGATGAATTAACAGAACACAGAGCAGTTTCTCAGAAAGCTTCTTTCCAGTTTTGAACGGAAGATAATTCCTTTTTCACCATAGCCCTCTATGGGCTTCCAAATATCCCTTTGCCAATTCCACAAGAACAGCCTTAGCGAAAGGCTTCTTGAAGGGAAAGATGTAACTCTGTGAGATGAATTAACAGAACACAGAGCAGTTTCTCAGAAAGCTTCTTTCCAGTTTTGAACGGAAGATATTTCCTTTTTCACCCTAGCCCACTATGGGCTTCCAAATATCCCTTTGCCAATTCCACACGAACAGCCTTAGCGAAAGGCTTCTTGAAGGAAAAGATGTAACTCTGTGAGATGAATTACGAGAACACAGAGCAGCTTTTCAGAAAGCTTCTTTCCAGTTTTGAACGGAAGATATTTCCTTTTTCACCATAGCACTCTATGGGCTTCCAAATATCCCTTTGCCAATTCCACAAGAACAGCCTTAGCGAAAGGCTTCTTGTAGGGAAAGATGTAACTCTGTGAGATGAATTAACAGAACACAGAGCAGTTTCTCAGAAAGCTTCTTTCCAGTTTTGAACGGAAGATATTTCCTTTTTCACCATAGCCCTCTATGG